>NC_072793.1:177553180-178178180 GCF_028583425.1 Eublepharis macularius
GTTGATTGATTGCTCTTCCATTGCAGGCCGGCGATCTAATCATAGAAGGAGGATAATGGAATGTGCTCAGGGGGAGACTTGGCGAGGCCCTCTATTCATTTATTTATTATTTATTTATTTTATTCAATTTATATCCCGCTGTCCCCACAGATGAGCTCAGGGTGGCTAACAACATTAAAAAGTACTTTAAAATCGGGACTTGCGGTTTGGGATTCATGAATGTCTAATGCAGCTCGGGGAGCTGAGCTGTCCGTGTCGCTGTTTGTAAGGGCTGGAGGGGCGCAAATTGCCCGTAGCCCCCTGTTCTCAGGCGGAGAACAGGAAAGTATGCTCAAGACCTTGAAGGCGCGTTGATCTTGGGTGTGAGGGGGGTTCTACGCAACGAGCCCCCATCCACTCTTGAGGTCCCACCCGAAGAAAGGTTGTCAAGATCTCTTCAGCGGCTCTGGAGTCAATTTTTTTTGGCATAAGACCTACATGCCCAAGCTTCAGCAAACTAAGAAGGGAACCTGAATCGATTGGATAATCGAAGCAGCAATTACAACCCAAGAGAAGCATCTAAGAAGGTAAAGATTGCTATCTCTCAATACGGGACAGATTAAAATAAGAAATAAAGTGACAAAGAGAATTAGAAAACTGCAAAAGACTTGATATATAATTGAGAAAATTCCGGCAAATAAATTACTAAAAAGTGACATTGTAAAGAAAAGTTAGCGCGGAAAAACGATTATTGTTTACATACCTGTGGCTAAGAAGAGATAGCGGACTGTGAGAAAGTTTTAACATCGCGAGAACTGCTGTGAAACGGAGAGGAACAGGAAGTGCGTCAGAACCATAAAAAGTCTGGCAAGAACAACGGAAGTGGAATATCGCCATTTTGAAGCAGGGCAAAGCTGCGGCTTCAAGGAAAACGGAAGTAGGCCATCTTTGATAAGGGTAAGGGTGGCTGCCTCAAACAAAAACCATAGAGAAAAGACATCCGAAGTTTTGCATTTCGTAAATATTAGCTTTCAGAAAACCTAAATTTTGACTTTTAAATATAAAAGAAAATAATAAAGTAGCGCCATGGAGTTAAGGAAAAGAGCAGACTCATGGGAGCAAAGTAGAGCTAGCCCCACGATGTCGAAGAAGGAATGGCAAACGGCGCTGAAAAATTTAGACAAAAAAGTTTCGGAAGGAAACAAAGAGCTTAAAGATATGATGCAAGAGATGGCAAAAAATTTGAAAGACTTTAAAGAGGCACTTAAATCGGAGATGGCAGAACTAGCTAAGAATATGGATCAAGTTCAAAAAGTCACACAGCAGAGAGTTAACGCAGTAGAAAATGCAGCTGACACCTTGGCAGATGTGCAGAGAATGGAGTTGAGAGGCGTGAAGGGAAGAATGGCCGTAGCTGAATGTAAACAAATGGAAAGACAAGTTAGATTTCGTGGAATCCCGAAAGTTTTGGAAAAAACACCCCAAGAACAGATTACTGAAATTTTGGCGGAATACCTGGGAAAAGAAGAAGAGGAGATTGCAGCGCTTCTGGACGTGGCATACAGAATTCATTCAAAATTTGCAGCTCAAAAGAAGTTACCAAGCGATATGATTGTGCAATTTACAACTAGAAATACAAGAGAGCCAATTGTGAGTAAACAATTTCAGGATCCATTAGAAGTTGATGGGAAGGTGGTGAGAATCATGAAAGAACTGCCCAGATCGGTGTTGTTGGAGAGGAAAAAGTATTGAGAGTTGGTCCAGATGTTAAAAGATTTGAAAATTAGATACAGATGGGAAATACCT
The DNA here is from genome assembly GCF_028583425.1 of Eublepharis macularius. NCBI lineage: Eukaryota > Metazoa > Chordata > Lepidosauria > Squamata > Eublepharidae > Eublepharis > Eublepharis macularius. Next base: position 177,554,966 of record NC_072793.1, read on the forward strand.
GAAGGTCTGGCTTTCGAATTTGGTGGAGTAAGGAGAAGCATCAGATCTGGCCAGGAGATGGAAAAGTTCATTAAGGACAATGAAAAAGACTTACCCAAAAGAGCTAAAATTTGATCATGGAGTGTAAAATTATATCTTGGAATGTAAATGGACTAAATTCACCTTTTAAACGTAAGACTATTTTCCACTGGCTTTTAAAACAAAAATGTAATATAGTGTGTTTGCAAGAGACACATATTAAAAAGCAGGATGTAAAATATTTGAAACTTGCAAAACTTGGAAATGAATTTGCAGCAGCTTCCAAAAAGAAGAAGAGAGGAGTTGTTTTGTATATAAAGGAGGAGCTGCAGCCAAAATTAGTTTTAAGCGATACAGAAGCCAGATATATAGCAGTGGAAATAATCTGGAATTCTAAGAAGATTTTGGTGATTGGAATTTATGCGCCTAATGGGGCAAAAGAAAACTTTTTCAAGGACTTACAGAAACAATTAGATGAACTGACCTATGATCAAATCATTTTGACAGGTGACTTCAATGGAGTTACAAACTTGGAAGAGGACAAGAAATCTAAAAGTGCACAGAAGAAGAGAGGACTTTTGCCAAAATCGTTTTTTGCGATTAAGGAACAAGAAAGTCTGGAAGATATATGGAGGAGACAAAATCCTAAAAATAGACAATATACATTTTACTCTGCAAGACATTTTACACTATCAAGAACTGACATGATCTGGGCCTCCAAAGAATTTGTGGTATGGACTAGAGATGTGGAGATAATGCCGAAGGTAGGCTCAGACCATAACCCAATTATGTGGAGATTTGGGGAAAATACTAAAAGAAGAGGATGGAGGATAAATGAAGACTTGCTGCAGACGGAAGAAAACATTGCGTTATTACGAAGAGAAACCAAATTCTTTATACAGTACAATTTGAACAAGGATGTACCAACTTATAAGGTATGGAATACATATAAAGCTGTGATTAGAGGAATACTAATGGATCTGAATGCAAGAGCTAGGAGGAGAAGGGAAGAAAAGAGACTTGAAATTATGGAGAAAATTAAGGCCAAAGAGATACAACTCAAAAAAAGACCAGGAAAAAAGAAAATATATCAGGACATGAAAATCCTGCAGGAACAATTAACGGCAATGGATAACAGAGAATTGGAGTGGAATTTAAAAAAAATGAAACAGAAGTCGTTTGAAGGTGCAAATAAACCTGGGAAATATCTAGCGTGGCAATTAAAAAAAAAAAAGGGAGAAGAAAACCATAACTAAGATTCGAGAAGACAAAACATTGACGGATCAATCAGCCATTAGCAGAGCTTTTTTAAAATTTTATGCAAAACTGTATCAAAAAAAGGAGGTGAATAGAGATTCAATCGCGGAATATTTGGAGAAAGTGAAGCTTCCAGTAATTTCAGAGGAACGGAAAGAGAAGTTAAATAGGGAGGTGACAGAGGAAGAAATAAAAGAAGCTATACAATCAACAAAATTAGGGAAAGCGCCGGGACCGGATGGAATAATAGCAAAGTTTTATAGAATGATGGCCAATGATCTGACACCATTTCTAAGGGAGGTAATTAATGGAATATTACAAGGCCAAAAGATTCCTGATTCATGGAACGAAGCTAATATATCATTGATCCCGAAAGATGGACAGGATTTGACTAACATTAAGAACTAAATATTTTCGAAAATTATGGCGGAAAGCTTAAAGGGATGGATGTCGGAATTTATTGCAAAAGAACAAGCTGGATTCCTACCTAATAGACAAATTAAGGACAATTTAAGGACAGTAATAAACGCTATTGAATACTACGACAAGCACTGTGAAAGGGAAGTTGGTTTCTTTTTTGTGGATGCGGAAAAAGCTTTTGACAATTTGAACTGGGACTTTATGATTGCCACTATGGAAAAGCTGCAAATGGGAGAAAAGTTCATACAAGCAGTTAAAGGAATGTATAGAGACCAGTGTGCAGCGATTGTAGTTAATGATGATTTGACTAAAAAATTGAAAATAAGTAAAGGTACAAGACATGGCTGCCCATTGTCTCCATTGTTGTTTATTTTGATTTTGGAAATTTTGCTGATTCAAATTTGAGAGGACGACACAATTCGTGGCATAAAAATAAAGGAATTTTCCTACAAAGTCAGGGCATTTGCGGATGATGTAATGTTGATAGTGGAAGATCCAATAGACAACATGCCAAAAATAATGGATAAAATAAAGGAATTCAGTGATTTGGCGGGATTGTATGTGAATAAAAAGAAGTTGAAGATACTGTGCAAGAATATGACGAAGCAAGAACAGCAAGAATTAATGGAGACAACAGACTGCGAGGTAACTAATAAAGTTAAATATTTAGGAATTGAGCTGACTGCGAAAAATATAGACTTATTTAAGAATAACTATGAGAAACTGTGGCAACAAATAGAAAGAGATTTGCTAAATTGGAATAAATTAAATGTCATGGTTGGGAAGAATAGCAGTAGTGAAGATGAATGTGTTACCACGAGAGATGTTTTTGCTGCAAACAATTCCAATTATCCGAGACTTCAAACAATTTGACAAATGGCAAAGAAAAATTTCAGACTTCATCTGGGCAGGTGGGAAACCCCGAGTGAAAATGAAAGTATTACAAGATTCGAAAGAAAGAGGGGGACTGCAACTGCCAAACATAAGATTATATTACGAAGCAATTTGTCTGGCCTGGTTAAAAGATTGGATAACGTTAAAAGACCGTAAATTGCTGGCCTTGGAGGGACACAAAAATTGTTTGGATGGCATGCCTACTTGTGGTACGATAAAGTTAAAGCGGACTCTATGTTTTTGCATCACTATATTAGAAGAAGCCTTTTCACCATCTGGAAGAAATACAAGACTTACATGGAAAGTGGTATCCCGTCGTGGGTGGTACCATATGAAGTAATAGATCCGAGAGCTGTTTATAATGAACAACAATGTTTAACTTATAAAGAGATAACGTCGATGGAACATAGAATATTAAAAATAAAGACACAAGAAGAGTTATCGCCTCAATATGGATGGTTTCAATATAGGCAAATCAGGGATCTTTACAACTCGGACTGTTTAAGTGGAGGAATAAGACTGAAAAACTCGGAGTTAGAAGAAGTGATTTTACAAGAAGGTTAAAAAAGACATTTCGAAAATATATAAAATACTTTTAAAATGGTATACGGAAGACGAGACAGTCCAAGTCCAGATGGTGAAATGGGCAATAAATTTTCATAAAGAAATAACAATGGAATCATGGGAATATCTGTGGAAAAACACTTTGAAGACTTCAACTTGTACCAATATTAAAGAGAATGTTTATAAAATGATGTATAGGTGGTATTTAATGCCTAAGAAGATTGCGCTTGGAAATGCAAATATGTCAGATAAATGCTGGCAATGTAAAAAACACGAAGGATCATTGTATCATATGTGGTGGACTTGTGAGGTAGCTAAGCAATACTGGGGAGATATAATTAAAATAATTAATGAGGTGTTGCAAACCCAAATAAATAAGAACCCAGAATTGCTGCTACTGAACTTGGGAATGGAAGATGTTCCAAAGCAGCATAGAACATTGCTATTTTACATGATTACAGCAGCAAGACTTTTGTAAGCACAGAAATGGAAAGTGCAAGAAATACCAACTATAGAAGATTGGATTTACAAATTGTTGTACATGGCAGAAATGGACAAAATGACAAGAAAATTGAAAGATCTTGATCCAGGAGAATACATTGCAGACTGGGAGAAGTTGAAACAATATCTAGAAAAAAAATGGGATGTGAAAGGAGAACTGTGGCAGTTTGAGAATTATTAATATGTGACTTTATAAAGGGGAGAGAGAAGTAACTTTACCATTAATGGGGAAATTTAGTTATTAACTAATCTAAGCAAATATTTGTAATAAAAATTGTATTAAAATAGATAGTTTAAACAGTGAAATGTAGATTGATATATTAGAAAACTGGCGATATAGAAGAATTTGAATATGCTTAGAATAAGTGATACAATATATAAAAGATTTAGAAAAATTATAGTTAAGAGTAATTTAAATAATAAGGGGCTAGGAGTTGGAAAGCTGTTGGAAGTCAATAAGGAGGGGGGAAAGGGTGGGGGCTGATATAACTTAGATAAGATGGGAAAATTGTGTATTTAATAATACTTTATGTACTCACCAATAAAATTCTTTAAAAAAAAAGTACATTAAAATCACAAAAACAGAAAACCAATAATAATTTTTTAAAAATCATTAAAATAGTCCAGGAGCAGGCTATTTAAACAAATATTGGGAGTCCGTATATGGGCATAGCGGATGGCCAAGGGCAACCCCAGAAGAAATGGTGGTCTTAGATGAAAGAAGGAGGATACCCGCTGGCACTCAGCCAAAGGCCCGCAGGAACATCTCCGTTTTACATGTCCCGTGAAATTGTAACAGGTCCCGCAGGGCCCCGGATCTCCAGCAGGAGAGCATTCCACCAGGTCTGGGCCAGGGCAGAAAAAGCCCTGGCCGTGGTTGAGGCCAGATGGATGTCCTTCGGGCCAGGAACCACCAGAAATTGCTTTTCTGCAGAGCACAACACTCTGCAGGGGACGTCGTGGGAGAGGCGGTCCCACAGGTATGCAGGTCCCAGTACATGAAGGGCCATGAAGGGTTGATTTTAGTACTGTTGTTTCTTGTTTTTATCGATTTTAACTGTTCACCACCCAGAGCCCCTTGGGATGGGTGGTATACAAATTAAAATAGAAATATAAATAAATAAATAAACACCAAGGTCAGGCCCAAGAGCAGCCCAGCTTAGTCTAGCTTGGAGGTGACCATTGCACGGATTACTGTGGCCAGGTCCCAGGGCGAAAGATAGGGTGCCAGTTGCCTGGCCTGTCGAAGATGAAAAAAGGCAGACCTGGCAATGGTCGTGTGACCTGAGCCTCCAGTGCCCGTTGCTGGGAGGATAGTCAATCAATCACCACCACCCCCAGCATTAACATGCGTCAGACTATTCTTAACTCAATTTCACGGGTGGGTTTCTGCATTGCTCTGCCCAGCCAGCTTGGAATAGCACAGGCTTCTATCAAATATGGTGGAGGCCTGGGCCGACTACTTACACCATGTGTGAGGAACAGTTAGTCAGCTCTTTTCTCTGACACATTATTGTGCCCACCTTTGCTTCTTCAATGCACAAGGAACAGTTTTATTACAGAGTCTGAATCTATAAAATGATGTTTGTGTTCTTGCAAACAAAGCAGTTCATAATATATAGTATAATAACAACTGGTCTTATATAAAGCTTTTCCTGACAGATTAATATAATCTGGCATTGTTATTAGTATCCCCTCAATACAGCTGGGGAGTTGAGGCTCAGAGGAGTGGGTTACCCGAGGCCCCCTGCACTGGGATTCAAAACAGCAGAGCGCTGATTCACAGTACAACTACTTAACCACTTTGCTATAGCAACTCTCAAAATGGATGAATTTTGACAAGAAGAACTGGGACTGACCTGCCATGGCTGAGCATAGAGAAGACCTCCTTTCCCCATCACTCTGTGCTCAGTTCTTGATGAATGAGTGGCATGGAGTGTATGTGCCACAGCATGGACAGCATTGTAGATGCCATAGCTGTGACAAGACATTCCCATTTCAAACATGGATGTTGTTAGGCCCCCCTCCCCCATTTTGAGAGGTGTGCATTTATACCTGGAAGAATTATGCCTGCCACAGATGGATTGATGAACATATGGACAGACGGCCATATGGACTGAGGGATGGTTCCTTACACTATGATAGATTCCTCTTCATGGCTTTTGTGAACAGACTCCACTGAAAATAAAGGAAAATTGGCTGAGACAATATGGAAGTTCTAATTTTTGATGTTAGACTTATGACCTTTGTTTCACCCTTGGAAATCATCGTTTGATGACTCAGTTAGCAAGTACTGAACATGAAATACCCCTTTGCAATCAAAGTCTTCTCTCCTGTGTATTCTCATTTCTCAATTACATGAGAATGGTTTTAAAACTTCGTGCAGATCTTTTACACAATAAAGAGTTACTTACCACCCTACTAAGTCATACTTGGGTGGGGCTGTAAAGTTGAGTAAAACTTTATAAGGGAATACAGTGGATACACATCCTCCAATGATAATTACTTAACCACAACTACTTAACCACTTTGCTACAGCGACTCTCATAGTGGATGAACTGTGACAAGAAGAACTGGGACTGACCTGCCATGGCTGAGCATGGAGAAGACCTCCTTTCCCCATCACTCTCTGCTGAGTTCTCGATGAATACATGGCATGGAGTGCATGTGCCACAGCATAGACAGCATTCTAGATGCCATAGCTGTGACCAGACATTCCCATTTCAAACACAGTTCCAGGGACGCTGTCAAGCTTCTCCTCCCCTGTGCAGTTTTTGTTTCGGGAAGCATCAATGCTATACAGTGGTAGTGAACAGCGAAATACGTACATCCAAAACTGCTGAATGAAATAAATCTCTGATTGGTATGGATTCAGGGTCTCAAGGAAAGCCTGAAATCCTGGCACCTTATTAGTGTGCAGTGTAAAGGACAAACTACCATTGAGGGATTTGGGTGTGAATTTACGCCCAAACAAAATATATGTGACATCCCATTGAGCTGTTGCGATCCAAACTCGCTCTATTGGCAGCTGATGAAGAATTTCACAATGTTCTAGAATTGTTCGTAAACCTTCCATAGACTGATCATTCCCATAAGCAAGAATGACGTTGAGTTTGCTAAACCAGATTTTTTGAGCTATCCTCGCCAAGATGTTAGCATGATTTATAATTTCCATGTAAGTTATTGCTGGTGGAATCATTTCTTTCAAAGCAATGCAAATATTACTCCGGAACAACTTTGGCATCAAGCTTTGAAGGAACGTTTCTCCACTGTCGTCATCTGATGTGAGGAGGCCAATCCAGTTCCATCCAAAATGCTTCAGGAGATGAACAATCCCAACACATTGAGATGTTTCAGATGGAATCATCCGGAATAAATAAGGGAACTGAGTTTTAGCATTCATTGTTGTATGAAAGGAACCATAAGTGACCTAAGATGGTAGATCATGACTTTATGAGACATGACAAATCTCTTCATTTAATTTTTAAAATATCATTCTTCATCCAAATACATACAAACATATATAAGTCATTTATTCTGTTTGGTTATCTAGGAAATATTATAGTTTGTAAGAATCATAATCTGAAATTTCTAATCACGCTATCAAGGGAGGGCCGTGGAGAACCCCACTTGTTTATGGCTCCTTCAGGGCTTGAGAAAAAAATGCCCGTGGATAACATGGACCTAGGGAAGGGTCGTATTATCCCAACAGTCATGAGTTGACCTCAGGATGCTGAACAGTGGACTAAACTTAGAGATCTGAGAAAGACAAGTTACTCTAGAGGATTTCTGTAGCTATGCCTATATTCCAACATCTCCAGGTCAGGCCACACCTGGAGTATTGTGTGCAGTTCTGGAGGCCTCGCTTCAAAAAGGATGTGGACAAAATCAAGAGGGTGCAGAGGAGAGCGACAAGAATGATCAGGGGTCTGGTGACTGAGCCCTACGAGGAAAGGCTGAGGGCCTTGGGAATGTTTAGTTTGGAGAAGAGGAGGTTGAGGGGGGACATGATTGCTCTCTTTAAATATTTGAAAGACTGTCATTTGGAGGAGAGCAAGGAGCTGTTCCAGTTGGCAGCAGAGGGCTTAAACTACATGCACAAAGGTACCGGCTGGATATTAGGAAAAACATTTCACAGTCAGAGTAGTTCAAAAATGGAATCAGCTGCCTAGGGAGGTGGTGAGCTCCCCCTCACTGGCAGTCTTCAAGAAGAGGCTGGATGAATACTTGTCAGAGATGCTTTAGGCTGATCCTGCACTGGGCAGGGGGTTGGACTAAATGGTCTGTATGGCCCCTTCCAACTCTATGATTCTATGATTCTATGATCTCTGTAAACATTCATACCTGTGGAATCTTGTATGTATTTAAAATGTTGGCCATCTGGATGGAGTTTTGGTAGGTGAAGCCACCAATGACAGCCATTACTTTCTTCTTCCTGTCACAGTCGTAATTGACATGAGTTGGATTTTCTCTGAAGATTATTGCCGATTCCAGACGGCCCTCTGCAATCCAAAACATTGCGCGTTGTCGGCCTATATCCAGAATGCCTTGGAAGGTTCGCAGTGAGATGAAAGTATTTTCATATATCTTTGATCCCAGCGTGGTGTTGGGTAAGAGTTTGGAATCTTTGATTTCATTAAAGGCAAAAACAAAGGCTAGGATATGCTGATATTGTTTAGTTATTAACCTGCAATCAGAGTTTTGTGTAGTTTCTGAGGCCTGTATCATGATAAACATTTGTGGCTTTTCCACTAAAATACTTGTTATGGAAAGAGCACTCACAGGCAGTTGTTCCACTCCTGCTAGAGCTGCTGTGCTTTTTTCCCCTCAAGAAGGGGAATTTGAACTGGCTCTGCTCTTTCCAAGTCAGGAATTCAGTCACTGATGGAAAACTCTGTCTACAGAATATTTGCTTTTTATCAGTTCTCCTACGATTTTAATCTCAGTAAGATCTCTTTCTGAGTCCCAGTGTTCCAAATATGAGGACTGACTAATGATAGGAATGTGAATAGATAAATATAAATAAGAAATATATTGATGGCCATTTCAGAAGAACAAAATGAGAGCCTTTTATGGTCACCTCAGGAGGAGAGAAAAGGCCCAGAGGATTGCTCATAGGTCAGGCCTCGGAAGGACTCTGCTTGATCTGAAGTCCCTGGCCAAATCTAGGCCCAAGCCTCAGAGCAGCAACTCTCCCAAATGGTGGCCCATTGTCAGGTGACGGGTTAGAAAGAACCTCTAAGGGGTTTTGGCACCATGAGTTCGGCAGAGACACTCTCCACCAGACGCTGACAGGCATCATAAATGTGCCCAGGAAACTGAGGAGAGTCGCATTTTGTAGCTTTCAGGGACGAGCCTGAAAACTACCTTCTAACTTCAGAATGGTGACGAGAGTTGCAGGGCTGAAAACAGAAGGAATAGAAATGTTGCAGCGCACTGCCAGAAGCCCCACTATGATATCTGCAATGGAAGTAGAAGCTGACCTCGGCAAGCGTAACCCCTGCAACGATAGCCCCTTGAATGGAATCCTGCCCTCTAGTCGTAGTTGACTTATGGCGACCTCTGGTGCGGGTTTCATGGCAAGAGACCAACAGAGGTGGTTTGCCACTGCCTTCCTCTGCAACCCTGGTCTTTGTTGAAGGCCTCCCATCCAATTACTGACCGAGGCAAACCCTGCTTATCTTCTGAGGTCAGACAAGGTCAGACTTTCCTGGGCTATCCAGGCCAGGGTGCAACTGTAGCCAGGAGCCTAAAAACTGGCCACCGGCATCAGGAAGATAATTGGGATTGTAGTGTCGGAGGAGAAGGGAATAGAAATATCATGGCCCAAATCTTATCGCTACAACCTGCACCTCAATGGAAGCAAAAGTTGTCTAAGGTAGGCATAACTCCCAGCCCTCATTTTCAAGATGGTGGCAGGAGATGCAGTTCCAAAATAAAGGGAATCGGGGCATCCTGGCTCAGATTATCTCAAATACCCATGATGCTCTGCAATGGAAGTAACATTGCACATATCTCAAAAAAAGCGAAGGGTCACATAATTTGTCACCAGCCTCGGAGTTATGGTTGCAGGGCCAAAAATGAAGGGAGCCAGAACATCTTTGCCCAGGTTACTGCAATAATGCCCCTTCCTTGCTGTTTCCCATTGAAATTAAGGTACTCCATTTGTGACAGGCCTAACACATCAGAGCACAAATACAGGGGGGTTCACGGCCAGCTGCAAGCTTGAGGATGATCAAGAGTTTTGCAGAAATGAATAGAACTGCATTAACACATCAGACCACTAAGCTTGGAGTTTTAAATGAGGGCACGGTTCTGAGTGTGAGTGGGTCAAAATCAGGCAGCAACCCTATGTGACATAAGGGGAATTCAACCCTGGATCTCCTTGATCCTAGTTCTAGATTCTAACCACTATACAACATGGGCTTTGATAGGTCATGGATGTTGTTAAGCCCCCCTCCCCCATTTTGAGAGGTGTGCATTTATATCTGGAAAAATTATGCCTGCCACAGATGGATGGATGAACATATGGACAGATGGCCATATGGACTGAGGGATGGTTCCTTACACTATGATAGATTACTCTTCATGGCTTTTGTGAACAGACTCCACTGAAAATAAAGGAAAATTGTCTGAGACAATATGGAAGTTCTAATTTTTGATGTTAGATTTATGACCTTTGTTTCACACTTGGAAATCATCGTTTGATGAGGCAGTTAGCAAGTGCTGAACATAAAATAGCCCTTTGCACTCAGAGTCTTCTCTCCTGTGTATTCTCATTTCTCAGTTACATGAGAATGGTTTTTAAACTTCGTGCAGATCTTTTATACAATAAAGAGTTACTTACCACCCTACTACGTCATACTTGGGTGGTGCTGTAAAGTTGAGTAAAAAATTTTTAGAGAATAAAGTGGATACACATCCTCCAATGATAATTTCCTCTCCAGAGTTCTCCGAACGCTGTGGATCTCCTGGCTGCCAACTGCTGACGGAATCTGACCTGTTGCCGAATGTATAAGGCAGCAATGGCAGGAGGAATGACGGCAGCAACATACTTCTGAATGCTAGACAAACACTGATCCACTTCCAGCTGTGGTCCTTCGTTTTCTCACATGCATCTGCTAGCATATTTGAGAAAAGGAGTAGCCAGTTGTCTGTTTTGTAACGCTGACTCTTCGGTTTTGCTATTTATATACTTATAGTTTCTGACATAAATATACAAAATATATGCATGACATACAATATCATTTACTAAGGTATACACAAAATAGCCACTTGTAATGTTTACGAATAGGAAAAATGATATGAAATTAGATATTTTTTATACACAGAAAGGAAGAGAAACATTGTAATTATTATTTAAAGCGGCAAAGATTAGACATTGAAAAAGAAAATTCATAGATGGCCGATTCAACTCAGCTGCCCAATATTGGCAGAAAACCATCAACTCAGAAATCAGAAGTTTTTTCCCTCGTCTCTTTTCCAACATGGGCATAAAGTATAAAATCGGAGAGCTACGTACGACTGATCGAGCCTGATGCAATTGAATCTCTCAGATCTCTGAGCTACAGTTTGCTTTTATAGACTGAATGCAGTATAGCACAAGCTCTTGAGCTGCCTTTGCCTCTTGATTTTCAAAGTAATCATTATTCACTAGCTGTGCACCTTTTTTAAAAGGAGTTTAATTATAATGTTTTTCTAATTACAGGGCAAATAATTTTCTTTCCCAAGGCCTCAAGGTTTCACCATGCCGCTGTATACCTTGTTTTTATCAAAAGTTGTTAATGATTTTTGTGAGGCTCCAGCATGGCCAGTGCTTTCTTTCAGGCCTCTGATATGGCTCCGTTGCTTTCACAAGACCTTCAATCTCCTACTCTCCATTTGGGTGACTAGGCCTTCATTTTTTCCCTCTAACCTTTGATGTCAATTAAACCTGGTCAAGATGATATAAAATCTGTGGACATCATGGAACACATGGTAGCGATTGAAGGAGACCCATATTGTGGTTGTTGTGGGTTTTCCGGGCTGTATTGCCGTGGTCTTGGCATTGTAGTTCCTGACGTTTCGCCAGCAGCTGTGGCTGGCATCTTCAGAGGTGTAGCACCAAAAGACAGAGATCTCTCAGTGTCACAGTGTGGAAAAGATGTAGGTCATTTGTATCTACTCAGGAGGGGTGGGGTTGAGCTGAGTCATCCTGTAAGAGTTTCCCAGGGTGTGGAATGCTAATGGCGGGAGGTTTCACTGTATCCTGAGGAGGTTCTTTTGCATATGGATTGGTGCTTGATGTGCTAATCTTCTCTGCAGGGCTATTGTCGAGTATAGAGTGTTTTGTTAGCCTGGTGTTTTTCAGAACTGGAAACCATGCTCTGTTCATTCTTAAGGTTTCTTCTTTCCTGTTGAAATTTTGCTTATGCTTGTGAATTTCAATGGCTTCCCTGTGCAGTCTGACAAAGTAGTTGGAAGTGTTGTCCAGTATTTTGGTGTCCTGGAATAAGATACTGTGCCCTGTTTGCGTTAGGCTATGTTCAGCCACTGCTGATTTTTCAGGTTGTCCAAGTCTGCAGTGTCTTTCATGTTCTTTTATTCTTGTCTGGATGCTACGCTTTGTGGTCCCGATGTAAACTTGTCCACAGCTGCAGGGTATACGGTATACTCCTGCAGAGGTGAGGGGGTCTCTACTGTCTTTTGCTGATCGTAGCATCTGTTGTATTTTTCGGGTGGGTCTGAATACTGCTTGAAGGTTATGCTTTTTCATAAGCTTTCCCATCTGATCAGTAATTCCTTTGATATATGGCAAAAACACTTTACCTGTAGGAGACTGTTTTTCCTTGGATGTTTGATTCATCCTGGGTTTGATTGCTCTTCGGATTTCCAGTACCAAGGTTCCAGTAAAAGACACTATTGCACTTATTAATCAGATTTTCCCAGAGGATGTAACAGCCTTATTCCACCATTGTCTGACAACCAGTTACTTCCAATGGGACAACGAATTCTATGAACAGATGGATGGGGTGGCCATGGGGAGCCCACTCAGCCCAGTTATAGCAAACTTCTACATGGAACATTTTGAAAAAACAGCTCTAGAATCAGCACCCCACAAACCTAGTGTATGGTTCCAGTTTGTGGATGATACATTTATCATTTGGAGCCATGGGGAGGAAGAATTGATCGGGTTTTTAAATCATCTCAACAACATCCACCTGAACATACAATTCACCATGGAGAAAGAAATCGAGGGAAAACTCCCATTCCTGGATACCTTGGTCATCCGCAAAGCAAACTTTCAGTCAGGTCACAAGGTCTACAGGAAACCAACTCACACTGATCGGTACTTACACAAAAACTCCAATCACCACCCCCGACAGAAAAGAGGCATAATGAAAACACTAGTGGACCATGCAAGACGGATATGTGAGCCGCACTTTCTCAATGAGGAAATTAATCATTTAAACCACGCACTTCAGGCAAATGGCTACTCCAGAAATGAAATCCGAAGAGCAATCAAACCCAGGATGCTAAACTTAAAAATGAAGTGTTTTTTGAGAAAAGAAATGAACACTATTATACTTAATACTGTATATAAATTCTATTATAGTTAAGGGTGCACTGAATTTTCAGAGGGAGCCAATTCATATATCTGACATCAGATCAGGAGCCAGATTTAAGATGGCAGTGCTGGTGGGAACATTAGGTAGCTGCTCATGCCATTTGAGTTGTTGTTTTAATTTGCTCTCTCTCCTTTTTATCGCCTTACTGTTTGCCACATAATAGAGGGAAGATTTTATTATTCTATTGCGGTATACTTTACCAGCTGATTTGCTGTCTACCAAACTTCAGATGTGGAGAGAATTATTCCAGCACTTACTACTGATACCTTTACACCTCTGTGATGAATTTAGCATTCGGGTTGCTCGCTTATGTTCTCACACATGATTTAAGTCATCTTGGTTATATGCTATCTATGTAAATGCAATTCAAGATACCTACCATTGTTACCTGGAGGGCTCTTTGCTAGTGTGGGGGGGGGGATTAATGGCAAGGAAGAAGGCTAAACAAGAGGGATAAGTGTGGGATAAATCCACCAATTTTTATGGGGTCCCTTCCCCAAGGTAGCAGATGAGGCTGGTGATCTTAAGCAAAAGGAGTATTTTTTTATTAACAGATGAAAATATACACTCATAAGAAGCAATGCACAAGCACACAGTCTCCTAAGAAAAGCAGTGGTGAAAGTGAGATGGAGTTGAGGGATTTCAGGGCAATAAGTACCTATCCAAGGTGAGGGAATGAGGCAGTCCATGGAGGAAGAAGGCTCCAAACATCCAACATTATTGACCGGGAGAGAGAGAGGAAGTCTTAGGGAAGTAACCCTAAGGGAGCAGTTCTTGAAACAAGGAAGTGTGCACAGTTTGAAAGGGACCAGAGCCTTAGTTTTTATTCATTCATTCATTCATTCATTCATTCATTCATTCATTCATTCATTCATTCATTCATTCATTCATTCATTCATTCATTCATTTTTATTCATGTGTTTATGTCATTTATATTCTGCCTTTCTCACTGAGATTCAAGGTGGATTACATAGTGTGAGATTCGTAAAATCAGTGGCAAGGACAAGGACATTTCCATACAGTGTCAAGAACATTTCCATAAATAATGTCAAAGGGTAAATGACTACAGTGTCAAGAACATTTTCATAAACAATGTCATGGGGTAAATTAATATAAGTTTACAAAGACATAGCATTAGCAAGGATCCAGTATGAGGATGAGGAATTGCTGAAACAGAACATAATCTATTCCAGGACTTACATTAAACAACAGAAAGCACAGGTAGTATATAAAGCAACAGAAAATATGTAAGCAACATAATGGTGAAATCTATGGTTTCTAACTCATTAGCAAAACTTCTGGGCCCCCTTTCCTACTATACCAAGCTCCTTTAGCCGTTCGAACAAAGACCATGAAGGCCATCTCTAGGCAATAACTAAGTTTGATTACTTTGATTACTTGCTGCTGGGGTGTGTGAAAGGAAATGCAGAGTCTCTCCTGCTGCCTCAAAAAGGGGCAGTTTGCTAATGGATCTTCCCAGAGTTAAGTTGATGAATTTAGATATGAAATGCATTTTCCCAGAGACAAATAAAACTTATTAGTGCTGATTGACTGCTCCTCAATTGCAGGGTGGGGCTCTAATCACAAAGGAGGATATCAGAATGTGCCCAGGGGGAGACTTAGCGAGGCCCTCTACTGTTACGATCTCACGCCTGTTGCTGGGAGGATAGTATATCAATCAATACCATCCCCCTGCATTAACATGAGTCAATCTATTCTTAACTCAATCTCCCAGGCGGGTTTCCACATAGCTCAGCCCAGCAAGCTTGGCATTCCCCCTGATGCAGACCAAGCTGCATTAATCCAGGGCCCTGTGATTTTTATATCACAGGCTTATATCAAACTAGCAACAAAGCCCATTGTGGGAAAAAATACAACAGGCTCTAGAAAGGGGAGGGCAGATAGGCATGCATTCCCTCCTCCTCTATCACTAATCCTGGCCACTGAAGGAGGGGGGCATTTCCACCTGCTCCATGCATGACCTTGACCACGTGAAGGGGGATGGGCTTTGCTACCTGCTCCATGCCTGATTCAGGCTGAGTGAAGGAGGGGCAGGCATTGCCACCTGCTCCACTCCTAAATCCAGCTGGGTGAAGGGGAAACAGGCATTGATTCCTGCTCCATGCCTGATCTCAGTTACGTGAATGGGTGAGGGGCTATGCTACTTGCTCCACACCTGATACAGGCTGGTAAAAGGGGGGTGGAATTGCCACCTGCTCTGCTCCTGATTGCTGATGGGTGAACAGGAAATGGGCATTGCCTCCTGGTCTGTGCCTGATTAAAGATGGGTGAAAGGGGTGGGTTTGGCTGCCTGCTCAGTGCCTTATTCCAGAAGGTTGAAGGGAGTGAGTATTGCCACCTGCTCCGCTCATTATCCTGGCTGGATGAAGGGGAAAAGGGTATTTCTTCCTGGTCTGAGCCTGATTGCAGCCAGGTGAAGGTGTGAGGTGGGCATGGCCACCTGCTCCACTCCTGATCCCAGCTGGTGGAAGTGGGAGTGGGCATTACCAGAATAATATCAGCTGAGTTAAGGAAGTGGGTGGGTATTGCCACCTACTCTGCTCCTAATACTACCTGGGTGAAGACAGAGAGCAGGCATGGCCACCTGCTCCACTCCTGATCCCATATGGCTGAAGGGGGGGCGGGCATTGCCACCTGCCCCACTCCTAATATTAGATGAGTTAATGTGGGGTGTGGGAACTGCTGGGGTGGGCATTGCCACCTGTCATGCTCCTAACACCAGCTGGGTGAAGGTGGGGGTGGGCATTATGACCTGCTCTGCTTCTAATACCAGCTGGGTTAAGATGGGGGTAGGCATTGCCATCTGCTCTGCTTCTAATATTAGCTGGGTTAAGGCAGGGGGTGGAAATTGTAGGGGGTTGGCATTGTCACCTGCTCTGCTTCTAATACCACCAGAGTAAAGCTGGTTATGGGCATTGCAACCTGCTCCACTCCTGATCCCAGCTGGCTGAGGGGGGGTGGGCATTGCTACCTGCTCTGCTCCTAATACCAGCTGGGTTAAGGTGGAAGGTGGGCTTTTTTCACCTGCACCGCTCCTAATACCAGCTTGTTGAGTGCGGGGTGGGTGGACATTGCCACATGCTCTGCTCCTGGTCCCAGATGGCTGAAGGGGAGTGTGCCGTGCCACCTGCCATGCTCCTAATACCATCTGGGTAACGCGGGGGGTGCACATTGCCCTATTAGTTACAGCTGAAAAACTCCAAGATTGGGCTACAAAAACCTGTATGATCTTGTTCTTTGTTCTGTTTAAAAGCTGTTGATATTTGTTTGAAGTTTCAGAACTGTTGATACCCGTATGGAATATCTTCACACAATAACATGGCCTAGTGGTTAAAGCTGAGACCATCCAAAAATGGGCTGTAAGAGCCTGACGGCTATCGCCAACCTGCTTTCCCATTTCAACAATGCCTTTTTCAAACAAAGAACAAGATCATACAAATTTTCATAGCCCAATCTTGGAGATTTTCAGCCGTAATCACTAGGCAATGATGTCATCTGAGGATATTCTACACTGATATTTATAGTTTTCAAGCTCCACACAGATATTAACAGGTTTGAAATAGAACAGGAACTAAGAATATATAGTTTACAACTCTGGCATTTGGAATCCAGAGTAGACTGGAAGGATTGGATGCTTGATGAATATTTATGATTATTTATGAAGGTTTATTAGCTGTATATTTATTGTAGTATATTTATTGTCGGATATTTATCACATTTGAGAACTTGCACTTTTGTAAAAATCATAAATGTTAAAATTTACAAAATATATTTCATATATAACCTTCGAGGTTTGTAATTTGTTTTGGAGTGTTCTACAATCGGAGGACCCCTCTTATCTGGCTATTGTCGATACGTTGGTATTTGGGGATATGGCTACTTACAATAGTTGTTTTGCATATTCTACAGAAGAAAGAGAACAAATATTAGCAAAATACCCATCTGTTTCTACAGGGAGTCAACCTAAATTGGATGATTGGGCATATATGCAACAATTACTTATTAAGCGTTCCAAAATGAACATTCATTCAGCCTATTTAACAGAATATTCTAGACTTAATATTAGACCTAGAGGGTTAAGAATGTATAAACTTCCAGGTTTATTTAAGGAGAATGAAACATTTAAATCAAAATGGTCTTCTATTTTGAACAAATGTGCTTTGGACTTGATGTTGTTATTAATAGATATGTATAGTGATGAGACTGAAAAATTAACAACAGAAATTTCTAAAGTATAAGATAGAGTTAAACCCCTAGTTACCTCAGGAGGGTATGAAGCTAGAACCAAAGAAGTTGACCGGTTAATCAAGGAAGGAGAGGCTAAACTTAAGGAATACTTAAGTACACTTGAGTTAAAAAGCTGACTAGAGACAAGAAAGATTACAACGCAGGCAATGTATATACATGGTGCAATGAAAATAGGTCCAATATGCATAGAAAAAATGCTCAGGAGAGTGCTTCTGAATAGGAACCTACAGAATTATCAGAGACAGATACATCAGGTGACGAGTATGGATAGACTAGGACTTTAAGAAATAGAACTATACCTTATTATAATAGGGGATGTTTTTTAGGAAAACGTCAGGATCGCCCACCTTGAAGGGGCAGACAGAGGACTTAATTTTCAACCTCTCTAAGAGACCTTTAAGTGAAGCTGAAAGATCAGTCCTAAATAAGGGTTTAGGATTCATACCTACACCACCATACAATGCTTTTAGAACTAGAGTAGACATCTTTAAATTAATCAGATTAATTAAATTAAGAAAATTCTTTGGAATTCCACAGACTCCACATGTGATAACATCACTCCAGGTCAAGTAATCTTTTATGCCATCAGTTACTGACCTGGCAACAGAAGTTTTTGAGAAATTAGTTGCCAAGGATCTAGACCACATTGAGAAAATGCCTAGAAAACATTGTCAGAATTTAACAAGAGCAGAATCTGAAGTAAAAAATTGAACAGTGACAAAACAATAATAATTAAACCAGCTGACAAGGGGCAGGATAGTTGTTTTGAATATTAAGGATTACATCCAGGAAGTAGACAGACAATTGAGTGATTTATCCAGTTATTAACCTATGAACTATGACCCCCCTAAGACTAGCTAACAATTATATAAATTACCAAACATATGGAGCTTTACAAAACAGGTACCCCTGCACACCAGAGTTTTACATTCTTCCAAAGGTTCACAAAAGGGGTAACTCACCACCGGGACGTCCCATAGTATCAGGTTCCAATTCTGTATTGGAACCTTTTTCTTGTTATCTAAACAGTTTCTTGCAACCATTGGTTAAAACTAAACCAGTTTACATAAAGAATGTCCGGGGTCTGGGTCCCAGCCCCCAGACTTGCCAGGAGGGAGCAGTGGGAGGCAACTGGGAGGCAGTGGCCCTACCACCCCAGCCAGCAACCAGGTCCAGAACCTGCCCACTCCAGGGGGAAGGGGCGAAAGGCTAAAGCCTCAGAGGGCTGGAGGGACCAGGAAGAGACCAGCCAGTCCCACCCTCCAGGGGGAAGAGAGGGGGCTAAGCAGGACAGAGGCAAAGGGCCAAGGCAGGGGGGACAGGGACCCAGCAACAGCCCAAACAGAGCCCTTACCTGCCAAGGAGGAGAAGCAGCCACTACAGCCCAGAGCCGCACCCTGGCTAGAGGACAGCAGCCTGGCTCAGGAGGTGCTAGGAGCCAAGCCCCTCCAGGGGGAGCTGCCACAGGCATTCTGGGGGAGGAGATGGGTAGCCCCGCCCGACATCAATGAACAGGCAGCCCAGAAGCTGGCCAGGGCAGCTCCTCGCAAGCAAGGCGAGGCATGCTCAGCAGCACAGAAGCCGGCTAGGGCAGCTCCTCGCGAGCAAGGCCAGGCATGCTCAGCAGCACAGAAGCCGGCTGGGGAAGCTCCTCGTGAGCAAGGCCAAGGAGACCTCAGCTGGGGATGGCTCGCATTCAACCCCACCCTGCCAGCGAGGCAAGGAAGCCAAGAAGGGATTAGTGGTAGGAGGGAAACACCTGAGGGAAGGCACAGCTGGGCCAAGTCAGGAGAGGGAACAAGCCTAGAAGGAGGACGGGGCGGTGAAAGGAAACCCTATATAAGGTGGCTAGGAAGAGCTCTGAGGTGGTAGGTGTGAGCAGAGCAGAGCAGAGCAGAGCAGAGCAGAGCAGAGCAGAGCAGAGCAGAGCAGAGCAGAGTTCTGGAAGGAGGAGATGATGGAGGACGCAGGGGGTAAGCAGGCCAGGTTGAGCAGGCAAGTGAGTGGATTGAGAGGGAGTCAGGGTGATGTGTACCGACCCTCCTTCCACAGAGCAGGGTCCTGCAGCATCCCTGGTGCCCCTCTGACGTCAGGGCCAGCCCAGCCAGCGCCCCGCCCAGCGGCGGCAGTGACAAGCCCTGACAAAGAACACAACTTCCTTTATAGAAAGGTTAGAAGATGTGACCGCTCCTGAGATGGCCTATTTATTAACATGTGATGTTAAGTTGCTTTATACAGTTATACCACACGAAGGAGCTAGAGAAGTTGTGAAAACAGCATTACAAGGCAGAGATAATTCATTACCTCCCACTCACTTTCTTTTGGATCTATTAGATATTATTCATAGAAAAAAACTACGTTAAATTTGGTGATCTGTTTTATTTCCAAATGAAAGGGATTGCAATGTGGTGCTCAGCTGCTCCATCAATTGCTAACTTATACATGCCTGACTTTGAAGCACATTGTATTTTGAATGAAGAAATGAACCCATTTTACCATGTGTGTTTTTATGTTAGATTTATTGATGACATTTTTTCTGTATTAAGGACACCTTTATACGCAAGGGAGTTTGTGAATTGGCTTAATAGTTTGGATGATAACATCAAGTTCAATTGGGAAGGAGATCTTAATTGCATAAACTTTTTGGACGTTACCATATTCAAGAAAAAGAATGGGAAATTGGATGTTTGTCCCTTTAAGAAAAGCACAGATAAATGCTCCTGTTTACATTATACAACATTTCACCCACTACAGTTAAGGGACAATATTCCAAAGGGTCAGTTTTTGAGAATGAAGAGAAATTCCAGCAAGTAGAATGACTATAAGAGGGAAAGTCACATTAGTTATAAATCTTTTCAAAACGGGTTATCCAGAAAGGGTAATAGTGAGAGCTCAAAGAAAAGCAGATCAGACAGCTAGAAACAGCATGTTTATCCCCAGAAACCAAGCAATGAAGAACCAAATAAAATGGGCATTGGATTAGACACCCTTTTCTATGAGAATAGCAAAAGTCATACAGAAACACTGGTAGATTCTAAAAGATATAGAGGGGTGCAAGGAGAAACCATAAATTGGTTATTGAAAAACCAGGAGCCTGAAGGATATTCTCATACACTCTGCCTTTGGTAATCACCAATCACCATGCATACACCCAGGGGGACATTTGCCCCCATAGTCAGAATGAGAGTCAGACACAAGGTTTGGGTAAAACGGGCCGCTTTATTAAAATACAACAGCAAACAACCATAATGGCAAGGGGCCTAACTAGCGGTACAGGTCAGGCCCTGGGGTCAGTCATTGGACCCCGCCCTGACCTGTCTGGGCGAGCACCCGCTGCCCCGGGTGCGAGCCATCCAACAAATGGCTGGGACCCGGCCTGGCCAGGCAGAGTGGTTCACCCCTGTAAAGCTCCCCCACCCGGCCGAATGGCAGCGGGGGGAGACAGCTTGTCCAGGGGTTCCCCACCCAGGGCGTCTGACCTCGCAGCTGGGCCGCACGGCAGCCAGCCACTCCTGAAAGACCCCAATTCCCCACCAATGGGGAGGTGCCAAGGGTGCTCACCAGCCCGCCACAGATATATCCTTAGCTAAATCCTGCACCCGTGGCGTAAAGAAGGTTCCACCCCGTGAATAAAACTTACACCTCTTGCCCAGTGCGAGGTAGGTGAAAAACTCACAACCCAAGGCCAATCAGGGCAGGGAGACAAAAATTCCTACCTGGCCCCGTAACAGGCGGCTGGCTAGTCCCGCACTGAAGTAGGGTGAGGAGGGTGGGCCAAGCACGAGTCAAAACTGAGCTCGAAGGGGCGGAGCGGCAGAATTCTGCCCTGTAGCTCCGCCCCCCAAGAGCAAAGCCCGGTAACAGGGCTGGTCTCTCTGACTCCCTCCTACCAGGGCGGCAAACCGCTGCCACCAGCCTAAAGGGGGCTTAAGCCCCTGGCTGGAATGGCAGTATTCCCTTGTGGCAATTGTACGATTTGCAACATGGCAGTTAATTTGAAGGAGATAGAGGATCCTGTAGGTATGAAACAGCTCAGTAATAGAGACTTTTCTAACTGTAAACACATTATGTTATTTAAGTGTTACAATGTGTCTGTAAAAAATTATACATTGGGGGTACCACTCGACCTTTGAGAGTGAGGATTCAAGAACACACATCTAGAATAAAGAATAAAATTACAGATGCCCCTTTAGTGTCCCATTTCATTGAAAACAACCATGGGGAGAAAGACTTTAAAGTTTCAGTTTTAACAGTAATGAAGCCCTCCTTGAACTATGACGTCCAACAAAAGTTATTGCAAAGGGAGACAGAATGGATATTCAAATTAAAAACATTGTTTCCATATGGATTAAACAATGAGGTGGAACTCTCTTGTTATTTGTGAGATAATTATGCATCTGTGTAATACAACACTGGACCTTTAAATCTGTAATCTATGACTGCAGAAGTGTATTTGTATGACATCATGAGCATTAGAACCCTATGGCAATGGTCCGTCGGCTCTTTCATCTTTCAGGAAATGAGTGTGGTGGTGTTGGAGTGATTGTAAGTAACAGGCATACATATGGTTTGATTAAGGGAGGTTATAATAGTGTCATGTTTAATGCAACATCGTATGGTTTGATTACAGTTTATGTTGATTTGAGCCTTTGAAAAAGACATTGTCGAATTGGGAAAGGAGGTTGGCGACAGCCGTCAGGCTCTTACAACCCATTTTTGGATGGTCTCAGCTTTAACCGCTGGGAAATGTTGTTGTGTGAAGATATTCCATACGGATATCAACAGTTCTGAAACTTCAAACAAAGATCGACAGCTTTGAAACAGAACAAAGAACAAGATCATACAATTTTCATAGCCCAATCTTGGAGATGTTCCGCTGTAACTACTAGGAAATGCTGTCATCTGAGGATACTCCACACAGATATTTATAGTTTTCAAGCTCCACACAGATATTAACAGCTTTGAAATAGAACAAGAATATATAGTTTACAACTCTGGCATTTGGAATTCAAAATGGACTGGAAGGATTGGACGCTTGATGAATATTTATGATTATTTATTAGCTGTATATTTATTGTAGTATATTTATTGTCGAATATTTATCACATTTGAGTACTTGCACTTTTGTAAGAAACAAAAATATAAAAATTTACAAAGTATATTTAATCTATAACCTTTGAGGTTTGTAATTTGTTTTGGAGTGTTCTACACTCGGAGGACCCCTCTTGGTCATTGGCATTAGAATCAGAGCAGGTGGCAACGCACACCCCCAGCACTTCACACCCCATGCCTTAACCCAGCAAATATTAGAAGCAGAGCACAACGCAATGCCAACCCCTACCTAAACCCAGCTGGTATTAGGAGTAGTGCAGGTGGCAATACCCACCACCTCATTAACACAGTGGGAATTAGGAGCAGAGCAAATGGAAATGCCCACCCCCACCTTAATTCAGCTGGTACTAAGAGTGGAGCAGGAGGCAATGCCCGTATAATGCCTTAACCCTGCTGGTATTAGAAGCGGAGTAGGTGGCAATGCCCACCCCCTGTTTTCACCCAGCTGGTATTAGGAGCAGAGCAGGTGCCAATGCCGACTCTTGGCAATTTTAACCCCTGCTTTAACCCAGCGGGTATTAGGGGTAGAGCAGGTGGTAATGCCCGGCCCCCATCTTCACCCAGCTGGTATTAGGAGCTGAATGGGTGGCAATACCCACCTCCACCTTAACCCAGCTAATATTAGGAGTAGAGCAGGTGGCAATGCCCATCCAATGCCTTAACCCAACTGGTATTAGGAACAGGGCAGGTGGCAATGCCCCCCCCCCGGCTTCACTCAGCTGGTATTAGGAGCAGAACAGGTGGCAATGTCCACCCCCTTCACCCAGTTTGGATCAGGAACAGAGCAGGTAACAATGCCCACCCCCTGACTTCACCCAGCTGGTATTAGGAGCAGAACAGGTGGCAATACACACCCCCACCTTAACCCAGCTAATATTTGGAGCACAGCAGGTGGCAATGCCCATCCATTGCCTTAACTCAGCTGATATTAGAAGCAGAGCAGGTAGTAATGCCCAACCCACCTTAACCCAGCTGGTATTAGGAGCAGGGCAGGTAGCAATACCCACCCCCATTCAGCCATCTGGGGTCAGGAGTGGAGCAGGTGGCAGTGCCCACCCCCTTCAGCCAGTTTTGATCAGGAGAAGAGCAGGTGGCAGTGCCCACCCCTGCCTTACCCAGCTGGTATTAGGAGCGGGGCAGGTGGCTATGCCTGCCCCCAATATAACCCAGTTAGGATTAGGAGTGAAGCAGGTAGCTTGGATCAGGTGCAGACCAAGAGGTAATGCTCTTCTTCCCTTCACCGCAGCCAGGAAAAGGAGTGGAGCAGGTGGCAATACTCACTCCCTTCAACCTACCGTAATAAGGCACTGAGCAAGTGGCCATACCCACCCTCCTTCACCCATCTGTAATCAGCCATGGAGCAGGAGGCAATTTCCATTTCCCCTTCACCTGTCTGCAATCAGGAGTGGAGCAGATGACAATGCCATCCTTCTTTACCCAGCCTGTACCAGGTGTGGAGTAGGTATCAAAGCTGCCCACCCATTCACGTGACCGAGATGAGGCATGGAGCAGGAAGCAATGCCCATTTCCCCTTCACCCAGCTGGAATCAGGAACAGAGCAGGTTGCAACACCTGTCTCCCTTTACCTAACCTGTATCAGGCATGGAGAAGGTAGCAAAGCCTACCCCCCTTCACGTGGCCAAAATCATGCGTGGAGAAGGTGTCCACCCCCCTCTGTCACTGGCCAGGATCAGTGACAGAGGAGAAGGGAATACCTTCCTATCTGCCCTCCACTTTCTAGAGCCCGTTGTATTTTTTCCCTACAACAGGCTTTGTTGCTAGTAATCCTACTATATAATTGAGTGTGTTTCAGACAACTCACTTTATACCCTGGTGCACCACCAGAGGTTGCTGCTGCAGAGGGAAGCCCAGGCAAGCCACCATGTCTCTCCAGAAAACATGTTGTGGCAGGAAGTCAAGGCTGGGATCAGGATGGGAACAGGTGACAATGCCAGCCCCCCACTTTCACTCAGCTGGTATTAGGAGTGGAACAGGCGGCAATACTCACCGCCCATCTTAAGCCAGCTAATATTAGGATCGGAGCAGATGGAAATGCCCACCCTTCCCTCAACCCAGCTGGTATTAGGAGTGGGGCATGTGGAAATGCCCATCCAATGCCTTAACCCAGCTGGTATTAGGAGAGGGGCAGGTGGCAATGTCCATCCCATCTTTACCCAGCTGTTATTAGGAGCAGAACAAGTGGCAGTACCCACCCCCACCTTAACCCAGCTAATATTAGGAACGGGGCTGTGGCAGTGCCCACCCCCCGTCTTCACCCAACTGGTATTAGGAGCAGAACAGGAGGCAATGCCCACCCCCACAATAACTGAGCTGGTATTAGGAGCAGATCAGGTGGCAATGCCCATCCAATGCCTTAACCTAGCTGATGTTAGGAGTGGAGCAGGTGGTGATGCCCACCCCCACCTTAACCCAGCTGGTATTAGGAGCAGAACATTTGGCAATGCCCAGCCCCCTTCAGCCTTCTGGGATAAGGAGCAGAGCAGGTGGCAATGCACACCCTCACCTTAACCCAGCTGGTATTAGGAGCAGAGTAGGTAGCAATGACCATCCAATGCCTTAACCCAGCTGTCATTAGGAGCAGACCAGATCATAATGCCACCCCCCCACACACACACACACCTTAACCCAGCTGGCATACCTTAACCACACTTTAATGCCACACCATAATTCCACCCCCCCCCCACACACACACACCTTAACTACACCTGTTGGATTTATAAGACTTTAAGGAGCGATTTGCCTGCTATTGATTTATGTATATTACTGTTTCTTTACTTGTAGTGATATGTTCATACGAAGTGATGTTCATTATATAACATCAAAGCCTTGAAATTTGTACTTTGGGTGCCATGATTTTCTTATTGTCCACTTGCGGTAGTCTGCTTTTTGATTTACTAGTTTACATGGAGATACCTGTTAGTTTTGAGTATCGGTATTAGGAGCAGGGTGGGAGGTAATGCCCACTCCCCTTCAGCCATCTGGGAACAGGAGCAGAGCAGGCAGCAATTCCCACCCCCAGCCTTACCAAGCTGGTATTAGAATCAGAGCAGGTGGCAATGCCCACCCTGGCAATTCCCACCCCCTGCCTTAAACCAGCTAACATTAGAATCAGGGGAGGTGGCAATGCCCACTCCCACCTTAACCCAGCTGGTATTAGGAGCAGAATAGGTGGCAATGCCCATCTAATGCCTTAATCCAGCTGGTATTAGGAGCAGACCAGATCATAATGCCAACCCCCCATATCTTAACTCTGCTGGTATTAGGAATGGGATAGGGAGTTGCTGCCCTCCCCCAGCAATTCCCAACCCCACATTAACCCAGCTAATATTAGGAGCGGAGCAGGTGGCAATGCCTGCGTCCCACCTTACCTAACTGGTATAAGAAGCCAGAGCATGTGGCAATGCCCACCCCTGGTAATTCCCACCCTCTGCCTTAACCCACTTGATATTAGAAGAGGACCAGGTGGGAATGCCTGCCCCCTGCCTTAACCCATTAGCACAAAATATGGAGCAACACGGTAAGTATGGCAGCAACAAAACACAATTTCCCGTGCAATAACAATGTCTCCCTATTTTATTTACAGTAATTGCATAATTTAACAGAACTATACCACATGTAACCAGTTCTAGGAAAAATTATTTTGCAGGCGTCATATATGCTCCAAAGTCCATACATAAAGTGTCCAGTGCTTCAAGTGCTCTATTAATATTGCAACAGGTATTAAAGTGCAAATGCTTCCTAGCACCATGTACACATTAATTATTTCATACAAGCTCGCCTTATATTCCAACTGGAGTTGGGTATAGTCCATGTGATATTGATTGTATATGCAATATTTATTGCTGTATTGTAAATGTAAATTATTGTAAGATGGTGTGTAATATGTGTTATTGCATGTTTTTCCAGCAACTGTGTTCTTTGAGAAAGAGTTTGGAAACGGATACAATGGTGATCTGGACCTTCCGTTAGAATAATGATGTCACAGAATTATCAATGTACACCTAAAGAATACACGCAAAGGTCTACTTGTAATCTGTGAACTACACAGTTTATTGGAACCAAATCTTGGACTATACCCAACTCCAGTTGGGAAATTGTGTTTTGTTGCTGCCCTGCCTTAACCCAGCTGTTATTAGGAGTGGAGCATATGGCAATGCCCTCCCCCCACTCCCCTCCACCCAGGTGAGATCAGATCAGAAATATCAGAAGGCAATGCCTGCCCCACTTCACCCGGCTGGCATCAGGAGGAGAGCAAGTTGGAATACCCACCCCCACCAACACCCAGTTAAGATCAATAATGGAGCAGGTGACAATGCCCACCCCGTGCCTTCACTTGGCTAGCATCAGGTGCAGAGCAGGAGGCAATGCCCTTCTTCCCTTCATCCAGCCAGGATAAGGAGCGAGGCAGGTGGAAATGCCCGCCTCCTTCAATCTATGGGAAGAAGGCACTGAGCAGACTTCAATGCTCGCCCCATCTTCACCCTGCCGGAATCAGGCATGAAGCAGGCAGCAATGCCCATCCCCCTTCAACCTGACTGAATCAGGAGCAGAGCAAGTGGCAATAGCTACACCCCCTTCACCCGCCTGGTATTAGGAGGGGAGTAGGTGGCGATGCCCACCCCTTGCCGGGATAAGAAGCAGAGCAGGTGTCAATACTTACTCTCTTCAACCAACTGGAATAAGGCACTGAGCAAGCGGTGCCTTCACCCCTTCACCCATCTGTAATCAAGCGTGAAGCAGGATGCAATGCCCATTTCTGCTTCACCCATCTGCGATCAGGAGCTGAGCAGGTGGCCATGCCCTCCTCTTTACCCATATCCAAAAGAGAGGCAATCCCAGGAATATCATCCAGAATATCACAACAACAATCCCCAGGAAAAAAACCCGCTGAGCTCCTAACCTGTATCCAAAAACCATTAATAAGATACTCACAATGCTAATGTCAATCCAATGATATTAATTCAATATACGTAAAATACAACTCGTTACATTCCCATCATAGATTCTAAACACAGCTACTATATACATATATACAGAACATAGACTGTGTTATCTTTCTTGACAAACAGTACAACACACTTATAAGACAGTGTACCCACACAAAGTCCATTAAACATGAATTCGTAAGTCTTCCTTTCAAATTGTTTCCTGGGACAATTTAATTGACGTAGTTGAAGATCTGCCAAAATGAGAGGGCTCTGTCATGAGCCATTCCGAAGATGACTCAATGTCGTTTTCATAAATGCTTGTATCCTTCCGGTGGAGAGAAACAAACAAAGTAGGACCCCAAAGAGCCCCTTGCTGTCTGCCCTGCAAGCGGCCGGCAATAATTAATCGGCTTGTTTCACAGATGTCCACTTTTTCAGGGGCAACTATGTAATCCTCCGATTGAGACTCTCTGATTTGATATATGGAAATTGAAGGTTTATTATAGTGGAGGATTACATAGTTGCCCTGATCCCCTTCACTCAGCTGGAATCAGGAGCGGAGCAGGTCGCAATGCCCGCCCCCCCCTTTACCTGACCCATATCAGGAATGGAGCAGGAAGCAAAGCCCACCCCCCTTCATGTGGCCAAGATCACGTGTAGAGCAGGTGCCCAACCCCCTCTGTCACTGGCCAGGATCAGAGAGGGAGGAGGAGGGGATGCCTTCCTAGCCCCCCTCCCCTTTCTAGAGCCCGTTGTATTTTTTCCCTCAACGGACTTTGTTGCTAGTATATAATAAAATAACAACTGCGCTTATATAATGCTTTTCCCGACAGATTAGTGCCCCGCTTAGAATGGTGAACAAAGTCAGTGTTATTAGTATCCCCCTCAATACATCTGGGGAGTTGGGGATCAGAGGAGTGGGTTACCCGAGGCCCCCTGCACTGGGATTCAAAACAGCAGAGCGTTGATTCACAGCACAACTACTTAACCACTTTGCTACACCAACTCTAATGATAGACAAACTGTGACCAGAAGAACTGGGACTGACCTGCCATGGCTGAGCATAGAGAAGACCTCCTTCCCCCATCACTCTCTGCTGAATTCTTGATGAATACATGGCATGGAGAGCATGTGCTACAGCATGGACAGCATTGTAGATGCCATAGCTGTGACCAGACATTCCCATTTCAAACACAGTTCCAGGAAGGCTCTTGAGCTTCTCCTCTCCAGTACAGTTTTTGTTTCGGGGTCCATAAATATTATACAGTGGTAGTGAACAGCGAAATATGTACAACCAAAACTTCTGAATGAAATAAATCTCAGATCGGTATGGATTTATGGCCTCAAGGAAGTTCTGAAATCCTGGCACCTTATTAGTGTGAAGTGCAAAGGACAAACTCCCATTGAGGGATTTGGGGGTGAGTTTCTTTTCAAGCAAAATAGATGTGACATCCCATTGAGAAGTTGTAATCCAAACTCGCTCTATTGGCAGTCCATAATTAATTTCGTAACTTTCTAGAATTATTCGTAAACCTTCCATAGACTGATCATTCCCATAGGCAAGAATGACGTTGAGTTTGCTAAACCAGATTTTTAGAGCTGTCCTTCCCAAGATTTTAGCAAGATTTATATTTTTGATGTAACTTTTCACTATTGGAATAATTTCTTTCAATGCAATGCAAATATTACTCTGGAACAACCTTGGTATCAAGTTTTGAAGGAACATTTCTCCACTGTCATCATCTGATGTGAGGAGGCCAATCCAATTCCATCCAAAATGCTTGAGGAGATGAACAATCCCAACATTTTGAGGTATTTCATTCGGAACCATCCGTAATAGATAAGGAAACTGAGTTTTATGATTCATTGTAGTATGAAAGGAACCGTAACTGACCTACGATGACAGGTCAGGACTTAGTCAGACATGACAAAAAAATCTCCATTTATTTTTTAAAATATGCTTCTTCCTCCAAATACATACAAATATAAATAAGTCATTTATTCTGTTTGGTTATCTAAGAAATATTATAGTTTGTAACAATCATAATCTAAATGTTCTAATCACGCTATCAAGGGAGGGCAGTGGAGAGCCCCACTTGTCCATGGCTCCTTCAGGGCTTGAGCAAAGAACGGCCGTGGATAACATGGACCTAGGGAAGGGTCTTATTATTCCAACAGTCATGAGTTGACCTCAGGATGCTGAACAGTGGACTAAACTTAGAGATCTGAGAAAGACAATTTCCTCTAGAGGATTTCTGTAGCTATGTCTACATTTCAACATCTCTGTAAGCATGCATACCTGTGGAATCTTGTATGTAGTTAAAATGTTGGCCATCTGGATGGAATTTTGGGAGGTGAAACCACCAATGATGGCCATTACTTTCTTCTTCCTGTCACAGTCGTAATTGACATGACTCTGTCGTCCTCTGAAGAGTAGGTGCCTAATGTTTTCAGAGCTTCGCAATGAGTTGAAAGCATTGTCATAGATGTCAGATCTCAGTGTGGTGTTGAGTAAGAGTTTGGTATTCTTCTTGATTTCATTAAAGGCAAAAACAAAGGCTAGTCTATGCTGATAATGTTTAGTCATTAACCTGCAATGAGAGTTTTGTGAAGTCTCTCAGGCCTGTATCATAGGAAACGTTTGTGGCTTTTCCACTAAAATACTTGTTATAGAAAGAGCACTCACAGGCTATTGTTCTGCTCCTCCTAGAGCTGCCGTGCTTTTTTCCCCTCAAGAAAGGGAATTTGAACTGGCTCTACTCTCTCCAAGTCAGGAATTCAGTCACTGATGGAAAACTCTGTCTACAGAATATTTGCCTTTTATCAGTTCTGCTATGACTTTAATCTCAGTAAGATCTCTTTCTGAGTCTTAGTGCTCCAAATATGAGGACTGACTAATGATAGGAATGTGAATAGATAAATATAAATAAGAAATATATTGATGGCCATTGCAGAAGAACAAACTGAGAGCCTTTTATGGTCACCTCAGGAGGAGAGAAAAGGCCCAGAGGATTGCTCATAGGTCAGGCCTCGGAAGGACTCTGCTTGATCTGAAGTCCCTGGCCAAATCTAGGCCCAAGCCTCAGAGCAGCAACTCTCCCAAATGGTGGCCGATTGTCAGGTGACGGGTTAGAAAGAACCTCTAAGGGGTTTTGGCACCATGAGTTTGGCAGAGACACTCTCCTCCAGACACCGACAGGCATAATAAACGTGCCCAGGAAACTGGGGAGAGTCGCATTTTGTAGCTTTCAGGGACGAGCCTGAAAACGACCTTCTAACTTCAGAATGGTGACGGGAGTTGCAGGGCTGAAAAGAGAAGGAATAGAAATGTTGCAGCGCACTGCCAGAAGCCCCACTATGATATCTGCAATGGAAGTAGAAGCTGACCTCGGCAAGCGTAACCCTTGCAACGATAGCCCCTTGAATGGAATCCTGCCCTCAAGTCGTAGTTGACTTATGGCGACCTCTGGTGCGGGTTTCATGTCAAGAGACCAACAGAGGTGGTTTGACGCTGCCTTCCTCTGCAACCCTGGCCTTTGTTGAAGGCCTCCCATCCAATTACTGTCCGAGGCAAACTCTGCTTATCTTCTGAGGTCTATATAAACAGAAACAAACAAGCCGTGAAATCTAACTAATGAGATACTAAAGGCTAAAAGAATATCGAATGACTAGTGGAGGTGTATATGTGATATAACGACTGCCAGGATGAAGAGGTGAAACTGGCAGATTGCTGGCTTCCCGTCGCAGTTGTGTATCCATTCTTCACTGCCGCCTATCACTGTCTTTATATGAGACCATATACACTGTTTCTCCAATAGAAATTGACTGCACTGAAGACCTTCTGGCATTGCTTCATTATATACTTACTGGGACTTTGGTGATTACTGTTCAGACCTCGGGTCAATTCTAGGCACATAGCACTTTAATACTATATAGGAAATCCTGTTGAATTATATTTTAAGTATTTATATATGATGCTTTGCCTTCTGTAATCACCTACACTGTGTGTACATATATTCTCGGTATCTTGTTTAATTTGACTTTAATGCTGCTTTAACTTGATTGATTTACAATAGAGACACTCATTAGTTAGATTTCACGGCTTGTTTGTTTCTGTTTATTTGTACATTACCGTGATACTCTCCCTTTGTTGACTATCTTCTGAGGTCTGACAAGGTCAGGCTTCCCTGGGCTATCCAGGTCAGGGTGCAACTGTAGCTAGGATCCTGAAAATTGGCCACCGGCATTAGGATGATAATTGGGATTCTAGTGCCGGATGAGAAGGGAAAAGAAATATCATGGCCCAGATGTTATCGCCACAACCTGCACCTCAATGGAAGCAAAAGTTGTCTATGGCAGGCAAAACTCTCAGCCATCATTTTCAAGATGGTGGCAGGAGTTGCAGTTCCAAAATAAAGGAAATTGGGGCATCCTAGCTCAGACTATCTCAAATACCCATGATGCTCTGCAATGGAAGTAACATTGCACATATCTCAAAAAAAAGGGAAGAGTTACAAAATTTGTCAGCAGCCTCGGAGTTATGGTTGCAGTGCCAAAAATGAAGGGAGACGGAACATCTTTGCACAGATCATTGCAATAATGCCCCTTCCTTGCTGTTTCCCATTGAAGTTAAGGTACTCCATTTGTGACAGGCCTAAAATATCAGAGCACAAATACAGGGGGGTTCATGGCCAGCTGCCAGCTTTAGGATGATCAAGGGTTTTGCAGAAATGAATAGAACTGCATTAACACATCAGACCACTAAGCTTGGAGTTTTAAATGAGGGCACTGTTCTCGTGCCCATTTTTTCCACATAACAACCTTATGAAGTAGGACTGGCTGAGTGTGAGTGGGTCAAAATCAGACAGCAACCTTATGTGACATAAGGGGAATTCAAACCTGGATCTCCTTGATCCTAGTTCTAGATTCTAACCACTATACAACACGGGCTTTGGTAGGTCATGGATGTTGTTAAGCCCCCCTCCCCCATTTTGAGAGGTGTGCATTTATATCTGGAAGAATTATGCCTGCCACAGATGGATTGATGAACATATGGACAGACGGCCATGTGGACTGAGGGATGGTTCCTTACACTATGATAGATTCCTCTTCATGGCTTTTGTGAACAGACTCCACTGAAAATAAAGGAAAATTGTCTGAGACGATATGGAAGTTCTGATTTTTGATGTTAGACTTATTATGACCTTTGTTTCACACTTGGAAATTGTTTGATGAGGCAGTTAGCAAGTACTGAACATGAAATAGCCCTTTGCACTCAGAGTCTTCTCTCCTGTGTATTCTCATTTCTCAATTACATGAGAATGGTTTTAAAACTTTGTGCAGATCTTTTATACAATAAAGAGTTACTTACCACCCTTCTAAGTCATACTTTGGTGGTGCTGTAAAGTTGAGTAAAAAATTTTGAGGGAATACAGTGGATACAGATCCTACAACGATAATTGCCCCTCCAGAGTTCTCCAAATGCTGTGGATCTCCTGGCTGCCAACTGCTGACGGAATCTGACCTGTTGCCGAATGTATAAGGCAGCAATGGCAGGAGGAATAACGGCAGCAACATACTGCTGAATGCTCGACAAATACTGATCCACTTCCAGCTGTGGTCCTTCGTTTTCTCACATACATCTGCTAGCATATTTGAGAAAAGGAGTAGCCAGTTGTCTGTCTTGTAACGTGGACTCTTTGGTTTTGCTTCTCTACTTTTGCCCTTGGATTTATAATTGTCTTTTGTAAACACAGGATATACACTTTTGTATGGAATGGGAGCTATTTATATACATGGTTTCTAATATATGCATGACATACAATATCATTTACTAATGTATACACAAAATAGCCACTTGTAATGTTTATGGGTAGGAAAAATGATATGAAATTAGAGATTTCATTATACACACAAAGGAAGAGAAAAATTGTAATTGTTTTTTAAAGCATCAAAGATTAGACACTGAAAAGAAAATTCATAGATGGCCGATATAACTCATCTGCCCAATATTGGCAGAAAACCATCAAGTTAGACATGAGAAGTTTTTGCCCTCGTATCTTTTCCAGCATGGGCATAAAGGATAAAATCGGAAAGCTACATACGACTGATCGAGCCTGATGCAATTGAATCTCTCAGATCTCTGAGCTGCAGCTTGGTTTTATAGACTGAATGCAGTATAGCACAAGCTCTTGAGCTGCATTTGCCTCTTGATTTTCAGAGTAATCATTATTCATTAGCTGTGCATCTTTTTAAAAAGGAGTTTAATTATACTGTTTTTCTAATTACAGGGCAAATAATCTTCTTTCCCAAGGCCTCAAGGTTTCACCATGCCGCTGTATACCTTGTTTTTATCAAAAGTTGTTAATGATTTTTGTGAGGCTCCAGCATGGCCAGTGCTTTCTTTCAGGCCTCTGATATGGCTCCATTGCTTTCACAATACCTTCAATCTCCTGCCCTCCATTTGGGTGACTAGGCCTTCATTTATATATCCCTCTATCCTTTGATGTCAATTAAACCTGGTCAAGATGATATAAAATCTGTGGACATCATGGAACACGTGGTAGTGATTGAAGAAGACCCATATTGATATGCATATTTCCCCCCCATAGGGCAAGCAACAGCTTTATGCATTTGTCTTAGGTAGGGATATGCTGTGAGGTTAGCTTTACATCTTCCGTCTGCTTCTGTCACTGCCCTGATCAGAATTGGACTCCGGAGCCAATTCAGTACCTTCCTGAACCATTTTGGTATCATATGGTATGAGATATTATTGATCTAATTCATAGGAAAAGCCCTCAAAGAAAGGAGGTGCTAGTAGTTCTTCAGTGGTGTGTGAAATCAGGAGGCACGAAATTTATAAGAAGGATATTCCAAATTCTAGATATCCCCCAAAATGGGTGTTCCATTCCTGATACTTTGAAGAATCTCAGAAGAAAGAGAATTTGTTAAGGAGGCACGAAATGTATAAGAAGGATAGATATCCAGAAAAATGGGTGTTCCATTCCTGATACTTTGAAGCATCTCAGAAGAAATGTACATGTGCTACAGAATGAGGTGGTCATGTCACGTGTCAGTCACCTGATGGACTTCAGGTGGTAGAGGATCCTGATTTTACTTTTTAAGGAATTTGTTGGCCTCTATGTTTTTTTTTAAAATGAATCATAGTTCAATGCTAAGCTCTTTGAAGACCATTGACTTTAATGAACCTATGAGGGTGTAAGTCTCCTTAACTAGCACTGCTTAAATTTATGGTGTATATGTCTACATCTTTAGTGCCTGTTGACTTTGATTTGTCCCTGGTGACTTTTTATCTTTGTCTTTTATAACAACAACAACAACAACAATATAGATTTATATACTGCCCTTTAGGACATCAACTCCCACTCAGAGCAGTTTAAAAAATAAGTTATTATTATCCCCACAACATTCACCGTATGAGGTGGGTGGGGCTGAGTGAGTTTCGAGAAAGCTTTGACTGACCCTGAGTGGCAAAATAGATTTAGCAAGACCCCATCACTCCACAACCTGACACCAGAGATTTATTAAGTCCTGGAATAAGATACTGTGCCCTGTTTGCGTTAGGCTATGTTCAGCCACTGCTGATTTTTCAGGTTGTCCAAGTCTGCAGTGTCTTTCATGTTCTTTTATTCTTGTCTGGATGCTACGCTTTGTGGTCCTGATGTAAACTTGTCCACAGCTGCAGGGTATACGGTATACTCCTGCCAGGACACCAAAATACTGGACAACACTTCCAACTACTTTGTCAGACTGCACAGGGAAGCCATTGAAATTCACAAGCATAAGCAAAACTTCAACAGGAAAGAAGAAACCTTAAGAATGAACAGAGCATGGTTTCCAGTTCTAAAAAACACCAGGCTAACAAAACATTCTATCCCCGACAATAGCCCTGCAGAGAAGATTAGCACATCAAGTACCAATCCATATGCAAAAGAACCTCCTCAGGATACAGTGAAGCCTCCCACCATTAGCATTCCACACCCGGGGAAACTCTTACAGGATGACTCAGCTCAACCCCACCCCTCCTGAGTAGATACAAATGACCTACATCTTTTCCACACTGTGACACTGAGAGATCTCCGTCTTTTGGTGCTACACCTCTGAAGATGCCAGCCACAGCTGCTGGCGAAACGTCAGGAACTACAATGCCAAGACCACGGCAATACAGCCCGGAAAACCCACAACAACTATCTGGAAAACCTTATCAAAAGATTAGAACCAGCGTAGTGCTTGAGAATGCTAGCCATTCTTAAACCTTCTAAATATGAAAATGTTATTCGTCTCCCTACCACCCTCAAGCTCCTACTATACAGCTAAGTTCCATAAGGAGCAAAAGCTCTATTCAAGAATCCAGTCATCTTGGAATGGCTTGTGGGACTCTCAGACTCCTGAGCTCTAGGAAGAGGTGGGGTCAAGGCATAGCATAGCCCTTTGCAAGCCTTAAGAGACAGCAAGAACGTATCTCCAAGGAAGGCAGAGAGAGGAGGCTGGTCTCCCAGTCATTCTTCTACTGTCTGCAGCGGCAATACAGCTTTTGAGGGCGAGGGGAGAAGAAGTTGCAGCAGTGCTTGGTTCTCGTGTCATTCTTACATGCCCAGGGTAATGCCGATTGCCACCTTGGGGATAAGTAGCAATTTACCACAGGCCAGTTTGGCGAGAGGTACTTTGCCATATTCTGAGCATGGAGTAAGGGTCCCTGGGTAGTCGGAGGAGGGGGGTAGTTGTGAATTTCCTGCATTGTGCAGGGGGTTAGACTACAATGGTGGCACCACACTCATTACTTGCCCACGGAGGGGTAACATCCCTAGACACATAACATCTTCCCGTCTCCCCTCACCCCCACCCCAAAATATGCCAGCCAAAATGCTGGGGGAGGGAAGGGTATGATACTAGAATGTATATTTGTTATTGAAGATGGGTAAGATTTCTCTTGCTGTTAGTGTGTGCTCTGCAGAGATAGGAATCCATGCCATCCAGCGATCTGCATCTACATAGATTTTCCCTCATCATCAATTAGGAGATAGAAGAATGAGAAGGAATTGACTAAACCAATCTGAACAAATGAACCAGTTATTTTTTTTCCTTCCTAGCTGCTCCCTGGTATTCAGTTGAGATCTGAACATAATAATGTAGCATTTGGGGAAGAAGATACAAGCCAATAAGCCTCCACTAGAGGCCAAGATGGAGAAGACCTCCACGGCCACCATGTCTTTCCCTTTGGTGCTCAGATAGGTGGGGACAAAGGAGATCCAAACACTGCAGAGGACCAGCATGCTGAAGGTGATCAGCTTGATTTCATTGAAAGAATCTGGCAACGTCCGGGCTAGAAAGGCCACCATGAAACTGATAATGGCTAAAAGACCCATGTAGCCCAGTTCAATGTAGAACATTGTGTGTGGGACTGGCCCGCTAATGACTTAGGTACCAGATTTCACCCATAGACTTCACCACTATGTTGCTTTGAATATATGCACCTATGTCAATTACAGAATTGCTTACATTCTGTTTCAGCTTTTCCTCGACTCTGTATTGGATTCTTGCTAAGGTTATGTCTCTGTAAACTTGTGTTTATTTACCCTACAGCTTTGTTTATGAAATTGTCCTTGATACTGACTATACCACGCTCACACTGTATAATCCACCTCGAGTCTCAGTGAGAAAGGCAGACCAAAAATGACATAAAGAAAAGAAGAGAAAAAAGAAAATGTAATCTAGTTACGTTCTTTTTACTCTACTTTTTATAATTCTGAAATTTGAGCAATGGCACTTAATGAGATTGTAAGATTGGTTTTATGCTACTGTTTATAAATGTTTATCTCATTGGGTTGGCAATGGGGTCTCTTGAAGCAGGAGGTCTTTAATTTCAGGACTGCATCCCCGTGGTGGGTACGTGATTGCGAGCAGAAAGACAGTCTCGGAACTGTTGCGGATATGAATTAAATGGTTTATTGGAAGGCACTATGCATGAAACAGCACAACTGCAAGAATGCTGAAATCAAATGCCTGATAGAAAAATCAATGGTGAAAATGGCAAAAGGGGTGGATAAAATACCAACAAGGTGTATAGAGCTGCAGCTAATAATATGGATTACATAATGTAGAGTTAATGCAAGTAGCTTGTTATACATATGCAGTAAACAAAGAAATCAGGAGGGAATTTGTAGAATCTTTCTCAACCAGCCCTCATTATTGGACACACTGGGTAGTGG
Source organism: Eublepharis macularius (assembly GCF_028583425.1). NCBI lineage: Eukaryota > Metazoa > Chordata > Lepidosauria > Squamata > Eublepharidae > Eublepharis > Eublepharis macularius. Next base: position 177,592,787 of record NC_072793.1, read on the forward strand.
AGAGATAAACCATCAAGCACTATGCAACATGAATATATCTGGGAGACCTTGCCAGAAGATTAGAACCAGCATAGTGCATGCTAGCCATTCTCAAAGCTTCTAAATATGAAAGTAGTATTAGCTTCCCCACCACCCTCTTAAGCTCCTAGGTTACTGCTAAGTTCCTTTGCAAGCAGAATCTTTTTCATTCCTATCTATTCGAGAATCTAGAAATCTTGGGATGGATGGATGAATTCTCAGATTTCTGAGGACATGGAGGAGGGGAAGAAAGGAAACAGGATGCCTTTTGGAAGCTCCAAGCAACAGAGAGACAGCATCTTCAAGGTAGGCAGAACCCAAAGAGAGGAGGCTGGTTTCTCAGTTGTCCTTCTTCCTCGTCTTTCCTTCCTTGACCCTCCACAGGGACAATACAATGGTGGCACTGCACTCATTAGAGGTGGGTGCAGAGATGTGGACTTAATTCCCCTCATATGTTGTTTCCTTTTCCTCCCAGGGACAACAGCCTCATTCCCATAACATCTCCCAGTATGCCCAAAAAATAGGCCGCCAAAAGGCTTGCGGAAGAGGGCATGACAGCCGAAGGTATGTCCATTATTCAAGACGGGTGAGATTTCTCTTCCTGTCATTATTTGGTCTGCAGTGATCGGACTCCATGTTGTTAAAGGATCCTGGATCAATACAGCCTTCCCCTCATTATTAATATGGAGAGAGATGAAAGAGAAGAAATCAATTCGAGATTAAAAAAAAAAACATTTAAAGAATTATGTGCCAGTTATTTTTTCCTTCCTAGCTGCGCCCTGGCATTCAGTTGAGATCTGAAAATAATAATGTAGCATTTGGGGAAGAAGATACAAGCTAATAAGCCTCCACTAGAGGCCAAGATGGAGAAGATCTCCACGGCCACCATGTCTTTCCCCTTGGTGCTCAGATAGGTGGGGACAAAGGAGATCCAAACACTGCAGAAGACCAGCATGCTGAAGGTGATCAGCTTGGCTTCATTGAAAGAATCAGGTAAAGTCCGTGCAAGGAAGGCCACCGTGAAACTGATGGTGGCCAGAAGACCCATGTAGCCCAGGACTATGTAGAACATGATGTCCGAGCCTTCATTGCATTGAATGATAATATGACCCACTTGGGAGTGTGTGTCAAACTCTGGGAAGGGGGGCGAAGATGCCAACCACAATGCACAGATGCCAGTTTGAATGAAACAACAAGGAATGATGACGGACATGGCCAGTCTCTTCCCCACCCACTTCCTCATCCTGTTTCCTGGCTTGGTGGCCATGAAGGCAACCACCACAGTGATGGTTTTGGCCAATATACAAGACACGGCAATGGAGAAGATGATGCCAAACAGGGTTTGCCGGAGAAGGCAGGTCACCGTCCCAGGATGGCCGATGAATAGGAAGGAACACAGAAAGCCAAGCAGCAGAGAGGAGAGTAGGACACAAGTGATGCTTTGATTGTTGGCTTTGACGATCGGTGTATTCCAGTGTGTGGCAAAGATCCCCATCACTATAACTGTGGCCACAAAACATAAAACAGCAACAGAAGCCAAGCCTGCTCCCATGGGGTCCTCGTAGGATAAGTAGGTTGTGAGTTTGGGAATGCACTGATCCCTCTTCTGGTTTGGATATTCATCTTCTGGGCATTTCTCACATTGGTCTGCATCTGAAATTCATAATTGTTACTATCATTTATGAATGTACTGTTTTATATTGTGCCAGTCAAAAGACGCTGCTGAGAACGGCTGTTAAGAGAAATTCTCTTAATTCCTTTTTGCTCAGTTACTTCCTGGAATCCACAATTGCCATGAAGGAAGGAAATGGAGGGATCCTGAACAGGGTTAGGCCTAGATGTCACCCATTACTCTTGCAAGAGAAGTTCAGATTGGCTGTAGCAGTTCCCTCAAGAGAAACTTCAAAAATGGCCAAGGGCTTCAGGATGCTCACAGGAATTGCAGAGGCAGGAAAAAATGGGGTTGGGAGCATCCTGTCCCTCCCGATCCTTAGAAACCCCAGCCCCTGCTGGTTATGATGGTTTCCTTGATCTATCAGATACTGTCTGATGCAGTGGTTAGACTGTCAGAACAGGATCAATGAGATCTGGGTTCTTATATTGCCAAGGAAGGTTGTTGACTAACTGTGGGTAAGTCACACTCTCTCGGCCTGATCTACCTCATAGGGCTGTTGTGCTGGTGAGAACGTGGAGAATAATGTTATTTAGGTCTCCAATGGGGAGAAATTCAGGAGATGACATTTGTTATGAATCTGTCCTGAATTACAACTCACTAGCAAAAAAAGATGGTTCTTGATGTTGCTTATTCTGCTATTGCTGCAGCTCTCTTGGCACGAGGAAGAAGCGCTTCTCCTCTACTCAAACTACTGTTAAATATGGCAAGCAGATGGAGCTTCCACATCGGCATGCTGAGCCCCCAGTAAAACATAAAACCACTACCCGGGCTGAAGATGTATTAGGGTGCATTAATTTCTTTTTCCGATAGAAACAACAGGAAAAAATGGCTCTTGTAAGAGAGAATAAGAGGAATCTATAACTGTAGTTAAGGGAGTGAAGTCTGGAAAGGAAATTCCCCTCCCTGTACCAAGCCTGCTAAGTGAGTTTATGCAAGGAAACCTTGTTTCATATCTGTTGAGAATACTTTGTCAATACTGCATGCATATTTGTTAATGTGAGTTAGTATAACAGAAGTATGAAACCCCCATTGGGAATTGCTATTGCGATGCTGCTTCACATTCCCTTGGAGCTGATCTCTTAGGCTGCATCCACCTTGGATGGACCTGGGATGGTTTCCAATCCTTTTGTGCACATATCACTTTTTCTTGCCATCACTCTGACAGAACATATACTCAAGTACTAGCAACAAAGCCCATTGTGGGAGGGAAATACAATAGGTTCTAGAAAGGGTGTGGCAGGCGGGGCAGGCATTGCTGCTTCCACCACACTCCAATCTGGTCAAATGGAAGGGTAGGGCAGCCGGGCCTGGCATTGCCCCCCTCTGCAATGTCCCGATCTGGGTAAGGGCAGGGCAGGGTGGCTGGGCCTGGCATTGCCTACTCCATAGGGCCAGCCAATCATGGCAGGAAAGGGCTGGGAGGTCGGCCGATCCGTCCTATCACCTCCTCACCCCAGTCGGGCTACAGAGGCTTGGCAGGTGAGCAGGCCCTTCCCTCTGCTGGCCAATTTCAGACCTGATTTAGGCCGCTGCAGAGCCCAGGAGTGATGCTGGAGAGGAAAGGGCCCTGGAGTGCTACTGCACCCCACCGCCACCCAATTCAGCCCTGATTTGGGCTTCTGCTAATAGTGCTGCCAGGGTAGGCAGAAAGGGCTCTGGAGTGCTCCTGTGCTCCAGAGCAGGTCTAATTGGGCTGCTTTGGGCTGAAATCACTGGACTAGGGTGCGCAGGAGCATGCTGCACCATCAGGGAGCGTGCCTGTGGAGCTGTGTTCCCCCTGCCTCCCTCCCATTGGCCTGGCCTCTGAGAAGACAGAGACCAGGTCTCTTTGCCCTGCAAGTCTATGGCAGATCGACCTGGGCTCTGGGGTCCAGAGGTCTGGTTAACTCATCTCGCAAAGCCATGATAAGTAGACTTGGGCTCTTCCGGTCCAGCAGGCAAGCCACAGTACCCCCCTCATGCCCCCTCCCTCCTGCGGCAGATCGAAGCTTGGGGAGAAAGACTTGGGAGGTGAAGCGCAGGCAAGTCAGGCATGCCCCATGCGGTCCTGGCCCAGTCTGGGCTGGGGAGGGAGGGGCTGGCCTGCAGGCCCTTCTGAGTCCCAGTGGCTTTCCAGGACTGCGCCTGCAGTGGTGAGTCATCTCGAACATGCTTGCTGAATTATATAGTAAGCCTCATTGTGTCTTACATGTGAATTCTGACTGGAGAGATTCCCTCGTTATGTGTATTTTGGTCTCTAGTCTGCATAGAGTCTCTGAGGATTTGGTTTGATTACAACAATGTGACTCATGTGAAAAAGGTAAGTGTGAGAATAACATGGTGGGTGCTTACTTTCTTCTTCCTCAATGTATCTCTTCACCGAAGCAAAGAGGTCTTCTTAGCTTTCCTCTACCACAGTTAAGCAATACCTAGTGCTTCAGAAGAGCCCAGGAGGCATCACCCGTGGGCCTGGAGGAAGCAATAGTTTTGAAATGGCTGCCTCCATCGCAGGAGGACACTCCAAACATTTTATAATTGGCAGGAGTCCCCATGGAAGCCATGCTGGCCACAGCAGTCATTTTATCACAGTACCCACAACCTGTCCTCAAAATGCCAAGAGTTCTCATGGGCTCAACGATGTTAAGGAATGCTGTCCTTATTGGTCACATCGTTGATACATTATAAAATCGGTGGGGAAAGGGGAAATTCTACATCAGGTGGAAGAGACTCACTGACTGTCCATTTTCCAGAAGGTAGAGACTGGCAAATCCATTGTACAAGAAAGCTTGAGTAACTGGAGTAGCAGCAAATTTGAAACATTTGGAGCTTTTCTCTTGTAGCTTCATATCCTTTTACTTACCAATCTGGAGTGCAATTTTCCCTTCCGGGCAGTGAGCACAATCGTAGCAGCAAAATTGCTTCCCCTCTTGAACAATCCTGCTGTGCCCGGTGGGGCAGCTCTCGACACACGTACTGCGTGGGACACTCTGAGAGAAAAGCAAAAGGAAGGGGTGGGAGATGGAAATGTGCTGCTTCTCCCTTCCAGCTATGATTCTTGATTCTAACCCCTTTGCCTAAGAACACACCAGAAATGACATGCTCCCCACTTGTATATGTACATACGTAGATACAAAGATCTAGCAAAGTGATAAGAGAAAGAAAAGGAGCTGTGTAAGCAGAGGGACAAGTGTTATGTCCTCCACATACATTTCTACTTCCCTCAACAGATATCCCTCATTGTGCGTCTTCATGAGCTAGAAATGTTGTTATTCTTGCATCAGAATTCCTGTTCTGAGGAAATGCCGGTTTGGAATCTTTTGAGACAAAAATTGCCTGCAAGCAAGAAAACTAGCACAACAGGGAAGAAGTTGTTGTGCAACTTGTTCTAGTTTTTCATTGCTAGAAAATTTTCACATTGAAACTGTGACTCTCCGTCTGTATAAGTACAGTGAAATCTCTCTCAACTCATCCCCATCTCTTCTGGTTAGTTTGTAGAGTCCAGGGCAAAAACTAAGCAGAATAATATTGTCTCTGGATTCTTGCATACATTGGATCCATTATGGCTGCACTATGAAATTTGGCAAATGGAAATCTTCCAATAGATCCAGAACCATTCAGTGTCCATCCCATGTTACTTTTTTATACATTATGGGAAAGGGTGCCATTCTGAAAAGTCAAGTGCCAATCTCGTGCGAGAAAACGGGATCTTCTGCATTTCTTTCGTGACATTCCGGGTTGTTACGAGCAGTGGGGGGCCATGTGGAAACAGCCCCAGTCTGACAATGGTGGCTGCTGTTTGATGGCTGCAGAGCAGAGGAATTGGCTGCAGCTTCGAAGGACATATCCATGGCTTTGATTTGCAAGGATATAGGAGGTAACTAAATGCTTCTCCTCTATCCTAAAGAAGTATCATAACGTTGAAAAAACATCATCCATACCTGCTGAAATTTGTGATTCCATATCAGCAAACTTCGATTAATAGTGAACTCTTCACCTGCAGTTGTCTTAGATTCCATCGAACCAACTTGGATTTTTTGAAAAGATTGATTCGAGAATGTGACCAAGTTCACAATATCATAGCCAGCAGCCAGGTCCCCATCTTCATCAAAAAAGATTTCATCTCCAGCAGAATTGTTAAAGCGAACTTTTCTCAAAAATGAACAAAGCTAGGTTGGTAAAGAAGGAGTTCACGTATTTAAAAAAGGTAGCGGTAAATAAATGAATATACCTTTCTGAAATTTGTTAACATGGAACTACTTGTTCTGCGATATTGATTTACAATTGTATTAATATGACTAAATATGAATTAACCTGGTTTTTGAAATTTGATCGAAGTGCTAAACTTAAAAATGAAGCATTTTTTGAGAAAAGAAATGAATACTATTATACTTAATACTGTATATAAATTCTATTATACTTAAGGGTGCACTGAATTTTCAGAGGGAGCCAACTCATAGATCTGACATGAGATTAGGAGCCAGATTTAAGATGGCAGCGCTGGTGGGAACATGGGTAGCTGCTCATGCCATTTGAGTTGTTTTAATTTGCTCTCTCTCCCTTTTATCACCTTACTGAGTGTTTGCCGCATAATAGAGGGAAGATTTTATTATTCTATTGTGGCATACTTTACCAGCTGCTTTGCAGTCTACCAAACCTCAGATGCTGAGTGAATTATTCCAGCACTTACTATTGATAGCTTGACGCCTCTGTGATGAATTTAGCATTCGGATTGCACTCTCGTGTTCTCATGCATGATATGAGCCATCACAGATATATGCTATCTATGTAAATGCAAATTCAAGATACCTCCCGCCAAATACTTCACCCACTTAACTACTGCTCTGAGTCCCTGCAGATGCCTCCATTGTGACCAAGAGAGGGAAAGGCTCTTTGCTACTGGGGGGAGATTAGCGGCAAGGACAAAGGCTATATGAGAGGGGGAACTCTCGTATAACTCTCATAATTTTTATGGGGTCCCTTCCCCAAGGTTGTAGACGAGGCTGGTGATCTTAAGCAAAAGGAGTATTTTTTTAATTAACAGATGAAAATACACACACACAAGAAGCAATGCACAAGCACACAGGCTCCTAAGAAAAGCTGCGGTGAATGTGGGATAGAGTTGAGGGATTTCAGGGTAATAATTATGTATCCAAGGAGAGGGAGTCCATGGAGGAAGAAAGTTCCATTCTTTCTCTCCTGCTGCCTCAAAAAGGGGCAGTTTGTTAATGGATATTCCCAGGGCTGAGTTGATGAATTTAGATGTGAAATGCATTTTCCCAGAGTCAAATAAAACTTATTAGTGTTGATTAATTGGTCCTCGATTGCAGGGTGGGGATCTAATCACAGAAGGCGGCTATCGGAATGTGCTCAGGGGGAGACTTGGCGAGGCCCTCTATTCATTAATTTATTATTTATTTATTTTATTCGATTTATACCCCACCATCCCCAAAGTTGGGCTCAGGGCGGCTAACAATATTAAAAAGTACATTAAAGTCACAAAAACAGAAAACCAATAATAATTTTTTAAAAATCATTAAAATAGTCCAGGAGCAGGCTATTTAAACAAATATTGGGAGTCCGTATATGGGCATAGCAGATGGCCGAGGGCAGCCCCAGAAGAAGTGGTGGTCTTAGATGAAAGAAGGAGGATACCCGCTGGCACTCAGCCAAATGCCCAGAGGAACATCTCCGTTTTACAGGTCCTGTGAAACTGTAACAGGTCCCACAGGGCCCGGTTCTCCAGCGGGAGAGCATTCCACCAGGTCTGGGCCAGGGCAGAAAAAGCCCTGGCCCTGGTTGAGGCCAGATGGATGTCCTTTGGGCCAGGAACCACCAGAAATTGCTTGTCTGCAGAGCGCAACACCCTGCAAGGTATGTCTTGGAAGAGGCGGTCCCTCAAGTGTGCAGTTCCCTGTCCGTGAAGGGCTTTAAACACCAAGGTTAACAACTTGAACCAGATCTGGGAGCCAGTGCAGCTGGCACAGCACAGGATGAATGTGTGCTTGGATTGGCATTCCAGTCAGGATGCATGCCACTCATTCTGGACGAGCTGTAACTTCTGGGTCAGGCCCAAGAGCAGCCCTGCGTAGTCTAGTCTGGAGGTGACCGTTGCACGGATTACTGTGGCCAGGTCCCAGGGCGAAAGATAGGGCGCCAGTTGCCTGGCCTGTCAAAGATTAAAAAAGGCAGACCTGGCAACGGTCGTGACCTGACCCTCCAGTGCCCGTTGCTGGGAGGAAAGTCAATCAATCACCACCACCCCCTGCATTAACATGCACCAGACTATTCTTAACTCAATTTCATGGGTGGGTTTCCGCATTGCTCTGCCCAGCCAGCTTGGAATTCCCTCTGATGCAGATCAACCTGCATTAATCCAGGGCCCTGTGATTTTGATAACACAGGCTTATATCAAATATGGTGGAGGCCTGGGCTGACTACTTACACCATGTGTGAGGAACAGTTAGTCAGTTCTTTTCTCTGACACATTATTGTGCCCACCTTTGCTTCTTCAATGCACACGGAACAGTTTTATTACAGATTCTTAGATCCAGAGGAGTTAGCCGTGTTAGTCTGTAGTACCAAAATCAAAAAGAGTCCAGTAGCACCTTTAAGACTAACCAATTTTATTGTAGCATAAGCTTTCAAGAATCACAGTTCTCTTCGTCAGAGAACTGTGATTCTCAAAAGCTTTTGCTACAATAAAATTGATTAGTCTTAAAGGTGCCACTGGACTCTTTTTGATTACGGAGTCTGAATCTATAAAATGACATTTGTCTTCTTGCAAACAAAGCAGTTCATAATATATAATATAATAAAAACTGGGCTGGTAGAATGCGTTTCCCGACAGATTAGTGTGCCACTTAGAATGGTAAACAAAGTCACTATTATCAGTATCCCCTCAATACAGCTAGGGAGTTGAGGCTCAGAGGAGTGGGTTACCCGAGGCCCCCTGCACTGGGATTCAAAACAGTAGAGGGCTGATTCACAGTACAACCTCTTAACCACTTACAGAGCAGGAGGCAATGCCCTTCTCCCTTTCATCCAGCCAGGATAAGAAACAGGGCAGGTGGAAATGCCCGCCTCTTTAAATCTATGGGAAGAAGGCACTGAGCAGACTTCAATGCTCACCCTATCTTCACTCTGCAGGAATCAGGTGCCAAGCAGGCAGCAATACCCATCCCCCTTCAACCTGACAGAATCAGGAGCAGAGCAAGTGGCAATATCTACACCCCCCTCACCCGTCTGGTATTAGGAGTGGAGTAGGTGGCGATGCCCACCCCTTGCCGGGATAAGAAGCAGAGCAGGTGTCAATACTTACTCTCTTCAACCTACTGGAATAAGGCACTGAGCAGGCAGCTATACCCACCCCCCTTCCCCCATCTGCAAAAAGGTGTGAAGCAGGAGGCAATGCCCGTTTCTGCTTCACCCATCTGCGATCAAGAGCTGAGCAGGTGGCCATGCCACTCCGCTTTCCCCAACCTGTATCAGGTGTGGAGCAGGTAGCAAAGCCTCTCACCCATTCGTGTGACCAAGATCGGGTGTGGAGCAGGAGGCAATGCCCGTTTCCCCTTCACCCAGCTGGAATCAGGAACAGAGCAGGTCGCAATGCCTGTCTCCCTTTACCTAACTCGTATCAGGCATGGAGCAGGAAGCAAAGCCCACCTCCCTTCACGTGGCCGAGATCACTCATGAAGCAGGTGCGCACCCCCCTCTGTCACTGGCCAGGATCAGTGAGGGAGGAGGAGGGGATGCCTTCCTAGCCACCCTCCCCTTTCTAGAGCTTGTTGTATTTTTTCCCCACAACGGACTTTGTTGCTAATATATAATATAATAACAACTGGGCTTATATAATGCTTTTCCTGACAGATTAGCCCCACTTAGATTGGTGAACAAAGTCAGTGTTATTACTATCCCCCTCAATACAGCTGGGGATTGGGGCTCAGAGGAGTGGGTTACCCAAGGCCCCCTGCACTGGGATTCAAAACAGCAGAGGGCTGATTCACAGTACAACTTCTTAACCACTTTGCTATAGCAACTCTCATAATGGATGAACTGTGACAAGAAGAACTGTGACTGACCTGCCATGGCTGAGCATAGAGAAGATCTCCTTTCCCCATCACTCTCTGCTGAGTTCTTGATGAATAAATGGCATGGAGTGCATGTACCACAGCATGGACAGCATTGTAGATGCCATAGCTGTGACCAGACATTCCCATTTCAAACACAGTGCCAGGGACGCTGTCAAGCTTCTCCTCCCCTGTGCAGTTTTTGTTTCGGGATGCATCAATGTTATACAGTGGTAGCGAACAGTGAAATACGTACAACCAAAACGGCTGAATGAAATAAATCTCTGATTGGTATGGATTCAGCGTCTCAAGGAAGTTCTGAAATCCTGGCACCTTATTCGTGTGCAGTGCAAAGGACAAACTGCCATTGAGGGATTTGGGTGTGAATTTACGCCCAAGTAAAATATATGTGACATCCCATTCAGCTGTTGCGATCCAAACTCGCTCTATTGGCAGCTGCTGAAGAATTTCATAATTTTCTAGAATTATTCGTAAACCTTGCATAGACTCATCATTCCCATAGACAAGAATGACGTTGAGTTTGCTAAACCAGATATTTCGAGCTATCCTCTCCAAGATTTCAGCAAAATTTGCATTTTCTATGTAACTTCTTCTCATTGTTGGAATCATTTCTTTCAAAGCAATGCAAATATTAGCCTGGAACAACCTTGGTACCACGTTCTGAAGGAACATTTCTCCACTGTCGTCATCTGATGTGAGGAGGCCAATCCAGTTCCATCCAAAATGCTTCAGGAGATGAACAATCCCAACCCATTGAGGAGTTTCAGATGGAATCATCCGGAATAAATAAGGGAACTGAGTTTTAGCATTCATTGTAGTATGAAAGGAACCATAAGTGACCTAAGATGGTAGATCATGACTTTATGAGACATGACAAAACTCTTCATTTATTTTTTGAAAATATCATTCACCCCAAAACAAACATAAATAAGTCATTTATTCTGTTTGGTTATCTAAGAAACATTATAGTTTGTAACAATCATAATCTAAAATTTCTATTCACGCTATCAAGGGAGGGCAGTGGAGAACCCCACTTGTGTATGGCTCCTTCAGGGCTTGAGCAAAGAATGGCCGTGGATAACACAGTGGACTAAACGTAGAGATCTGAGAAAGACAATTAACTCTAGAGGATTTCTTTAGCTATGTCTACATTTCAACATCCCTGTAAGCATACATACCTGTGGAATCTTGTATGTAGTTAAAATGTTAGCCATCTGGATCGAGTTTTGGGAGGTGAAGCCACCAATGACGGCCATTACTTTCTTCTTCCTGTCACAGTCGTAATTGACATGAGTTGGATTTTCTCTGAAGATTATATCCAGAATGCCTTTGGAGCTTTGCAGTGACTTGAAAGCATTTTCATATATCTTTGATCCCAGTGTGGTGTTGGGTAAGAGTTTGGAATCCTTGATTTCATTAAAGGCAAAAACAAAGGCTAGGATATGCTGATATTGTTTAGTTATTAACCTGCAATGAGAGTTTTGTGTAGTCTCTCAGGCCTGTATCATAGGAAACGTTTGTGGCTTTTCTACTAAAATACTTGTTATGGAAAGAGCACTCACAGGCTATTGTTCTGCTCCTGCTACAGAGACCAACGGAGGTGGTTTGCCACTACCTTCCTCTGCAACCCTGGTCTTAGTTGAAGGCCTCCCATCCAATTACTAACCGAGGGAAACCCTGCTTATCTTCTGAGGTCTGACAAAGTCAGGCTTTCCTGGGCTATCCAGGCCTGGGTGCAACTCTAGCCAGGAGCCTGAAAATTGGCCACCGGCATCAGGAAGATAATTGGGATTCTAGTGCCGGAGGAGAAGGGAATAGAAATATCATGGCCCAGATGTTATCGCCACAACCTACACCTCAATGGAAGCAAAAGTTGTCTAAGGTAGGCATAACTCTGAGCCATCATTTCCAAGATGATGGCAGGAGTTGCACTTCCAAAATAAAGGGAATCGGAGCATCTTGTCTCAGATTATCTCAAATACCCATGATGTTCTGCAATGGAAGTAACATTGCACATATCTCAAAAAAAGCAAAGGGTTACAAAATTTGTCACCAGCCTCGGAGTTATGGTTGCAGTGCCAAAAATGAAGGGAGCCAGAACATCTTTGCCCAGATCATTGCAAGAATACCCCTTCCTTGCTGTTTCCCATTGAAATTAAGGTACTCCATTTGTGACAGGCCTGAAACATCAGAGCACAAATACAGAGGGGTTCACGGTCAGCTGCCAGCTTTAGGATGATCAAGGGTTTTGCAGAAATGAATAGAATTGCATTAACACATCAGACCACCAAGCTTGGAGTTTTAAATGAGGGCACGGTTCTGAGTGTGAGTGGGTCAAAATCAGGCAGTAACCTTATATGACATAAGGGGAATTCAACCCTGGGTCTCCTTGATCCTAGTTCTAGATTCTAACCACTATACAACACGGGCTTTGATAGGTCATGGATGTTTTTAAGCCCCCCTCCCCCATTTTGAGATGTGTGCATTTATATTTATATCCATCACCCCTATGCGAACACAGAGTCAAGTATGAACCACTATGCAGTATGAACCGTAATATTTAATGCTTTTAAATGTTTTTAAATGTATTATTTAATGTTTTTAAATGTTTTTAATGGTGGGTGTTGTTTGTATTTGTTATCCGCCCTGAACCTGCGAAAGTGGGGAGGGCAGAATATAAATATAATAAATTAAATTAAATTAAATTATGTGGAAGAATTATGCCTGCCACAGATGGATTGATGAACATATGGACAGACGGCCATGTGGACTGAGGGATGGTTCCTTACACTATGATAGATTCCTCTTCATGGCTTTTGTGAACAGACTCGACTGAAAATAAAGGAAAATTGTCTGAGATGATATGGAAGTTCTAATTTTTGATGTTAGACTTATGACCTTTGTTTCACACTTGGAAATCATCATTTGATGACACAGTTAGCAAGTACTGAACATGAAATAGCCCTTTGCAATCAGAGTCTTCTCTCCTGTGTATTCTCATTTCTCAATTGCATGAGAATGGTTTTAAAACTTCGTGCAGATCTTTTATACAATAAAGAGTTACTTACCTCCCTACTAAGTCATACCTTGGTGGTGCTGTAAAGTTGAGTAAAAGATTTTTAGGGTATACAGTGGATACAGATCCTCCAATGATCATTTCCTCTCCAGAGTTCTCCAAATGCTGTGGATCTCCTGGCTGCCAACTGCTGACGGAATCTGACCTGTTGCCGAATGTATAAGGCAGCAATGGCAGGAGGAATGACAGCAGTAACATACTTGTGAATGCTAGACAAATACTGATCCACTTCCAGCTGTGGTCCTTCGTTTTCTCACATACATCTGCTAGCATATTTGAGAAAAGGAGTAGCCAGTTGTCTGTCTTGTAACGTTGACTCTTCGGTTTTGCTTCTCTACTTTTGCCCTTGGATTTATAATTTTCTTTTGTAAACACAGGATATACACTTTTGTATGGAATGGGAGCTATTTATATACATGGTTTCTGCTATATATATATATATATATATAATATATGCATAACATACAATATCATTTACTAATGTATACACAAAATAGCCACTTGTAATTTTTATGGGTAGGAAAAATGATATGAAATTAGAGATTTTTTATATACACAAAGGAAGAGAAACATTGTAATTGTTATTTAAAGCAGCAAAGATTAGACACTTCAAAAGAAAATTCATAGATGGCCGATTCAACTCATCTGCCCAATATTGGCAGAAAGCCATCAACTCAGAAATCAGAAGTTTTTTCCCTCGTCTCTTTTCCAACATGGGCATAAAGGATAAAATCAGAAAGCTACATATGACTAATCGAGCCTGATGCAATTGAATCTCCCAGATCTCTGAGCTACAGCTTGCTTTTATAGACCGAATGTGGTATAGCACAAGTCATTGAGCTGCATTTGCCTCTTGATTTTCAAAGTAATCATTATTCATTAGCTGCGCACCTTTTTAAAAAGGAGTTTAATTATACTGTTTTTCTAATTACAGGGCAAATAATCTTCTTTCCCAAGGCCTCAAGGTTTCACCATGCCGCTGTATACCTTGTTTTTATCAAAAGTTGTTAATGATTTTTGTGAGGCTCCAACATGGCCAGTGCTTTGCCCCCTCAGTTGGAAGAATGAGACAGACACAATTTCTTGGAATAAATGGCCACTTCATTAAACATAACATCAACACTAAACTGCGGCAAGGGCAAACTATGCGGTACAGATCAAGCCACGGGGTCCCTCAGACCACCGCCCTGACCTGTCTGGGCGAGCCCCGCTGCCCCGGGCGTAATCCATTCATGGAATGGCCTCAGCCCAGCTGGCCAGGCAAAGGGTTCCCCCCTCAAGCTCCTAAAGCCTCAGCCATACAGCATGAGGGAAGGACTTGCACCTGGGGTTCCCTGGTGGCAGTCTTCACAGGTGGTGGTAGCCATGAAGCATTACCCTCCGTCCTGAGAGACCCCATTTCCCCACCACTGGGGAATTGCCAAAGGGGTGCTCACCAGCCCGCTCCCTATTTCCCCACTTTCTCCTGCCAACGCGATAGGCCAAGCCTCAGCTTAGGCCCTCGTGCCCCACAGGTGGCCTAGTGCCAACCTGAGCCCGAGCCGCAGGTCGTCTAAGAAGATGTCATTGCCGGATGGGGACAAATGGACCCCATCTGCCCTGTAAAGGGTGGCATTTGCGGCCTTAATGCGAGGGTGAGGGAGGTAGATGCCGAGAGCCGTAGCTAGGGCTTTCTGAATTGCCCTATTGGCCCTGCGCCTAGCACGAGCCATACCCCTGGGGTCTAACAACTCCCGCCATCTGCGGCGGGGGAGCATCTCTGACCAGAATATATATACACCGGGCCAGCGGTTCTTAATTATCCGAAGGTCAGCAATCACCTGCAAGGACAAGGCTCTGCCTTTCAATAAACCAAGGTCATTACCACCCATGTGTAAGACCAAAATATGAGGAGGAGGACCGTTCCTTCCCCCAAACAAGAGAGGCAGCAACCCAGACCACCAAAGGCCTCGCCTGCCCAGCCATTCAACTGAGGCGTCTTCGCTCAACCCCAGCTGAGCTCCAATCAGCGTCCGTCTGGCTTGCACCGCAGCCCAGAACACCATACTGTGGCCAGCTATAAGAATCCGCTTCCTCTCAAAGATGCTCCCTGCACCTAGAACGAAAATCAAACTGCGTGAGACGAGAACAACGGGAGGGGGTGAATGTACGACCGAAAGGCAGCCGACTTCCATCTGCCCACCTTCTGAATGGTCTTGTCAGCGTAGCCCATGGCTGCTGCAGTAGATGCAGCTCCAATCCGGAAAGAATGAGTGCCAAATTTGACACCCACCAAACCCAGCCGCCGCAGCGCTCTATCCGTCACTGCCCAAAATTGATAGCGGGTTAAGGGAGAGCGATCCTCGTGCCTAAACAACACTCCCTCATCCTCGCCCCGAACTGCCAGGTAAGAATGAAGAGCCCTTACTGGGCACAAAGTCTCATCGTCACAGGGTCCTAAGGTCAACACGGACCCCACCCTCTTCTGATCGGTCTTAGACCGCTTAATACAGATCAAAACTTTATCGCCCTTAAACTGGATATCACGGGATGATAAAGCCCACCCAGAGCCATCCCTTTGCGACTGAGCCACCAACTCGTTCACCCTTAACGCGCCAAAGAACGCAGTGAGGGAGGCGGCATGAAACAACTGGCATTCAAAACCAGACTTGCAAATCTCCCCCCATAGAGCCCCAAGACCTCTAAGGATCACAGGGGAAATCGGCTGCCTTAAATCCTTAACGCCCCTGGCCTCTCTGGACCAACCCTCGAACATCTTTCGGAGTCTAAAATCTCCCATATGCTCCAGCAAGCCACGTGCCTTGCTAGCAAATGCCAACGCAGCCATCTGGCCCCGAATAGTCTTAACTGCAAGACCACGAGCCCGCTGGGCCACACAGAATTGCAGCAGGTGCTCCGCAGGAATGGGCCACGCCTGACTCAGCCCAACCCCTTTTCTAAAGTCCTGAAGCAGTCCTACCACCCTTTCATACCACCGATGAGTGCTGGGAGCAATGGCCATCTGAATAGCTCTGTTCACTTCGACCTGCCAAGCCACCACAGCTCCGGTGGCATCCTGGAGGGAAGGCTGTCGGCACCGGGAGTAAGACCCCAGAAATGATCCATCTGTTGGCAAGACAAAGCGTCTGCCACACCATTGTCGACTCCCGGCACGTGCCTAGCCCTAAACAGTATGTTAAGCTTGAAGGCACTTCAAGGTGAATGCCTGCACCAAAGACATCACCCTGGCCGACTTAGATGTCAGGGAATTAACCACTTGCACAACTGCCATGTTGTCACACCAAAAGTGCACAACATGGTTAGCCAACTCATGGCCCCAAAGGAAAACTGCCACCAGAATGGGGAACAGCTCTAAGAAGGTCAAGTCCTTAACCAACTCACCCGCCGACCACTCAGCAGGCCATTGCTCGGCACACCAATGCCCACGGAAGAATACCCCAAAACCTATGGAACCAGACGCATCCGAGGCAACCTGAAACTGTGCACCAACTAGTAACTTCTCACGCCAAAAAGTAACCCCATTGAAGGAACCCAAAAATTCCTCCCAAACCTCAATGTCAGCACGCATCCCCTTATCAATACGAACTTTATGGTGTGGGGCGCGAAGAGCTGACATAGCATCGCACAGCCTACGCAAGAACGGCCTGCCGGGGGCGACCGCCTTGCACGCAAAATTCAAAGAGCCTACCAGCTGCTGCAATTCAAGAAGGGATACCTTCTGTTTGCCTCGAAACACGGCCAACAGCTCCCTAAGCTTACTAATTTTATCAGCTGGAAGTCGCAAGGACTGGCGCACCGAGTCAAGCTCGATGCCCAAAAATGTCATTACCTGGGATGGGCCCTCTGTCTTCTCATGAGCCAGGGGAACGCCCAGCTCCCCCGACAGGGACACAAAGCCGGCCAATAGGTTGGCACACTGCCCCGAGCCAACAGGCCCAACAAACATAAAGTCATCGAGGTAATGACAGGTGTCTCAACATTTAAACCGCCGCCTCAGTTCCCACTCTAAAAAAGAGCTGAAACGTTCGAAGGCGGCACATGATATCGAACAACCCATTGGGAGGGCCCTATCCACATAATACTGACCCTCGAAAAAGAAGCCTAGGAGATCTATGTCGTCGGGGTGTACCGGGAGCAGGCGAAAGGCTGACTTAATGGCGCACTTAGCCATCCAAGCCCCGATTCCACATCTGCGTACCACTTTGACCGCCTGGTCAAATGAAGTATAATGCACAGAACAGAGTTCATCCGGGATGGCATCGTTAACCGACGCCCCCTTCGGAAAAGAAAGGTGGTGAATCAACCGATATTCACCTGGGGCCTTCTTAGGGACCACCCCTAAGGGAGAAACACGGAGATTCGGCACCGGAGGCGTAGGAAAGGGACCTAAGACCCTACCCTCTACACATTCCTTCGAAACCTTGGACTGAACAACAGCTTCCATGCCAATAACAGAACGTAAATTTTTGGACATGAAAGAAACCCGCGGGCCCTGAAACGGTATCCTAAAACCATATTTAAAACCATTAAACAGGAACTCAGCATCACCCCTCTTAGGATAACGAGACAGCAAGCGCTCAAGCGCTCTCAGATTTACTGGGCTGGGACCCTTTTCCAGTCGAATGCTGGCCCCCGCCCCCACCCGAACGCCTACCCCCCCCTCCAGACTTGGCTCTGGGGCAGGAGGAATAAGCATGCTGTCCGGAACATGCCGGACATTCGTGTCTATATTTACAGGCCCTCCTGTTGCAGATACCCTTTGAGGTGAAGTCCCAACAGAGCAGCCGGGGTTGAACCTGCTGCCCCGCCTGGGAGCGGGTAGAAATAACTGACTGCGGATGGTGGATCAAGTGACCACTATCAGCCCTATCACCAGAGTTAGGTTTTGAGGGGGACATCACCTGCAGCCACAGCTGCTGGTGAATCTGGTCCCAGGGAAACTGAGGGTTCAAAGCCGCCCTCATCCTGAACTCTTCGTCATACTGCAACCATGCAGCCCCAACGAAGTCAGTATACCCTCTATAAATAATATTGAGATATTGAAATAGGGAAACAGCACGAAGAGGCTGAGCCCTCCCCACAACGCCTGCATATATCAAAAACCCAGGAAGCCAGTTGTGCCACGTGCAATCCACCTTGCGGCGTTTAATTTTTTCTTTATCACGTTCATCCAGATCCTCCTTGTCCTTCTTTTCCAATTCACGGAAAAGAAGGGTAAATACGTCTACATACTCCCCTTTTACTATCTTATCCCTGGTTGCCTGGGTAAGATGATCCCCCAGGGGGAGAGCTGTATCCCCAAAAGGGAGTGCCCTATATGGGACCTGGCCATAAACACCATAAGGCGATAGGCACCAAGGCAGATAACCTCCGTATTGCCAGCCACTAAAGGGAACAGCCAAAGCCTGGCTCTCAGGAGCCGCACCAGGATATGGAGGGGGCCCAGTGGCAAGAGGCATGCTAGCTACCCCGGAAGCCGAGCCAGGCAATGAGAACTGCCCGGGCAATTGCCATGCAGAGTTGAATGAAGAAGATGGTGTGGTGGAGCCTGGAGACCCGGAGGCAGCGGCCTGACCCCAGGGTCCCCATGGCCAGGTGCATGCCTGTTGTGGCAAGGCAGACTTACCATCAGAACCACTAGGCTCCACAGCCACCGCCACTTGGCCAGCTTCAGCTTGTCCCTCTGGTTCAGCGTCACCAGCCAGAGCTTCTTCCACCACGGGAGCCTCAGTGCTAGAAGACGGTCCAGCTTCAGACGAACCTGTGGCAGACTCCAGAGCAGACAAGCGGGTTAAAATAGCCCACCGAAATGCAACTTTTGATGAGGCCCTAACAGGTCTAGAACTCTCATTAGCATCAACTGCCGGGGTAGACAACCCTTTACCCTTTTCAAGAGCATCCAAACGTCTCAAGATTTCCAAATTGAAACTGCTCTCACCCTCATCATTGGAGGAAGAAATAGCCGGAAGAGGCCTTTTGGCAGGTTGTCTTTTAGCAGGTTGTTTACCTTTGGCCTGCCCCTTGCCTTTCCTTGAAGCCATCCTACCAAATCGAAAGACCAACCTGAGCAAAAAGGCCCAACAGTGTGGCTCTCAAAATGGCGGCCGAATATAGGGCTCCTAAAATGGCGTCCAATGAGTGGCGCAGAAGCCTGGGCACCCTTGGGCAGGGGATTTTAAGTCCAACTGGCCCCCACCCAACCCCTTCTCTATGGGAAGAGGAACAAAAAAGGGGGGGGGCGTTCTGCCCGGTAATAACCCCAGGGCAGGGCAAACAAACCTCCCCCTCCAACACACACCCGCTAATTAATAACTAAGTCGGCGCAAGCCCCCAAACCGTTCCGGCGGCTCCTGCCACGCCGCGTGCCCACACGCCGCAACGCTGCCCACCGCCTCTCGTTCCCGCCGACTCTCGGCCTGGCTGAAGCGGCGGCCAGAGCACGCTCAGCCGTGCTGCCCAGCTGCTCTTCTCGGCCCACCGCCTCTCAGCCCGGCTTAAGCGGCGGCACGAGCACGCTCCGCCGCGCTGCGCAGCTGCTCTTCTCAGCCCCGCCGCCTCTCGGCCTGGCTGAAGCGGCAGCGCGAGCACGCTCCGCCGCGCTGCCCACTGGACTCGCTGCAGGGAGGGAGCAGTAGCCGCCGCGTGTGCTTCTCTCCTTACAGCTGCGTTCCTCCAAGCGTCGGCAGAGCAGGAACAAAACACGTCCTGCTCCGACCGA
Organism: Eublepharis macularius; assembly: GCF_028583425.1. NCBI lineage: Eukaryota > Metazoa > Chordata > Lepidosauria > Squamata > Eublepharidae > Eublepharis > Eublepharis macularius. Next base: position 177,612,340 of record NC_072793.1, read on the forward strand.
TCGCTTGGAGCAACTGCGAGGAAGGGAGGGCGGAGATACCAACGGCTCTATCTCCGCCCGCCCCACAGGAAGACCCGGATGGGCGGGAACAAGTCCCATCCTCCATCCGAGGTTGCAAACCCGGCCCCCCGGCCATAGCCACATTGTGGCTGCCGGGAGTGGCCGAATTCTTTCAGGCCTCTGATATGGCTCCATTGCTTTCACAATTCCTTCAATCTCCTACCCTCCGTTTGGGTGACTAGGCCTTCATTTTATCCCTCTATCCTTTGATATCAATTAAACCTGGTCAAGATGATATAAAATCTATGGACAGCATGGAACACGGGGTAGTGATTGAAGGAGACCCATACTGATATGCATGTTTCCCCCCATAGGGCAAGCAACAGCTTCATGTGTTTGTCTTAGGTAGGGGTATGCTGTGAGGTTAGCTTTACATCTTCCCTCTGCTTCTGTCACTGCCCTGATCAGAATTGGACTCCGGAGCCAATTCAGTACCTTCCTGAACAATTTTGGTATCATATGGTATGAGATATTATTCATCCAATTCATAGAAAAAGCCCTCAAAGAAAGGAGGTGCTAGTAGTTCTTCAGTGGTGTGTGAAATCAGGTGGCACGAAATGTATAAGAAGGATATTCCAAATTCTAGATATCCCCAAAAATGGGTGTTCCATTCCTGATACTTTGACGAATCTCAGAAGAAATGTACATGTGCTACAGAATGAGGTGGTCATGCCACATATCAATCACCTAATGAACTTCAGGTGGTAGAGGATCCTGATTTTACTTTTTAAGGAATTTGTTGGCCTCTATGTTTTTTTAAATGAATCATACTTCAGTCCTAAGTAGAGTTACGCTCTTTGAAGGCCATTGACTTTAATGAACCTATGAGGGTGTGAGGGTGTAAGTCTCCTTAACTAGCACTGCTTAAATGTACGGTGTATATGTCTACATCTTTAGTGCCTGTTGACTTTGATTTGTCCCTGGTGACTTTTTATCTTTATCTTACAACAACCACCACCACCACAACAACAATATCGATTTATATACTGCCCATTAGGACATCAACTCCCACTCAGAGTGGTTTACAAAGTATGTTATTATCCCCACAACAATCACTTTATGAGGTGGGTGGGGCTGAGAGAGTTCCGAGAGAGCTGTGACTGACCCACGGTCACCCAACTGGCTGTCAGTCCTAGGGTGGCAGTCCCAGTCAGTGAGATCCCCAAGCCCCAAGCAGGGTTATGTTTGGGAAGGAGACTGTAAGACTTGCTCCCAAGGCAGTTGCCATTTCAAAGTACCATCCTCACGCAACCAGGACCTTGTGGTTATTAAATGATGCTTCACGGCAATTGTGGAGTGACAGCTCACCAGATAGTCGACAGAGGGGGAGGGCCATCAGGATCCTGAGCAGCAAAATAGACTTGGCAGGACCCCATCGCTCCACAACCTGACACCACAGATTTATTGAGTCAAGTCTGATGATATGACGGATGGGCCCAGTGATGTCATAGGCTAGAACATGGTGATGTCACACTGAGTAGCAGTATTAATAGGTTTACCCCCACATGGTACTAGGTTCATACTTCAAAGAGAGGGGGTAGTTAGTTAACAATTAAAAACAATATTTTAAAAAAAGAAATAAAAATGTAATGAGTAGTTGAACTGTTCGTATTAGATTATTCTGGTTTCCCCTTTCCGATGTACATGTGCAGTGGTTAGTATGCAATACACATAGATTATAGCACAACAACAGCTTACTAAAGAAACGGGATTGCCTCATAACCATATTATGAGTCTTCTGCTGATTTAGTTAGAGTTTTTAACACAAGAGTGGTTGTAGGCCAGGGCTTCCAACCTTGTTGAGCCTGCGAGCATTTCTAGATCACTTCCCCTAAAGAAAATGGCTGCTTTGTAAAAACAGCCTACATTTCATTATAACCCACTGAGACCCCTTTCCTCCACAAACCTCCCCTTCTCAAGCTCCACCTCCAAATCCCCAGGAATTTCCTGAGACGAAATTGGCAACTCTGGGTCCACTGGATGCCCCTTAATGGCTCTTCTCAGTGTGCTGTAAAGCCCCATTTATGACTGTGGGCCTGCCAGTCTTGGCCTAGCCGGTCTCAGAGAATTGTTTTGAGGATGTTTTCATTAGAATATTCACAACAATTGTCTTGGTTGCGTTATCTATTCCTCATTCTCAACTTTTCATTTTCCGGTTTCTGATATATCTCCATTTAGAAATCTCCGTTCTCTGCAGAAGGAGTTCTGTCAGGTTCTTTTTACTATACTTTTGATAATTCCGAAATCTGAGCAATGGTAGCTTAATGAGATTGAAAGTTTGCTTTGATGCTACTGTTTTTAAACATTTGGGTCGGCAGTGGGGTCTCTTTAAGAAGAAAGAAGGTATATGTGATTGCAGGATTTCATCCCAGTGGTGAGTGTGTGACTGCCAGTAAAAAGACACACTCTCAAAATGGTTGCTGAAATGAATTCAATGCTTTATTGGAAGGCAAAATTCATAGAAAAGCACAACAGCAAAAAGACTCAAGTTTGTAATACATGAATAAATGGCAATAAATCATTATCTACAGCTAATAATATGGATTACATATATTTTATGTATATAGCAAGTAACATGGAATAGATATACAGTAAAAAAGCAAATTAGGTGGGAATTTTCAGAATTCTTTCTCAACCAGTCCTTAGTAGGAGACACACTGGGCAGTGGAGAGATAAATCATCAAACACTAAGAAATATGAATATATCTGGAAAACCTTATCAGAAGATTAGAACCAGCATAGTGCATGCTAGCCAGTCTCAAAGCTTCTAAATATGAAAGTATTATTAGCTTCCCCGCTAAAATGGGCACAATCCAAAAATAAATCCGGATTAAGCCGATCGTGGATCTGGGCTGCCGCTGAACGCAGGTTCCCGATTCTAACCAATCAAGTGTCGTTTCCGGTCCGAAATTGGGAATTGGGGAGGCCAGCACCCAGAGCAACTGTAGTCAGGCTGTTGCGCATGCACGCGCTCTTGAGTCGCCCCTGCCCACACAGCAAGCCGGTTGTTCTGGTGCACTGCAGAGCTGGCAGCAGCGCGAGTGGCTCGGAGGCTGCCTGCACCATTCACCTGCCCCGCAAGGCAAGGGGCGGCCAGCTTGTCTGTGCGCCCCTTGTCCTGGGGAAAGGTGAACGGCGCAGGTGGCCTCCCAGCCTCCCGCACTGCCTTTTGCTTTTCCCCAGGACAAGGGGAGGCTGGCCTGCACACACGCCCCTTGTCCTGGGGAAAGGCGAACGGCGCAGGTGGCCTCCCAGCCTCCTGCACTGCCTTTTGCCTTTCCCCAGGACAAGGGGAGGTTGACCTGCACACACACCCCTTGGCCTGGTGAAAGGCGACCGGCGCAGGTGGCCTCCCAGCCTCCTGCACTGCTTTTTGCCTTTCCTTTCTGCCCACCCCCTTCCCCCTCCCTCCCTTGGGTTACTGCTCCATGGTTGGAAGGAAGCCTGCTAATCAAGGAAAGCTGGACTTCCATTCGTGTTTCGAGGGTGACAGAAGGAGGGCAAACACAGCTCATTTCCCTGACTCCGTTGCCCCGGGAATTAATTACTAGTGCCAGAGATTCTGCAATTCCGAACAGAAACTAACCCATCTGATCAAGTCCCGCACTAGCAAACTCCCGATGGCTGGATCGGTTGCCATGTGCAGAACCGATTAGCTGAGTCACGATGGCGATAAAGCCAAAATTGGGGGTGGGGTTGAAATCGTAATTCAGATCGTGCCCATCTCTATTCCCCACCACCTTCTTAAGCTCCTAGGTTACTGCTAAGTTCCTTTGCAAGCAGAATCTTTTTCATTCCTATCTATTCGACAATCTAGAAATCTTGGGATGGATGGATGAATTCTCAGATTTCTGAGGACATGGAGGAGGGGAAGAAAGGAAACAGGATGCCTTTTGGAAGCTCCAAGCAACAGAGAGACAGCATCTTCAAGGTAGGCAGAACCCAAAGGGAGGAGGCTGGTTTCTCAGTTGTCCTTCTTCCTCGTCTTTCCTTCCTTGACCATCCACAGGGACAATACAATGGTGGCACTGCACTCATTAGAGGTGGGTGCAGAGATGTGGACTTAATTCCCCTCATATGTGGTTTCCTTTCCCTCCCAGGGGCAACAGCCTCATTCCCATAACATCTCCCAGTATGCCCTAAAAATAGGCCGCCAAAAGGCTTGTGGAAGAGCGCATGACAGCCGAAGGTAGGTCCATTATTGAAGACGAGTGAGATTTCTCTTCCTGTCAATGTTTGGGCTACAGTGATCAGACTCCATGTTGTTAAAGGATCCTAGATCAATACAGCCTTCCCCTCATCATTAATATGGAGAGAGATGAAAGAGAAGAAATCAATTCGAAATTAAAAAAAAAAAACATTTAAAGAATTATGTGCCAGTTATTTTTTCCTTCCAATCTGCTCTCTGGTGTTCAGTTGAGATTGGAATATAATAATGTAGCATTTGGGGAAGAAGATACAAGCCAATAAGCCTCCACTAGAGGCCAAGATGGAAACGATCTCCACGGCCACCATGTCTTTCCCCTTGGTGCTCAGATAGGTGGGGACAAAGGAGATCCAAACGCTGCAGAAGACCAGCATGCTGAAGGTGATCAGCTTGGCTTCATTGAAAGAATCAGGTAAAGTCCGTGCTAGGAAGGCCACCATGAAACTGATGGTGGCCAGAAGACCCATGTAGCCCAGTACAATATAGAACATGATTTCTGAGCCTTCATTGCACTGAATGATGATATAACTGATTTGGGAGTGCGTGTCAAACTCTAGGAAAGGGGGTGACATTGCCAACCACAGTGCACAGATGCCAGTTTGAATGAAACAACAGGGAATGATGACTGACATGGCCAGTCTCTTCCTCACCCATTTCCTCATCCTATTTCCTGGCTTGGTGGCCATGAAGGCAACCACTACAGTGACTGTTTTGGCCAAAATACAAGACACAGCTATGGTGAAGATGATGCCAAACAATGTTTGCCGTAGAAGGCAGGTCACTGTCCCAGGCAGGCCGATGAATAGGAAGGAACACAGAAAGCTGAGCAGCAGAGAGGTGAGCAGGACACAGGTGATGCTTCGATTGTTGGCTTTGACAATGGGTGTGTTCCAGTGTGTGCTAAAAATCCCCGCCACTATAACTGTGGCCACAAAACATAAAACAGCGAGAGAAGCCAAGCCTGCTCCCAAGATGTCCCGGTAGGACAAGTAGGCTCTGGATTTTGGAATGCATTGATCTCTTTTCTGGTTGGGATATTCGTCTTCTGGGCATTTCTCACATTGGTCTGCATCTGAAATTCATAATTCTTACTATCATTTATGAATGCACTGTTTTATATTGTGCCAGTCCAAAGATGCTGCTGAGAAGGGCTTTTCAGGGAAATTCTCTTAATTCCTCTTTGCTCAGTTCCTTCCGGGAATCCACAATTGCCATGAAGGAAGGAAATGGAGGGATCCTGACCAGGGTTAGGCACAGATGTCACCTGCTACTCTTGCAAGAGAAGTTCAGATTGGCTGTGGCAGTTAGCAGAACTCTGGAGAAACTTCAAAATTGGTCAAGTGCTTCAGGGTAATCACGGGAATCGCAGAGGAAGGAAAAAGGGGGTTGGGAGCATCCTGTCCCACCCGATCCTTACAAACCCCAGCCCCTGCTGGGTATAATGATTCCTTGACCAATTAGATACTATTGGATGCAGTGGTTAAACTGTCAGAATAGGATCAAGGAGATCCGGGTTCTAAAACTGCCAGAGAAGGTTGTTGACTGACTGTGGGTAAGTCACACTCTCTTGGCCTGATCTGTTTCATAGGGCAGTTGTGCTGGTGAGATCATGGAGAACAATGTCAGTTATTTTGGGTCTCCAATGGGGAGGAATTCAGGTGATGATATTTGTTATCAATCTGTTCTGAATTACAGCTCACTAGCAAAAAAAGATGGTTCTTGATGTTGCTCATTCTGCTATTGCTGCAGCTCTCTTGGCATGAGGAAGAAGTGCTTCTTCTCTATTCAAACTACTGTTAGATTTGACAAACGGATAGAGCTTCCAGGTTGTTATACTGAGCCCCAGTAAAGTATAAAACAAATACCCGGGCTGATGTTCCAATAGGGCTCATTAACTTCTTTTTCAAATAGAAATAACAGAAAAAATGGCTCTTTTAAGAGGCAATAAGAGGAACTGTAGTTAAGGAACTGAAGTTTGGGAAGGAAATTCCCCTCCCTGTACCAAGCCTGCTAATTGAGTTTATGCAAGGAAACCTTGTCTAATACCTGTTGAGAATACTTTGTCAATACTGCATGCATATTTGTTAAAGTAAGTTAGTATTAGAGGTGGGCACGATACCCCCCCAAATACCGATCAAGCCGATCGTGGATCTGGGCCTTCGCCGAACCCAGGTCACCGATTCTCTCTGATCAAGTCCCGTTTCCGATCCGGAATCAGGAATCGGGAACTGGGGAGGCCAAAGCAGGAGGGTGTGCCACTATTTCCAGCGATATAGGAATGGTGGTTGGTGGCAACGACCGCCAGGCCTGGGGGTCACGGGGAGGTGGTGATGAGCTGCCTCCTCTCAGGGGCTGGTGGGTCTGGCTGCTCGCCGCCGACACTCGCCATGTGCCCGAGGTGCCCACTGAGCTTGGCCCCAGAGCTAGGCAGCAGCCCTGGAACCAGAGAGAGAGACTAGAGCCCTAGCCCACCACCACTGCCCCAGACCTGACCAGGCAATAATGCATGTAGCTGAGCCCTCACCGAGGTGCCCACTGAGCTTGGCCACAGAGCTAGGCAGCAGCCCAGGAACCAGAGGGAAGAGATCCCTAATTCCGTATCCGCTGAAGCCCAGCACAAAGCTAAAGCTCTCTCTCTTTCTCTCTCCAAAAGCGGCAAGCAAGAGCTCTGTGTCCCACTCCACCTCAAACAGAAAGTGAAACTTAGCCATGGAGCACTTGGCTATTTAGAAGCCTGGGTCCCTATCTTCAATGCAGGAGGGCTGTGTTTGGAATCGGAATCACGGTCTGAAAATTGCCACAATTTTGGCGTTTGCGCCATTGGGACCGGGCTGATCAGTTCCGTCCACGGTTCCTGGTTCAGCGGTCGGGTAGGGTGCTTTATCAGTTCTTGATCAGATCGATCGGTTAACGTTCAGGATTGCAGTCTGCAGACAGTCTTGCGCCAGCCATCTGTTCCTGAGGGAATGGAGCCCCGTGGAAACAGAGCCTGGGGAATGCCAGAGCTGTTTGCCCTCCTTCTGTCGCCCTGGAAACATGAATGGAAGCCCAGCTTTCCTTGATCAGCAGGGCTTCCTTCCAACCACGGAGCAGCCAGAAAAGCGCGCACCCATCTCGTCCATTTGGGAGAAGAGAGGGGAGGGCGGGGGAAGGGGGTGTTCTTCTGTAGCCATGGGCACTCAAATCTCATCCCTGCAAAGCCTGAGAGGCAGCTCTTACGGCCAAACACAGCCCTCTTGCGTAGCAGACCCAGACTTTATAAATAGCCATGTGCTGCTCAACAAAGTTTCACTTTCCGCTTGCAGGTGGAGTGGCCCAGAGGCGAGCTCTCGCTTGCCACTTTTGGAGAGAGAAAATGCAAGAGAGAGAGAGAGGGAGCTTTAGCTTTGGGCTTCAGTGGATAGGGAATTAGGGAATAGGGAGCTATCACCTCTGGTACCAGGGCTGCTGCCTAGCTCTGGGGCCAAGCTCAGTGGGAACCACCTTGGCTGAGGGCTCACATTATTACACACTTTAGTGCCTGGTCACTTTGGTCTGGGGGAGTGTTGGTGGTGGTGGGCTAAGGCGGCCGCCGTCACTCTCCATTCCTTTAGCGCTGGAAACCGCGGGGCACGCTCCTGCGTCGGCCTTCCCGATTCCCGATTCCTGATTCTGCATTGGAAACGGAACTTGATCGGTGAAGTTCGGGTACTTGAGTTCAGCAGCGCCGCAAAATCATGATCTGCTAAAATGGGATTTTTTGTGGATCGTGCCCACCTCTACTTGGGAGCATCCTGTCCCACCCGATCCTTACAAACCCCAGCCCCTGCTGGGTATCATGATTCCTTGACCTATCAGATACTATTGGATGCAGTGGTTAAACTGTCAGAATAGGATCAAGGAGATCCAGGTTCTAAAACTGCCAAGGAGGGTTGTTGACTGACTGTGGGAAAGACACACTCTCTCGGCCCGAACGGCCTCATAGGGCAGTTGTGCTGGTGAGATCGTGGAGAACAATGTCAGTTATTTTGGGTCTCCAATGGGGAGGAAGTCAGGTGATGATATTTGTTATCAATCTGTTCTGAATTACAGCTCACTAGCAAAAACAGATGGTTCTTGATGTTGCTTATTCTGCTATTGCTGCAGCTCTCTTGGTATGAGGAAGAAGCGCCTCTTCTCTATTCAAACTACTGTTAAATATGGGAAACAGATGGAGCTTCCAGGTTGTTATACTGAGCCCCAGTAAAACATAAAACAAATACCCGGGCTGATGTTGCAGTAGGGCGCATTAACTTCTTTTTCAAATAGAAATAACAGAAAAAAATGGCTCTTTTAAGAGGCAATAAGAGGAATCTATAACTGTAGTTAAGGAACTGAAGTTTGGAAAGGAAATTCCCCTCCCTGTACCAAGCCTGCTAATTGAGTTTATGCAAGGTAACCTTGTTTAATACCTGTTGAGAATACTTTGTCAATACTGCATGCATATTTGTTAAAGTGAGTTAGTATTAGAGGTGGGCATGATCCCCCCCAAAATACCGATCAAGCCGATCGTGGATCCGGGCCTTCGCCGAACCCAGGTCACCGATTCTCTCCGATCAAGTCCCGTTTCTGATCCGGAATCAGGAATCGGGAACTGGGGAGGCCAAAGCAGGAGGGTGTGCCACTATTTCCAGCGATATAGGAATGGTGGTTGGTGGCAACGACTGCCAGGCCTGGGGGTCACGGGGAGGTGGTGATGAGCCGCCTCCCCTCAGGGGCTGGTGGGTCTGGCTGCTCGCCGCCGACACTCGCCATGTGCCCGAGGTGCCCACTGAGCTTGGCCCCAGAGCTAGGCAGCAGCCCTGGAACCAGAGAGAGAGACTAGAGCCCTAGCCCACCACCACTCCCCCAGACTTGACCAGGCAATAATGTATGTAGCTGAGCCCTCAGCTGAGGTGCCCACCGAGCTTGGTCCCAGAGCCAGGCAGCAGCCCAGGAACCAGAGGGAAGAGATCCCTAATTCCGTATCCGCTGAAGCCCAGCACAAAGCTAAAGCTCTCTCTCTTTCTCTCTCCAAAAGCGGCAAGCAAGAGCTCTGTGTCCCACTCCACCTCAAGCAGAAAGTGAAACTTAGCCACGGAGCACTTGGCTATTTAGAAGCCTGGGTCCCTATCTTCAATGCAGGAGGGCTGTGTTTGGCCATCAGAGCTGCCTCTCAGGGTTTGCAGGGATGAGATTCGAGTGCCCATGGCTACAGAAGAACACCCCCTCCCCTCCCTCCCCTCTCTTCTCCCAAATGGTGATGCGTTGCTGGTTGCTCTGTGGTTGGAAGGAAGTCCTGCTGATCAAGGAAAGTTGGGCTTCCATTCGCGTTTCCAGGGCGACAGAAGGAGGGCAAACACAGCTCAGGCATTCCCCGGGTTCTGTTTCCCTGGAATAGATTACTGGCGCCAGACTGTGTGCAATCTCCAACAGAAACCACTTGATCCAATCAAGCCACGAACGAGCGCCCCCCCCCCCCGACCGCTGGCTCAGTTGCCATGGATGGAAGCTATCAGCAAGGTCCCGATGGCGCAAACGCCATTACTGTTTTTTTTTTCAAATCGTGATTCCGATCGTGCCCATCTCTAGTTAGTATAACAGAAATATGAAGCCCCCGTTGGGAATTGCTATTGTGATGCTGCTTCACATTCCCTTGGAGCTGATCTCTTAGGCTGCACCCACCTTGGATGGACCTGGGATGGTTTCCAATACTTTTGTGCACATATCACTTTGTCTGGCCATCACTCTGACAGAAAATATATTTTAGTACGAGTAACAAAGCCCATTGTGGGGGGGGAAATACAATAGGTTCTAGAAAGGGTGGGGCAAGCGGGGCAGGCATTGCTACTTCCACCACGGTCTATCTAGCTCAGGTCTATCTGCAGGGTGACCAGTCCTCAAAATCCCAAGAGTAGCCATGGGCTCAACTATGTTAAGGAATGCTGTCCTTAGTGGACACATTGTTTAAACATTATAAAATTGGTGGGGAAAGGGGAAATTCTACATCAGGTGGAAGCAGGCCATGAGATTCTCACTGACTGTCCATTTTCCAGAAGGTAGAGATTGGCAAATCCATTGTACAGGAAAGCTCGAGTAACTGGAGTAGCAGCACATCTGAAACATTTGGAGCTTTTCTCTTGTAGCTTCATATCCTTTTACTTACCAATCTGGAGTGCAATTTTCCCTTCCGGGCAGTGAGCACAATCGTAGCAGCAAACTTGCTTCCCCTCTTGAACAATCCTGCTGTGCCCAGTGGGGCAGCTCTCAACACACGTACTGCGTGGGACAGTCTGAGAGAAAAGCAAAAGGAAGGGGTGGGAGATGGAAATGTGCTGCTTCTCCCTTCCAGCTATGATTCTTGATTCTAACCCCTTTGCCCAAGAACACACCAGAAATGACATGCTCCCCACTTGTATACATACATACGTAGATACAAAGATCTAGCAAAGTGATAAGAGAAACAAAAGGAGCTGTGTAAGCAGAGGGACAAGTGTTATGTCCTCCACGTGCATTTCTACTTCCCTCAACAGATATCCCTCATTGTGCATCTTCATGAGCTAGAAATGTTGTTATTCTTGCATCAGAATTCCTGTTCTGAGGAAATACCGGTTTGGAATCTTTTGAGACAAAAATTGCCTGCAAGCAAGAAAACTAGCACATCAGGGAAGAAGTTGTTGTGTAACTTGTTCTAGTTTTTCATTGCTAGAGAATTTTCACATTGAAACTGTGACTCTCCGTCTGTATAAGTACAGTGAAATCTCTCTCAACTCATCCCCATCTCTTCTTGTTAGTTTGTAGAGTCCAGGGCAAAAACTAAACAGAATAATATTGTCTCTGGATTCTTGCATACATTGGATCCATTATGGCTGCACTATGAAATTTGGCAAATGGAAATCTTCCAATAGATCCAGAAGCATTCAGTGTCCATCCCATGTTACTTTTTTATACATTATGGGAAAGGGTGCCATTCTGAAAAGTCAAGTGACATCGCACAAATCTTGTGCGAGAAAACGGGATCTTCTGCATTTCTTTCGTGACATTCTGGGTTGTTACGAGCAGCGGGGGGCCGTGTGGAAACAGCCCCAGTCTGACAATGGTGGCTGCTGTTTGATGGCTGCAGAATAGAGGAATTGGCTGCAGCTTCGAAGGACATATCCATGGCTTTGATTTGCAAGGATATAGGAGGTAACTAAATGCTTCTCCTCTATTCTAAAGAAGTATCATAACATTGAAAAAACATCATCCATACCTGCTGAAATTTGTGATTCCATATCAGCAAACTTCGATTAATAGTGAACTCTTCACCTGCAGTTGTCTTAGATTCCATCGAACCAATTTGGATTTTTTGAAAAGATTGATTCGAGAATGTGACCAAGTTCACAATATCATAGCCAGCAGCCAGGTCCCCATCTTCATCAAAAAAGATTTCATCTCCAGCAGAATTGTTAAAGCGAACTTTTCTCAAAAATGAACAAAGCTAGGTAGGTAAAGAAGCAGTTCACGTATTTAAAAAAGGTAGCGGTAAATAAATGAATATACCTTTCTGAAATTTGTTAACATGGAACTACTTGTTCTGCGATATTGATTTGCAATTGTATTAATATGACTAAATATGAATTAACCTGGTTTTTGAAATTTGATCGAAATGCTAAACTGAAAAATGAAGCATTTTTTGAGAAAAGAAATGATTACTATTATACTTAATACTGTATATAAATTCTATTATACTTAAGGGTGCACTGAATTTTCAGAGGGAGCCAACTCATAGATCTGACATCAGATTAGGAGCCAGATTTAAGATGGCAGTGCTGGTGGGAACATGGGTAGCTGCTCGTGCCATTTGAGTTGTTTTAATTTGCTCTCTCTCCCTTTTATCACCTTACTGAGTGTTTGCCACATAATACAGGGAAGATTTTATTATTCTATTGCGGTATACTTTACCAGCTGCTTTGCAGTCTACCAAACCTCAGATGCTGAGTGAATTATTCCAGCACTTACTATTGATACCTTGACGCCGCTGTGACGAATTTAGCATTCGGATTGCTCTCTCATGTTCTCATGCATGATATGAGCCATCACAGATATATGCTATCTATGTAAGGGGAGGGGAAGAGAGGGAAAGGCTCTTTGCTACTGGGGGGAGATTAAGGACAAGGACAAAGGCTATGCAAGAGGGGTAACTCTGGGATAAATTCACCAATTTTTATGGGGTCCCTTCCCCAAGGTTGTAGACAAGGCTGGTGATCTTAAGCAAAAGGAATATTTTTTTTAATTAACTGATGAAAATACACACACACAAGAAGCAATGCACAAGCACACAGGCTCCTAAGAAAAGCTGCGGTGGAAGTGGGATAGAGTTGATGGATTTCAGGGCAATGATTACGTATCCAAGGAGAGGGAGTCCATGGAGGAAGAAAGTTCCATTCTTTCTCTCCTGCTGCCTCAAAAATGGGCAGTTTGTTAATGGATCTTCCCAGAGCTGAGTTGATGAATTTAGATATGAAATGCATTTTCCCAGATACAAATAAAAACTTATTAGTGTTGATTGATTGCTCTTCGATTGCAGGCCGGCGATCTAATCATAGAAGGAGGATAATGGAATGTGCTCAGGGGGAGACTTGGCGAGGCCCTCTATTCATTTATTTATTATTTATTTATTTTATTCAATTTATATCCCGCTGTCCCCACAGATGAGCTCAGGGTGGCTAACAACATTAAAAAGTACTTTAAAATCGGGACTTGTGGTTTGGGATTCATGAATGTCTAATGCAGCTCGGGGAGCTGAGCTGTCCGTGTCGCTGTTTGTAAGGGCTGGAGGGGCGCAAATTGCCCGTAGCCCCCTGTTCTCAGGCGGAGAACAGGCAAATATGCTCAAGACCTTGAAGGCGCGTTGATCTTGGGTGTGAGGGGGGTTCTACGCAACGAGCCCCCATCCACTCTTGAGGTCCCACCCGAAGAAAGGTTGTCAAGATCTCTTCAGCGGCTCTGGAGTCAATTTTTTTTGGCATAAGACCTACATGCCCAAGCTTCAGCAAACTAAGAAGGGAACCTGAATCGATTGGATAATCGAAGCAGCGATTACAACCCAAGAGATGCATCTAAGAAGGTAAAGATTGCTATCTCTCAATACGGGACAGATTACAATAAGAAATAAAGTGACAAAGAGAATTAGAAAACTGCAAAAGACTTGATATATAATTGAGAAAATTCCGGCAAATAAATTACTAAAAAGTGACATTGTAAAGAAAAGTTAGCGCGGAAAAACGATTATTGTTTACATACCTGTGGCTAAGAAGAGATAGCGGACTGTGAGAAAGTTTTAACATCGCGAGAACTGCTGTGAAACGGAGAGGAACAGGAAGTGCGTCAGAACCATAAAAAGTCTGGCAAGAACAACGGAAGTGGAATATCGCCATTTTGAAGCAGGGCAAAGCTGCAGCTTCAAGGAAAACGGAAGTAGGCCATCTTTGATAAGGGTAAGGGTGGCTGCCTCAAACAAAAACCATAGAGAAAAGACATCCGAAGTTTTGCATTTCGTAAATATTAGCTTTCAGAAAAACAACCTAAATTTTGACTTTTAAAAATAAAAGAAAATAATAAAGTAGCGCCATGGAGTTAAGGAAAAGAGCAGACTCATGGGAGCAAAGTAGAGCTAGCCCCACGATGTCGAAGAAGGAATGGCAAACGGCGCTGAAAAATTTAGACAAAAAAGTTTCGGAAGGAAACAAAGAGCTTAAAGATATGATGCAAGAGATGGCAAAAAATTTGAAAGACTTTAAAGAGGCACTTAAATCGGAGATGGCAGAACTAGCTAAGAATATGGATCAAGTTCAAAAAGTCACACAGCAGAGAGTTAACGCAGTAGAAAATGCAGCTGACACCTTGGCAGATGTGCAGAGAATGGAGTTGAGAGGCATGAAGGGAAGAATGGCCGTAGCTGAATGTAAACAAATGGAAAGACAAGTTAGATTTCGTGGAATCCCGAAAGTTTTGGAAAAAACACCCCAAGAACAGATTACTGAAATTTTGGCGGGATACCTGGGAAAAGAAGAAGAGGAGATTGCAGCGCTTCTGGACGTGGCATACAGAATTCATTCAAAATTTGCAGCTCAAAAGAAGTTACCAAGCGATATGATTGTGCAATTTACAACTAGAAATACAAGAGAGCCGATTGTGAGTAAACAATTTCAGGATCCATTAGAAGTTGATGGGAAGGTGGTGAGAATCATGAAAGAACTGCCCAGATCGGTGTTGTTGGAGAGGAAAAAGTATAGAGAGTTGGTACAGATGTTAAAAGATTTGAAAATTAGATACAGATGGGAAATACCTGAAGGTCTGGCTTTCGAATTTGGTGGAGTAAGGAGAAGCATCAGATCTGGCCAGGAGATGGAAAAGTTCATTAAGGACAATGAAAAAGACTTACCCAATAGAGCTAAAATTTGATCATGGAGTGTAAAATTATATCTTGGAATGTAAATGGACTAAATTCACCTTTTAAATGTAAGACTATTTTCCACTGGCTTTTAAAACAAAAATGTAATATAGTGTGTTTGCAAGAGACACATATTAAAAAGCAGGATGTAAAATATTTGAAACTTGCAAAACTTGGAAATGAATTTGCAGCAGCTTCCAAAAAGAAGAAGAGAGGAGTTGTATTGTATATAAAGGAGGAGCTGCAGCCAAAATTAGTTTTAAGCGATACAGAAGCCAGATATATAGCAGTGGAAATAATCTGGAATTCTAAGAAGATTTTGGTGATTGGAATTTATGAGCCTAATGGGGCAAAAGAAAACTTTTTCAAGGACTTACAGAAACAATTAGATGAACTGACCTATGATCAAATCATTTTGACAGGTGACTTCAATGGAGTTACAAACTTGGAAGAGGACAAGAAATCTAAAAGTGCACAGAAGAAGAGAGGACTTTTGCCAAAATCGTTTTTTGCGATTAAGGAACAAGAAAGTCTGGAAGATATATGGAGGAGACAAAATCCTAAAAATAGACAATATACATTTTACTCTGCAAGACATTTTACACTATCAAGAACTGACATGATCTGGGCCTCCAAAGAATTTGTGGTATGGACTAGAGATGTGGAGATAATGCCGAAGGTAGGCTCAGACCATAACCCAATTATGTGGAGATTTGGGGAAAATACTAAAAGAAGAGGATGGAGGATAAATGAAGACTTGCTGCAGACGGAAGAAAACATTGCGTTATTACGAAGAGAAACCAAATTCTTTATACAGTACAATTTGAACAAGGATGTACCAACTTATAAGGTATGGGATACATATATAGCTGTGATTAGAGGAATACTAATGGATCTGAATGCAAGAGCTAGGAGGAGAAGGGAAGAAAAGAGACTTGAAATTATGGAGAAAATTAAGGCCAAAGAGATACAACTCAAAAAAAGACCAGGAAAAAAGAAAATATATCAGGACATGAAAATCCTGCAGGAACAATTGACGGCAATGGATAACAGAGAATTGGAGTGGAATTTTAAAAAAATGAAACAGAAGTCGTTTGAAGGTGCAAATAAACCTGGGAAATATCTAGCGTGGCAATTAAAAAAAAAAAAAGGGAGAAAAAAACCATAACTAAGATTCGAGAAGAAGACAAAACATTGACGGATCAATCAGCCATTAGCAGAGCTTTTTTAAAATTTTATGCAAAACTGTATCAAAAAAAGGAGGTGAATAGAGATTCAATAGCGGAATATTTGGAGAAAGTGAAGCTTCCAGTAATTTCAGAGGAACGGAAAGAGAAGTTAAATAGGGAGGTGACAGAGGAAGAAATAAAAGAAGCTATACAATCAACAAAATTAGGGAAAGCGCCGGGACCGGATGGAATAATAGCAAAGTTTTATAGAATGATGGCCAATGATCTGACACCGTTTCTAAGGGAGGTAATTAATGGAATATTACAAGGCCAAAAGATTCCTGATTCATGGAACGAAGCTAATATATCATTGATCCCGATAGATGGACAGGATTTGACTAATATTAAGAACTAAATATTTTAGAAAATTATGGCGGAAAGCTTAAAGGGATGGATGTCGGAATTTATTGCAAAAGAACAAGCTGGATTCCTACCTAATAGACAAATTAAGGACAATTTAAGGACAGTAATAAACGCTATTGAATACTACGACAAGCACTGTGATAGGGAAGTTGGTTTCTTTTTTGTGGATGCGGAAAAAGCTTTTGACAATTTGAACTGGGACTTTATGATTGCCACTATGGAAAAGCTGCAAATGGGAGAAAAGTTCATACAAGCAGTTAAAGGAATTTATAGAGACCAGTGTGCAGCGATTGTAGTTAATGATGATGTGACTAAAAAATTGAAAATAAGTAAAGGTACAAGACATGGCTGCCCATTGTCTCCATTGTTGTTTATTTTGATTTTGGAAATTTTGCTGATTCACATTTGAGAGGACGACACAATTCGTGGCATAAAAATAAAGGAATTTTCCTACAAAGTCAGGGCATTTGCGGATGATGTAATGTTGATAGTGGAAGATCCAATAGACAACATGCCAAAAATAATGGATAAAATAAAGGAATTCAGTGATTTGGCGGGATTGTATGTGAATAAAAAGAAGTTGAAGATACTGTGCAAGAATATGACGAAGCAAAAACAGCAAGAATTAATGGAGACAACAGACTGCGAGGTAACTAATAAAGTGAAATATTTAGGAATTGAGCTGACTGCGAAAAATATAGACTTATTTAAGAATAACTATGAGAAACTGTGGCAACAAATAGAAAGAGATTTGCTAAAATGGAATAAATTAAATGTGTCATGGTTGGGAAGAATAGCAGCAGTGAAGATGAATGTGTTACCACGAGTGATGTTTTTGCTGCAAACAATTCCAATTATCCGAGACTTCAAACAATTTGACAAATGGCAAAGAAAAATTTCAGACTTCGTCTGGGCAGGCAGGAAACCCCGAGTGAAAATGAAAGTATTACAAGATTCGAAAGAAAGAGGGGGACTGCAACTGCCAAACATAAGATTATATTACGAAGCAATTTGTCTGGCCTGGTTAAAAGATTGGATAACGTTAAAAGACCGTAAATTGCTGGCCTTGGAGAGACACAAAAAATTGTTTGGATGGCATGCCTACTTGTGGTACGATAAAGTTAAAGCGGACTCTATGTTTTTGCATCACTATATTAGAAGAAGCCTTTTCACAATCTGGAAGAAATACAAGACTTACATGGAAAGTGGTATCCCGTCGTGGGTGGTACCATACGAAGTAATAGATCCGAGAGCTGTTTATAATGAACAACAATGTTTAACTTATAAAGAGATAACGTCGATGGAACATAGAATATTAAAAATAAAGACACAAGAAGAGTTATCTTCTCAATATGGATGGTTTCAATATAGGCAAATCAGGGATCTTTACAACTCGGACTGTTTAAGTGGAGGAATAAGACTGAAAAACTCGGAGTTAGAAGAAGTGATTTTACAAGAAGGTAAAAAAGACATTTTGAAAATATATAAAATACTTTTAAAATGGTATACGGAAGACGAGACAGTCCAAGTCCAGATGTGAAATGGGCAATAAATTTTCATAAAGAAATAACAATGGAATCATGGGAATATCTGTGGAAAAATACTTTGAAGACTTCAACTTGTACCAATATTAAAGAGAATATTTATAAAATGATGTATAGGTGGTATTTAACACCTAAGAAGATTGCGCTTGGAAATGCAAATATGTCAGATAAATGGTGGAAATGTAAAAAACACGAAGGATCGTTGTATCATATGTGGACTTGTGAGGTAGCTAAGCAATACTGGGGAGATATAATTAAAATAATTAATGAGGTGTTGCAAACCCAAATAAATAAGAACCCAGAATTGCTGCTACTGAACTTGGGAATGGAAGATGTTCCAAAGCAGCATAGAACATTGCTATTTTCATGATTACAGCAGCAAGACTTTTGTACGCGCAGAAATGGAAAGAAACTATAGAAGATTGGATTTACAAATTGTTGTACATGGCAGAAATGGACAAAATGACAAGAAAATTGAAAGATCTTGATCCAGGAGAATACATTGCAGACTGGGAGAAGTTGAAACAATATCTAGAAAAAAATGGGATGTGAAAGGAGAACTGTGGCAGTTTGAGAATTATTAATACGTGACTTTATAAAGGGGAGAGAGAAGTAACTTTACCATTAATGGGGAAATTTAGTTATTAACTAATCTAAGCAAATATTTGGAATAAAAATTGTATTAAAATAGTTTAAACAGTGAAATGTAGATTGATATATTAGAAAATTGGAGATATAGAAGAATTTGAATATGCTTAGAATAAGTGATACAATATATATAAGATTTAGAAAAATTATAGTTAAGAGTAATTTAAATAATAAGGGGTTAGGGGTTGGAAAGCTGTTGGAAGTCAATAAGGAGGGGGGAAAGGGTGGGGGCTGATATAACTTAGATAAGATGGGAAATTTGTGTATTTAATAATCCTTTATGTACTCATCAATACAATTCTTTTTTTTTTAAAACAAAGTACATTAAAATCACAAAAACAGAAAACCAATAATAATTTTTTAAAAATCATTGAAATAGTCCAGGAGCAGGCTATTTAAACAAATATTGAGAGTCCGTATATGGGCATAGCAGATGGCCGAGGGCAGCCCCAGAAGAAGTGGTTGTCTTAGATGAAAGAAGGAGGATACCCGCTGGCACTCAGCCAAAGGCCCGCAAGAACATCTCCGTTTTACATGTCCCGTGAAATTGTAACAGGTCCCGCAGGGCCCCGGATCTCCAGCAGGAGAGCATTCCACCAGGTCTGGGCCAGGGCAGAAAAAGCCCTGGCCCTGGTTGAGGCCAGATGGATGTCCTTTGGGCCAGGAACCACCAGAAATTGCTTTTCTGCAGAGCACAACACTCTGCAGGGGACGTAGTGGGAGAGGCGGTCCCACAGGTATGCAGGTCCCAGTACATGAAGGGCCATGAAGGGTTGATTTTAGTACTGTTGTTTCTTGTTTTTATCGATTTTAACTGTTCACCACCCAGAGCCCCTTGGGATGGGTGGTATACAAATTAAAATAGAAATATAAATAAATAAATAAACACCAAGGTTAACACCTTGAACCAGATCTGGAACTTCACTGGGAGCCAGTGCAGCTGGCACAGCACAGGATGAATGTGTGCTCGGATTGGCGTTCCAGTCAGGATGCATGCCGCTCATTCTGGACCAGCTGTAACTTCTGAGTCAGGCCCAAAAAGCAGCCCAGCTTAGTCTAGCTTGGAGGTGACCGTTGCACGGATTACTGTGGCCAGGTCCCAGGGCGAAAGATAGGGCACCAGTTGCCTGGCCTGTCGAAGATGAAAAAAGGCAGACCTGGCAATGGTCGTGTGACCTGAGCCTCCAGCGCCCGTTGCTGGGAGGATAGTCAATCAATCACCAGCATTTAAATGTGTCAGACTATTCTGACCTGAGGGCCAAGCTACACATGACGAATGACACTTGAACTGCAAGTGGATTGAGTGGAGGGCAAGTGAACAGGGAGAAATACACTTGCTGTTCAAGTGTCATTCGTCATGTGTAGCTTGGCCCTCAATTTCACGGGTAGGTTTCTGCATTGCTCTGCCCAGCCAGCTTGGAATAGCACAGGCTTCTATCAAATATGGTGGAGGCCTGGGCCGACTACTTACACCATGTGTGAGGAACAGTTAGTCAGCTCTTTTCTCTGACACATTATTGTGGCCACCTTTGCTTCTTCAATGCACATGGAACAGTTTTATTACAGAGTCTGAATCTATAAAATGACGTTTGTGTTCTTGCAAACAAAGCAGTTCATAATATATAATATAATAACAACTGGTCTTATATAAAGCTTTTCCTGACAGATTAATATAATCTGGCATTGTTATTAGTATCCCCTCAATACAGCTGGGGAGTTGAGGCTCAGAGGAGTGGGTTACCCAAGGCCCCCTGCACTAGGATTCAAAACAGCAGAGAGCTGATTCACAGTACAACTACTTAACCACTTTGCTATAGCAACTCTCATAATGGATGAAAACTGTGACTGACCTGCCATGGCTGAGCATAGAGAAGACCTCCTTTCCCCATCACTCTGTGCTCAGTTCTTGATGAATGAATGGCATGGAGTGCATGTGCCACAGCATGGACAGCATTGTAGATGCCATAGCTGTGACCAGACATTCCCATTTCAAACATGGATGTTGTTAGGCCCCCCCTCCCCCATTTTGAGAGGTGTGCATTTATATCTGGAAGAATTGTGCCTGCCACAGATGGATTGATGAACATATGGACAGACGGCCATATGGACTGAGGGATGGTTCCTTACACTATGATAGATTCCTCTTCATGGCTTTTGTGAACAGAATCCACTGAAAATAAAGGAAAATTGGCTGAGACAATATGGAAGATCTAATTTTTGATGTTAGACTTATGACCTTTGTTTCACCCTTGGAAATCATCGTTTGATGAGGTAGTTAGCAAGTACTGAACATGAAATAGCCCTTTGCACTCAGAGTCTTCTCTCCTGTGTATTCTCATTTCTCAATTACATGAGAATGGTTTTAAAACTTTGTGCAGATCTTTTATACAATAAAGAGTTACTTACCACCCTACTAAGTCATACTTGGGTGGTGCTGTAAAGTTGAGTAAAAAAATTTTAGGGAATACAGTGGATACACATCCTCCAATGATAATTACTTAACCACAACTACTTAACCACTTTGCTACAGCGACTCTCATAGTGGATGAACTGTGACAAGAAGAACTGGGACTGACCTGCCATGGCTGAGCATGGAGAAGACCTCCTTTCCCCATCACTCTCTGCTGAGTTCTCGATGAATACATGGAATGGAGTGCATGTGCCACAGCATAGACAGCATTGTAGATGCCATAGCTGTGACCAGACATTCCCATTTCAAACACAGTTCCAGGGACGCTGTCAAGCTTCTCCTCCCCTGTGCAGTTTTTGTTTCGGGACGCATCAATGCTATACAGTGGTAGTGAACAGCGAAATACGTACATCCAAAACTGCTGAATGAAATAAATCTCTGATTGGTATGGATTCAGGGTCTCAAGGAAAGCCTGAAATCCTGGCACCTTATTAGTGTGCAGTGTAAAGGACAAACTACCATTGAGGGATTTGGGTGTGAATTTACGCCCAAACAAAATATATGTGACATCCCATTGAGCTGTTGCGATCCAAACTCGCTCTATTGGCAGCTGATGAAGAATTTCACAATGTTCTAGAATTGTTCGTAAACCTTCCATAGACTGATCATTCCCATAAGCAAGAATGACGTTGAGTTTGCTAAACCAGATTTTTTGAGCTATCCTCGCCAAGATGTTAGCATGATTTATAATTTCCATGTAAGTTATTGCTGGTGGAATCATTTCTTTCAAAGCAATGCAAATATTACTCCGGAACAACTTTGGCATCAAGCTTTGAAGGAACGTTTCTCCACTGTCGTCATCTGATGTGAGGAGGCCAATCCAGTTCCATCCAAAATGCTTCAGGAGATGAACAATCCCAACACATTGAGATGTTTCAGATGGAATCATCCGGAATAAATAAGGGAACTGAGTTTTAGCATTCATTGTTGTATGAAAGGAACCATAAGTGACCTAAGATGGTAGATCATGACTTTATGAGACATGACAAATCTCTTCATTTAATTTTTAAAATATCATTCTTCATCCAAATACATACAAACATATATAAGTCATTTATTCTGTTTGGTTATCTAGGAAATATTATAGTTTGTAAGAATCATAATCTGAAATTTCTAATCAGGCTATCAAGGGAGGGCCGTGGAGAACCCCACTTGTTTATGGCTCCTTCAGGGCTTGAGCAAAGAATGGCCGTGGATAACATGGACCTCGGGAAGGGCCGTATTATCCCAACAGTCATGAGTTGACCTCAGGATGCTGAACAGTGGACTAAACTTAGAGATCTGAGAAAGACAATTTCCTCTAGAGGATTTCTGTAGCTATGCCTATATTTCAACATCTCCAGGTCAGGCCACACCTGGAGTACTGTGTGCAGTTCTGGAGGCCTCGCTTCAAAAAGGATGTGGACAAAATCGAGAGGGTGCAGAGGAGAGCGACAAGAATGATCAGGGGTCTGGTGACTGAGCCCTACGAGGAAAGGCTGAGGGCCTTGGGAATGTTTAGTTTGGAGAAGAGGAGGTTGAGGGGGGACATGATTGCTCTCTTTAAATATTTGAAAGACTGTCATTTGGAGGAGGGCAAGGAGCTGTTCCAGTTGGCAGCAGAGGGCTTAAACTACATGCACAAAGGTACCGGCTGGATATTAGGAAAAACTTTTTCACAGTCAGAGTAGTTCAAAAATGGAATCAGCTGCCTAGGGAGGTGGTGAGCTCCCCCTCACTGGCAGTCTTCAAGAAGAGGCTGGATGAATACTTGTCAGAGATGCTTTAGGCTGAACCTGCTCTGGGCAGGGGGTTGGACTAGATGGTCTGTATGGCCCCTTCCAGCTCTATGATTCTATGATTCTATGATCTCTGTAAACATTCATACCTGTGGAATCTTGTATGTATTTAAAATGTTGGCCATCTGGATGGAGTTTTGGTAGGTGAAGCCACCAATGACAGCCATTACTTTCTTCTTCCTGTCACAGTCGTAATTGACATGAGTTGGATTTTCTCTGAAGATTATATCCAGAATGCCTTGGAAGGTTCGCAGTGAGATGAAAGTATTTTCATATATCTTTGATCCCAGCGTGGTGTTGGGTAAGAGTTTGGAATCTTTGATTTCATTAAAGGCAAAAACAAAGGCTAGGATATGCTGATATTGTTTAGTTATTAACCTGCAATGAGAGTTTTGTGTAGTTTCTGAGGCCTGTATCATGATAAACATTTGTGGCTTTTCCACTAAAATACTTGTTATGGAAAGAGCACTCACAGGCAGTTGTTCCACTCCTGCTAGAGCTGCTGTGCTTTTTTCCCCTCAAGAAGGGGAATTTGAACTGGCTCTACTCTCTCCAAGTCAGGAATTCAGTCACTGATGGAAAACTCTGTCTACAGAATATTTGCTTTTTATCAGTTCTCCTACGATTTTAATCTCAGTAAGATCTCTTTCTGAGTCCCAGTGTTCCAAATATGAGGACTGACTAATGATAGGAATGTGAATAGATAAATATAAATAAGAAATATATTGATGGCCATTTCAGAAGAACAAAATGAGAGCCTTTTATGGTCACCTCAGGAGGAGAGAAAGGGCCCTGAGGATTGCTCATAGGTCAGGCCTAGGAAGGACTCTGCTTGATCTGAAGTCCCTGGCCAAATCTAGGCCCAAGCCTCAGAGCAGCAACTCTCCCAAATGGTGGCCGATTGTCAGGTGACGGGTTAGAAAGAACCTCTAAGGGGTTTTGGCACCATGAGTTTGGCAGAGACACTCTCCTCCAGGCACTGACAGGCATAATAAACGTGCCCAGGAAACTGGGGAGAGTCGCATTTTGTAGCTTTCAGGGACAAGCCTGAAAACTACCTTCTAACTTCAGAATGGTGACGAGAGTTGCAGGGCTGAAAACAGAAGGAATAGAAATGTTGCAGCGCACTGCCAGAAGCCCCACTATGATATCTGCAATGGAAGTAGAAGCTGACCTCGGCAAGCGTAACCCCTGCAATGATAGCCCCTTGAATGGAATCCTGCCCTCTAGTCGTAGTTGACTTATGGCGACCTCTGGTGCGGGTTTCATGGCAAGAGACCAACAGAGGTGGTTTGCCACTGCCTTCCTCTGCAACCCTGGTCTTTGTTGAAGGCCTCCCATCCAATTACTGACCGAGGCAAACCCTGCTTATCTTCTGAGGTCAGACAAGGTCAGACTTTCCTGGGCTATCCAGGCCAGGGTGCAACTGTAGCCAGGAGCCTAAAAACTGGCCACCGGCATCAGGAAGATAATTGGGATTGTAGTGCCGGAGGAGAAGGGAATAGAAATATCATGGCCCAAATGTTATCGCTACAACCTGCACCTCAATGGAAGCAAAAGTTGTCTAAGGTAGGCATAACTCCCAGCCCTCATTTTCAAGATGGTGGCAGGAGATGCAGTTCCAAAATAAAGGGAATCGGGGCATCCTGGCTCAGATTATCTTAAATACCCATGATGCTCTGCAATGGAAGTAACATTGCACATATCTCAAAAAAAGCGAAGGGTCACATAATTTGTCACCAGCCTCGGAGTTATGGTTGCAGGGCCAAAAATGAAGGGAGCCAGAACATCTTTGCCCAGGTTACTGCAATAATGCCCCTTCCTTGCTGTTTCCCATTGAAATTAAGGTACTCCATTTGTGACAGGCCTAACACATCAGAGCACAAATACAGGGGGGTTCACGGCCAGCTGCAAGCTTGAGGATGATCAAGAGTTTTGCAGAAATGAATAGAACTGCATTAACACATCAGACCACCAAGCTTGGAGTTTTAAATGAGGGCACGGTTCTGAGTGTGAGTGGGTCAAAATCAGGCAGCAACCCTATGTGACATAAGGGGAATTCAACCCTGGATCTCCTTGATCCTAGTTCTAGATTCTAACTACTATACAACATGGGCTTTGATAGGTCATGGATGTTGTTAAGCCCCCCTCCCCCATTTTGAGAGGTGTGCATTTATATCTGGAAAAATTATGCCTGCCACAGATGGATGAACATATGGACAGATGGCCATATGGACTGAGGGATGGTTCCTTACACTATGATAGATTCCTCTTCCTGGCTTTTGTGAACAGACTCCACCGAAAATAAAGGAAAATTGTCTGAGACAACATGGAAGTTCTAATTTTTGATGTTAGACTTATGACCTTTGTTTCACACTAGGAAATCATGGTTTGATGAGGCAGTTAGCAAGTGCTGAACATGAAATAGCCCTTTGCAATCAGAGTCTTCTCTCCTGTGTATTCTCTTTTCTCAATTGCATGAGAATGGTTTTAAAACTTCGTGCAGATCTTTTATACAATAAAGAGTTACTTACCACCCTACTACGTCATACTTGGGTGTTGCTGTAAAGTTGAGTAAAAAATTTTTAGAGAATAAAGTGGATACACATCCTCCAATGATAATTTCGTCACCAGAGTTCTCCGAACGCTGTGGATCTCCTGGCTGCCAACTGCTAACGGAATCTGACCTGTTGCCGAATGTATAAGGCAGCAATGGCAGGAGGAATGACAGCAGCAACATACTTCTGAATGCTAGACAAACACTGATCCACTTCCAGCTGTGGTCCTTCGTTTTCTCACATGCATCTGCTAGCATATTTGAGAAAAGGAGTAGCCAGTTGTCTGTTTTGTAACGCTGACTCTTCGGTTTTGCTATTTATATACTTATAGTTTCTGACATAAATATACAAAATATATGCATGACATACAATATCATTTACTAAGGTATACACAAAATAGCCACTTGAAATGTTTACGAATAGGAAAAATGATATGAAATTAGAGATTTTTTATGCACAGAAAGGAAGAGAAACATTGTAATTATTATTTAAAGCGGCAAAGATTAGACGTTGAAAAAGAAAATTCATAGATGGCCGATACAACTCATCTGCCGAATATTGGCAGAAAACCATCAACTCAGACATCAGACGTTTTTTCCCTCGTCTCTTTTCCAACATGGGCATAAAGTATAAAATTGGAGAGCTACGTATGACTGATCGAGCCTGATGCAATTGAATCTCTCAGATCTCTGAGCTACAGTTTGCTTTTATAGACTGAATGCAGTATAGCACAAGCTCTTGAGCTGCCTTTGCCTCTTGATTTTCAAAGTAATCATTATTCACTAGCTGTGCACCTTTTTTAAAAGGAGTTTAATTATAATGTTTTTTTCTAATTACAGGGCAAATAATCTTCTTTCCCAAGGCCTCAAGGTTTCACCATGCCGCTGTATACCTTGTTTTTATCAAAAGTTGTTAATGATTTTTGTGAGGCTCCAGCATGGCCATTGCTTTTTTTCAGGCCTCTGATATGGCTCCGTTGCTTTCACAATACTTTCAATCTCCTACTCTCCATTTGGGTGACTAGGCCTTCATTTTATCCCTCTATCTTTTGATGTCAATTAAACCTGGTCAAGATGATATAAAATCTGTGGACATCATGGAACACGTGGTAGCGATTGAAGGAGGCCCATATTGATATGCATATTTCCCCCCATAGGGCAAGCAACAGCTTCATGCGTTTGTCTTAGGTAGGGATATGCTGTGAGGTCAGCTTTACATCTTCCCTCTGCTTCTGTCACTGCCCTGATCAGAATTGGACTCCGGAGCCCATTCAGTAACTTTCTGAACCATTTTGGTATCATATGGTATGAGATATTATTGATCTAATTCATAGGAAAAGCCCTCAAAGAAAGGAGGTGCTAGTAGTTCTTCAGCAGTGTGAGAAATCAGGAGGCACGAAATGTATAAGAAGGATAGATATCCAGAAAAATGGGTGTTCCATTCCTGATACTTTGAAGAATCTCAGAAGAGATGTACATGTGCTACAGAATGGGGTGGTCATGTCACGTGTCAGTCACCTGATGGACTTCAGGTGGTAGAGGATCCTGATTTTACTTTTTAAGGAATTTGTTGGCCTCTATGTTTTTTTTAAATGAATCATAGTTCAATGCTAAGCTCTTTGAAGAACATTGACTTTAATGAACCTATGAGGGTGTAAGTCTCCCTAACTAGCACTGCTTAACTTTATGGTGTGTATGTCTACATCTTTAGTGCCTGTTGACTTTGATTTGTCCCTGGTGACTTTTTATCTTTGTCTTTTATAACAACAACGACAACAACAATATTGATTTATATACTGCCCTTTAGGACATCAACTCCCACTCAGAGCAGTTTACAAAGTATGTTACTATTATCCCCACAACATTCACCCTATGAGGTGGGTGGGGCTGAGTGAGTTTCGAGAAAGATTTGACTGACCCTGAGTGGCAAAATAGATTTAGCAAGACCCCATCACTCCACAACCTGACACCAGAGATTTATTGAGTCAAGTCTGATGATGTGACGGATGGGCCCAGTGATGTCATAGGCTAGAACATGGTGATGTCACACTGAATAGCAGTATTAATAGGTTTACCTCCACATGGTACTAGGTTCATACTTCAAAGAGAGGGGGTAGTTAGTTAACAATTAAAAACAATATTTTTAAAAAAGAAATAAAAATGTAATGAGTAGTTGAACTGTTTGTATGAGATTATTCTGGATTCCCATTTCTGATGTACATGTGCAGTGGTTAGTATGCAATGCACATAGATTATAGCACCATAACAGCTTACTAAAGAAAGGGGATTGCCTCATAACCATATTATGAGTCTTCTGCTGCTTTAGTTAGAGTTTTTAACACAAGAGAAGTTGTAGGCCAGGGCTTCCAACCTTGTTGAGCCTGCGAGTATTTCTGGATCACTTCCCCTAAAGAAAATGGCTGCTTTGTAACAACAGCCTATATTTCATTATAACCCACTGAGACTCCTTCCTCCACAAACCTCCCCTTCTCAAGCTCCACCTCCAAATCCCCAGGAATTTCGAGAGATGAAATGGGCACCTCTGGGTCCACTGGATGCTCCTTAATGGCTCTTCTCACTGTGCTGTAAAGCCCCATTCATGACTGTGGGCCTGCCAGTCTTGGCCTAGCCGGTCTCAGAGAATTGTTTTGAGGATCTTTTCATTAGAATATTCACAACAATTGTCTTGGTTGCGTTATCTATTCCTCATTCTCCACTTTTCATTCTCCTCTACCAAAAGCCTTGGCAATGAACGGTTTCTGATATATCTCCATTTAGAAATCTCCCTTCTCTGCAGATGGAGTTCTGTCAAGTTCTTTTTACTATACTTTTGATCATTCCAAAATCTGAGCAATGGTAGCTTAGTGAGATTGAAAGGTTGCTTTGATGCTACTGTTTTTAAACTTTTGGGTCGGCAATGTGGTCTCTTTAAGAAGAAGGTATATGTGATTGCAGGATTTCATCCCAGTGGTGAGTGTGTGACTGCCAGTAAAAAGACACACTGAAGTGATTTCAGTGATTTATTGGAAGGCAAAATGCATAAAAAGCACAATAGCCAAAGAAGTGCATAATACATGAATATATGGCAATAAATCATTATCTACAGCTAATAATATGGATTACATATATTTTATGTATATAGCAAGTAACATGGAATAGATATACAGTAAAAAAGCAAATTAGGTGGGAATTTTCAGAATTCTTTCTCAACCAGCCCTCAGTAGGAGAAACCCTGGGCAGTGGAGAGATAAACCATCAAACACTATGAAATATGAAGATATCTGGAAAACCTTGCCAGGAGATTAGAACCAGTGTAGTGCTTGAGAATGCCAGCCATTCTCAAACCTTCTAAATATGAAAATGTTATTCGCCTCCCTACCACCCTCTTAAGCTCCTACTATACAGCTAAGTTCCATAAGGAGCAAAAGCTCTATTCAAGAATCCAGTCATCTTGGAAGGGCTTGTGGGACTCTCAGACTCCTGAGCTCTAGGAAGAGGTGGGGTCAAGGCACAGGATAGCCCTTTGCAAGCCTTAAGAGACAGCAAGAACGAATCTCCAAGGAAGGCAGAGAGAGGAGGCTGGTTTCCCAGTCATCCTTCTACTGTCTGCAGCGGCAATACAGCTTGTGAGGGCGAGGGGAGAAGAAGTTGCAGCAGTGCTTGGTTCTCGTGTCATTCTTACATGCCCAGGGTAATGCCGATTGCCACCTTGGGGATAGGTAGCTATTTACCACAGGCCAGTTTGGTGAGAGGTACTTTGCCATATTCTGAGCATGGAGTAAGGGTCCCTGGGTAGTCGGAGGAGGGGGGTAGTTGTGAATTTCCTGCATTCTGCAGGGGGCTGGACTACAATGGTGGCACCACACTCATTACTTGCCCACCCAGGGGTAACATCCCTAGACACATAACATCTTCCCGTCTCCCCTCCCCCCCGCCCCAAAACATGCCAGCCAAAATGCTGGGGGAGGGAAGGGTATGATACTAGAATGTATATTTGTTATTGACGATGGGTAAGATTTCTCTTGCTGTTAGTGTGTTCTCTGCAGAGACAGCTGCAGCTGCTCTCTGGTATTCAGTTGAGATCTGAACATAATAATGTAGCATTTGGGGAAGAAGATACAAGCCAATAAGCCTCCACTAGAGGCCAAGATGGACTAGTTCTCCACGGCCACCATGTCTTTCCCTTTGGTGCTCAGATAGGTGGGGACAAAGGAGATCCAAACACTGCAGAAGACCAGCATGCTGAAGGTGATCAGCTTGATTTCATTGAAAGAATCTGGCAACGTCCGGGCTAGAAAGGCCACCATGAAACTGATGATGCCTAGAAGACCCATGTAGCCCAGTTCAATGTAGAACATTGTGTGTGGGACTGGCCCGCTAATGCGTTAGGTACCAGACCTCACCCATAGACTTCACCACTATGTTGCTTTGAATATATGCTCCTATGTCAATCGTAGAATTGCTTACATTCTGTTTCAGCATTTCTTCGACTCTGTATTGGATTCTTGCTAAGGTTATGTCTCTGTAAACTTGTGTTTATTTACCCTACCACTTTGTTTATGAAATTGTCCTTGATACTGACTATACCACTCTCACACTGTATAATCCACCTCGAGTCCCAGTGAGAAAGGCAGACCAAAAATGACATAAAGAAAAGAAGAGAAAAAAGAAAATGTAATCTTGTTATGTTCTTTTTACTGTACTTTTTATAATTCTGAAATTTGAGCAATGGCACTTAATGATATTGTAAGATTGGTTTTATGCTACTGTTTATAAATGTTTATCTCGTTGGGTTGGCAATGGGGTCTCTTGAAGCAGGAGGTCTTTGTGATTGCAGGACTGCATCCCCGTGGTGGGTACGTGGTTGCAAGCAGAAAGACAGTCTCGGAACTTGCTGATATTATTTAATTGGTTTATTGGAAGGCACTATGCATGAAACAGCACAACAGCTAAATGAATGAAATCAAATGCCTGATAGAAAAATCAATGGCGAAAATGGCAAAAGGGGTGGATAAAATACCAAGAAGGTGTATATAGCTGCAGCTAATAATATGGATTACATAGTGTAGAGTTAATGCAAGTAGCTTGCTATACATATGCAGTAAGTAAACAAATCTTTCTCAACCAGCCCTCATTATTGGATACAATGGGTTGTGGAGAGATAAACAATCAAGCACTATGCAATATGAACATATCTGGGAGACCTTGCCAGAAGATTAGAACCAGCATAGTGCATGCTAGCCATCCTCAAAGCTTCTAAATATTAAAGTATTATTAGCTTCCACACCACCCTCTTAAGCTCCTGGGTTACTGCTAAGTTCCTTCACAAGCAGAATCTGTTTCATTCCTATCTGTATGAGAATCTAGAAATCTTGGGAAGGATGGATGAATTCTCAGATTCCTGAGGACATGGAGAAGGGGAAGAAAGGAAACAGGATGCCCTTTGGAAGCTCCAAGCAACAGAGAGACAGCATCTTCAAGGTAGGCAGAACCCAAAGAGAGGAGCCTGGTTTCTCAGTTGTCCTTCTTCCTCGTCTTTCCTTCCTTGACCATCCGCAGGGACAATACAATGGTGGCACTGCACTCATTAGAGGTGGGTGCAGAGATGTGGACTTAATTCCCCTCATATGTGGTTTCCTTTCCCTCCCAGGGACAACAGCCTCATTCCCATAACATCTCCCAGTATGCTCAAAAAATAGGCCGCCAAAAGGCTTGCGGAAGAGGGCATGACAGCCGAAGGTATGTCCATTATTCTAGACGGGTGAGATTTCTCTTCCTGTCATTATTTGGTCTGCAGTGATCGGACTCCATGTTGTTAAAGGATCCTGGATCAATACAGCCTTCCCCTCATTATTAATATGGAGAGAGATGAAAGAGAAGAAATCAATTCGAGATTAAAAAAAAAACATTTAAAGAATTATGTGCCAGTTATTTTTTCCTTCCTAGCTGCACCCTGGCATTCAGTTGAGATCTGAAAATAATAATGTAGCATTTGGGGAAGAAGATACAAGCTAATAAGCCTCCACTAGAGGCCAAGATGGAGAAGATCTCCACGGCCACCATGTCTTTCCCCTTGGTGCTCAGATAGGTGGGGACAAAGGAGATCCAAACACTGCAGAAGACCAGCATGCTGAAGGTGATCAGCTTGGCTTCATTGAAAGAATCAGGTAAAGTCCGTGCAAGGAAGGCCACCGTGAAACTGATGGTGGCCAGAAGACCCATGTAGCCCAGGACTATGTAGAACATGATGTCCGAGCCTTCATTGCATTGAATGATAATATGACCCACTTGGGAGTGTGTGTCAAACTCTGGGAAGGGGGGCGAAGATGCCAACCACAATGCACAGATGCCAGTTTGAATGAAACAACAAGGAATGATGACTGACATGGCCAGTCTCTTCCCCACCCACTTCCTCATCCTGTTCCCTGGCTTGGTGGCCATGAAGGCAACCACCACAGTGATGGTTTTGGCCAATATGCAAGACACGGCAATGGAGAAGATGATGCCAAACAGGGTTTGCCGGAGAAGGCAGGTCACCGTCCCAGGATGGCCGATGAATAGGAAGGAACACAGAAAGCCGAGCAGCAGAGAGGAGAGCAGGACACAAGTGATGCTTTGATTGTTGGCTTTGACGATCGGTGTATTCCAGTGTGTGGCAAAGATCCCCATCACTATAACTGTGGCCACAAAACATAAAACAGCAACAGAAGCCAAGCCTGCTCCCATGGGGTCCTCGTAGGATAAGTAGGTTGTGAGTTTGGGAATGCACTGATCCCTCTTCTGGTTTGGATATTCATCTTCTGGGCATTTCTCACATTGGTCTGCATCTGAAATTCGTAATTGTTACTATCATTTATGAATGTACTGTTTTATATTGTGCCAGTCAAAAGACGCTGCTGAGAACAGCTGTTAAGAGAAATTCTCTTAATTCCTTTTTGCTCAGTTACTTCCTGGAATTCACAATTGCCATGAAGGAAGGAAATGGAGGGATCCTGACCAGGGTTAGGCCTAGATGTCACCCATTACTCTTGCAAGAGAAGTTCAGATTGGCTGTAGCAGTTCCCTCAAGAGAAACTTCAAAAATGGCCAAGGGCTTCAGGATGCTGACAGGAATTGCAGAGGCAGGAAAAAATGGGGTTGGGAGCATCCTGTCCCTCCCGATCCTTAGAAACCCCAGCCCCTGCTGGTTATGATGGTTTCCTTGATCTATCAGATACTGTCTGATGCAGTGGTTAGACTGTCAGAACAGGATCAATGAGATCTGGGTTCTTATATTGCCAAGGAAGGTTGTTGACTGACTGTGGGTAAGTCACACTCTCTCGGCCTGATCTACCTCATAGGGCTGTTGTGCTGGTGAGAACGTGGAGAATAATGTTATTTAGGTCTCCAATGGGGAGAAATTCAGGAGATGACGTTTGTTATGAATCTGTCCTGAATTACAACTCACTAGCAAAAAAAGATGGTTCTTGATGTTGCTTATTCTGCTATTGCTGCAGCTCTCTTGGCACGAGGAAGAAGCGCTTCTCCTCTACTCAAACTACTGTTAAATATGGCAAGCAGATGGAGCTTCCACATCGGCATGCTGAGCCCCCAGTAAAACATAAAACCACTACCCGGGCTGAAGATGTATTAGGGTGCATTAATTTCTTTTTCCGATAGAAACAACAGGAAAAAATGGCTCTTGTAAGAGAGAATAAGAGGAATCTATAACTGTAGTTAAGGGAGTGAAGTCTGGAAAGGAAATTCCCCTCCCTGTACCAAGCCTGCTAAGTGAGTTTATGCAAGGAAACCTTGTTTCATATCTGTTGAGAATACTTTGTCAATACTGCATGCATATTTGTTAAAGTGAGTTAGTATACCAGAAGTATGAAACCCCCATTGGGAATTGCTATTGCGATGCTGCTTCACATTCCCTTGGAGCTGATCTCTTAGGCTGCACCCACCTTGGATGGACCTGGGATGGTTTCCAATCCTTTTGTGCACATATCACTTTGTCTGGCCATCACTCTGACAGAACATATACTCAAGTACTAGCAACAAAGCCCATTGTGGGAGGGAAATACAATAGGTTCTAGAAAGGGTGTGGCAGGCGGGGCAGGTATTGCTGCTTCCACCACACTCCAATCTGGTCAAATGGAAGGGTAGGGCAGCCGGGCCTGGCATTGCCCCCCTCTGCAATGTCCCGATCTGGGTAAGGGCAGGGCAGGGTGGCTGGGCCTGGCATTGCCTACTCCATAGGGCCAGCCAATCATGGCAGGAAAGGGCTGGGAGGTCGGCTGATCCGTCCTATCACCTCCTCACCCCAGTCGGGCTACAGAGGCTTGGCAGGTGAGCAGGCCCTTCCCTCTGCTGGCCAATTTCAGACATGATTTAGGCCGCTGCAGAGCCCAGGAGTGATGCTGGAGAGGAAAGGGCCCTGGAGTGCTACTGCACCCCACTGCCACCCAATTCAGCCCTGATTTGGGCTTCTGCTAAGAGTGCTGCCAGGGTAGGCAGAAAGTGCTCTGGAGTGCTCCTGTGCTCCAGAGCAGGTCTAATTGGGCTGCTTTGGGCTGAAATCACTGGACTAGGGTGCTCAGGAGCATGCTGCACCATCAGGGAGCGTGCCTGGGGAGCTGTGTTCCCCCTGCCTCCCTCCCATTGGCCTGGCCTCTGAGAAGACAGAGACCAGGTCTCTTTGCCCTGCAAGTCTATGGCAGATCGACCTGGGCTCTGGGGTCCAGAGGTCCGGTTAACTCATCTCGCAAAGCCATGATAAGTAGACTTGGGCTCTTCCAGTCCAGCAGGCAAGCCACAGTACCCCCCTCATGCCCCCTCCCTCCTGCGGCAGATCGAAGCTTGGGGAGAAAGACTTGGGAGGTGAAGCACAGGCAAGTCAGGCATGCCCCATGCGGTCCTGGCCCAGTCGGGGCTGGGGAGGGAGGGGCTGGCCTGCAGGCCCTTCTGAGGCCCAGTGGCTTTCCAGGACTGCGCCTGCAGTGGTGAGTCATCTCGAACATGCTTGCTGAATTATATAGTAAGAGTCATTGTGTCTTACATGTGAATTCTGACTGGAGAGATTCCCTCGTTATGTGTATTTTGGTCTCTAGTCTGCATAGAGTCTCTGAGGATTTGGTTTGATTACAACAATGTGACTCATGTGAAAAAGGTAAGTGTGAGAATAACATGGTGGGTGCTTACTTTCTTCTTCCTCAATGTATCTCTTCACCGAAGCAAAGAGGTCTTCTTAGCTTTCCTCTACCACAGTTAAGCAATACCTAGTGCTTCAGAAGAGCCCAGGAGGCATCACCCGTGGGCCTGGAGGAAGCAATAGTTCTGAAATGGCTGCCTCCATCGCAGGAGGACACTCCAAACATTTTATAATTGGCAGGAGTCCCCATGGAAGCCATGCTGGCCACAGCAGTCGTTTTATCACAGTACCCACAACCTGTCCTCGAAATGCCAAGAGTTCTCATGGGCTCAACGATGTTAAGGAATGCTGTCCTTATTGGTCACATCGTTGATACATTATAAAATCGGTGGGGAAAGGGGAAATTCTACATCAGGTGGAAGAGACTCACTGACTGTCCATTTTCCAGAAGGTAGAGACTGGCAAATCCATTGTACAGGAAAGCTCGAGTAACTGGAGTAGCAGCACATTTGAAACATTTGGAGCTTTTCTCTTGTAGCTTCATATCCTTTTACTTACCAATCTGGAGTGCAATTTTCCCTTCCGGGCAGTGAGCACAATCGTAGCAGCAAAATTGCTTCCCCTCTTGAACAATCCTGCTGTGCCCAGTGGGGCAGCTCTCAACACACGTACTGCGTGGGACACTCTGAGAGAAAAGCAAAAGGAAGGGGTGGGAGATGGAAATGTGCTGCTTCTCCCTTCCAGCTATGATTCTTGATTCTAACCCCTTTGCCCAAGAACACACCAGAAATGACATGCTCCCCACTTGTATATGTACATACGTAGAAACAAAGATCTAGCAAAGTGATAAGAGAAAGAAAAGGAGCTGTGTAAGCAGAGGGACAAGTGTTATGTCCTCCACATGCATTTCTACTTCCCTCAACAGATATCCCTCATTGTGCGTCTTCATGAGCTAGAAATGTTGTTATTCTTGCATCAGAATTCCTGTTCTGAAGAAATACCGGTTTGGAATCTTTTGAGATAAAAATTGTCTGCAAGCAAGAAAACTAGCACATCAGGGAAGAAGTTGTTGTGTAACTTGTTCTAGTTTTTCATTGCTAGAAAATTTTCACATTGAAACTGTGACTCTCCATCTGTATAAGTTCAGTGCACTCTCTCTCAACTCATCCCCATCTCTTCTGGTTAGTTTGTAGAGTCCAGGGCAAAAACTAAGCAGAATAATATTGTCTCTGGATTCTTGCATACATTGGATCCATTATGGCTGCACTATGAAATTTGGCAAATGGAAATCTTCCAATAGATCCAGAACCATTCAGTGTTCATCCCATGTTACTTTTTTATACATTATGGGAAAGGGTGCCATTCTGAAAAGTCAAGTGCCAATCTCGTGCGAGAAAATGGGATCTTCTGCATTTCTTTCGTGACATTCCGGGTTGTTACGAGCAGTGGGGGGCCATGTGGAAACAGCCCCAGTCTGACAATGGTGGCTGCTGTTTGATGGCTGCAGAGCAGAGGAATTGGCTGCAGCTTCGAAGGACATATCCATGGCTTTGATTTGCAAGGATATAGGAGGTAACTAAATGCTTCTCCTCTATTCTAAAGAAGTATCATAACGTTGAAAAAACATCATCCATACCTGCTGAAATTTGTGATTCCATCTCAGCAAACTTCGATTAATAGTGAACTCTTCACCTGCAATTGTCTTAGATTCCATCGAACCAACTTGGATTTTTTGAAAAGATTGATTCGAGAATGTGACCAAGTTCACAATATCATAGCCAGCCACCAGGTCCCCATCTTCATCAAAAAAGATTTCATCTCCAGCAGAATTGTTAAAGCGAACTTTTCTCAAAAATGAACAAAGCTAGGTTGGTAAAGAAGCAGTTCACGTATGTAAAAAATGTAGCGGGAAATAAATGAATATACCTTCCTGAAATTTGTTAACATGGAACTACTTGTTCTGCGATATTGATTTGCAATTGTATTAATATGACTAAATATGAATTAACATGGTTTTTGAAATTTGATCAAAATGCTAACTTAAAAATGAAGTGTTTTTTGAGAAAAGAAATGAATCCTATTATACTTAATACTGTCTATAAATTCTATTATACTTAAGGGTGCACTGAATTTTCAGAGGGAGCCAACTCATAGATCTGACATCAGATTAGGAGCCAGATTTAAGATAGCAGCGCTGGTGGGAACATCAGTAGCTGCTCATGACATTTGAGTTGTTTTAATTTGCTCTCTCTCCCTTTTATCACCTTACTGAGCGTTTGCTGCATAATACAGGGAAGATTTTATTATTCTATTGTGGTATACTTTACCAGCTGCTTTGCAGTCTACCAAACCTCAGATGCTGAGTGAATTATTCCAGCACTTACTATTGATACCTTGACACCTCTGTGACGAATTTAGCATTCGGATTGCACTCTCGTGTTCTCATGCATGATATGAGCCATCACAGATATATGCAAGCTATGTAAATGCAAGTTCAAGATACCTCCCGCCAAATACTTCACCCATGTAACTACTGCTCTGAGTCCCTGCAGATGACTCCATTCTGACCAAGAGAGGGAAAGGCTCTTTGCTACTGGGGGGAGATTAGCGGCAAGGACAAAGGCTATACGAGAGGGGGAACTCTCGTATAACTCTCGTAATTTTTATGGGGTCCCTTCCCCAAGGTTGTAGACGAGGCTGGTGATCTTAAGCAAAAGGAGTATTTTTTTAATTAACAGATGAAAATACACACACACAAGAAGCAATGCACAAGCACACAGGCTCCTAAGAAAAGCTGCGGTGGAAGTGGGATAGAGTTGATGGATTTCAGGGCAATGATTACGTATCAAAGGAGAGGGAGTCCATGGAGGAAGAAAGTTCCATTCTTTCTCTCCTGTTTCCTCAAAAAGGGGCGGTTTGTTAATGGATCTTCGCACAGCTGAGTTGATGAATTTAGATATGAAATGCATTTTCCCAGAGTCAAATAAAACATATTAGTGTTGATTAATTGGTCCTCGATTGCAGGGTGGGTATCTAATCACAGAAGGCGGCTATCGGAATGTGCTCAGGGGGAGACTTGGCGAGGCCCTCTATTCATTAATTTATTATTTATTTATTTTATTCGATTTATACCCCACCATCCCCAAAGATGGGCTCAGGGCGGCTAACAATATTAAAAAGTACATTAAAGTCACAAAAACAGAAAACCAATAATAATTTTTTAAAAATCATTAAAATAGTCCAGGAGCAGGCTATTTAAACAAATATTGGGAGTCCGTATATGGGCATAGCAGATGGCCGAGGGCAGCCCCAGAAGAAGTGGTGGTCTTAGATGAAAGAAGGAGGATACCCGCTGGCACTCAGCCAAATGCCCAGAGGAACATCTCCGTTTTACAGGTCCTGTGAAACTGTAACAGGTCCCACAGGGCCCGGTTCTCCAGCGGGAGAGCATTCCACCAGGTCTGGGCCAGGGCAGAAAAAGCCCTGGCCCTGGTTGAGGCCAGATGGATGTCCTTTGGGCCAGGAACCACCAGAAATTGCTTGTCTGCAGAGCGCAACACCCTGCAAGGTATGTCTTGGAAGAGGCGGTCCCTCAAGTGTGCAGTTCCCTGTCCGTGAAGGGCTTTAAACACCAAGGTTAACAACTTGAAACAGATCTGGGAGCCAGTGCAGCTGGCACAGCACAGGATGAATGTGTGCTTGGATTGGCATTCCAGTCAGGATGCATGCCACTCATTCTGGACGAGCTGTAACTTCTGGGTCAGGCCCAAGAGCAGCCCTGCGTAGTCTAGTCTGGAGGTGACCGTTGCACGGATTACTGTGGCCAGGTCCCAGGGCGAAAGATAGGGCACCAGTTGCCTGGCCTGTCAAAGATTAAAAAAGGCAGACCTGGCAATGGTCGTGACCTGACCCTCCAGTGCCCGTTGCTGGGAGGAAAGTCAATCAATCACCACCACCCCCTGCATTATCATGCGCCAGACTATTCTTAACTCAATTTCACAGGTGGGTTTCCGCATTGCTCTGCCCAGCCAGCTTGGAATTTCCTGTGATGCAGATCAACCTGCATTAATCCAGGGCCCTGTGATTTTGATAACACAGGCTTATATCAAATATGGTGGAGGCCTGGGCTGACTACTTACACCATGTGTGAGGAACAGTTAGTCAGTTCTTTTCTCTGACACATTATTGTGCCCACCTTTGCTTCTTCAATGCACACGGAACAGTTTTATTACAGATTCTTAGATCCCGAGGAGTTAGCCGTGTTAGTCTGTAGTACCAAAATCAAAAAGAGTCCAGTAGCACCTTTAAGACTAACCAATTTTATTGTAGCATAAGCTTTCAAGAATCACAGTTCTCTTCGTCAGAGAACTGTGATTCTCAAAAGCTTTTGCTACAATAAAATTGATTAGTCTTAAAGGTGCCACTGGACTCTTTTTGATTACGGAGTCTGAATCTATAAAATGACATTTGTCTTCTTGCAAACAAAGCAGTTCATAATATATAATATAATAAAAACTGGGCTGGTAGAATGCGTTTCCCGACAGATTAGTGTGCCACTTAGAATGGTAAACAAAGTCACTATTATCAGTATCCCCTCAATACAGCTAGGGAGTTGAGGCTCAGAGGAGTGGGTTACCCGAGGCCCCCTGCACTGGGATTCAAAACAGTAGAGGGCTGATTCACAGTACAACCTCTTAACCACTTACAGAGCAGGAGGCAATGCCCTTCTCCCTTTCATCCAGCCAGGATAAGAAACAGGGCAGGTGGAAATGCCCGCCTCTTTAAATCTATGGGAAGAAGGCACTGAGCAGACTTCAATGCTCACCCTATCTTCACTCTGCAGGAATCAGGTGCCAAGCAGGCAGCAATACCCATCCCCCTTCAACCTGACAGAATCAGGAGCAGAGCAAGTCGCAATATCTACACCCCCCTCACCCGTCTGGTATTAGGAGTGGAGTAGGTGGCGATGCCCACCCCTTGCCGGGATAAGAAGCAGAGCAGGTGTCAATACTTACTCTCTTCAACCTACTGGAATAAGGCACTGAGCAGGCAGCTATACCCACCCCCCTTCCCCCATCTGCAAAAAGGTGTGAAGCAGGAGGCAATGCCCGTTTCTGCTTCACCCATCTGCGATCAAGAGCTGAGCAGGTGGCCATGCCACTCCGCTTTACCCAACCTGTATCAGGTGTGGAGCAGGTAGCAAAGCCTCTCACCCATTCGTGTGACCAAGATCGGGTGTGGAGCAGGAGGCAATGCCCGTTTCCCCTTCACCCAGCTGGAATCAGGAACAGAGCAGGTCGCAATGCCTGTCTCCCTTTACCTAACTCGTATCAGGCATGGAGCAGGAAGCAAAGCCCACCTCCCTTCACGTGGCCGAGATCACTCATGAAGCAGGTGCGCACCCCCCTCTGTCACTGGCCAGGATCAGTGAGGGAGGAGGAGGGGATGCCTTCCTAGCCACCCTCCCCTTTCTAGAGCTTGTTGTATTTTTTCCCCACAACGGACTTTGTTGCTAATATATAATATAATAACAACTGGGCTTATATAATGCTTTTCCTGACAGATTAGCCCCACTTAGATTGGTGAACAAAGTCAGTGTTATTACTATCCCCCTCAATACAGCTGGGGATTGGGGCTCAGAGGAGTGGGTTACCCAAGGCCCCCTGCACTGGGATTCAAAACAGCAGAGGGCTGATTCACAGTACAACTTCTTAACCACTTTGCTATAGCAACTCTCATAATGGATGAACTGTGACAAGAAGAACTGTGACTGACCTGCCATGGCTGAGCATAGAGAAGATCTCCTTTCCCCATCACTCTCTGCTGAGTTCTTGATGAATAAATGGCATGGAGTGCATGTACCACAGCATGGACAGCATTGTAGATGCCATAGCTGTGACCAGACATTCCCATTTCAAACACAGTGCCAGGGACGCTGTCAAGCTTCTCCTCCCCTGTGCAGTTTTTGTTTCGGGATGCATCAATGTTATACAGTGGTAGCGAACAGTGAAATACGTACAACCAAAACGGCTGAATGAAATAAATCTCTGATTGGTATGGATTCAGCGTCTCAAGGAAGTTCTGAAATCCTGGCACCTTATTCGTGTGCAGTGCAAAGGACAAACTGCCATTGAGGGATTTGGGTGTGAATTTACGCCCAAGTAAAATATATGTGACATCCCATTCAGCTGTTGCGATCCAAACTCGCTCTATTGGCAGCTGCTGAAGAATTTCATAATTTTCTAGAATTATTCGTAAACCTTGCATAGACTCATCATTCCCATAGACAAGAATGACGTTGAGTTTGCTAAACCAGATATTTCGAGCTATCCTCTCCAAGATTTCAGCAAAATTTGCATTTTCTATGTAACTTCTTCTCATTGTTGGAATCATTTCTTTCAAAGCAATGCAAATATTAGCCTGGAACAACCTTGGTACCACGTTCTGAAGGAACATTTCTCCACTGTCGTCATCTGATGTGAGGAGGCCAATCCAGTTCCATCCAAAATGCTTCAGGAGATGAACAATCCCAACCCATTGAGGAGTTTCAGATGGAATCATCCGGAATAAATAAGGGAACTGAGTTTTAGCATTCATTGTAGTATGAAAGGAACCATAAGTGACCTAAGATGGTAGATCATGACTTTATGAGACATGACAAAACTCTTCATTTATTTTTTGAAAATATCATTCACCCAAAAACAAACATAAATAAGTCATTTATTCTGTTTGGTTATCTAAGAAACATTATAGTTTGTAACAATCATAATCTAAAATTTCTATTCACGCTATCAAGGGAGGGCAGTGGAGAACCCCACTTGTTTATGGCTCCTTCAGGGCTTGAGCAAAGAATGGCCGTGGATAACACAGTGGACTAAACGTAGAGATCTGAGAAAGACAATTAACTCTAGAGGATTTCTTTAGCTATGTCTACATTTCAACATCCCTGTAAGCATACATACCTGTGGAATCTTGTATGTAGTTAAAATGTTAGCCATCTGGATCGAGTTTTGGGAGGTGAAGCCACCAATGACGGCCATTACTTTCTTCTTCCTGTCACAGTCGTAATTGACATGAGTTGGATTTTCTCTGAAGATTATATCCAGAATGCCTTTGGAGCTTTGCAGTGACTTGAAAGCATTTTCATATATCTTTGATCCCAGTGTGGTGTTGGGTAAGAGTTTGGAATCCTTGATTTCATTAAAGGCAAAAACAAAGGCTAGGATATACTGATATTGTTTAGTTATTAACCTGCAATGAGAGTTTTGTGTAGTCTCTCAGGCCTGTATCATAGGAAACGTTTGTGGCTTTTCTACTAAAATACTTGTTATGGAAAGAGCACTCACAGGCTATTGTTCTGCTCCTGCTACAGAGACCAACGGAGGTGGTTTGCCACTACCTTCCTCTGCAAC
Organism: Eublepharis macularius; assembly: GCF_028583425.1. Lineage (NCBI taxonomy): Eukaryota > Metazoa > Chordata > Lepidosauria > Squamata > Eublepharidae > Eublepharis > Eublepharis macularius. The sequence continues at coordinate 177,654,170 of NC_072793.1, forward strand.
CCTGGTCTTAGTTGAAGGCCTCCCATCCAATTACTAACCGAGGGAAACCCTGCTTATCTTCTGAGGTCTGACAAAGTCAGGCTTTCCTGGGCTATCCAGGCCTGGGCGCAACTCTAGCCAGGAGCCTGAAAATTGGCCACCGGCATCAGGAAGATAATTGGGATTCTAGTGCCGGAGGAGAAGGGAATAGAAATATCATGGCCCAGATGTTATCGCCACAACCTACACCTCAATGGAAGCAAAAGTTGTCTAAGGTAGGCATAACTCTGAGCCATCATTTCCAAGATGATGGCAGGAGTTGCACTTCCAAAATAAAGGGAATCGGAGCATCCTGTCTCAGATTATCTCAAATACCCATGATGTTCTGCAATGGAAGTAACATTGCACATATCTCAAAAAAAGCAAAGGGTTACAAAATTTGTCACCAGCCTCGGAGTTATGGTTGCAGTGCCAAAAATGAAGGGAGCCAGAACATCTTTGCCCAGATCATTGCAAGAATACCCCTTCCTTGCTGTTTCCCATTGAAATTAAGGTACTCCATTTGTGACAGGCCTGAAACATCAGAGCACAAATACAGAGGGGTTCACGGTCAGCTGCCAGCTTTAGGATGATCAAGGGTTTTGCAGAAATGAATAGAATTGCATTAACACATCAGACCACCAAGCTTGGAGTTTTAAATGAGGGCACGGTTCTGAGTGTGAGTGGGTCAAAATCAGGCAGTAACCTTATATGACATAAGGGGAATTCAACCCTGGGTCTCCTTGATCCTAGTTCTAGATTCTAACCACTATACAACACGGGCTTTGATAGGTCATGGATGTTTTTAAGCCCCCCTCCCCCATTTTGAGATGTGTGCATTTATATTTATATCCATCACCCCTATGCGAACACAGAGTCAAGTATGAACCACTATGCAGTATGAACCGTAATATTTAATGCTTTTAAATGTTTTTAAATGTATTATTTAATGTTTTTAAATGTTTTTAATGGTGGGTGTTGTTTGTATTTGTTATCCGCCCTGAACCTGCGAAAGTGGGGAGGGCAGAATATAAATATAATAAATTAAATTAAATTAAATTAAATTATGTGGAAGAATTATGCCTGCCACAGATGGATTGATGAACATATGGACAGACGGCCATGTGGACTGAGGGATGGTTCCTTACACTATGATAGATTCCTCTTCATGGCTTTTGTGAACAGACTCGACTGAAAATAAAGGAAAATTGTCTGAGATGATATGGAAGTTCTAATTTTTGATGTTAGACTTATGACCTTTGTTTCACACTTGGAAATCATCATTTGATGACACAGTTAGCAAGTACTGAACATGAAATAGCCCTTTGCAATCAGAGTCTTCTCTCCTGTGTATTCTCATTTCTCAATTGCATGAGAATGGTTTTAAAACTTCGTGCAGATCTTTTATACAATAAAGAGTTACTTACCTCCCTACTAAGTCATACCTTGGTGGTGCTGTAAAGTTGAGTAAAAGATTTTTAGGGTATACAGTGGATACAGATCCTCCAATGATCATTTCCTCTCCAGAGTTCTCCAAATGCTGTGGATCTCCTGGCTGCCAACTGCTGACGGAATCTGACCTGTTGCCGAATGTATAAGGCAGCAATGGCAGGAGGAATGACAGCAGTAACATACTTGTGAATGCTAGACAAATACTGATCCACTTCCAGCTGTGGTCCTTCGTTTTCTCACATACATCTGCTAGCATATTTGAGAAAAGGAGTAGCCAGTTGTCTGTCTTGTAACGTTGACTCTTCGGTTTTGCTTCTCTACTTTTGCCCTTGGATTTATAATTTTCTTTTGTAAACACAGGATATACACTTTTGTATGGAATGGGAGCTATTTATATACATGGTTTCTGCTATATATATATATATATATATAATATATGCATAACATACAATATCATTTACTAATGTATACACAAAATAGCCACTTGTAATTTTTATGGGTAGGAAAAATGATATGAAATTAGAGATTTTTTATATACACAAAGGAAGAGAAACATTGTAATTGTTATTTAAAGCAGCAAAGATTAGACACTTCAAAAGAAAATTCATAGATGGCCGATTCAACTCATCTGCCCAATATTGGCAGAAAGCCATCAACTCAGAAATCAGAAGTTTTTTCCCTCGTCTCTTTTCCAACATGGGCATAAAGGATAAAATCAGAAAGCTACATATGACTAATCGAGCCTGATGCAATTGAATCTCCCAGATCTCTGAGCTACAGCTTGCTTTTATAGACCGAATGTGGTATAGCACAAGTCATTGAGCTGCATTTGCCTCTTGATTTTCAAAGTAATCATTATTCATTAGCTGCGCACCTTTTTAAAAAGGAGTTTAATTATACTGTTTTTCTAATTACAGGGCAAATAATCTTCTTTCCCAAGGCCTCAAGGTTTCACCATGCCGCTGTATACCTTGTTTTTATCAAAAGTTGTTAATGATTTTTGTGAGGCTCCAACATGGCCAGTGCTTTGCCCCCTCAGTTGGAAGAATGAGACAGACACAATTTCTTGGAATAAATGGCCACTTTATTAAACATAACATCAACACTAAACTGCGGCAAGGGCAAACTATGCGGTACAGGTCAAGCCACGGGGTCCCTCAGACCACCGCCCTGACCTGTCTGGGCGAGCCCCGCTGCCCCGGGCATAATCCATTCATGGAATGGCCTCAGCCCGGCCGGCCAGGCAAAGAGTTCCCCCCTCAAGCTCCTAAAGCCTCAGCCATACAGCATGAGGGAAGGACTTGCACCTGGGGTTCCCTGGTGGCAGTCTGCACAGGTGGTGGTAGCCATGAAGCATTACCCTCCGTCCTGAGAGACCCCATTTCCCCACCACTGGGGAATTGCCAAAGGGGTGCTCACCAGCCCGCTCCCTATTTCCCCACTTTCTCCTGCCAACGCGATAGGCCAAGCCTCAGCTTAGGCCCTCGTGCCCCACAGGTGGCCTAGTGCCAACCTGAGCCCGAGCCGCAGGTCGTCTAAGAAGATGTCATTGCCGGATGGGGACAAATGGACCCCATCTGCCCTGTAAAGGGTGGCATTTGCGGCCTTAATGTGAGGGTGAGGGAGGTAGATGCCGAGAGCCGTAGCTAGGGCTTTCTGAATTGCCCTATTGGCCCTGCGCCTAGCACGAGCCATACCCCTGGGGTCTAACAACTCCCGCCATCTGCGGCGGGGGAGCATCTCTGACCAGAATATATATACACCGGGCCAGCGGTTCTTAATTATCCGAAGGTCAGCAATCACCTGCAAGGACAAGGCTCTGCCTTTCAATAAACCAAGGTCATTACCACCCATGTGTAAGACCAAAATATGAGGAGGAGGACCGTTCCTTCCCCCAAACAAGAGAGGCAGCAACCCAGACCACCGAAGGCCTCGCCTGCCCAGCCATTCAACTGAGGCGTCTTCGCTCAACCCCAGCTGAGCTCCAATCAGCGTCCGTCTGGCTTGCACCGCAGCCCAGAACACCATACTGTGGCCAGCTATAAGAATCCGCTTCCTCTCAAAGATGCTCCCTGCTCCTGGAACGAAAATCAAACTGCGTGAGACGAGAACAACGGGAGGGGGTGAATGTACGACCGAAAGGCAGCCGACTTCCATCTGCCCACCTTCTGAATGGTCTTGTCAGCGTAGCCCATGGCCGCTGCAGTAGATGCAGCTCCAATCCGGAAAGAATGAGTGCCAAATTTGACACCCACCAAACCCAGCCGCCGCAGCGCTCTATCCGTCACTGCCCAAAATTGATAGCGGGTTAAGGGAGAGCGATCCTCGTGCCTAAACAACACTCCCTCATCCTCGCCCCGAACTGCCAGGTAAGAATGAAGAGCCCTTACCGGGCACAAAGTCTCATCGTCACAGGGTCCAAAGGTGAACACGGACCCCACCCTCTTCTGATCGGTCTTAGACCGCTTAATACAGATCAAAACTTTATTGCCCTTAAACTGGATATCACAGGATGATAAAGCCCGCCCAGAGGCGTCCCTTTGTGACTGAGCCACCAACTCGTTCACCCTTAACGCGCCAAAGAACGCAGTGAGGGAGGCGGCATGAAACAACTGGCATTCAAAACCAGACTTGCAAATCTCCCCCCATAGAGCCCCAAGACCTCTAAGGATCGCAGGGGAAATTGGCTGCCTTAAATCCTTAACGCCCCTGGCCTCTCTGGACCAACCCTCGAACATCTTTCGGAGTCTAAAATCTCCCATATGCTCCAGCAAGCCACGTGCCTTGCTAGCAAATGCCAACGCAGCCATCTGGCCCCGAATAGTCTTAACTGCAAGACCACGAGCCCGCTGGGCCACACAGAATTGCAGCAGGTGCTCCACAGGAATGGGCCACGCCTGACTCAGCCCAACCCCTTTTCTAAAGTCCTGAAGCAGTCCTACCACCCTTTCATACCACCGATGAGTGCTGGGAGCAATGGCCATCTGAATAGCTCTGTTCACTTCGACCTGCCAAGCCACCACAGCTCCGGTGGCATCCTGGAGGGAAGGCATTATAACCCACTGACATTATAACCCACTGAGATCCCTTTCCTCCACAAACCTCCCCTTCTCAAGCTCCACCTCCAAATCCCCAGGAATTTCCTGAGACGAAATTGGCAACTCTGGGTCCACTGGATGCCCCTTAATGGCTCTTCTCAGTGTGCTGTAAAGCCCCATTTATGACTGTGGGCCTGCCAGTCTTGGCCTAGCCGGTCTCAGAGAATTGTTTTGAGGATGTTTTCATTAGAATATTCACAACAATTGTCTTGGTTGCGTTATCTATTCCTCATTCTCAACTTTTCATTTTCCGGTTTCTGATATATCTCCATTTAGAAATCTCCGTTCTCTGCAGAAGGAGTTCTGTCAGGTTCTTTTTACTATACTTTTGATAATTCCGAAATCTGAGCAATGGTAGCTTAATGAGATTGAAAGTTTGCTTTGATGCTACTGTTTTTAAACATTTGGGTCGGCAGTGGGGTCTCTTTAAGAAGAAAGAAGGTATATGTGATTGCAGGATTTCATCCCAGTGGTGAGTGTGTGACTGCCAGTAAAAAGACACACTCTCAAAATGGTTGCTGAAATGAATTCAATGCTTTATTGGAAGGCAAAATTCACAGAAAAGCACAACAGCAAAAAGACTCAAGTTTGTAATACATGAATAAATGGCAATAAATCATTATCTACAGCTAATAATATGGATTACATATATTTTATGTATATAGCAAGTAACATGGAATAGATATACAGTAAAAAAGCAAATTAGGTGGGAATTTTCAGAATTCTTTCTCAACCAGTCCTTAGTAGGAGACACACTGGGCAGTGGAGAGATAAATCATCAAACACTAAGAAATATGAATATATCTGGAAAAACTTATCAGAAGATTAGAACCAGCATAGTGCATGCTAGCCAGTCTCAAAGCTTCTAAATATGAAAGTATTATTAGCTTCCCCGCTAAAATGGGCACAATCCAAAAATAAATCCGGATTAAGCCGATCGTGGATCTGGGCTGCCGCTGAACGCAGGTTCCCGATTCTAACCGATCAAGTGTCGTTTCCGGTCCGAAATTGGGAATTGGGGAGGCCAGCACCCAGAGCAACTGTAGTCAGGCTGTTGCGCATGCACGCGCTCTTGAGTCACCCCTGCCCACACAGCAAGCCGGTTGTTCTGGTGCGCTGCAGAGCTGGCAGCAGCACGAGTGGCTCGGAGGCTGCCTGCGCCATTCACCTGCCCCGCAAGGCAAGGGGCGGCCGGCTTGTCTGTGCGCCCCTTGTCCTGGGGAAAGGTGAACGGCGCAGGTGGCCTCCCAGCCTCCCGCACTGCCTTTTGCTTTTCCCCAGGACAAGGGGAGGCTGGCCTGCACACACGCCCCTTGTCCTGGGGAAAGGCGAACGGCGCAGGTGGCCTCCCAGCCTCCTGCACTGCCTTTTGCCTTTCCCCAGGACAAGGGGAGGCTGACCTGCACACACACCCCTTGGCCTGGTGAAAGGCGACCGGCGCAGGCGGCCTCCCAGCCTCCTGCACTGCCTTTTGCCTTTCCTTTGTGCCCACCCCCTTCCCCCTCCCTCCCTTGGATTGCTGCTCCATGGTTGGAGGGAAGCCTGCTAATCAAAGAAAGCTGGGCTTCCATTTGTGTTTTGAGGGTGACAGAAGGAGGGCAAACACAGCTCATTTCCCTGACTCCGTTGCCCCGGGAATTAATTACTAGTGCCAGAGTTTCTGCAATTCCGAACAGAAACTAACCCATCCGATCAAGTCCCGCACTAGCAAACTCCCGACGGCTGGATCGGTTGCCATGGACAGAACCGATTAGCTGAGTCACGATGGCGAAAATGCCAAAATTGGGGGGGTTTGAAATTGTAATTCAAATTGTGCCCATCTCTATTCTCCACCACCTTCTTAAGCTCCTAGGTTACTGCTAAGTTCCTTTGCAAGCAGAATCTGTTTCATTCCTATCTATATGAGAATCTAGAAATCTTGGGAAGGATGGATGAATTCTCAGATTCCTGAGGACATGGAGAAGGGGAAGAAAGGAAACAGGATGCCCTTTGGAAGCTCCAAGCGACAGAGAGACAGCATCTTCAAGGTAGGCAGAACCCAAAGAGAGGAGCCTGGTTTCGCAGTTGTCCTTCTTCCTCATCTTTCCTTCCTTGACCATCCGCAGCGACAATACAATGGTGGCACTGCACTCATTAGAGGTGGGTGCAGAGATGTGGATTTAATTCCCCTCATATGTGGTTTACCTTCCCTCCCAGGGACAACAGCCTCATTCCCATAACATCTCCCAGTATGCCCAAAAAATAGGCAGCCAAAAGGCTTGCGGAAGAGGGAATGACAGCCGAACGTATGTTCATTATTCAAGACGGGTGAGATTTCTCTTCCTGTCATTATTTGGTCTGCAGTGATCGGACTCCATGTTGTTAAAGGATCCTGGACCAATACAGCCTTCCCCTCATTATTAATATGGAGAGAGATGAAAGAGAAGAAATCAATTCGAAATTTTAAAAAAACATTTAAAGAATTATGTGCCAGTTATTTTTTCCTGCTCTCTGGTGTTCAGTTGAGATCTGAATATAATAATGTAGCATTTGGGGAAGAAGATACAAGCCACTAAGCCTCCACTAGAGGCCAAGATGGAAACGATCTCCACGGCCACCATGTCTTTCCCCTTGGTGCTCAGATAGGTGGGGACAAAGGAGATCCAAACACTGCAGAAGACCAGCATGCTGAAGGTGATCAGCTTGGCTTCATTGAAAGAATCAGGTAAAGTCCGTGCTAGGAAGGCCACCATGAAACTGATGGTGGCCAGAAGTCCCATGTAGCCCAGTACAATATAGAACATGATTTCTGAGCCGTCATTGCACTGAATGATGATATAACTGATTTGGGAGTGTGTGTCAAACTCTAGGAAAGGGGGCGAAGTTGCCAACCACAGTGCACAGATGCCAGTTTGAATGAAACAACAGGGAATGATGACTGACATGGCCAGTCTCTTCCCCACCCATTTCCTCATCCTATTCCCTGGCTTGGTGGCCATGAAGGCAACCACTACAGTGACTGTTTTGGCCAAAATACAAGACACAGCTATGGTGAAGATGATGCCAAACAATGTTTGCTGTAGAAGGCAGGTCACTGTCCCAGGCGGGCCGATGAATAGGAAGGAACACAGAAAGCTGAGCAGCAGAGAGGTGAGCAGGACACAGGTGATGCTTCGATTGTTGGCTTTGACAATTGGTGTGTTCCAGTGTGTGCTAAAAATCCCCGCCACTATAGCTGTGGCCACAAAACATAAAACAGCGAGAGAAGCCAAGCCTGCTCCCAAGAGGTCCCGGTAGGACAAGTAGGTTCTGGATTTTGGAATGCATTGATCTCTTTTCTGGTTGGGATATTCGTCTTCTGGGCATTTCTCACATTGGTCTGCATCTGAAATTCATAATTGTTACTATCATTTATGAATGTACTGTTTTATATTGTGCCAGTCCAAAGATGCTGCTGAGAAGGGCTTTTCAGGGAAAGTCTCTTAATTCCTCTTTGCTCAGTTCCTTCCGGGAATCCACAATTGCCATGAAGGAAGGAAATGGAGGGATCCTGACCGGGGTTAGGCACAAATGTCCCCTGCTACTTTTGCAAGAGATGTTCAGATTGGCTGTAGCAGCTAGCAGAACTCAGGAGAAACTTCAAAATTGGGCAAGTGCTTCAGGATAATCACGGGAATTGCAGAGGAAGGAAAAAATGGGGTTGGGAGCATCCTGTCCCACCCGATCCTTACAAACCCCAGCCCCTGCTGGGTATAATGATTCCTTGACCAATCAGATACTATTGGATGCAGTGGTTAAACTGTCAGAATAGGATCAAGGAGATCCGGGTTCTAAAACTGCCAGGGAAGGTTGTTGACTGACTGTGGGTAAGTCACACTCTATTGGCCTGATCTGTCTCATAGGGCAGTTGTGCTGGTGAGATCATGGAGAACAATGTCAGTTATTTTGGGTCTCCAATGGAGAGGAGTTCAGGTGATGATATTTGTTATCAATCTGTTCTGAATTACAGATCACTAGCAAAAAAAGATGGTTCTTGATGTTGCTCATTCTGCTATTGCTGCAGCTCTCTTGGCATGAGGAAGAAGTGCTTCTTCTCTATTCAAACTACTGTTAAATATGACAAACAGATAGAGCTTCCAGGTTGTTATACTGAGCCCCAGTAAAGTATAAAACAAATACCCGGGCTGATGTTGCAATAGGGCTCATTAATTTCTTTTTCAAATAGAAATAACAGAAAAAAAATGGCTCTTTTAAGAGGCAATAAGAGGAACTGTAGTTAAGGAACTGAAGTTTGGGAAGGAAATTCCCCTCCCCTCCCAAGCCTGCTAATTGAGTTTATGCAAGGAAACCTTGTTTAATACCTGTTGAGAATACTTTGTCAATACTGCATGCATATTTGTTAAAGTGAGTTAGTATTAGAGGTGGGCACGATCCCCCCCAAAATACCGATCAAGCCGATCGTGGATCCGGGCCTTCGCCGAACCCAGATCACCGATTTTCTCCGATCAAGTCCCGTTTCCGATCCGGAATCAGGAGTTGGGAACTGGGGAGGCCAAAGCAGGAGGGTGTGCCACTATTTTCAGCGATATAGGAATGGTAGTTGGTGGCAACGACCGCCAGGCCTGGGGGTCACGGGGAGGTGGTGATGAGCCGCCTCCCCTCAGGGGCTGGTGGGTCTGGCTGCTCACCGCCGACACTCGCCATGTGCCCGAGGTGCCCACTGAGCTTGGCCCCAGAGCTAGGCAGCAGCCCTGGAACCAGAGAGAGAGACTAGAGCCCTAGCCCACCACCACTGCCCCAGACCTGACCAGGCAATAATGTATGTAGCTGAGCCCTCAGCCGAGGTGCCCACTGAGCTTGGCCCCAGAGCTAGGCAGCAGCCCTGGAACCAGAGAGAGAGACTAGAGCCCTAGCCCACCACCACTGCCCCAGACCTGACCAGGCAATAATGTATGTAGCTGAGCCCTCAGCCGAGGTGCCCACTGAGCTTGGCCACAGAGCTAGGCAGCAGCCCAGGAACCAGAGGGAAGAGATCTCTAATTCCGTATCCGCTGAAGCCCAGCACAAAGCTAAAGCTCTCTCTCTTTCTCTCTCCAAAAGCGGCAAGCAAGAGCTCTGTGTCCCACTCCACCTCAAACAGAAAGTGAAACTTAGCCACGGAGCACATGGCTATTTAGAAGCCTGGGTCCCTATCTGCAACGCAGCAGGGCTATGTTTGGCCATCAGAGCTGCCTCTCAGGGTTTACAGGGATGAGATTCGAGTGCCCATGGCTACAGAAGAACACCCCCTCCCCTCTCTTCTCCCAAATGGTGATGTGTTGCTGGCTGCTCTGTGGCTGGAAGGAAGCCTTGCTGATCAAGGAAAGTTGGGCTTCCATTCACGTTTCCAGGGCAACAGAAGGAGGGCGAACACGGCTCAGGCATTCCCCGGGCTCCGTTTCCCCGGAATAGATTACTGGCGCCAGACTGTGTGCAATCTCGAATAGAAACCACTTGTTCCAATCAAGCCACGAATGAGCGCCCCCCCCCCCGACCGCTGGATCAGTTGCCATGGATGGAACCGATCAGCAGGGTCCCGATGGCGCAAACACCATTATTGGTTTTTTTTTCAAATCGTGATTCCGATCGTGCCCATCTCTAGTTAGTATAACAGAAGTATGAAGCCCCCGTTGGGAATTGCTATTGCAATGCTGCTTCACATTCCCTTGGAGCTGATCTCTTAGGCTGTACCCACCTTGGATGGACCTAGGATGGTTTCCAATACTTTTGTGCACATATCACTTTGTCTGGCCATCACTCTGACAGAAAATATATTTTAGTACGAGTAACAAAGCCCATTGTGGGGGGGAAATACAATAGGTTCTAGAAAGGGTGGGGCAAGCGGGGCAGGCATTGCTGCTTCCACCACGGTCTATCTAGCCCAGGTCTATCTGCCATAGACTTGCAGGGCGACCAGTCCTCAAAATCCCAAGAGTAGCCATGGGCTCAACTATGTTAAGGAATGCTGTCATTCGTGGACACATTGTTTAAACATTATAAAATTGGTGGGGAAAGGGGAAATTCTACATCAGGTGGAAGCAGGCCATGAGATTCTCACTGACTGTCCATTTTCCAGAAGGTAGAGACTGGCAAATCCATTGTACAGGAAAGCTCGAGTAACTGGAGTAGCAGCACATCTGAAACATTTGGAGCTTTTCTCTTGTAGCTTCATATCCTTTTACTTACCAATCTGGAGTGCAATTTTCCCTTCCGGGCAGTGAGCACAATCGTAGCAGCAAACTTGCTTCCCCTCTTGAACAATCCTGCTGTGCCCAGTGGGGCAGCTCTCAACACACGTACTGCGTGGGACAGTCTGAGAGAAAAGCAAAAGGAAGGGGTGGGAGATGGAAATGTGCTGCTTCTCCCTTCCAGCTATGATTCTTGATTCTAACCCCTTTGCCCAAGAACACACCAGAAATGACATGCTCCCCACTTGTATACATACATACGTAGATACAAAGATCTAGCAAAGTGATAAGAGAAAGAAAAGGAGCTGTGTAAGCAGAGGGACAAGTGTTATGTCCTCCACATGCATTTCTACTTCCCTCAACAGATATCCCTCATTGTGCATCTTCATGAGCTAGAAATGTTGTTATTCTTGCATCAGAATTCCTGTTCTGAGGAAATACCGGTTTGGAATCTTTTGAGACAAAAATTGCCTGCAAGCAAGAAAACTAGCACATCAGGGAAGAAGTTGTTGTGTAACTTGTTCTAGTTTTTCATTGCTAGAGAATTTTCACATTGAAACTGTGACTCTCCCTCTGTATAAGTACAGTGAAATCTCTCTCAACTCATCCCCATCTCTTCTTGTTAGTTTGTAGAGTCCAGGGCAAAAACTAAACAGAATAATATTGTCTCTGGATTCTTGCATACATTGGATCCATTATGGCTGCACTATGAAATTTGGCAAATGGAAATCTTCCAATAGATCCAGAACCATTCAGTGTCCATCCCATGTTACTTTTTTATACATTATGGGAAAGGGTGCCATTCTGAAAAGTCAAGTGACATCGCACAAATCTTGTGCGAGAAAACGGGATCTTCTGCATTTCTTTCGTGACATTCTGGGTTGTTACGAGCAGCGGGGGGCCGTGTGGAAACAGCCCCAGTCTGACAATGGTGGCTGCTGTTTGATGGCTGCAGAATAGAGGAATTGGCTGCAGCTTCGAAGGACATATCCATGGCTTTGATTTGCAAGGATATAGGAGGTAACTAAATGCTTCTCCTCTATTCTAAAGAAGTATCATAACATTGAAAAAACATCATCCATACCTGCTGAAATTTGTGATTCCATATCAGCAAACTTCGATTAATAGTGAACTCTTCACCTGCAGTTGTCTTAGATTCCATCGAACCAATTTGGATTTTTTGAAAAGATTGATTCGAGAATGTGACCAAGTTCACAATATCATAGCCAGCAGCCAGGTCCCCATCTTCATCAAAAAAGATTTCATCTCCAGCAGAATTGTTAAAGCGAACTTTTCTCAAAAATGAACAAAGCTAGGTAGGTAAAGAAGCAGTTCACGTATTTAAAAAAGGTAGCGGTAAATAAATGAATATACCTTTCTGAAATTTGTTAACATGGAACTACTTGTTCTGCGATATTGATTTGCAATTGTATTAATATGACTAAATATGAATTAACCTGGTTTTTGAAATTTGATCGAAATGCTAAACTGAAAAATGAAGCATTTTTTGAGAAAAGAAATGATTACTATTATACTTAATACTGTATATAAATTCTATTATACTTAAGGGTGCACTGAATTTTCAGAGGGAGCCAACTCATAGATCTGACATCAGATTAGGAGCCAGATTTAAGATGGCAGTGCTGGTGGGAACATGGGTAGCTGCTCGTGCCATTTGAGTTGTTTTAATTTGCTCTCTCTCCCTTTTATCACCTTACTGAGTGTTTGCCACATAATACAGGGAAGATTTTATTATTCTATTGCGGTATACTTTACCAGCTGCTTTGCAGTCTACCAAACCTCAGATGCTGAGTGAATTATTCCAGCACTTACTATTGATACCTTGACGCCGCTGTGACGAATTTAGCATTCGGATTGCTCTCTCGTGTTCTCATGCATGATATGAGCCATCACAGATATATGCTATCTATGTAAGGGGAGGGGAAGAGAGGGAAAGGCTCTTTGCTACTGGGGGGAGATTAAGGACAAGGACAAAGGCTATGCAAGAGGGGTAACTCTGGGATAAATTCACCAATTTTTATGGGGTCCCTTCCCCAAGGTTGTAGACAAGGCTGGTGATCTTAAGCAAAAGGAATATTTTTTTTAATTAACTGATGAAAATACACACACACAAGAAGCAATGCACAAGCACACAGGCTCCTAAGAAAAGCTGCGGTGGAAGTGGGATAGAGTTGATGGATTTCAGGGCAATGATTACGTATCCAAGGAGAGGGAGTCCATGGAGGAAGAAAGTTCCATTCTTTCTCTCCTGCTGCCTCAAAAATGGGCAGTTTGTTAATGGATCTTCCCAGAGCTGAGTTGATGAATTTAGATATGAAATGCATTTTCCCAGATACAAATAAAAACTTATTAGTGTTGATTGATTGCTCTTCGATTGCAGGCCGGCGATCTAATCATAGAAGGAGGATAATGGAATGTGCTCAGGGGGAGACTTGGCGAGGCCCTCTATTCATTTATTTATTATTTATTTATTTTATTCAATTTATATCCCGCTGTCCCCACAGATGAGCTCAGGGTGGCTAACAACATTAAAAAGTACTTTAAAATCGGGACTTGTGGTTTGGGATTCATGAATGTCTAATGCAGCTCGGGGAGCTGAGCTGTCCGTGTCGCTGTTTGTAAGGGCTGGAGGGGCGCAAATTGCCCGTAGCCCCCTGTTCTCAGGCGGAGAACAGGCAAATATGCTCAAGACCTTGAAGGCGCGTTGATCTTGGGTGTGAGAGGGGTTCTACGCAACGAGCCCCCATCCACTCTTGAGGTCCCACCCGAAGAAAGGTTGTCAAGATCTCTTCAGCGGCTCTGGAGTCAATTTTTTTTGGCATAAGACCTACATGCCCAAGCTTCAGCAAACTAAGAAGGGAACCTGAATCGATTGGATAATCGAAGCAGCGATTACAACCCAAGAGATGCATCTAAGAAGGTAAAGATTGCTATCTCTCAATACGGGACAGATTACAATAAGAAATAAAGTGACAAAGAGAATTAGAAAACTGCAAAAGACTTGATATATAATTGAGAAAATTCCGGCAAATAAATTACTAAAAAGTGACATTGTAAAGAAAAGTTAGCGCGGAAAAACGATTATTGTTTACATACCTGTGGCTAAGAAGAGATAGCGGACTGTGAGAAAGTTTTAACATCGCGAGAACTGCTGTGAAACGGAGAGGAACAGGAAGTGCGTCAGAACCATAAAAAGTCTGGCAAGAACAACGGAAGTGGAATATCGCCATTTTGAAGCAGGGCAAAGCTGCAGCTTCAAGGAAAACGGAAGTAGGCCATCTTTGATAAGGGTAAGGGTGGCTGCCTCAAACAAAAACCATAGAGAAAAGACATCCGAAGTTTTGCATTTCGTAAATATTAGCTTTCAGAAAAACAACCTAAATTTTGACTTTTAAAAATAAAAGAAAATAATAAAGTAGCGCCATGGAGTTAAGGAAAAGAGCAGACTCATGGGAGCAAAGTAGAGCTAGCCCCACGATGTCGAAGAAGGAATGGCAAACGGCGCTGAAAAATTTAGACAAAAAAGTTTCGGAAGGAAACAAAGAGCTTAAAGATATGATGCAAGAGATGGCAAAAAATTTGAAAGACTTTAAAGAGGCACTTAAATCGGAGATGGCAGAACTAGCTAAGAATATGGATCAAGTTCAAAAAGTCACACAGCAGAGAGTTAACGCAGTAGAAAATGCAGCTGACACCTTGGCAGATGTGCAGAGAATGGAGTTGAGAGGCATGAAGGGAAGAATGGCCGTAGCTGAATGTAAACAAATGGAAAGACAAGTTAGATTTCGTGGAATCCCGAAAGTTTTGGAAAAAACACCCCAAGAACAGATTACTGAAATTTTGGCGGGATACCTGGGAAAAGAAGAAGAGGAGATTGCAGCGCTTCTGGACGTGGCATACAGAATTCATTCAAAATTTGCAGCTCAAAAGAAGTTACCAAGCGATATGATTGTGCAATTTACAACTAGAAATACAAGAGAGCCGATTGTGAGTAAACAATTTCAGGATCCATTAGAAGTTGATGGGAAGGTGGTGAGAATCATGAAAGAACTGCCCAGATCGGTGTTGTTGGAGAGGAAAAAGTATAGAGAGTTGGTACAGATGTTAAAAGATTTGAAAATTAGATACAGATGGGAAATACCTGAAGGTCTGGCTTTCGAATTTGGTGGAGTAAGGAGAAGCATCAGATCTGGCCAGGAGATGGAAAAGTTCATTAAGGACAATGAAAAAGACTTACCCAATAGAGCTAAAATTTGATCATGGAGTGTAAAATTATATCTTGGAATGTAAATGGACTAAATTCACCTTTTAAATGTAAGACTATTTTCCACTGGCTTTTAAAACAAAATGTAATATAGTGTGTTTGCAAGAGACACATATTAAAAAGCAGGATGTAAAATATTTGAAACTTGCAAAACTTGGAAATGAATTTGCAGCAGCTTCCAAAAAGAAGAAGAGAGGAGTTGTATTGTATATAAAGGAGGAGCTGCAGCCAAAATTAGTTTTAAGCGATACAGAAGCCAGATATATAGCAGTGGAAATAATCTGGAATTCTAAGAAGATTTTGGTGATTGGAATTTATGAGCCTAATGGGGCAAAAGAAAACTTTTTCAAGGACTTACAGAAACAATTAGATGAACTGACCTATGATCAAATCATTTTGACAGGTGACTTCAATGGAGTTACAAACTTGGAAGAGGACAAGAAATCTAAAAGTGCACAGAAGAAGAGAGGACTTTTGCCAAAATCGTTTTTTGCGATTAAGGAACAAGAAAGTCTGGAAGATATATGGAGGAGACAAAATCCTAAAAATAGACAATATACATTTTACTCTGCAAGACATTTTACACTATCAAGAACTGACATGATCTGGGCCTCCAAAGAATTTGTGGTATGGACTAGAGATGTGGAGATAATGCCGAAGGTAGGCTCAGACCATAACCCAATTATGTGGAGATTTGGGGAAAATACTAAAAGAAGAGGATGGAGGATAAATGAAGACTTGCTGCAGACGGAAGAAAACATTGCGTTATTACGAAGAGAAACCAAATTCTTTATACAGTACAATTTGAACAAGGATGTACCAACTTATAAGGTATGGGATACATATATAGCTGTGATTAGAGGAATACTAATGGATCTGAATGCAAGAGCTAGGAGGAGAAGGGAAGAAAAGAGACTTGAAATTATGGAGAAAATTAAGGCCAAAGAGATACAACTCAAAAAAAGACCAGGAAAAAAGAAAATATATCAGGACATGAAAATCCTGCAGGAACAATTGACGGCAATGGATAACAGAGAATTGGAGTGGAATTTTAAAAAAATGAAACAGAAGTCGTTTGAAGGTGCAAATAAACCTGGGAAATATCTAGCGTGGCAATTAAAAAAAAAAAAGGGAGAAAAAAACCATAACTAAGATTCGAGAAGAAGACAAAACATTGACGGATCAATCAGCCATTAGCAGAGCTTTTTTAAAATTTTATGCAAAACTGTATCAAAAAAAGGAGGTGAATAGAGATTCAATAGCGGAATATTTGGAGAAAGTGAAGCTTCCAGTAATTTCAGAGGAACGGAAAGAGAAGTTAAATAGGGAGGTGACAGAGGAAGAAATAAAAGAAGCTATACAATCAACAAAATTAGGGAAAGCGCCGGGACCGGATGGAATAATAGCAAAGTTTTATAGAATGATGGCCAATGATCTGACACCGTTTCTAAGGGAGGTAATTAATGGAATATTACAAGGCCAAAAGATTCCTGATTCATGGAACGAAGCTAATATATCATTGATCCCGATAGATGGACAGGATTTGACTAATATTAAGAACTAAATATTTTAGAAAATTATGGCGGAAAGCTTAAAGGGATGGATGTCGGAATTTATTGCAAAAGAACAAGCTGGATTCCTACCTAATAGACAAATTAAGGACAATTTAAGGACAGTAATAAACGCTATTGAATACTACGACAAGCACTGTGATAGGGAAGTTGGTTTCTTTTTTGTGGATGCGGAAAAAGCTTTTGACAATTTGAACTGGGACTTTATGATTGCCACTATGGAAAAGCTGCAAATGGGAGAAAAGTTCATACAAGCAGTTAAAGGAATTTATAGAGACCAGTGTGCAGCGATTGTAGTTAATGATGATGTGACTAAAAAATTGAAAATAAGTAAAGGTACAAGACATGGCTGCCCATTGTCTCCATTGTTGTTTATTTTGATTTTGGAAATTTTGCTGATTCAAATTCGAGAGGACGACATAATTCGTGGCATAAAAATAAAGGAATTTTCCTACAAAGTCAGGGCATTTGCGGATGATGTAATGTTGATAGTGGAAGATCCAATAGAAAACATGCCAAAAATAATGGATAAAATAAAGGAATTCGGTGATTTGGCGGGATTTTATGTGAATAAAAAGAAGTCGAAGATACTGTGCAAGAATATGACGAAGCAAAAACAGCAAGAATTAATGGAGACAACAGACTGCGAAGTAACTAATAAAGTGAAATATTTAGGAATTGAGCTGACTGCGAAAAATATAGACTTATTTAAGAATAACTATGAGAAACTGTGGCAACAAATAGAAAGAGATTTGATAAAATGGAATAAATTAAATGTGTCATGGTTGGGAAGAATAGCAGCAGTGAAGATGAATGTGTTACCACGAGTGATGTTTTTGCTGCAAACAATTCCAATTATTCGAGACTTCAAACAATTTGACAAATGGCAAAGAAAAATTTCAGACTTCGTCTGGGCAGGCAGGAAAGCCCGTGTGAAAATTAAAGTATTACAAGATTCGAAAGAAAGAGGGGGACTGCAACTGCCAAACATAAGATTATATTACGAAGCAATTTGTCTGGCCTGGTTAAAAGATTGGATAACGTTAAAAGACCGTAAATTGCTGGCCTTGGAGGGACACAAAAAATTGTTTGGATGGCATGCCTACTTGTGGTACGATAAAGTTAAAGCGGACTCTATGTTTTTGCATCACTATATTAGAAGAAGCCTTTTCACCATCTGGAAGAAATACAAGACTTACATGGAAAGTGGTATCCCGTCGTGGGTGGTACCATACGAAGTAATAGATCCGAGAGCTGTTTATAATGAACAACAATGTTTAACTTATAAAGAGATAACGTCGATGGAACATAGAATATTAAAAATAAAGACACAAGAAGAGTTATCTCCTCAATATGGATGGTTTCAATATAGGCAAATCAGGGATCTTTACAACTCGGACTGTTTAAGTGGAGGAATAAGACTGAAAAACTCGGAGTTAGAAGAAGTGATTTTACAAGAAGGTAAAAAAGACATTTCGAAAATATATAAAATACTTTTAAAATGGTATACGGAAGACGAGACAGTCAAAGTCCAGATGTGAAATGGGCAATAAATTTTCATAAAGAAATAACAATGGAATCATGGGAATATCTGTGGAAAAATACTTTGAAGACTTCAACTTGTACCAATATTAAAGAGAATGTTTATAAAATGATGTATAGGTGGTATTTAACGCCTTAGAATATTGCGCTTGGAAATGCAAATATGTCAGATAAATGCTGGAAATGTAAAAAACACGAAGGATCATTGTATCATATGTGGTGGACTTGTGAGGTAGCTAAGCAATACTGGGGAGATATAATTAAAATAATTAATGAGGTGTTGCAAACCCAAATAAAGAAGAACCCAGAATTGCTGCTACTGAACTTGGGAATGGAAGATGTTCCAAAGCAGCATAGAACATTGCTATTTTACATGATTACAGCAGCAAGACTTTTGTACGCGCAGAAATGGAAAGAAACTATAGAAGATTGGATTTACAAATTGTTGTACATGGCAGAAATGGACAAAATGACAAGAAAATTGAAAGATCTTGATCCAGGAGAATACATTGCAGACTGGGAGAAGTTGAAACAATATCTAGAAAAAAAATGGGATGTGAAAGGAGAACTGTGGCAGTTTGAGAATTATTAATATGTGACTTTATAAAGGGGAGAGAGAAGTAACTTTACCATTAATGGGGAAATTTAGTTATTAACTAATCTAAGCAAATATTTGTAATAAAAATTGTATTAAAATAGTTTAAACAGTGAAATGTAGATTGATATATTAGAAAACTGGCGATATAGAAGAATTTGAATATGCTTAGAATAAGTGATACAATATATATAAGATTTAGAAAAATTATAGTTAAGAGTAATTTAAATAATAAGGGGCTAGGGGTTGGAAAGCTGTTGGAAGTCAATAAGGAGGGGGGAAAGGGTGGGGCTGATATAACTTAGATAAGATGGGAAATTTGTGTATTTAATAATCCTTTATGTACTCATCAATACAATTCTTTTTTTTAAAAAAAAAAAGTACATTAAAATCACAAAAACAGAAAACCAATAATAATTTTTTAAAAATCATTGAAATAGTCCAGGAGCAGGCTATTTAAACAAATATTGAGAGTCCGTATATGGGCATAGCAGATGGCCAAGGGCAGCCCCAGAAGAAGTGGTGGTCTTAGATGAAATAAGGAGGATACCCGCTGGCACTCAGCCAAAGGCCCGCAGGAACATCTCCGTTTTACATGTCCCGTGAAATTGTAACAGGTCCCGCAGGGCCCCGGATCTCCAGCAGGAGAGCATTCCACCAGGTCTGGGCCAGGGCAGAAAAAGCCCTGGCCCTGGTTCAGGCCAGATGGATGTCCTTTGGGTCAGGAACCACCAGAAATTGCTTTTCTGCAGAGCACAACACTCTGCAGGGGACGTAGTGGGAGAGGCGGTCCCACAGGTATGCAGGTCCCAGTACATGAAGGGCCATGAAGGGTTGATTTTAGTACTGTTGTTTCTTGTTTTTATCGATTTTAACTGTTCACCACCCAGAGCCCCTTGGGATGGGTGGTATATAAATTAAAATATAAATATAAATAAATAAATAAACACCAAGGTTAACACCTTGAACCAGATCTGGAACTTCACTGGGAGCCAGTGCAGCTGGTACAGCACAGGATGAATGTGTGCTCGGATTGGCGTTCCAGTCAGGATGCATGCCACTCATTCTGGACCAGCTGTAACTTCTGAGTCAGGCCCAAGAGCAGCCCAGCTTAGTCTAGCTTGGAGGTGACCATTGCACGGATTACTGTGGCCAGGTCCCAGGGCGAAAGATAGGGCGCCAGTTGCCTGGCCTGTCGAACATGAAAAAGGTAGACCTGGCAATGGTCGTGTGACCTGAGCCTCCAGTGCCCGTTGCTGGGAGGATAGTCAATCAATCACCACCACCCCCAGCATTAACATGCGTCAGACTATTCTGACCTGAGGGCCAAGCTACACATGACGAATGACACTGCAAGTGGATTGAGTGGAGGGCAAGTGAACAGGGAGAAATACACTTGCTGTTCAAGTGTCATTCGTCATGTGTAGCATGGCCCTCAATTTCACGGGTGGGTTTCTGCATTGCTCTGCCCAGCCAGCTTGGAATAGCACAGGCTTCTATCAAATATGGTGGAGGCCTGGGCCGACTACTTACACCATGTGTGAGGAACAGTTAGTCAGCTCTTTTCTCTGACACGTTATTGTGCCCACCTTTGCTTCTTCAATGCACATGGAACAGTTTTATTACGGAGTCTGAATCTATAAAATGACGTTTGTGTTCTTGCAAACAAAGCAGTTCATAATATATAATATAATAACAACTGGGCTTATATAAAGCTTTTCCTGACAGATTAATATAATCTGGCATTGTTATTAGTATCCCCTCAATACAGCTGGGGAGTTGAGGCTGAGAGGAGTGGGTTACCGAAGGCCCCCTGCACTGGGATTCAAAACAGCAGAGTGCTGATTCACAGTACAACTACTTAACAAATTTGCTATAGCAACTCTCAAAATGGATGAATTTTGACAAGAAGAACTAGGACTGACCTGCCATGGCTGAGCATAGAGAAGACCTCCTTTCCCCATCACTCTGTGCTCAGTTCTTGATGAATGAACGGCATGGAGTGCATGTGCCACAGCATGGACAGCATTGTAGATGCCATAGCTGTGACCAGACATTCCCATTTCAAACATGGATGTTGTTAGGCCCCCCCTCCCCCATTTTGAGAGGTGTGCATTTATATCTGGAAAAATTATGCCTGCCACAGATGGATTGATGAACATATGGACAGACGGCCATATGGACTGAGGGATGGTTCCTTACACTATGATAGATTCCTCTTCATGGCTTTTGTGAACAGAATCCACTGAAAATAAAGGAAAATTGGCTGAGACAATATGGAAGATCTAATTTTTGATGTTAGGCTTATGACCTTTGTTTCACACTTGGAAATCATCGTTTGATGATGCAGTTAGCAAGTACTGAACATGAAATAGCCCTTTGCAATCAAAGTCTTCTCTCCTGTGTATTCTCTTTTCTCAATTGCATGAGAATGGTTTTAAAACTTCGTGCAGATCTTTTATACAATAAAGAGTTACTTACCACCCTACTAAGTCATACTTTGGTGGTGCTGTAAAGTTGAGTAAAAAATTTTTAGGGAATACAGTAGATACAGATCCTCCAATGATAATTACTTAACCACAACTACTTAACCACTCTGCTACAGCGACTCTCATAGTGGATGAACTGTGACAAGAAGAACTGGGACTGACCTGCCATGGCTGAAAATGGAGAAGACCTCCTTTCCCCATCACTCTCTGCTGAGTTCTCGATGAATACATGGCATGGAGTGCATGTGCCACAGCATGGACAGCATTGTAGATGCCATAGCTGTGACCAGACATTCCCATTTCAAACACAGTTCCAGGGACGCTGTCAAGCTTCTCCTCCCCTGTGCAGTTTTTGTTTCGGGAAGCATCAATGCTATACAGTGGTAGTGAACAGCGAAATACGTACATCCAAAACTGCTGAATGAAATAAATCTCTGAGTGGTATGGATTCAGGGTCTCAAGGAAAACCTGAAATCCTGGCACCTTATTAGTGTGCAGTGCAAAGGACAAACTGCCATTGAGGGATTTTGGTGTGAATTTACTCCCAAAGAAAATATATGTGACATCCCATTGAGCTGTTGCGATCCAAACTCGCTCTATTGGCAGCTGCTGAAGAATTTCATATTTTTCTAGAATTATTCGTAAACCTTCCATAGACTGATCATTCCCATAGGCAATAATGACGTTGAGTTTGCTAAACCAGATTCTTTGAGCTATCCTGGCCAAGATGTTAGCATGATTTATCATTTCCATGTAAGTTATTGCTGGTGGAATCATTTCTTTCAAAGCAATGCAAATATTACTCCAGAACAACTTTGGCATCAAGTTTTGAAGGAATGTTTCTCCACTGTCGTCATCTGATGTGAGGAGGCCAATCCAGTTCCATCCAAAATGCTTCAGGAGATGAACAATCCCAACCCATTGAGGAGTTTCAGATGGAATCATCCGGAATAAATAAGGGAACTGAGTTTTAGCATTCATTGTAGTATGAAAGGAACCATAAGTGACCTAAGATGGTAGATCATGACTTTATGAGACATGACAAAACTCTTCATTTATTTTTGAAAATATCATTCTTCATCCAAATATAAATAAGTCATTTATTCTGTTTGGTTATCTAAGAAATATTATAGTTTGTAAGAATCATAATCTGAAATTTCTAATCACGCTATCAAGGTAGGGAAGTGGAGAACCCCACTTGTTTATGGCTCCTTCAGGGCTTGAGCAAAGAATGCCCGTGGATAACATGGACCTAGGGAAGGGCCTTATTATTCCAACAGTCATGAGTTGACCTCAGGATCCTGAACAGTGGACTAAACTTAGAGATCTGAGAAAGACAATTTACTCTAGAGGATTTCTGTAGCTATGTCTACATTTCAACATCTCTGTAAGCATGCATACCTGTGAAATCTTGTATGTAGTTAAAATGTTGGCCATCTGGATGGAATTTTGGGAGGTGAAGCCACCAATGACGGCCATTACTTTCTTCTTCCTGTCACAGTCATAATTGACATGAACCCTTCTTCCTCTGAAGAGTAGACTCAGAATGCCTTGAGAGCTTCTCAGTGGGTTGAAAGCATTGTCATAGATGTCTGATCCCAGTGTGGTGTTGGGTAAGAGTTTGGAATCCTTCTTGATTTCATTCAAGGCAAAAACAAAGGCTAGGATATGCTGATATTGTTTAGTTATTAACCTGCAATGAGAGTTTTGTGTAGTCTCTCAGGCCTGTATCATAGGAAACGTTTGTGGCTTTTCAACTAAAATGCTTGTTATGGAAAGAGTACTCACAGGCTACTGTTCCGCACCTGCTAGAGCTGCCGTGCTTTTTCCCCCTCAAGAAGGAGAATTTGAACTGGCTCTACTCTCTCCAAGTCAGGAATTCATTCACTGATGGAAGACTTCATCTATAGAATGAAGTTTATTTGCCTTTTATAAGTTCTGCTATGACTTTAATCTCAGTAAGATCTCTTTCTGATCTTTCTCAGTAAGATCTCTTTCTGAGTCTCAGTGCTCCAAATATGAGGACTGACTAATGATAGGAATGTGAATAGATAAATGTAAATAAGAAATATATTGATGGCCATTGCAGAAGATCAAACTGATAGCCTTTTATGGTCACCTCAGGAGGAGAGAAAAGGCTCAGAGGATTGCTCAAAGCTCAGGCCTAGGAAGGACTCTGCTTGATCTGAAGTCCCTGGCCAAATCTAGGCCCAAGCCTCAGAGCAGCAACTCTCCCAAATGGTGGCCGATTGTCAGGTGACGGGTTAGAAAGAACCTCTAAGGGGTTTTGGCACCATGAGTTCGGCAGAGACACTCTCCACCAGACGCTGACAGGCATAATAAACATGTGCAGGAAACTGGGGAAATTTGCATCTTGTAGCTTTCAGGGAAATGCCTGAAAATGTCCTTCTAACTTGAGAATGGTGACGGGAGCTGCAGGGCTGCAAACAGAAGGAATAGAAATGTTGCAGCGCACTGCCAGAAGCCCCACTATGATATCTGCAATGGAAGCAGAAGCTGACCTCGGCAAGCGTAACCCTTGCAACTCTTCGGCCCCTTCCTGGCATGCAGCTATGCTGCTGAGCCAGGGGCCGTCTATTGCCACGCTGGAGGGATGGACGGCACCATCCCCTCCTTCCTATTAAGGAGTTGCTGGGAGGGCGGAGCGAGCGTCTGTTGCACAGCTCTGCCCTCCCAGCTCAGTGCGGTTTTGTTGCTCGGCCCGCCCACCTCTCCATATTTACATTGGTGCAGGATTAGCAGGCTGCTTTTAAGGGGCCAGGTAGGAATTCCCCCCCCTTCCGAATTGGCTTGGGAAAGGGGGTTTTTTCTCCTACCTTGCACTGATGTTTGGGGATTGAGGAGATTGGTCAGGGGTGGTGCCTGTTAGGAGTGTCCCGGCCGGTTTGGTAGGAGTAGGGTGTGGGATGGTGAGCACCCTTGGCGCTTCCCTATGTGGGAAGAGGGGCCTGCCTAAAGGGCTGGTACTGCTATGACGGCTGCCAGACACACAGGCAGGCTGCCTTCGGGAACCCCAGCCTGTGAGTCCTTTCCCTCACTGCTATACAGCTGAGGTGTTCAGGAGCTTAAAGGGGGGTGACCAAATTGCCTGGCCGGCTGGGTCCGCCCTATCCACTGGATGGGTCCCACCTGGGGCTTCGGGGCTCGCCCAGACAGGGCAAGGCGGTGGTCCAGTGTGGGACACGGTGACTTGACCTGTACTGCTCTAGGTCCTTGCCGCTGTTTGGCTTGTTTTGTCTGTACAAAGTTAATAAAGTGGCCCTTAGATGCAGCCTGGTGTCCGTCTCTTATTCTGACTGGGGTGGCAATAGCCCCTTAAATGGAATCCTGCCCTCAAGTCGTAGTTGACTTATGTCGACCTCTGGTTTGGGTTTCATGGCAAGAGACCAACAGAGGTGGTTTGCCGCTGCCTTCTTCTGCAACCTTGGTCTTTGTTGAAGGCCTCCCATCCAATTACTGACCGAGGCAAACCCTGCTTATCTTCTGAGGTCTGACAAGGTCAGGCTTTCCTGGGCTATCCAGGTCAGGGTGCAACTCTAGCCAGGAGCCTGAAAATTGGCCACCGGCATCAGGATGATAATTGGGATTCTAGTGCCGGAGGAGAAGGGAATAGAAATATCATGGCCGAAATGTTATCACCACAACCTGCACTTCAGTGGAAGCAAAAGTTGTCTATGGTAGGCATAACTCTCAGCCCTCATTTCCAAGATGGTGGCAGGAATTGCAGTTCCAAAATAAAGGAAACCGGGGCATCCTAGCTCAGACTATCTCAAATACCCATGATGCTCTGCAATGGAAGTAACATTGCACATATCTCAAAAAAAGCTAAGGGTTGCAGAATCTGCCACCAGCCTCGGATTGATGGTTGCAGGGCCAAAAATTTAAGGATCCAGAACATCTTTGCTCAGATTATTGCAATAATGCCCCTTCCTTGCTGTTTTCCATTGAAGTTAAGGTACTCCATTTGTGACAGGCCTAACACATCGGAGCACAAATACAGGGGGTTCAAGGTTGGCTACCAGCTTTAGGATGATCAAGGGTTTTGCAGAAATGAATAGAACTGCATTAACACATCAGACCACTAAGCTTGGAGTTTTAAATGAGGACACTGTTCTCGTGCCCATTTTTTCCACATAACAACCTTATGAAGTAGGACTGGCTGAGTGTTAGGTCCAAGCTACACATGACGAATGACACTTGAACGGCAAGTGGATTGAGTGGAGGGCAAGTGAACAGGGAGAAATACACTTGCTGTTCAAGTGTCATTCGTCATGTGTAGCTTGGCCCTGAGTGGGTCAAAATTTTTAATATGTTTATTGCTTTTTCGGCCGAAGCCATAAGCCATACAAACACCAACAAAATATGAACTGTACACGTGAACATACCCAATTCACATAGACAACTCGTCATTATCACTTTAAACTATCTAAACTCATTAAAATCTTGTTTCTTTATCACCGTGGCTAAAAAGGAAGCCACTATGGCAGAAGTTTGATTGTCAGGAAAGTTATCAGACAATAATACTGAGATTGCCCAAGGAAGGAAGGGAAGCTTTTGTTTCAACATAACAGGAATAATAAATCTCTCTCTTTCCTTACTCCACTTAGGGCAAAAAACTATTATATGATCCAAGGTCTCTAACTTTCCTTGTCCACAGTCACAAACTCGTTCAGAATAAGGGAGTCCAGAGAAACAACCAGAAAGCACTTTAGAGGGGAAGGAGTTAAGTCTAGCCAATGTGAAGGGTCTGCGTTGAGCTGGAATCTTTAAAGAATAGCAATAAGAAGGGATAGCCTCTGGGGGTGAAAGTCCCAGGGATAAGCCCGAACATGTACGTCTGGCTCTCTGGAGAGTACTGCTGTAATCGAGATCCTTTAGTTTTAATTTTATAACTCTTAGGGCCGCATTTGTCTGTAAGGATGCTATATCAATATCCAGAATTTTTAGTTTCTGGTTAATTAAATTAGTTCGGCTACTCTTATAGGTATCCTGAGAGATCAAATGTGCAAAACCTACTTTCCCTGAATTGTCCTTGTAAATTTCCTTGTTCAAGAACAACTTAAAGGCTGTAATCCATGCTCTCTTCTCAATTGAGGGTTGGGCAAATTCCACCCTAAGTGCAGTACCTGCTACGCATCTCGGGACTGCCGCTATCTCCCTCAAAAATGTGTGTAGAGGGGTGTCCAGGTTGTCGGATACACCTTCAATCCACACTCCACACCCATAAAGTATCTGTGGGATAACCTTAGCATTAAAAATCCTAATGGTTGCTGGTATATGTTTTGCTCCTTTGGAGTAAAAGAATATTTAATTGCCATTGATGAAATGTTTGCGGCCTTCAGAGCAGCCTGAATATGTGGTTTCCATGATAGATTGTAATTAAAAGTGATACCACGATAACTAAAGGAGGGGACTCTCTCCAAAGCCCCTCCCAGTACTCTTATCAATTTGGAGCCGTTATGGAAGGACCTGGAAAATCTCAGGACTTTTGATTTAGCATAATTAACTTTAAGTTCCTCATTATTACAATATGTAATAGGTCAAAATCAGGCAGCAACTTTATGTGACATAAGGGGAATTCAACCCTGGATCTCCTTGATCCTAGTTCTAGATTCTAACCACTATACAACACAGGCTTTGATAGGTCATGGATGTTGTTAAGCCCCCCTCCCCCATTCTGAGAGGTGTGCATTTATATCTGGAAGAATTATGCCTGCCACAGATGGATTGATGAACATATGGACAGACGGCCATGTGGACTGAGGGATGGTTCCTTACACTATGATAGATTCCTCTTCCTGGCTTTTGTGAACAGACTCGACTGAAAATAAAGGAAAATTGTCTGAGACAACATGGAAGTTCTAATTTTTGATGTTAGACTTATGACCTTTGTTTCACACTAGTAAATCATGGTTTGATGAAGCAGTTAGCAAGTGCTGAACATGAAATAGCCCTTTGCAATCAGAGTCTTCTCTCCTGTGTATTCTCTTTTCTCAATTGCATGAGAATGGTTTTAAAACTTCGTGCAGATCTTTTATACAATAAAGAGTTACTTACCACCCTACTACGTCATACTTGGGTGGTGCTGTAAAGTTGAGTAAAAAATTTTTAGAGAATAAAGTGGATACACATCCTCCAATGATAATTTCCTCTCCAGAGTTCTCCGAATGCTGTGGATCTCCTGGCTGCCAACTGCTAACGGAATCTGACCTCTTGCCGAATGTATAAGGCAGCAATGGCAGGAGGAATGACAGCAGCAACATGCTTCTGAATGCTAGACAAACACTGATCCACTTCCAGCTGTGGTCCTTCGTTTTCTCACATACATCTGCTAGCATATTTGAGAAAATGAGTAGCCAGTAGTCTGTCTTGTAACGTTGACTCTTCGGTTTTGCTATTTATATACTTATAGTTTCTGACATAAATATACAAAATATATGCATGACATACAATATCATTTACTAAGGTATACACAAAATAGCCACTTGAAATGTTTACGAATAGGAAAAATGATATGAAATTAGAGATTTTTTATGCACAGAAAGGAAGAGAAACATTGTAATTATTATTTAAAGCGGCAAAGATTAGACGTTGAAAAAGAAAATTCATAGATGGCCGATACAACTCATCTGCCCAATATTGGCAGAAAACCATCAACTCAGACATCAGATGTTTTTTCCCTCGTCTCTTTTCCAACATGGGCATAAAGTATAAAATTGGAGAGCTACGTATGACTGATCGAGCCTGATGCAATTGAATCTCTCAGATCTCTGAGCTACAGTTTGCTTTTATAGACTGAATGCAGTATAGCACAAGCTCTTGAGCTGCCTTTGCCTCTTGATTTTCAAAGTAATCATTATTCACTAGCTGTGCACCTTTTTTAAAAGGAGTTTAATTATAATGTTTTTTTCTAATTACAGGGCAAATAATCTTCTTTCCCAAGGCCTCAAGGTTTCACCATGCCGCTGTATACCTTGTTTTTATCAAAAGTTGTTAATGATTTTTGTGAGGCTCCAGCATGGCCAGTGCTTTTTTTCAGGCCTCTGATATGGCTCCGTTGCTTTCACAATACTTTCAATCTCCTACTCTCCATTTGGGTGACTAGGCCTTCATTTTATCCCTCTATCCTTTGATGTCAATTAAACCTGGTCAAGATGATATAAAATCTGTGGACATCATGGAACACGTGGTAGTGATTGAAGGAGACCCATATTGATATGCATATTTCCCCCCCATAGGGCAAGCAACATCTTCATGCGTTTGTCTTAGGTAGGGATATGCTGTGAGGTCAGCTTTACATCTTCCCTCTGCTTCTGTCACTGCCCTGATCAGAATTGGACTCCGGAGCCCATTCAGTAACTTTCTGAACCATTTTGGTATCATATGGTATGAGATATTATTGATCTAATTCATAGGAAAAGCCCTCAAAGAAAGGAGGTGCTAGTAGTTATTCAGCGGTGTGAGAAATCAGGAGGCACGAAATGTATAAGAAGGATAGATATCTAGAAAAATGGGTGTTCCATTCCTGATACTTTGAAGAATCTCAGAAGAAATGTACATGTGCTACAGAATGGGGTGGTCATGTCACGTGTCAGTCACCTGATGGACTTCAGATGGTAGAGGATCCTGATTTTACTTTTTAAGGAATTTGTTGGCCTCTATGTTTTTTTTAAATGAATCATAGTTCAATGCTAAGCTCTTTGAAGACCATTGACTTTAATGAACCTATGAGGGTGTAAGTCTCCCTAACTAGCACTGCTTAACTTTATGGTGTATATGTCTACATCTTTAGTGCCTGTTGACTTTGATTTGTCCCTGGTGACTTTTTATCTTTGTCTTTTATAACAACAACAACAACAACAATATTGATTTATATACTGCCCTTTAGGACATCAACTCCCACTCAGAGCAGTTTACAAAGTATGTTACTATTATCCCCACAACAATCACTCTATGAGGTGGGTGGGGCTGAGTGAGTTTCGAGAAAGATTTGACTGACCCTTGTGGCAAAATAGATTTGGCAAGACCCCATCACTCCACAACCTGACACCAGAGATTTATTAAGTCAAGTCTGATGATATGATGGATGGGCCCAGTGATGTCTTAGGCTAGAACATGGTGATGTCACACTGAATAGCAGTATTTATAGGTTTACCTCCACATGGTACTAGGTTCATACTTCAGAGAGAGGGGGTAGTTAGTTAACAATTAAAAACAATATTTTTAAAAAAAGAAATAAAAATGTAATGAGTAGTTGAACTGTTTGTATGAGATTATTCTGGATTCCCATTTCTGATGTACATGTGCAATGGTTGGTATGCAATACACATAGATTATAGCACAACAACAGCTTACTAAAGAAAGGGGATTGCCTCGTACCCATATTATGAGTCTTCTGCTGCTTTAGTTAGAGTTTTTAACACAAGAGAAGTTGTAGGCCAGGGCTTCCAACCTTGTTGAGCCTGCGAGCATTTCTAGATCACTTCCCCTAAAGAAAATGGCTGCTTTGTAACAGTAGCCTATATTTCATTATAAGCCACTGAGACCCCTTTCCTCCACAAACCTCCCCTTCTCAAGCTCCACCTCCAAATCCCCAGGAATTTCGAGAGACGAAATGGGCACCTCTGGGTCCACTGGATGCCCTTTAATGGCTCTTCTCACTGTGCTGTAAAGCCCCATTTATGACTGTGGGCCTACCAGTCTTGGCCTAGCCGGTCTCAGAGAATTGTTTTGAGGATGTTTTCATTAGAATATTCACAACAATTGTCTTGGTTGCCTTATCTATTCCTCATTCTCCACTTTTCATTTTCCGAAAGCCTTGGCAATAAACGGTTTCTGATATATCTCCATTTAGAAATCTCCCTTCTCTGCAGATGGAGTTCTGTCAAGTTCTTTTTACTATACTTTTGATCATTCCGAAATCTGAGCAATGGTAGCTTAGTGAGATTGAAAGGTTGCTTTGATGCTACTGTTTTTAAACTTTTGGGTCAGCAATGGGGTCTCTTTAAGAAGAAGGTATATGTGATTGCAGGATTTCATCCCAGTGGTGAGTGTGTGACTGCCAGTAAAAAGACAAACTCTCAAAATGGTTGCTGAAATGAATTCAGTGCTTTATTGGAAGGCAAAATGCATAAAAAGCACAATAGCCAAAGGACTCAAGTGCATAATACATGAATATATGGCAATAAATCATTATCTACAGCTAATAATATGGATTACATATATTTTATGTATATAGCAAGTAACATGGAATAGATATACAGTAAAAAAGCAAATTAGGTGGGAATTTTCAGAATTCTTTCTCAACCAGCCCTCAGTAGGAGAAACACTGGGCAGTGGAGAGATAAACCATCAAACACTATGAAATATGAAGATATCTGGAAAACCTTGCCAGGAGATCAGAACCAGCGTAGTGCTTGAGAATGCCAGCCATTCTCAAACCTTCTAAATATGAAAATGTTATTCGCCTCCCTACCACCCCCTTAAGCTCCTACTATACAGCTAAGTTCCATAAGGAGCAAAAGCTCTATTCAAGAATCCAGTCATCTTGGAATGGCTTGTGGGACTCTCAGACTCCTGAGCTCTAGGAAGAGGTGGGGTCAAGGCACAGGATAGCCCTTTGCAAGCCTTAAGAGACAGCAAGAACGTATCTCCAAGGAAGGCAGAGAGAGGAGGCTGGTCTCCCAGTCATCCTTCTACTGTCTGCAGCGGCAATACAGCTTGTGAGGGCGAGGGGAGAAGAAGTTGCAGCAGTGCTTGGTTCTCGTGTCATTCTTACATGCCCAGGGGAATGCCGATTGCCACCTTGGGGATAGGTAGCAATTTACCACAGGCCAGTTTGGTGAGAGGTACTTTGCCATATTCTGAGCATGGAGTAAGGGTCACTGCGGCAGTCAGGGGGGGGTAGTTGTGAATTTCCTGCATTATGCAGGGGGCTGGACTACAATGGTGGCACCACACTCATTACTTGCCCACCCAGGGGTAACATCCCTAGACACATAACATCTTCCTGTCTCCCCTCCCCCCCGCCCCAAAATATGCCAGCCAAAATGCTGGGGGAGGGAAGGGTATGATACTAGAATGTATATTTGTTATTGAAGATGGGTAAGATTTCTCTTGCTGTTAGTGTTTGCTCTGCAGAGACATGCCATCCAACGATCTGCATCTACATAGATTTTCCCTCATCGTCAATTAGGAGATAGAGGAATGTGAAGGAATTGACTAAACAAATCTGAACAAATGTGCCAGTTATTTTTTTCCTTCCTAGCTGCTCTCTGGTATTCAGTTGAGATCTGAACATAATAATGTAGCATTTGGGGAAGAAGATACAAGCCAATAAGCCTCCACTAGAGGCCAAGATGGAGAAGTTCTCCATGGCCACCATGTCTTTCCCTTTGGTGCTCAGATAGGTGGGGACAAAGGAGATCCAAACACTGCAGAAGACCAGCATGCTGAAGGTGATCAGCTTGATTTCATTGAAAGAATCTGGCAACGTCCGGGCTAGAAAGGCCACCATGAAACTGATGATGCCTAGAAGACCCATGTAGCCCAGTTCAATGTAGAACATTGTGTGTGGGACTGGCCCGCTAATGAGTTAGGTACCAGACTTCACCCATAGACTTCACCACTATGTTGCTTTGAATATATGCTCCTATGTCAATCGTAGAATTGCTTACATTCTGTTTCAGCATTTCTTCGACTCTGTATTGGATTCTTGCTAAGGTTATGTCTCTGTAAACTTGTGTTTATTTACCCTACCACTTTGTTTATGAAATTGTCCTTGATACTGACTATACCACTCTCACACTGTATAATCCACTTCGAGTCTCAGTGAGAAAGGTAGACCAAAAATGACATAAAGAAAAGAAGAGAAAAAAGAAAATGTAATCTTATGTTCTTTTTACTGTACTTTTTATAATTCTGAAATTTGAGCAATGGCACTTAATGAGATTGTAAGATTGGTTTTATGCTACTGTTTATAAATGTTTATCTCATTGGGTTGGCAATGGGGTCTCTTGAAGCAGGAGGTCTTTAATTTCAGGACTGCATCCCCGTGGTGGGTACCTGATTACGAGCAGAAAGACAGTCTCGGAACTGTTGTGGATATGAATTAAATGGTTTATTGGAAGGCACTATGCATGAAACAGCACAACAGCAAAAAGGCTGAAATCAAATGCCTGATAGAAAAATCAATGGCGGAAATGGCAAAAGGGGTGGATAAAATACCAAGAAGGTGTATATAGCTGCAGCTAATAATATGGATTACATAGTGTAGAGTTAATGCAAGTAGCTTGCTATACATATGCAGTAAGTAAACAAATCTTTCTCAACCAGCCCTCATTATCGGACACACTGGGTAGTGGAGAGATAAACCATCAAGCACTATGCAACATGAATATATCTGGGAGACCTTGCCAGAAGATTAGAACCAGCATAGTGCATGCTAGCCATTCTCAAAGCTTCTAAATATTAAAGTATTATTAGCTTCCCCACCACCCTCTTAAGCTCCTAGGTTACTGCTAAGTTCCTTCACAAGCAGAATCTGTTTCATTCCTATCTATATGAGAATCTAGAAATCTTGGGAAGGATGGATGAATTCTCAGATTCCTGAGGACATGGAGAAAGGGATGAAAGGAAACAGGATGCCTTTTGGAAGCTCCAAGCAACAGAGAGACAGCATCTTCAAGGTAGGCAGAACCCAAAGAGAGGAGCCTGGTTTCGCAGTTGTCCTTCTTCCTCGTCTTTCCTTCCTTGACCATCCGCAGGGACAATACAATGGTGGCACTGCACTCATTAGAGTTGGGTGCAGAGATGTGGACTTAATTCCCCATATATGTGGTTTCCTTTCCCTCCCAGGGACAACAGCCTCATTCCCATAACATCTCCCAGTATGCCCTAAAAATAGGCAGCCAAAAGGCTTGCGGAAGAGGGCATGACAGCCGAAGGTATGTCCATTATTCAAGACGGGTGAGATTTCTCTTCCTGTCATTATTTGGTCTGCAGTGATCGGACTCCATGTTGTTAAAGGATTCTGGATCAATACAGCCTTCCCCTCATTATTAATATGGAGAGAGATGAAAGAGAAGAAATCGATTCAAGATTTAAAAAAAAAAACATTTAAAGAATTATGTGCCAGTTATTTTTTCCTTCCTAGCTGCTCCCTGGCATTCAGTTGAGATTTGAATATAATAATGTAGCATTTGGGGAAGAAGATACAAGCTAATAAGCCTCCACTAGAGGCCAAGATGGAGAAGATCTCCACGGCCACCATGTCTTTCCCCTTGGTGCTCAGATAGGTGGGGACAAAGGAGATCCAAACACTGCAGAAGACCAGCATGCTGAAGGTGATCAGCTTGGCTTCATTGAAAGAATCAGGCAATGTCCGGGCTAGGAAGGCCACCATGAAACTGATGGTGGCCAGAAGACCCATGTAGCCCAGGACTATGTACAACATGATGTCCGAACCTTCATTGCATTGAATGATAATATGACCCACTTGGGAGTGTGTGTCAAACTCTGGGAAGGGGGGCGAAGATGCCAACCACAACGAACAGATGCCAGTTTGAATTAAACAACAGGGAATGATGACGGACATGGCCAGTCTCTTCCCCACCCACTTCCTCATCCTGTTCCCTGGTTTGGTGGCCATGAAGGCAACCACCACAGTGATGGTTTTGGCCAATATGCAAGACACGGCAATGGAGAAGATGATGCCAAACAGGGTTTGCCGGAGAAGGCAGGTCACCGTCCCAGGATGGCTGATGAATAGGAAGGAACACAGAAAGCCGAGCAGCAGAGAGGAGAGTAGGACACAAGTGATGCTTTGATTGTTGGCTTTGACGATCGGTGTGTTCCAGTGTGTGGCAAAGATCCCCATCACTATAACTGTGGCCACAAAACATAAAACAGCAACAGAAGCCAAGCCTGCTCCCATGGGGTCCTCGTAGGATAAGTAGGTTGTGAGTTTGGGAATGCACTGATCCCTTTCCTGGTTTGGAAATTCATCTTCTGGGCATTTCTCACATTGGTCTGCATCTGAAATTCATAATTGTTCCTATCATTTATGAATGTAGTGTTTTATATTGTGCCAGTCAAAAGACGCTGCTGAGAACGGCTGTTAAGAGAAATTCTCTTAATTCCTTTTTGCTCAGTTACTTCCTGGAATCCACAATTGCCATGAAGGAAGGAAATGGATGGATCCTGACCAGGGTTAGGCCTAGATGTCACCCATTACTCTTGCAAGAGAAGTTCAGATTGGCTGTAGCAGTTCCCTCAAGAGAAACTTCAAAAATGGCCAAGGGCTTCAGGATGCTGACAGGAATTGCAGAGGCAGGAAAAAATGGGGTTGGGAGCATCCTGTCCCTCCCGATCCTTAGAAACCCCAGCCCCTGCTGGGTATGATGGTTTCCTTGATCTATCAGATACTGTCTGATGCAGTGGTTAGACTGTCAGAACAGGATCAAGGAGATCCGGGTTCTTATATTGCCAAGGAAGGTTGTTGACTGACTGTGGGTAAGTCACACTCTCTCGGCCTGATCTACCTCATAGGGCTGTTGTGCTGGTGAGAACGTGGAGAATAATGTTATTTAGGTCTCCAATGGGGAGAAATTCAGGAGATGACATTTGTTATGAATCTGTCCTGAATTACAACTCACTAGCAAAAAAAGATGGTTCTTGATGTTGCTTATTCTGCTATTGCTGCAGCTCTCTTGGCACGAGGAAGAAGCGCTTCTCCTCTACTCAAACTACTGTTAAATATGGCAAGCAGATGGAGCTTCCACATCGGCATGCTGAGCCCCCAGTAAAACATAAAACCACTACCCGGGCTAAAGATGTATTAGGGT
Source organism: Eublepharis macularius (assembly GCF_028583425.1). Lineage (NCBI taxonomy): Eukaryota > Metazoa > Chordata > Lepidosauria > Squamata > Eublepharidae > Eublepharis > Eublepharis macularius. The sequence goes on from NC_072793.1 coordinate 177,689,291, forward strand.
GCATTAATTTCTTTTTCCGATAGAAACAACAGGAAAAAATGGCTCTTGTAAGAGAGAATACTTTGTCAATACTGCATGCATATTTGTTAATGTGAGTTAGTATAACAGAAGTATGAAGCCCCCATTGGGAATTGCTATTGCGATGCTGCTTCACATTCCCTTGGAGCTGATCTCTTAGGCTGCATCCACCTTGGATGGACCTGGGATGGTTTCCAATCCTTTTGTGCACATATCACTTTTTCTTTCCATCACTCTGACAGAACATATACTTAAGTACTAGCAACAAAGCCCATTGTGGGAGGGAAATACAATAGGTTCTAGAAAGGGTGGGGCAGGCGGGGCAGGCATTGCTGCTTCCACCACACTCCAATCTGGTCAAATGGAAGGGTAGGGCAGCCGGGCCTGGCATTGCCCCCCTCTGCAATGTCCCGATCTGGGTAAGGGCAGGGCAGGGTGGCTGGGCCTGGCATTGCCTACTCCATAGGGCCAGCCGATCATGGCAGGAAAGGGCTGGGAGGTCGGCCGATCCGTCCTATCACCTCCTCACCCCAATCGAGCTATAGAGGCTTGGCAGGTGAGCAGGCCCTTCCCTCTGCTGGCCAATTTCAGACCTGATTTAGGCCGCTGCAGAGCCCAGGAGTGATGCTGGAGAGGAAAGGGCCCTGGAGTGCTACAGCACCCCACTGCCACCCAATTCACCCCTGATTTGGGCTTCTGCTAAGAGTGCTGCCAGGGTAGGCAGAAACGGCTCTGGAGTGCTCCTGTGCTCCAGAGCAGGTCTAATTGGGCTGCTTTGGCCTGAAATCACTGGACTAGGCTGTGCAGGAGCATGCTGCACCATCAGGGAGCGTGCCTGGGGAGCTGTGTTCCCCCTGCCTCCCTCCCATTGGCCTGGCCTCTGAGAAGACAGAGACCAGGTCTCTTTGCCCTGCAAGTCTATGGCAGATCGACCTGGGCTCTGAGGTCCAGAGGTCCGGTTAACTCATCTCGCAAAGCCATGATAAGTAGACTTGGGCTCTTCCGGTCCAGCAGGCAAGCCACAGTACCCCCCTCATGCCCCCTCCCTCCTGCGGCAGATCGAAGCTTGGGGAGAAAGACTTGGGAGGTGAAGCGCAGGCAAGTCAGGCATGCCCCATGAGGTCATGGCCCAGTCGGGGCTGGGGAGGGAGGGGCTGGCCTGCAGGCCCTTCTGAGGCCCAGTGGCTTTCCAGGACTGCGCCTGCAGTGGTGAGTCATCTCGAACATGCTTGCTGAATTATATAGTAAGCCTCATTGTGTCTTACATGTGAATTCTGACTAGAGAGATTCCCTCGTTATGTGTATTTTGGTCTTTAGTCTGCATAGAGTCTCTGAGGATTTGGTTTGATTACAACAATGTGACTCATGTGAAAAAGGGAAGTGTGAGAATAACATGGTGGGTGCTTACTTTCTTCTTCCTCAATGTATCTCTTCACCGAAGCAAAGAGTTCTTCTTAGCTTGCCTCTACCACAGTTAAGCAACACCTAGTGCTTCAGAAGAGCCCAGGAGACATCACCCGTGGGCCTGGAGGAAGCAATAGTTCTGAAATGGCTGCCTCCATCGCAGGAGGACACTCCAAACATTTTATAATTGGCAGGAGTCCCCATGGAAACCATGCTGGCCACAGCAGTCATTTTATCACAGTACCCACAACCTGTCCTCAAATTCCCAAGAGTTCCCATGGGCTCAACTATGTTAAGGAATGCTGTCCTTAGTGGATATGATGTTTACGCATTATAAAATCGGTAGAGAAAGGGGAAATTCTACATCAGGTCGAAGCAGGCCATAAGACTCTCACTGACTGTCCATTTTCCAGAAGGTAGAGATTGGCAAATCCATTGTACAAGAAAGCTCGAGTAACTGGAGTAGCAGCAAATTTGAAACATTTGGAGCTTTTCTCTTGTAACTTGATATCCTTTTACTTACCAATCTGGAGTGCAATTTTCCCTTCTGGGCAGTGAGCACAATCGTAGCAGCACACTTGCTTCCCCTCTTGAACAATCCTGCTGTGCCCAGTGGGGCAGCTCTCGACACACGTACTGCGTGGGACACTCTGAGAGAAAAGCAAAAGGAAGGGGTGGGAGATGGAAATGTGCTGCTTCTCCCTTCCAGCTATGATTCTTGATTCTAACCCCTTTGCCTAAGAACACACCAGAAATGACATGCTCCCCACTTGTATACGTACATACGTAGATACAAAGATCAAGCAAAGTGATAAGAGAAAGAAAAGGAGCTGTGTAAGCAGAGGGACAAGTGTTATGTACTCCACATGCACGGCTTCGTGGTTCGTGGGCATCAGAACAGCCCCCGTTGCACTTAGAGAACCCATATTCACAGGGAGTGTTTAGCAGGCTCTTCTCGAGCCAGCACCCAAGTTTGGTCAATATTGCAAAAGGGATCTTGGAGTTATACCCTCTCCAATCCAAGGCCCCCAGGAAACTCCCATTTGATACAATTAGAGCCACCAGTTGATGCTGGCCCAGTGTACAAGGGGTTGGCCATCAGAACTGCCTATCAGGGTTTGTAGGGATGAGATTGGAGAGCCGGTGGCTACAGAATACCCCCCTTCCTCCTCGCTCCTCCGGGTGTCTTCTCCCATGCAACCAATTGTAACCAATTTGCAGCTCCATGGTTGGAAGGAAGACCTGCCAATCAAGGTAACCTGGGCTTTGATTTGGGTTTCCAGGGTGACAGAAGGAGTAGAGACAGAGTTCAGGCATTCCCCCAACTCCATTTCCAAGGGAATTGATTGATGATGCCTGACTGTCTGGCTTTACAAACCATAGGCGAACGCAATGAAACGGGCTTCCATTGCACCATGGACCCTCATGAACCGCTGAATTGCAAATAGATGATCAGGCGGTTCGTGGGGTTTTTTTGGTTCGTAATGTGGTTTGTGCCCGTGTCTAGTGCCAACTGACCAAGATTTTTTTTTAAAAAAAGTGCAGTGCTATTGCTATTGTCCCTGCGAAATTGAAAAAAAACATCATCCATACCTGCTGAAATTTGTGATTCCATCTCAGCAAACTTCTATCAATAAAGAACTCTTCACCTGCAGTTGTTTTAGATTCCATCGAACCAACTTGGATTTTTTGGAAAGATTGATTTGAAAATGTGACCAAGTTCACAATATCATAGCCAGCTGCCAGGTCCCCATCTTCATCAAAAAAGATTTCATCTCCAGCAGAATTGTTAAAGCGAACATTTCTCAAAAATGAAAAAAGCTAGGTTGGAGGAGAAAGAGTTTCCGTATTTTAAAAATGTAGTGGGAAATAAATGACTATACCTTTCTGAAATTTGTTAACATGGAACTACTTGTTCTGCAATATTGACTTGCAATTGTATTAATATGACTAAATATGAATTAGCCTGATTTTTCAAATTTGAACAAAATGCTAAACTTAAAAATGAAGTGTTTTTTGAGAAAAGAAATGAACACTATTATACTTAATACTGTATATAAATTCTATTATAGTTAAGGGTGCACTGAATTTTCAGAGGGAGCCAATTCATATATCTGACATCAGATCAGGAGCCAGATTTAAGATGGCAGTGCTGGTGGGAACATTGGTAGCTGCTCATGCCATTTGAGTTGTTGTTTTAATTTGCTCTCTCTCCTTTTTATCACCTTACTGTTTGCCACTTAATAGAGGGAAGATTTTATTATTCTGTTGCGGTATACTTTACCAGCTGATTTGCTGTCTACCAAACCTCAGATGTGGAGAGAATTATTCCAGCACTTACTACTGATACCTTTACACCTCTGTGATGAATTTAGCATTCGGGTTGCTCGCTTATGTTCTCACACATGATTTAAGTCATCTTGGTTATATGCTATCTATGTAAATGCAATTCAAGATACCTACCATTGTTACCTGGAGGGCTCTTTGCTAGTGTTGGGGGGGGGATTAATGGCAAGGAAGAAGGCTAAACAAGAGGGATAAGTGTGGGATAAATCCACCAATTTTTATGGGGTCCCTTCCCCAAGGTAGCAGATGAGGCTGGTGATCTTAAGCAAAAGGAGTATTTTTTATTAACAGATGAAAATATACACTCATAAGAAGCAATGCACAAGCACACAGTCTCCTAAGAAAAGCAGTGGTGAAAGTGAGATGGAGTTGAGGGATTTCAGGGCAATAAGTACCTATCCAAGGTGAGGGAATGAGGCAGTCCATGGAGGAAGAAGGCTCCAAACATCCAACATTATTGACCGGGAGAGAGAGAGGAAGTCTTAGGGAAGTAACCCTAAGGGAGCAGTTCTTGAATCAAGGAAGTGTGCACAGTTTGAAAGGGACCAGAGCCTTAGTTTTCATTCATTCATTCATTCATTCATTCATTCATTCATTCATTCATTCATTCATTCATTCATTCATTCATTTTTATTCATGTGTTTATGTCATTTATATTCTGCCTTTCTCACTGAGATTCAAGGTGGATTACATAGTGTGAGATTCGTAAAATCAGTGGCAAGGACAAGGACATTTCCATACAGTGTCAAGAACATTTCCATAAATAATGTCAAAGGGTAAATGACTACAGTGTCAAGAACATTTTCATAAACAATGTCATGGGGTAAATTAATATAAATTTACAAAGACATAGCATTAGCAAGGATCCAGTATGAGGATGAGGAATTGCTGAAACAGAACATAATCTATTCCAGGACTTACATTAAACAACAGAAAGCACAGGTAGTACATAAAGCAACAGAAAATATGTAAGCAACATAATGGTGAAATCTATGGTTTCTAACTCATTAGCAAAACTTCTGGGCCCCCTTTCCTACTATACCAAGCTCCTTTAGCCGTTCGAACAAAGACCATGAAGGCCATCTCTAGGCAATAACTAAGTTTGATTACTTTGATTACTTGCTGCTGGGGTGTGTGAAAGGAAATGCAGAATCTCTCCTGCTGCCTCAAAAAGGGGCAGTTTGCTAATGGATCTTCCCAGAGTTAAGTTGATGAATTTAGATATGAAATGCATTTTCCCAGAGACAAATAAAACTTATTAGTGCTGATTGACTGCTCCTCAATTGCAGGGTGGGGCTCTAATCACAAAGGAGGATATCAGAATGTGCCCAGGGGGAGACTTAGCGAGGCCCTCTACTGTTACGATCTCACGCCTGTTGCTGGGAGGATAGTAAATCAATCAATACCATCCCCCTGCATTAACATGAGTCAATCTAGTGGACATTGCCACATGCTCTGCTCCTGGTCCCAGATGGCTGAAGGGGAGTGTGCCGTGCCACCTGCCATGCTCCTAATACCATCTGGGTAACGCAGGGGGTGCACATTGCCCCATTAGTTACAGCTGAAAAACTCCAAGATTGAGCTACAAAAACCTGTATGATCTTGTTCTTTGTTCTGTTTCAAAGCTGTTGATATTTGTTTGAAGTTTCAGAACTGTTGATATCCGTATGGAATATCTTTACACAATAACATGGCCCAGTGGTTAAAGCTGAGACCATCCAAAAATGGGCTGTAAGAGCCTGACGGCTATCGCCAACCTGCTTTCCCATTTCAACAATGCCTTTTTCAAACAAAGAACAAGATCATACAATTTTTCATAGCCCAATCTTGGAGATTTTCAGCCGTAACCACTAGGCGATGATGTCATCTGAGGATATTCCACACTGATATTTATAGTTTTCAAGCTCCACACAGATATTAACAGGTTTGAAATAGAACAAGAACTAAGAATATATAGTTTACAACTCTGGCATTTGGAATCCAAAGTAGACTGGAAGGATTGGATGCTTGATGAATATTTATGATTATTTATGAAGGTTTATTAGCTGTACATTTATTGTAGTATATTTATTGTCGAATATTTATCACATTTGAGAACTTGCACTTTTGTAAAAATCATAAATATTAAAATTTACAAAATATATTTCATATATAACCTTCGAGGTTTGTAATTTGTTTTGGAGTGTTCTACAATCAGAGGACCCCTCTTATCTGGCTATTGTCGATACGTTGGTATTTGGGGATATGGCTACTTACAATAGTTGTTTTGCATATTCTACAGAAGAAAGAGAACAAATATTAGCAAAATACCCATCTGTTTCTACAGGGAGTCAACCTAAATTGGATGATTGGGCATATATTCAACCATTACTTATTAAGCGTTCCAAAATGAACATTCATTCAGCCTATTTAACAGAATATTCGAGACTTAATATTAGACCTAGAGGGTTAAGAATGTATAAACCTCCAGGTTTATTTAAGGAGAATGAAACATTTAAATCAAAATGGGCTTCTATTTTGAACAAATGTGCTTTGGACTTGATGTTGTTATTAATAGATATGTATAGTGATGAGACTGAAAAATTAACAACAGAAATTTCTAAAGTGTAAGATAGAGTTAAACCCCTAGTTACCTCAGGAGGGTATGAAGCTAGAACCAAAGAAGTTGACCGGTTAATCAAGGAAGGAGAGGCTACACTTAAGGAATACTTAAGTACACTTAAGTTAAAAAGCTGACTAGAGACAAGAAAGATTACAACACAGGCAATGTATATACATGGTGCAATGAAAATAGGTCCAATATGCATAGAAAAAATGCTCAGGAGAGTGCTTCTGAATAGGAACCTACAGAATTATCAGAGACAGATACATCAGGTGACGAGTATGGATAGACTAGGACTTTAAGAAATAGAACTATACCTTATTATAATAGGGGATGTTTTTTAGGAAAACGTCAGGATCGCCCACCTTGAAGGGGCAGACACAGGACTTAATTTTCAACCTCTCTAAGAGACCTTTAAGTGAAGCTGAAAGATCAGTCCTAAATAAGGGTTTAGGATTCGTACCTACACCACCATACAATGCTTTTAGAACTAGAGTAGATGACTTTAAATTAATCAGATTAATTAAATTAAGAAAATTCTTTGGAATTCAACAGACTCCACATGAAATAACATCACTCCAGGTCAAGTAATCTTTTATGCCATCAGTTACTGACCTGGCAACAGAAGTTTTTGAGAAATTAGTTGCCAAGGATCTAGACCACATTGAGAAAATGCCTAGAAAACATTGTCAGAATTTAACAAGAGCAGAATCTGAAGTAAAAAATTGAACAGTGACAAAACAATCATAATTAAACCAGCTGACAAGGGGCGGGATAGTTGTTTTGAATATTAAGGATTACATCCAGGAAGTGGACAGACAATTGAGTGATTAATCCAATTATCAACCTATCAACTATGTCCCCCTAAGACACATTCAGAAAATTATCAAGGTGGTACTCAATGAAGGTCTAGCTAACAATTATATAAATTACCAAACATATGGAGCTTTACAAAACAGGTACCCCCGCACACCAGAGTTTTACATTCTTCCAAAGGTTCACAAAGGGGGTAACTCACCACCGGGACGTCCAATAGTATCAGGTTCCAATTCTGTATTGGAACCTCTTTCTTGTTATCTAGACAGTTTCTTGCAACCATTGGTTAAAACTAAACCAGCTTACATAAAGAACACAACTTCCTTTATAGAAAGGTTAGAAGATGTGACAGCTCCTGAGACGGCCTATTTATTAACATGTGATGTTAAGTCACCTTATACAGTTATACCACACGAAGGAGCTAGAGAAGTTGTGAAAACAGCATTACAAGGCAGAGATAATTCATTACCTCCCACTCACTTTCTTTTGGATCTATTAGATACTATTCTAGAAAAAAACTACGTTAAATTTGGTGATCTGTTTTATTTCCAAATGAAAGGGATTGCAATGTGGTGCTCAGCTGCTCCATCAATTGCTAACTTATACATGTCTGACATTGAAGCACATTGTATTTTGAATGAAGAAATGAACCCATTTTACCATGATGTGTGTTTTTATGTTAGATTTATTGATGACATTTTTTCTGTATTAAGGACACCTTTATATGCAAGGGAGTTTGTGAGTTGACTTAATAGTTTGGATGATAACATCAAGTTCAACTGGGAAGGAGATCTTAATTGCATAAACTTTTTGGACATTACCGTATTCAAGGAAAAGAATGGGAAATTGGATGTTTGTCCCTTTAAGAAATGCACGGATAAATACTCCTATTTACATTATACATCATTTCACCCACTACAATTAAGGACAATATTCCAAAGGGTCAGTTTTTGAGAATGAAGAGAAATTCCAGCAAGTAGAATGACTATAAGAGGGAAAGTCACATTAGTTATAAATCTTTTCAAAACGGGTTATCCAGAAAGGGTAATAGTGAGAGCTCAAAGAAAAGCAGATCAGACAGCTAGAGACAGCATGTTTATCCCCAGAAACCAAGCAATGAAGAACCAAATAAAATGGGCATTGGATTAGACACCCTTTTCTATGAGAATAGCAAAAGTCATACAGAAACACTGGTAGATTTTAAAAGATATAGAGGGGTGCAAGGAGAAACCATTAATTGGTTATCGAAAAACCAGGAGCCTGAAGGATATTCTCATACACTCTGCCTTTGATAATCGCCAATCACCATGCATACACCCAGGGGGACATTTCCCTTGTGGCAACTGTACGATTTGTGACATGGCAGTTAATTTGAAGGAGATAGAGAATCCTGTAGGTATGAAACAGCTCAGTAATAGAGACTTTTCTAACTGTAAAACACCTTATGTTATTTATGTGTTACAATGTGTCTGTATAAAATTATACATTGGGGGTACCACTCGACCTTTGAGAGTGGGGATTCAAGAACACACAACTAGAATAAAGAATAAAATTACAGATGCCCCTTTAGTGTCCCATTTCATTGAAAACAACCATGGGGAGAAAGACCTTAAAGTTTCAGTTTTAATAGTAATGAAGCCCTCCTTGAACTATGACGTCCAACAAAAGTTATTGCAAAGGGAAGCAGAATGGATATTCAAATTAAAATCATTGTTTCCATATGGATTAAACAATGAGATGGAACTCTCTTGTTATTTGTGATATAATTATGCATCTGTGTAATACAACACTGGACCTTTAAATCTGTAATTTATGGCTGCAGAAGTGTATTTGTATGACATCATGAGCATTAGAACCCTATGGCAATGGTCCGTCGGCTCTTTCATCTTTCAGGAAGTGAGTGCGGTGGTGTTGGAGTGATTGTAAGTAACAGGCATACATATGGATTGATTAAGGGAGGTTATAATAGTGTCATATTTAATGCAACATCATATGGTTTGATTACAGTGTATGTTGATTTGAGCCTATGAAAAAGACATTGTCGAATTGGGAAAGGAGGTTGGCGACAGCCGTCAGGCTCTTACAGACCATTTTTGGTTGGTCTCAGCTTTAACCACTGGGAAATGTTGTTGTGTGAAGATATTCCATACGGATATCAACAGTTCTGAAACTTCAAACAAATATCGACAGCTTTGAAACAGAACAAAGAACAAGATCATACAATTTTCATAGCCCAATCTTGGAGATGTTCCACTGTAACTACTAGGCAATGCTGTCATCTGAGGATACTCCACACAGATATTTATAGTTTTCAAGCTCCACACAGATATTAACAGCTTTGAAATAGAACAAGAATATATAGTTTACAGCTCTGGCATTTGGAATTCAAAATGGACTGGAAGGATTGGATGCTTGATGAATATTTATGATTATTTATTAGCTGTATATTTATTGTAGTATATTTATTGTCGAATATTTATCACATTTGAGTACTTGCACTTTTGTAAGAAACAAAAATATAAAAATTTACAAAGTATATTTAATCTATAACCTTTGAGGTTTGTAATTTGTTTTGGAGTGTTCTACACTCGGAGGACCCCTCTTGGTCATTGGCATTAGAATCAGAGCAGGTGGCAACGCACACCCCCAGCACTTCACACCCCATGCCTTACCCCAGCAAATATTAGAAGCAGAGCACAACGCAATGCCCACCCCCACCTAAACCCAGCTGGTATTAGGAGTAGTGCAGGTGGCAATGCCTGTCTCTGCCTTAACCCAGCTGGTATTAGAAGCAGGGCAGATGGCAATACCCACCACCTCCTTAACACAGTGGGAATTAGGAGCGGAGCAAATGGAAATGCCCACCCCCACCTTAATTCAGTTGGTACTAAGAGTGGAGCAGGAGGCAGTGCCCGTATAATGCCTTAACCCTGCTGGTATTAGAAGCGGAGTAGGCGGCAATGCCCACCCCCTGTTTTCACCCAGCTAGTATTAGGAGCAGAGCAGGTGCCAATGCCAACCCCTGGTAATTTTAACCCCTGCTTTAACCCAGCGGGTATTAGGGGTGGAGCAGGTGGCAATGCCCGGCCCCCATCTTCACCCAGCTGGTATTAGGAGCTGAATGGGTGGCAATACCCACCTCCACCTTAACCCAGCTAATATTAGGAGTAGAGAAGGTGGCAATGACCATCCAATGCCTTAACCCAACTGATATTAGGAACAGGGCAGATGGCAATGCACCCCCCCCCCCGGCTTCACTCAGCTGGTATTAGGAGCAGAACAGGTGGCAATACACCCCCGCCCCACCTTAACCCAGCTAATATTTGGAGCACAGTAGGTGGCAATGCCCATCCATTGCCTTAACCCAGCTGATATTAGGAGCAGAGCAGGTAGTAATTCCCACCCCACCTTAACCCAGCTGGTATTAGGAGCAGGGCAGGTAGCAATACCCACCCCCATTCAGCCATCTGGGGTCAGGAGTGGAGCAGGTGGCAATGCCCACCCCCTTCAGCCAGTTTTGATCAGGAGCAGAGCAGGTGGCAGTGCCCACCCCTGCCTTACCCAGCTGGTATTAGGAGCGGGGCAGGTGGCTATGCCTGCCCCCAATATAACCCAGTTAGGATTAGGAGTGAAGCAGGTAGCTTGGATCAGGTGCAGACCAAGAGGTAATGCTCTTCTTCCCTTCACCGCAGCCAGGAAAAGGAGTGGAGCAGGTGGCAATACTCACTCCCTTCAACCTACCGTAATAAGGCACTGAGCAAGTGGCCATACCCACCCTCCTTCACCCATCTGTAATCAGCCATGGAGCAGGAGGCAATTTCCATTTCCCCTTCACCTGTCTGCAATCAGGAGTGGAGCAGATGACAATGCCATCCCTCTTTACCCAGCCTGTATCAGGTGTGGAGTAGGTATCAAAGCTGCCCACCCATTCACGTGACCGAGATGAGGCATGGAGCAGGAAGCAATGCCCATTTCCCCTTCACCCAGCTGGAATCAGGAACAGAGCAGGTTGCAACACCTGTCTCCCTTTACCTAACCTGTATCAGGCATGGAGAAGGTAGCAAAGCCTACCCCCCTTCACGTGGCCAAAATCATGCGTGGAGAAGGGGCCCACCCCCCTCTGTTACTGGCCAGGATCAGTGACAGAGGAGAAGGGAATACCTTCCTATCTGCCCTCCACTTTCTACAGCCTGTTGTATTTTTTCCCTACAACAGGCTTTGTTGCTAGTAATCCTACTATATAATTGAGTAAGTGTGTTTCAGACAACTCACTTTATACCCTGGTGCACCACCAGAGGTTGCTGCTGCAGAGGGAAGCCCAGGCAAGCCACCATGTCTCTCCAGAAAACATGTTGTGGCAGGAAGTCAAGGCTGGGATCAGGATGGGAACAGGTGACAATGCCAGCCCCCCACTTTCACTCAGCTGGTATTAGGAGCGGAACAGGCGGCAATACTCACCGCCCATCTTAAGCCAGCTAATATTAGGATTGGAGCAGATGGCAATGCCCACCCTTCCCTCAACCCAGCTGGTATTAGGAGTGGGGCATGTTGAAATGCCCATCCAGTGCCTTAACCCAGCTGGTATTAGGAGAGGGGCAGGTGGCAATGTCCATCCCATCTTTACCCAGCTGTTATTAGGAGCAGAACAAGTGGCAGTACCCACCCCCACCTTAACCCAGCTAATATTAGGAGCGGGGCTGTGGCAGTGCCCACCCCCCATCTTCACCCAGCTGGTATTAGGAGCAGAACAGGAGGCAATGCCCACCCCCACAATAACTGAGCTGGTATTAGGAGCGGATCATGTGGCAATGCCCATCCAATGCCTTAACCTAGCTGATGTTAGGAGTGGAGCAGGTGGTGATGCCCACCCCACCTTAATCCAGCTGGTATTAGGAGCAGAACATTTGGCAATGCTCAGCCCCCTTCAGCCTTCTGGGATAAGGAGCAGAGCAGGTGGCAATGCACACCCAGCTGGTATTAGGAGCAGAGTAGGTGGCAATGCCCATCCAATGCCTTAACCCAGCTGTCATTAGGAGCAGACCAGATCATAATGCCACCCCACCCCTCACACACACACACCTTAACCCAGCTGGCATACCTTAACCACACTTGAATGCCACACCATAATTCCAACCCCCCCACACACCTTAACTACACCTGTTGGATTTATAAGACTTTAAGGAGCGATTTGCCTGCTATTGATTTATGTATATTACTGTTTCTTTACTTGTAGTGATATGTTCATATGAAGTGATGTTCATTATATAACATCAAAGCCTTGAAATTAGTACTTTGGGTGCCATGATTTTCTTATTGTCCACTTGCGGTTAGTCTGCTTTTTGATTTACTAGTTTACATGGAGATACCTGTTAGTTTTGAGAATCGGTATTAGGAGCAGGGTGGGAAGTAATGCCCACTCCCCTTCAGCCATCTGGGAACAGGAGCAGAGCAGGCAGCAATTCCCACCCCCAGCCTTACCAAGCTGGTATTAGAATCAGAGCAGGTGGCAATGCCCACCCTGGCAATTCCCACCCCCTGCCTTAAACCAGCTAACATTAGAATCAGGGGAGGTGGCAATGCCCACTCCCACCTTAACCCAGCTGGTATTAAGAGCAGAATAGGTGGCAATGCCCATCTAATGCCTTAATCCAGCTGGTATTAGGAGCAGACCAGATCATAATGCCAACCCCCCATATCTTAACTCTGCTGGTATTAGGAATGGGATAGGGAGTTGCTGCCCTCCCCCAGCAATTCCCAACCCCACATTAACCCAGCTAATATTAGAAGCCAGAGCATGTGACAATGCCCACCCCTGGTAATTCCCACCCTCCGCCTTATCCCACTTGATATTAGAAGAGGACCAGATGGGAATGCCTGCCCACTGCCTTAACCCAGCTGTTATTAGGAGTGGTGCATATGGCAATGCCCTCCCCCGCCATAATGCAGCAAGTATTAGGAATGGAGCAGGTAGCAATGCCCACTCCCCTCCACCCAGGTGAGATCAGATCAGAAATATCAGAGGGTAATGCCTGCCCCACTTCACCCGGCTGGCATCAGGAGGAGAGCAAGTTGGAATAACCACCCCCACCAACACCCAGTTAAGATCAATAGTGGAGCAGGTGACAATGCCCACCCCGTGTCTTCACTTGGCTAGCATCAGGTGCAGAGCAGGAGGCAATGCCCTTCTTCCCTTCATCCAGCCAGGATAAGGAGCGAGGCAGGTGGAAATGCCCGCCTCCTTCAATCTATGGGAAGAAGGCACTGAGCAGACTTCAATGCTCGCCCCATCTTCACCCTGCCGGAATCAGGTGCCAAGCAGGCAGCAATGCCCATCCCCCTTCAACCTGACACAATCAGGAGCAGAGCAAGTGGCAATACCCACACCTACTTCACCTATCTGGTATTAGGAGTGGAGTAGATGGGAATGCCCACCCCTTGCCAGGATAAGAAGCAGAGCAGGTGTCAATACTTACTCCCTTCAACCAACTGGAATAAGGCACTGAGCAAGCGGTGCCTTCACCCCTTCACCCATCTGTAATCAAGCGTGAAGCAGGATGCAATGCCCATTTCTGCTTCACCCATCTGCGATCAGGAGCTGAGCAGGTGGCCATGCCCTCCTCTTTACCCATATCCAAAAGAGAGGCAATCCCAGGAATATCATCCAGAATATCACAACAACAATCCCCAGGAAAAAAACCCGCTGAGCTCCTAACCTGTATCCAAAAACCATTAATAAGATACTCACAATGCTAATGTCAATCCAATGATATTAATCCAATATACGTAAAGTACAACTAGTTACATTCCCATCATAGATTCTAAACACAGCTACTATATACATATATACAGAACATAGACTGTGTGTTATCTTTCTTGACAAACAGTACAACACACTTATAAGACAGTGTACCCACACAAAGTCCATTAAACATGAATTCGTAAGTCTTCCTTTCAAATTGTTTCGTGGGACAATATAATTGACGTAGTTGAAGATCTGCCAAAATGAGAGGGCTCTGTCATGAGCCGTTCCGAAGATGACTCAATGTCATTTTCATAAATGCTTGTATCCTTCCGGTGGAGAGAAACAAACAAAGTAGGACCCCAAAGAGCCCCTTGCTGTCTGCCCTGCAAGCGGCCGGCAATAATTAATCGGCTTGTTTCACAGATGTCCACTTTTTCAGGGGCAACTATGTAATCCTCCGATTGAGACTCTCTGATTTGATATATGGAAATTGAAGGTTTATTATAGTGGAGGGTTACATAGTTGCCCGTTTCCCCTTCACTCAGCTGGAATCAGGAGCGGAGCAGATCGCAATGCCCGCCCCCCCTTTACCTGACCCATATCAGGAATGGAGCAGGAAGCAAAGCCCACCCCCCTTCATGTGGCCAAGATCACGTGTAGAGCAGGTGCCCAACCCCCTCTGTCACTGGCCAGGATCAGAGAGGGAGGAGGAGGGGATGCCTTCCTAGCCCCCCTCCCCTTTCTAGAGCCCGTTGTATTTTTTTCCCTCAACGGACTTTGTTGCTAGTATATAATAAAATAACAACTGCGCTTATATAATGCTTTTCCCGACAGATTAGTGCCCCACTTAGAATGGTGAACAAAGTCAGTGGTATTAGTATCCCCCTCAATACATCTGGGGAGTTGGGGCTCAGAGGAGTGGGTTACCCGAGGCCCCCTGCACTGGGATTCAAAACAGCAGAGCGTTGATTCACAGCACAACTACTTAACCACTTTGCTACACCAACTCTAATGATAGACAAACTGTGACAAGAAGAACTGGGACTGACCTGCCATGGCTGAGCATAGAGAAGACCTTCTTCCCCCATCACTCTCTGCTGAGTTCTTGATGAATACATGGCATGGAGTGCATGTGCTACAGCATAGACAGCATTGTAGATGCCATAGCTGTGACCAGACATTCCCATTTCAAACACAGTTCCAGGGACGCTGTCAAGCTTCTCCTCCCCTGTGCAGTTTTTGTTTCGGGAAGCATCAATGCTATACAGTGGTAGTGAACAGTGAAATACGTACATCCAAAACTGCTGAATGAAATAAATCTCTGATTGGTATGGATTCAGGGTCTCAAGGAAATCCTGAAATCCTGGCACCTTATTAGTGTGCAGTGTAAAGGACAAACTACCATTGAGGGATTTGGGTGTGAATTTACGGCCAAAGAAAATATATGTGACATCCCATTGAGCTGTTGCGATCCAAACTCGCTCTATTGGCAGCTGCAGAAGAATTTCACAATTTTCTAGAATGATTCGTAAACCTTGCATAGACTGGTCATTCCCATAGGCAATAATGACGTTGAGTTTGCTAAACCAGATTTTTTGAGCTATCCTTGCCAAGATGTTAGCATGATTTATAATTTCCATGTAAGTTATTGCTGGTGGAATCATTTCTTTCAAAGCAATGCAAATATTACTCCAGAACAACTTTGGCATCAAGTTTTGAAGGAACGTTTCTCCACTGTCGTCATCTGGTGTGAGGAGGCCAATCCAGTTCCATCCAAAATGCTTCAGGAGATGAACAATCCCAACCCATTGAGGAGTTTCAGATGGAATCATCCGGAATAAATAAGGGAACTGAGTTTTAGCATTCATTGTAGTATGAAAGGAACCATAAGTGACCTAAGATGGTAGATCATGACTTTATGAGACATGACAAAACTCTTCATTTATTTTTGAAAATATCATTCTTCATCCAAATACATGTAAACATATATAAGTCATTTATTCTGTTTGGTTATCTAAGAAACATTATAGTTTGTAACAATCATAATCTGAAATTTCTAATCACGCTATCAAGGGAGGGACGTGGAGAGCCCCACTTGTCCATGGCTCCTTCAGGGCTTGAGCAAAGAACGGCCGTGGATAACATGGACCTCGGGAAGGGCCGTATTATCCCAACAGTCATGAGTTGACCTCAGGATGCTGAACAGTGGACTAAACTTAGAGATCTGAGAAAGACAATTTCCTCTAGAGGATTTCTGTAGCTATGCCTATATTTCAACATCTCCAGGTCAGGCCACACCTGGAGTATTGTGTGCAGTTCTGGAGGCCTCACTTCAAAAAGGATGTGGACAAAATCGAGAGGGTGCAGAGGAGAGCGACAAGAATGATCAGGGGTCTGGAGACTGAGCCTTACGAGGAAAGGCTGAGGGCCTTGGGAATGTTTAGTTTGGAGAAGAGGAGGTTGAGGGGGGACATGATTGCTCTCTTTAAATATTTGAAAGGCTGTCATTTGGAGGAGAGCAAGGAGCTTTTCCAGTTGGCAGCAGAGGGTAGGACACGAAGCAATGTGCTAAAACTACATGCACAAAGGTACCGGCTGGATATTAGGAAAAACTTTTTCACGGTCAGAGTAGTTCAAAAGTGGAATCAGCTGCCTAGGGAGGTGGTGAGCTCCCCCTCACTGGCAGTTTTCAAGAAGAGGCTGGATGAATACTTGTCGGAGATGCTTTAGGCTGATCCTGCACTGGGCAGGGGGTTGGACTAGATGGTCTGTATGGCCCCTTCCAACTCTATGATTCTATGATCTCTGTAAACATTCATACCTGTGGAATCTTGTATGTATTTAAAATGTTGGCCATCTGGATGGAGTTTTGGGAGGTGAAGCCACCAATGAGAGCCATTACTTTCTTCTTCCTGTCACAGTCGTAATTGACATGAGTTGGATTTTCTCTGAAGATTATATCCAGAATGCCTTGGAAGGTTCGCAGTGAGATGAAAGCATTTTCATATATCTTTGATCTCAGCGTGGTGTTGGATAAGAGTTGGGAATCTTTGATTTCATTAAAGGCAAAAACAAAGGCTAGGATATGCTGATATTGTTTAGTTATTAACCTGCAATGAGAGTTTTGTGTAGTCTTTCAGGCCTGTATCATGATAAACATTTGTGGCTTTTCCACTAAAATACTTGTTATGGAAAGAGCACTCACAGGCAGTTGTTCCACTCCTGCTAGAGCTGCTGTGCTTTTTTCCCCTCAAGAAGGGGAATTTGAACTGGCTCTACTCTCTCCAAGTCAGGAATTCAGTCACTGATGGAAAACTCTGTCTACAGAATATTTGCTTTTTATCAGTTCTCCTACGATTTTAATCTCAGTAAGATCTCTTTCTGAGTCCCAGTGTTCCAAATATGAGGACTGACTAATGATAGGAATGTGAATAGATAAATATAAATAAGAAATATATTGTTGGCCATTTCAGAAGAACAAAATGAGAGCCTTTTATGGTCACCTCAGGAGGAGAGAAAAGGCCCAGAGGATTGCTCATAGGTCAGGCCTAGGAAGGACTCTGCTTGATCTGAAGTCCCTGGCCAAATCTAGGCCCAAGCCTCAGAGCAGCCACTCTCCCAAATGGTGGCCCATTGTCAGGTGACGGGTTAGAAAGAACCTCTAAGGGGTTTTGGCACCATGAGTTTGGCAGAGACACTCTCCTCCAGGCACCGACAGGCATAACAAACGTGCCCAGGAAACTGGGGAGAGTCACATTTTGTAGCTTTCAGGGACGAGCCTGAAAACGACCTTCTAACTTCAGAATGGTGACGGGAGTTGCAGGGCTGAAAAGAGAAGGAATAGAAATGTTGCAGCGCACTGCCAGAAGCCCCACTATGATATCTGCAATGGAAGTAGAAGCTGACCTCGGCAAGCGTAACCCCTGCAACGATAGCCCCTTGAATGGAATCCTGCCCTCAAGTCGTAGTTGACTTATGGCGACCTCTGGTGCGGGTTTCATGGCAAGAGACCAACAGAGGTGGTTTGCCACTGCCTTCCTCTGCAACCCTGGTCTTTGTTGAAGGCCTCCCATCCAATTACTGACCGAGGCAAACCCTGCTTATCTTCTGAGGTCAGACAAGGTCAGACTTTCCTGGGCTATCCAGGCCGGGGCGCAACTCTAGCCAGGAGCCTGAAAATTGGCCACCGGCACCAGGATGATAATTGGGATTCTAGTGCCGGAGGAGAAGATAATAGAAACATCATGGTCCAAAAGTTATCGCCCCAACCTGCACCTCAATGGAAGCAAAAGTTGTCTAAGGTAGGCATAACTCTCAGCCATCATTTTCAAGATGGTGGCAGGAGATGCAGTTCCAAAATAAAGGGAATTGGGGCATCCTGGCTCAGATTATCTCAAATACCCATGATGCTCTGCAATGGAAGTAACATTGCACATATCTCAAAAAAAGCAAAGGGTTACAGAATTTGTCACCAGCCTCGGAGTTATGGTTGCAGGGCCAAAAATGAAGGGAGCCAGAACATCTTTGCTCAGGTTACTGCAATAATGCCCCTTCCTTGCTGTTTCCCATTGAAATTAAGGTACTCCGTTTGTGACAGGCCTAACACATCAGAGCACAAATACAGGGGGGTTCACGGCCAGCTGCCAGCTTGAGATTGATCAAGGGTTTTGCAGAAATGAATAGAACTGCATTAACACATCAGACCACCAAGCTTGGAGTTTTAAATGAGGGCACGGTTCTGAGTGTGAGTGGGTCAAAATCAGGCAGCAACCCTATGTGACATAAGGGGAATTCAACCCTGGGTCTCCTTGATCCTAGTTCTAGATTCTAACCACTATACGACCCAGGCTTTGATAGGTCATGGATGTTGTTAAGCCCCCCTCCCCCATTTTGAGAGGTGTGCATTTATATCTGGAAGAATTATGCCTGCCACAGATGGATTGATGAACATATGGAGAGACGGCCATATGGACTGAGGGATGGTTCCTTACACTATGATAGATTCCTCTTCATGGCTTTTGTGAACAGACTCCACTGAAAATAAAGGAAAATTGTCTGAGACAATATGGAAGTTCTAATTTTTGATGTTAGATTTATGACCTTTGTTTCACACTTGGAAATCATCGTTTGATGAGGCAGTTAGCAAGTGCTGAACTTAAAATAGCCCTTTGCACTCAGAGTCTTCTCTCCTGTGTATTCTCATTTCTCAGTTACATGAGAATGGTTTTTAAACTTCGTGCAGATCTTTTATACAATAAAGAGTTACTTACCACCCTACTACGTCATACTTGGGTGGTGCTGTAAAGTTGAGTAAAAAATTTTTAGAGAATAAAGTGGATACACATCCTCCAATGATAATTTCCTCTCCAGAGTTCTCCGAACGCTGTGGATCTCCTGGCTGCCAACTGCTAATGGAATCTGACCTGTTGCCGAATGTATAAGGCAGCAATGGCAGGAGGAATGACAGCAGCAACATGCTTCTGAATGCTAGACAAACACTGATCCACTTCCAGCTGTGGTCCTTCGTTTTCTCACATACATCTGCTAGCATATTTGAGAAAAGGAGTAGCCAGTTGTCTGTCTTGTAACGTTGACTCTTCGGTTTTGCTATTTATATACTTATAGTTTCTGACATAAATATACAAAATATATGCATGACATACAATATCATTTACTAAGGTATACACAAAATAGCCACTTGTAATGTTTACGAATAGGAAAAATGATATGAAATTAGATATTTTTTATACACAGAAAGGAAGAGAAACATTCTAATTATTATTTAAAGCAGCAAAGATTAGACATTGAAAAAGAAAATTCATAGATGGCCGATTCAACTCAGCTGCCCAATATTGGCAGAAAACCATCAACTCAGAAATCAGAAGTTTTTTCCCTCGTCTCTTTTCCAACATGGGCATAAAGTATAAAATCGGAAAGCTACATACGACTGATCGAGCCTGATGCAATTGAATCTCTCAGATCTCTGAGCTACAGTTTGCTTTTATAGACTGAATGCAGTATAGCACAAGCTCTTGAGCTGCCTTTGCCTCTTGATTTTCAAAGTAATCATTATTCACTAGCTGTGCACCTTTTTTAAAAGGAGTTTAATTATAATGTTTTTCTAATTACAGGGCAAATAATTTTCTTTCCCAAGGCCTCAAGGTTTCACCATGCCGCTGTATACCTTGTTTTTATCAAAAGTTGTTAATGATTTTTGTGAGGCTCCAGCATGGCCAGTGCTTTCTTTCAGGCCTCTGATATGGCTCCGTTGCTTTCACAATACCTTCAATCTCCTACTCTCCATTTGGGTGACTAGGCCTTCATTTTATCCCTCTAACCTTTGATGTCAATTAAACCTGGTCAAGATGATATAAAATCTGTGGACATCATGGAACACGTGGTAGCGATTGAAGGAGACCCATATTGTGGTTGTTGTGGGTTTTCCGGGCTGTATTGCCGTGGTCTTGGCATTGTAGTTCCTGACGTTTCGCCAGCAGCTGTGGCTGGCATCTTCAGAGGTGTAGCACCAAAAGACAGAGATCTCTCAGTGTCACAGTGTGGAAAAGATGTAGGTCATTTGTATCTACTCAGGAGGGGTGGGGTTGAGCTGAGTCATCCTGTAAGAGTTTCCCAGGGTGTGGAATGCTAATGGCGGGAGGTTTCACTGTATCCTGAGGAGGTTCTTTTGCATATGGATTGGTGCTTGATGTGCTAATCTTCTCTGCAGGGCTATTGTCGAGTATAGAGTGTTTTGTTAGCCTGGTGTTTTTCAGAACTGGAAACCATGCTCTGTTCATTCTTAAGGTTTCTTCTTTCCTGTTGAAGTTTTGCTTATGCTTGTGAATTTCAATGGCTTCCCTGTGCAGTCTGACAAAGTAGTTGGAAGTGTTGTCCAGTATTTTGGTGTCCTGGAATAAGATACTGTGCCCTGTTTGCGTTAGGCTATGTTCAGCCACTGCTGATTTTTCAGGTTGTCCAAGTCTGCAGTGTCTTTCATGTTCTTTTATTCTTGTCTGGATGCTACGCTTTGTGGTCCCGATGTAAACTTGTCCACAGCTGCAGGGTATACGGTATACTCCTGCAGAGGTGAGGGGGTCTCTACTGTCTTTTGCTGATCGTAGCATCTGTTGTATTTTTCGGGTGGGTCTGAATACTGCTTGAAGGTTATGCTTTTTCATAAGCTTTCCCATCTGATCAGTAATTCCTTTGATATATGGCAAAAACACTTTACCTGTAGGAGACTGTTTTTCCTTGGATGTTTGATTCATCCTGGGTTTGATTGCTCTTCGGATTTCCAGTACCAAGGTTCCAGTAAAAGACACTATTGCACTTATTAATCAGATTTTCCCAGAGGATGTAACAGCCTTATTCCACCATTGTCTGACAACCAGTTACTTCCAATGGGACAACGAATTCTATGAACAGATGGATGGGGTGGCCATGGGGAGCCCACTCAGCCCAGTTATAGCAAACTTCTACATGGAACATTTTGAAAAAACAGCTCTAGAATCAGCACCCCACAAACCTAGTGTATGGTTCCAGTTTGTGGATGATACATTTATCATTTGGAGCCATGGGGAGGAGGAATTGATTGGGTTTTTAAATCATCTCAACAACATCCACCTGAACATACAATTCACAATGGAGAAAGAAATCGAGGGAAAACTCCCATTCCTGGATACCTTGGTCATCCGCAAAGCAAACTTTCAGTCAGGTCACAAGGTCTACAGGAAACCAACTCACACTGATCGGTACTTACACAAAAACTCCAATCACCACCCCCGACAGAAAAGAGGCATAATGAAAACCTTAGTGGATCGTGCAAGACGGATATGTGAGCCGCACTTTCTCAATGAGGAAATTAATCATCTAAACCACGCACTTCAGGCAAATGGCTACTCCAGAAATGAAATCCGAAGAGCAATCAAACCCAGGATGAATCAAACAACCAAGGAAAAACAGTCTCCTACAGGAAAAGTGTTTTTGCCATATATCAAAGGAATTGCTGATCAGATGGGAAAGCTTATGAAAAAGCATAACCTTCAAGCAGTATTCAGACCCACCCGAAAAATACAACAGATGCTACGATCAGCAAAAGACAGTAGAGACCCCCTCACCTCTGCAGGAGTATACCGTATACCCTGCAGCTGTGGACAAGTTTACATCGGTACCACAAAGCGTAGCATCCAGACAAGAATAAAAGAACATGAAAGACACTGCAGACTTGGACAACCTGAAAAATCAGCAGTGGCTGAACATAGCCTAACGCAAACAGGGCACAGTATCTTATTCCAGGACACCAAAATACTGGACAACACTTCCAACTACTTTGTCAGACTGCACAGGGAAGCCATTGAAATTCACAAGCATAAGCAAAACTTCAACAGGAAAGAAGAAACCTTAAGAATGAACAGAGCATGGTTTCCAGTTCTGAAAAACACCAGGCTAACAAAACACTCTATACT
This sequence comes from Eublepharis macularius, assembly GCF_028583425.1. Taxonomy (NCBI): domain Eukaryota; kingdom Metazoa; phylum Chordata; class Lepidosauria; order Squamata; family Eublepharidae; genus Eublepharis; species Eublepharis macularius. The sequence continues at coordinate 177,711,684 of NC_072793.1, forward strand.
CGACAATAGCCCTGCAGAGAAGATTAGCACATCAAGCACCAATCCATATGCAAAAGAACCTCCTCAGGATACAGTGAAACCTCCCGCCATTAGCATTCCACACCCTGGGAAACTCTTACAGGATGACTCAGCTCAACCCCACCCCTCCTGAGTAGATACAAATGACCTACATCTTTTCCACACTGTGACACTGAGAGATCTCTGTCTTTTGGTGCTACACCTCTGAAGATGCCAGCCACAGCTGCTGGCGAAACGTCAGGAACTACAATGCCAAGACCACGGCAATACAGCCCGGAAAACCCACAACAACCATCGTTCTCCGGCCGTGAAAGCCTTCGACAATACATCGAGACCCATATTGATATGTATATTTCCCCCCCCCCATAGGGCAAGCAACAGCTTTATGCGTTTGTCTTAGGTAGGGATATGCTGTGAGGTTAGCTTTACATCTTCCCTCTGCTTCTGTCACTGCCCTGATCAGAATTGGACTCCGGAGCCCATTCAGTACCTTCCTGAACCATTTTGGTATCATATGGTATGAGTTATCATTGATCTAATTCATAGGAAAAGCCCTCAAAGAAAGGAGGTGCAAGTAGTTCTTCAGCGGTGTGAGAAATCAGGAGGCACGAAATGTATAAGAAGGATAGATATCCAGAAAAATGGATGTTCCATTCCTGATACTTTGAAGAATCTCAGAAGAAATGTACATGTGCTACAGAATGAGGTGGTCATGTCACGTGTCAGTCACCTGATGGACTTCAGGTGGTAGAGGATCCTGATTTTACTTTTTAAGGAATTCGTTGGCCTCTATGTTTTTTTTTAAATGAATCATAGTTCAATGCTAAGCTCTTTGAAGACCATTGACTTTAATGAACCTATGAGGGTGTAAGTCTCCTTAACTAGCACTGCTTAAATTTATGGTGTATATGTCTACATCTTTAGTGCCTGTTGACTTTGATTTGTCCCTGGTGACTTTTTATCTTTGTCTTTTATAACAACAACAACAACAATATTGATTTATATACTGCCCTTTAGGACATCAACTCCCACTCAGAGCAGTTTACAAAGTATGTTATTATTATCCCCACAACATTCACCGTATGAGGTGGGTGGTGCTGAGTGAGTTTCGAGAAAGCTTTGACTGACCCTGAGTGGCAAAATAGATTTGGCAAGACTCCATCACTCCACAACCTGACACCAGAGATTTATTGAGTCAAGTCTGATGATATGATGGATGGGCCCAGTGATGTCATAGGCTAGAACATGGTGATGTCACACTGAATAGCAGTATTAATAGGTTTACCCCCACATGGTACTAGGTTCATACTTCAAAAAAGGGGGTAGTTAGTTAACAATTAAAAACAATATTTTAAAAAAACAAATAAAAATGTAATGAGTAGAGATGGGCACGGACCGGCATTTCCCTACGGACCGCCGGTTCGGGGTTTGTGGGCTTCCACGGACCACAGTCCACAAACTTTTAACGGACCAGGCCCGGTTCGCGAACCGGTTCGCGAACCGGTTCGGGTCAGAAAAGGCCTTGTTTTCCCCACACATTTTCACTTCAGTCGACTTTCCCCACCAAACGTTCTCATGTAAGGCTCCTCGATTATCACTTTTCCAAAGAGACAAACAACAACTTCCCCTCCCCTATTCTCACTGACCCTTACCTGCCCTTGGGGGAAGGAGAAAGACTTGTGCTCCTGTCCAGCAGAGGTGGCTGCCCACAAAACCCACCTACACACAAAACCCACCTGTTGATAGGGCTGCATCAACAAAAGACACCCTCCCCAGGGGCGGGCAGACCAACTCTCCATGATGGGCAATGAATGGATGGACTTGAGTGAAAGCCAACTCCGCAACAGGAGATCATGCAGCAATTCAAAGGCCGCTTGCTGGAATGGAAGGCATGGGAGGGAGGGAAAAGATGTCTCCCACACCTTGAGGGAAGGAAGCTCATGCTACCCTGTTCAGAGGGAGCCTTTTTGGGCAGGGGACGAGTCCCACCTCAGTGATGTGGTATGTCAGCTTGCTTGCTATCAAGCAAGCTGACCTGGGCCACTGTCCTCCTTGTCACCGGACTTTTGGGGATTGACCCTCAGAGGGGCCCTTGCGCTCGCAGGAGCAGGACGGTCGGTTGCCGATGAAACCCACTTCACCAATCATGATGCAGTCAATCAAGGAAGCTCACCACGTGCCTTAGACTGTTTTGTAAGTATACAAATTCTAATGGAAGTAGTAGAGTTTATAAAGAATAAGAGGAGGTACTTAGAAGGTGCCAGGGACAGGGCTTGTCATCACGAGGAGGATAACAGGGACAGGGCGTGTCGTCAGGAGGAGGAAACCAGGGACAGGGCTTGTCGTCAGGAGGAGGATATCAGGGACAGGGCTTGTCGTTAGGAGGAGGATACCAGGGATAGAACTTGTCATCAGGAGGAGGATGCCAGGGACAGGGCTTGTCATCAGGAGGATACCTGGGACAGGATGTGTCATCAGAAGGATACCAAGGACAGGACGTGTCATCAGGAGGAGGACGCCAGGGACAGGACGTGTCGTCAGGAGGAGGATAACAGGGACAGGACGTGGCTGGAAATGCCCCCCCCCCAAGTCACCCACTATTTAGGGTGTAAAAACAGCTTTGAAAGAAGTGAAGCAGACAGAGAGCCCCCCAAAATGTGCTGCCAGTGGTCCTAGGGTGGATGTTTCACAGAGGCAAACAGCAATCTTCCCCCTGCACCTCATAAGCCAAGCTGGAATTGCCCCCCCCAAGTCACCCACTATTTAGGGAGTGTGAAAGGCTTTGAAAGGAGTGAGACGGAGAGAGCCCCCCCAAATGTGCTTCTAGTGGTCCTAGGGTGGGTGTTTCACAGAGGCCAGTAGCAGTCCTCCCCCTGCACCTCAAAAGCCGGGCTGGAAATATCCCCCCAAGTCACCCACTATTTAGGGAGTGAAAGGCTTTGAAAGGAGTGAAGCAGAGAGCCCCCCCAAAGCGAGCTGCCATTCACCAGAGAGTAGGTGTTTCACAGAGGCCAGTAGCAGTCTCCCCCTGCACCTCAAAAGCCGGGCTGGAAATATCCCCCCAAGTCACCCACTATTTAGGGAGTGAAAGGCTTTGAATGAAGCAGAGAGCCCCCCCAAAGCGAGCTGCCGTTCACCAGAGAGTAGGTGTTTCACAGAGGCCAGTAGCAGTCCTCCCCCTGCACCTCAAAGGCCAGGCTGGAAATATCCCCCCAAGTCACCCACTATTTAGGGAGTGAAAAGGCTTTTAAAGGAGTGAAGCAGAGAGCCCCCCCAAAGTGAGCTGGAAATATCCCCCCAAGTCACCCACTATTTAGGGAGTGAAAGGCTTTGAAAGGAGTGAAGCAGAGAGCCCCCCCAAAGTGAGCTGGAAATATCCCCCCAAGTCATCCACTATTTAGGGAGTGAAAGGCTTTGAAAGGAGTGAAGCAGAGAGCCCCCCAAAGTGAGCTGGAAATATCCCCCCAAGTCACCCACTATTTAGGGAGTGAAAGGCTTTGAAAGGAGTGAAGCAGAGAGCCCCCCCAAAGCGAGCTGGAAATATCCCCCCAAGTCATCCACTATTTAGGGAGTGAAAGGCTTTGAAAGGAGTGAAGCAGAGAGCCCCCCCAAAGCGAGCTGGAAATATCCCCCCAAGTCATCCACTATTTAGGGAGAGAAAGGCTTTGAAAGGAGTGAAGCAGAGAGCCCCCCCAAATCGAGCTGCCGGTCACCAGAGAGTAGGTGTTTCACAGAGGCCAGTAGCAGTCTCCCCCTGCACCTCAAAAGCCAGGCTGGAAATGTCCCCCCAAGTCACCCACTAAAAAGGCTTTGAAAGAAGTGAAGCAGAGAGAGCCACCCCAAACCTGCTGCCAGTGGTCCTAGGGTGGGTGTTTCACAGAGGCCAGTAGCAGTCCTCCCCCTGCACCTCAAAAGCCGGGCTGGAAATATCCCCCCAAATCACCCACTATTTAGGGAGTGAAAGGCTTTGAAAGGAGTGGAGCAGAGAGCCCCCCCAAAGTGAGCTGGAAATATCCCCCCAAGTCACCCACTATTTAGGGAGTGAAAGGCTTTGAAAGGAGTGAAGCAGCGAGCCCCCCCAAAGTGAGCTGGAAATATCCCCCCAAGTCACCCACTATTTAGGGAGTGAAAGGCTTTGAAAGGAGTGAAGCAGAGAGCCCCCCCAAAGCGAGCTGCCGTTCACCAGAGAGTAGGTGTTTCACAGAGGCCAGTAGCAGTCTCCCCCTGCACCTCAAAAGCCAGGCTGGAAATATCCCCCCAAGTCATCCACTATTTAGGGAGTGAAAGGCTTTGAATGGGGCCCTGCTGGGCTAGGCAGGAAAGCACCTTTTGAAACAAAAGGCTCCTCCTCTCCAGAGGCAGAGCAGAAGCACCTGAGCTGAGGCAAGAGCACATGGTGGAGAGCTGAAGCTAGAAGGTAAGGGTTTCTTGTCTTTCTGCCTTTTGTCTTTCCTAGCTACTGTGTGAGAAGCTGAGGGTGAGTGGTTCTGGGTAGCTTGCTAGAGAGTGGTTCTGGTTAAGTTCTGTTTGAGGCTGTTGGGGGATGAGTGAATTGCTGTTGTGAGGCTGTTGGGGGCTGAGTGAAGTGCTGTTGTTTGCAGCTGGTTGCTGTTGCTCGTGGTTACAAGCCCCGCCCCCTAGTGTCCTGGGGCCCTGCTGGGCTAGGCAGGAAGGCACCTTTTGAAACAAAAGGCTCCTCCTCGCCAGAGGGCGAGAGCTAAAGGGCTCTTGCCTTGGGGCTCTTAGCCTGGGGATCTGCCTGGGGGACCTGAAACTCTGCTTGTATACTGGTTCTGCTAGTACTCTAGGTACATTTGGAAGGCAATCATGTGTACTGACGCCCCCTTCGCAGTCACCTGCATGGAGTGTGCCATGTTTGTTTTCCTCCCAGAGGAGAAGACAGAGTTCACTTGCCAGAAGTGTAAGCTGGTCAGAGTTTTGGAAGAAAAGGTTCAGAGCCTGGAGGAAAGGATCACCACCCTTCAGGAGATCAAGGAGGGAGACAATTTTATCGACGACAGCCTGGGGGCTCCGCACAGCCAAGAAGAGGAAAGTCAAGGAGGAGGGGAAAGAGCCGATCTCCCTTCTGAGCCTCCTCTCAAATCTACAGTACAAACCCGAAGGCGTCAACGAAGAAGATGCTCTGGTCCACTTGAGCTCAAGAATCGCTTTGAAGTGCTAGGGATGGTGACAGAGGTGACAGTGGAAGGAGAACCGCAAAGATCTGGAAGAGGGAGTGCAGAAGACATGGGGCCTCATGGAAGTGGAAAAAAACGGAAGGTGGTAGTCGTCGGGGACTCCTTGCTCAGGGGTATGGAACGCCGTGTCTCTGGGCTGGATCCCCTATTCCAAGAGATGTGTTGCTTGCCAGGAGCCAGAATTCAGGATATTACCGACCGGCTGCCAAAACTCATCAAGCCTGCTGATAAGTACCCGTTTGTGCTGATTCATGTGGGAACGAACGACACGGCTTCGAATACTGTTGCAAGAATTAAAGAGGATTACGAAGCCCTTGGAAGGCAGTTGAAGACATTGGGGGCTCAGGTGGTATTCTCTTCTATCCTTCCAGTCACAGGAAGATGAGCACGCCGGAAGCGGACCATACTTGAGGTGAATCGCTGGCTGAGATGGTGGTGCCGGCAGGAGCGCTTTGGGTTCTGGGACCATGGGATAGGTTTTCTTAGAGAAGGCCTTCTAGCACATGATGGGCTTCACCTCTCAAGGGCAGGGAAGAAAACGTTTGGAACGAACCTGGAGAACTTCATCAGGAGAGCTTTAAACTGATGCCGCAAGGGGCAGGGGACGATCGACATGGCGACTTCAATGATGAAGTGGACACAGTGGGGACCCACCTGGATAGGAAAGGTCAAACAAAGGTACAAGGCTACAAGTGTTTATATACCAATGCCCAAAGTATGGGCAATAAGAAAGAAGAGCTTGAGCTTCTATTGCAAACAGAGGGCTATGACATAGTAGGAATTACTGAGACTTGGTGGGATGATTCCCATGACTGGAATGTGCTAGTGGATGGGTACGAGTTGTTCAAGAAAAAACGGAAGAGTAGAAGAGGAGGTGGAGTGGCGTTGTATGTGAGGAGAGGGCTTGATTGTCAAGAAGTTATGGAGAATGGGGTGGACAGCCCGGTGGAAAGTATATGGGTAGAAATAAGGGGAGGAAGGACAAAGGGTATTATTGTTGGAGTCTGCTACAGACCACCTGACCAGCGAGAAGAAACGGATGCTGCCCTCTTTGAACAGATTGGCAGAGTATCCAGACATCAGAACCTTGTAATTATGGGTGACTTCAACTTCCCCGATGTGTGCTGGGAGACAGGCTCAGCAAAGCGTCATGAATCACGCAATTTCCTGACCTGCCTGGCTGATAACTTCCTTTTTCAAAAGGTGGAGGAAGCTACAAGGGGTTCGGCCATACTAGACTTGATATTAACCAACAGGGAAGAATTGGTAGATGAGATGAAGGTGATGGGGACCTTAGGGGGAAGTGACCATGTCCTTCTTGAATTCCAGTTGCTGTGGGGAGCCAAGGAAGTTCGTAGCCAGACTCGTAGGTTAGATTTTCGTAGGGCCAACTTCGATGAACTCAGAGGCTTGATGAGAGTCATTCCGTGGGGGAGTGTGCTGGAAGGAAAAGGAGCGAGTGAAGGGTGGGCATTCTCAAACACGAGCTTTTGCAAGCTCAAGCCTTCACTATCCCAGCAAGACGGAAACATGGTAAGGGCTCCAAGAAACCGATGTGGATGCACAGAGAGCTCCAGAATAAGCTAAGGGAGAAAAAGGAAATGTTCAGGAAATGGAGAGAAGGACAGACCTCTAAAGAGGAGTATATGAGGGTTACTATGTACTGCAGATCAGCCATCAGAGAGGCCAAAGCTCAGTACGAGCTGGGTCTGGCCAGGAGGGCTCGCTACAACAAGAAAAACTTCTACAGATATGTGAGAAGCAAACGCAAGGTAAAAGAGGCAATTGGACCACTGTTGGGAGTAGATGGAGAAACTCTGATGCAGGACAGAGAAAAAGCAGACAGGCTTAATGACTTTTTTGCCTCTGTTTTCTCCCTGAAGAACTCAGGCACATCTAGAGATAGTAGAAAATGTGGCAGGACACCTGAGTGGCTAATTGACATTGACAGAGAGGTAGTGGAGAGGCATCTGGCTGCACTGGATGAATACAAATCCCCTGGGCTGGATGGGGTGCACCCAAGAGTGCTGAAAGAACTTTCCAGAGAACTTGCAGAACCCCTGTCCATCATCTTCAAGGCCTCCTGGAGGACTGGGGATGTGCCACAAGATTGGAGAAGAGCTAATGTTATCCCAATCTTTAAGAAAGGGAGGAAGGATGACCCGGGAAACTACAGGCTGGTCAGTCTGACTTCTGTTGCTGGGAAGATATTAGAACAGATTTTAAAGGGATCAATCTGTAAGCATCTGAAGGACCGCTCAGTGATCCGGGGAAGTCAGCATGGTTTTGTTCCTAACAGATCCTGCCAGACCAACCTGGTTTCCTTCTTTGATCGAGTGACCAGCTTACTGGATCGGGGGAACTCTGTTGACGTGATTTATCTGGATTTCAGTAAAGCTTTTGATAAGGTCCGCCCTTGACATTCTGATGGGCAAACTGGAAGACTGTGGAGTAGACTATAGGACAGTTCGGTGGATAGGGAACTGGTTGGAGGACCACACTCAAAGAGTGGTGGTCAACGGCGTTTCATCAGATTGGAGGGAGGTGTCCAGTGGGGTGCCGCAGGGCTCGGTTTTGGGCCCAGTACTTTTCAATATTTTTATCAATGATCTGGATGAAGGAGTAGAAGGGCTGCTCATTAAATTTGCTGCTGACACCAAATTGGGAGGGGTAGCAAAACCCCAAGAAGATAGAATTAAAATTCAACAAGACCTGAATACTCTGGAGAAGTGGGCAGCTGTGAATAGGATGCAATTCAACAAAGACAAGTGCACAGTATTACATCTGGGCCACAAAAATGAGAAGCACAAATACTGGATGGGGGATACACTTCTGGGCAGTAGTATATGTGAAAGGGATCTTGGGGTAAGAGTGGACTGTAAACTGAATATGAGCAGTCAGTGTGATGCGGTGGCAAAAAAGGCTAATTCAATCCTGGGTTGCATGAAAGGGGCCATAGCATCGAAATCGCAGGAGGTCATAGCCCCTCTCTACACTGCCTTGGTCAGGCCACACCTGGAGTACTGTGTGCAGTTCTGGAGGCCTCACTTCAAAAAGGATGTGGACAAAATCGAGAGGGTGCAGAGGAGAGCGATGAGGATGATCAGGGGTCTGGAGACTGAGCCCTACGAGGAAAGGCTGAGGGCCTTGGGAATGTTTAGTTTGGAGAAGAGGAGGTTGAGGAGGGACATGATTGCTCTCTTTAAATATTTGAAAGGCTGTCATTTGGAGAAGGGCAGGGAGCTGTTCCAGTTGGCAGCAGAGGGTAGGACGCGAAGCAATGGGCTAAAACTACATGCACAAAGGTACCGACTGGATATTAGGAAAACCTTTTTCACCGTCAGAGTAGTTCAAAAGTGGAATCAGCTGCCTAGGGAGGTGGTGAGCTCCCCCTCACTGGCAGTTTTCAAGAAGAGGCTGGATGAATACTTGTCAGAGATGCTTTAGGCTGATCCTGCACTGGGCAGGGGGTTGGACTAGATGGTCTGTATGGCCCCTTCCAACTCTATGATTCTATGATTCTATGAATGGAGTGAAGCAGAGAGTCCCCCCAAAGCGAGCTGCCATTCACCAGAGAGTAGGTGTTTCACAGAGGCCAGTAGCAGTCTCCCTCTGCACCTCAAAAGCCAGGCTGGAAATATCCCCCCAAGTCACCCACTATTTAGGGAGTGAAAGGCTTTGAAAGGAGTGAAGCAGAGAGCCCCCCCCCAAAGCGAGCTGGAAATATCCCCCCAAGTCACCCACTATTTAGGGAGTGAGAGGCTTTGAAAGGAGTGAAGCAGAGAGCCCCCCCCAAAGTGAGCTGGAAATATCCCCCCAAGTCACCCACTATTTAGGGAGTGAGAGGCTTTGAAAGGAGTGAAGCAGAGAGCCCCCCCCAAAGTGAGCTGGAAATATCCCCCCAAGTCACCCACTATTTAGGGAGTGAGAGGCTTTGAAAGGAGTGAAGCAGAGAGCCCCCCCAAAGCGAGCTGCCGGTCACCAGAGAGTAGGTGTTTCACAGAGGCCAGTAGCAGTCTCCCCCTGCACCTCAAAAGCCAGGCTGGAAATGTCCCCCCAAGTCACCCACTAAAAAGGCTTTGAAAGAAGTGAAGCAGAGAGAGCCCTCCAAAACGTGCTGCCTGTCATCAGAGAGTACGTGTTTCACAGAGCCTAATAGCAGTCTTCCTCCCCTTGCATCTCATCAGCAGCCAAAAAAAAAGTGGGGGAATGAAGGCAAGAACTCAAGCAGACAACACCCAAAGCTGCCTTGCACCCACTGTGGGTCTGTGAGTGGGGTGGCGTCACAGCACAATAGAACCCACCGGCAACCCTGAAAAAAGGAAGAGATTTGGGGGGGAGGGGGGATTAAGTCCGAGAAGAACCCAAGGACTCAAAACGCAGAAAGAAATCAGAGTAACCCAATTGTGCAGTAAAAGGATTTTTTAAAAAGTGCTCTAGAATAGAAACGAGGAGAAAAAAATTAGACAGGAATGGAGAAAAGAGAAAGCTCTCTTGCAGCAGAAACCCCAAGCCCCAAGACACACGCCGCACTCTCACAAAAAAACAAAACCCTTCCCCACAGCAAGCAGTTGCTAAGCTAACTCGCGTCCCCGCACCAGCAAAATGGAGCGGCTCTTCGCGCGCTTTGTCTTTTATGCAGAAAGGCTGTGATCTCTGACAATCTCTTGATTGGCTGACAGAGCTGCCAATCAAGGTTTCCTGGGCTAAGATTGGTGTGTTCCAAACGGGGAAGGTGGCTCCACACCGCTGCCGAGGAAATTGTTTGAGCGGGAATCCTGGCATGACGGGCCAACGGACACACGGACAGAAAGCCCCAATGTTCGGCGCTTTCATGAGAAAAACACAAGCCTACAGCCCGCGTGTTCGCGAAGCATGAACTGGGTAAGTTTGTGACGAAATTAGGTCCGTTATGCGGTCCGTGCCCATCTCTAGTAATGAGTAGTTGAACTGTTTGTATTAGATTATTTTGGATTCCCATTTCCGATGTACATGTGCAGTGGTTAGTATGCAATAACATAGATTATAGCACAACAATAGCTTACTAAAGAAAGGGGATTGCCTCATACCCATATTATGAGTCTTCTGCTGCTTTAGTTAGAGTTTTTAACACAAGAGAGGTTGTAGGCCAGGGCTTCCAACCTTGTTGAGCCTGCGAGCATTTCTAGATCACTTCCCCTAAAGAAAATGGCTGCTTTGTAACAATAGCCTATATTTCATTATAACCCACTGAGACCCCTTTCCTCCACGAACCTCCCCTTCTCAAGCTCCACCTCCAAATCCCCAGGAATTTCGAGAGACGAAATGGGCACCTCTGGGTCCACTGGATGCCCCTTAATGGCTCTTCTCACTGTGCTGTAAAGCCCCATTCATGACTGTGGGCCTGCCAGTCTTGGCCTAGCCGGTCTCAGAGAATTGTTTTGAGGATGTTTTTATTAGAATATTCACAACAATTGTCTTGGTTGCATTATCTATTCCTCATTCTCCACTTTTCATTTTCCAAAAGCCTTGGCAATAAATGGTTTCTGATATATCTCCATTTAGAAATCTCCCTTCTCTGCAGATGGAGTTCTGTCAAATTCTTTTCACTATACTTTTGATCATTCCGAAATCTGAGCAATGGTAGCTTAATGAGATTGAAAGGTTGCTTTGATGCTACTGTTTTTAAACTTTTGGGTCGGCAATGGGGTCTCTTTAAGAAGAAAGAAGGTATATGTGATTGCAGGATTTCATCCCAGTGGTAAGTGTGTGACTGCCAGTAAAAAGACACACTCTCAAAATGGTTGCTGAAATGAATTCAATGCTTTATTGGAAGGCAAAATGCATAAAAAGCACAATAGCCAAAGGACTCAAGTGCATAATACATAAATATATGGCAATAAATCATTATCTACAGCTAATAATATGGATTACATATATTTTATGTATATAGCAAGTAACATGGAATAGATATACAGTAAAAAAGTAAATTATGTGGGAATTTTCAGAATTCTTTCTCAACCAGCCCTCAGTAGGAGAAACACTGGGCAGTGGAGAGATAAACCATCAAACACTATGAAATATGAAGATATCTGGAAAACCTTGCCAGGAGATCAGAACCAGCGTAGTGCTTGAGAATGCCAGCCATTCTTAAACCTTCTAAATATGAAAATGTTATTCGCCTCCCTACCACCCTCTTAAGCTCCTACTATACAGCTAAGTTCCATAAGGAGCAAAAGCTCTATTCAAGAATCCAGTCATCTTGGAAGGGCTTGTGGGACTCTCAGACTCCTGAGCTCTAGGAAGAGGTGGGGTCAAGGCATAGGATAGCCCTTTGCAAGCCTCAAGAGACAGCAAGAAAGTATCTCCAAGGAAGGCAGAGAGAGGAGGCTGGTTTCCCAGTCATCCTTCTACTGTCTGCAGCGGCAATACAGCTTGTGAGGGCGAGGGGAGAAGAAGTTGCAGCAGTGCTTGGTTCTCGTGTCATTCTTACATGCCCAGGGTAATGCCGATTGCCACCTTGGGGATAGGTAGCAATTTACCACAGGCCAGTTTGGTGAGAGGTACTTTGCCATATTCTGAGCATGGAGGAAGGGTTGCTGGGTAGTCGGAGGAGGGGGGTAGTTGTGAATTTCCTGCATTATGCAGGGGGCTGGACTACAATGGTGGCACCACACTCATTACTTGCCCACCCAGGGGTAACATCCCTAGACACATAACATCTTCCCGTCTCCCCTCCCCCCCGCCCCAAAACATGCCAGCCAAAATGCTGGGGGAGGGAAGGGTATGATACTAGAATGTATATTTGTTATTGAAGATTGGTAAGATTTCTCTTGCTGTTAGTGTTTGCTCTGCAGTGATAGGAATCCATTCCAGAATGTGAAGGAATTGACTAAACCAATCTGAACAAATGAACCAGTTATTTTTTTCCCTTCCTAGCTGCTCTCTGGTATTCAGTTGAGATCTGAACATAATAATGTAGCATTTGGGGAAGAAGATACAAGCCAATAAGCCTCCACTAGAGGCCAAGATGGAGAAGTTCTCCATGGCCACCATGTCTTTCCCTTTGGTGCTCAGATAGGTGGGGACAAAGGAGATCCAAACACTGCAGAAGACCAGCATGCTGAAGGTGATCAGCTTGATTTCATTGAAAGAATCTGGCAACGTCCGGGCTAGAAAGGCCACCATGAAACTGATGATGCCTAGAAGACCCATGTAGCCCAGTGCAATGTAGAACATTGTGTGTGGGACTGGCCGGCTAATGCGTTAGGTACCAGATTTCACCCATAGACTTCACCACTATGTTGCTTTGAATATATGCCCGTATGTCAATCGTAGAATTGCTTACATTCTGTTTCAGCATTTCTTCGACTCTGTATTGGATTCTTGCTAAGGTTATGTCTCTGTAAACTTGTGATTATTTACCCTACAGCTTTGTTTAAGTAATTGTCCTTGATACTGACTATACCACGCTCACACTGTATAATCCACCTCGAGTCTCAGTGAGAAAGGCAGACCAAAAATGACAAGGAAAAGAAGAGAAAAAAGAAAATGTAATCTTGTTATGTTCTTTTTACTGTACTTTTCATAATTCTGAAATTTGAGCAAAGGCACTTAATGAGATTGTAAGATTGGTTTTATGCTACTGTTTATAAATGTTTATCTCATTGGGTTGGCAATGGGGTCTCTTGAAGCAGGAGGTCTTTGTGATTGCAGGACTGCATCCCCGTGGTGGGTACGTGGTTGCGAGCAGAAAGACGGTCTCGGAACTGTTGCGGATATGAATTAAATGGTTTATTGGAAGGCACTATGCATGAAACAGCACAACAGCAAAAAGGCTGAAATCAAATGCCTGATAGAAAAATCAATGGCGGAAATGGCCAACCACAATGGGGTGGATAAAATACCAAGAAGGTGTATATAGCTGCAGCTAATAATATGGATTATATAGTGTGTAGTTAAAGCAAGCCACTTGCTATACATATGCAGTAAGTAAACAAATCAGGAGGGAATTTGTAGAATCTTTCTCAACCAGCCCGCATTATCGGACACACTGGGTAGTGGAGAGATAAACCATCAAGCACTATGCAACATGAATATATCTGGGAGACCTTGCCAGAAGATTAGAACCAGCATAGTGCATGCTAGCCATTCTCAAAGCTTCTAAATATGAAAGTATTATTAGCTTCCACACCACCCTCTTAAGCTCCTATGTTACTGCTAAGTTCCTTCACCAGCAGAATCTGTTTCATTCCTATCTATATGAGAATCTGGAAATCTTGGGAAGGATGGATGAATTCTCAGATTCCTGAGGACATGGAGAAGGGGAAGAAAGGAAACAGGATGCCCTTTGGAAGCTCCAAGCAACAGACATTCAGCATCTTCAAGGTAGGCAGAACCCAAAGAGAGGAGCCTGGTTTCTCAGTTGTCCTTCTTCCTCGTCTTTCCTTCCTTGACCATCCGCAGGGACAATTCAATGGTGGCGCTGCACTCATTAGAGGTGGGTGCAGAGATGTGGACTTAATTCCCCTCATATGTGGTTTACCTTCCCTCCCAGGGACAACAGCCTCATTCCCATAACATCTCCCAGTATGCCCAAAGAATAGGCAGCCAAAAGGCTTGCGGAAGAGGGCATGACAGCTGAAGGTATGTTCATTATTCAAGACGGGTGAGATTTCTCTTCCTGTCAATGTTTGGTCTGCAGTGATCAGACTCCATGTTGTTAAAGGATCCTAGATCAATACAGCCTTCCCCTCATTATTAATATGGAGAGAGATGAAAGAGAAGAAATCAATTCGATATTTTAAAAAAACATTTAAAGAATTATGTGCTAGTTATTTTTTCCTTCCTAGCTGCTCTCTGGTGTTCAGTTGACATCGGAATATAATAATGTAGCATTTGGGGAAGAAGATACAAGCTAATAAGCCTCCACTAGAGGCCAAGATGGAGAAGATCTCCACGGCCACCATGTCTTTCCCTTTGGTGCTCAGATAGGTGGGGACAAAGGAGATCCAAACACTGCAGAAGACCAGCATGCTGAAGGTGATCAGCTTGGCTTCATTGAAAGAATCAGGCAATGTCCGTGCTAGGAAGGCCACCGTGAAACTGATGGTGGCCAGAAGACCCATGTAGCCCAGCACTATGTAGAACATGATGTCCGAGCCTTCATTGCATTGAATGATAATATGACCCACTTGGGAGTGTGTGTCAAACTCTGGGAAGGGGGGTGAAGATGCCAACCACAATGCACAGATGCCAGTTTGAATGAAACAACAAGGAATTATGACGGACATGGCCAGTCTCTTCCCCACCCACTTCCTCATCCTGTTCCCTGGCTTGGTGGCCATGAAGGCAACCACCACAGTGATGGTTTTGGCCAATATACAAGACACGGCAATGGAGAAGATGATGCCAAACAGGGTTTGCCGGAGAAGGCAGGTCACCGTCCCAGGATGGCCGATGAATAGGAAGGAACACAGAAAGCCGAGCAGCAGAGAGGAGAGCAGGACACAAGTGATGCTTTGATTGTTGGCTTTGACGATCGGTGTATTCCAGTGTGTGGCAAAGATCCCCATCACTATAACTGTGGCCACAAAACATAAAACAGCAACAGAAGCCAAGCCTGCTCCCATGGGGTCCTCGTAGGATAAGTAGGTTGTGAGTTTGGGAATGCACTGATCCCTCTTCTGGTTTGGATATTCATCTTCTGGGCATTTCTCACATTGGTCTGCATCTGAAATTCGTAATTGTTACTATCATTTATGAATGTACTGTTTTATATTGTGCCAGTCAAAAGACGCTGCTGAGAACGGCTGTTAAGAGAAATTCTCTTAATTCCTTTTTGCTCAGTTACTTCCTGGAATCCACAATTGCCATGAAGGAAGGAAATGGAGGGATCCTGAACAGGGTTAGGCCTAGATGTCACCCATTACTCTTGCAAGAGAAGTTCAGATTGGCTGTAGCAGTTCCCTCAAGAGAAACTTCAAAAATGGCCAAGGGCTTCAGGATGCTCACAGGAATTGCAGAGGCAGGAAAAAATGGGGTTGGGAGCATCCTGTCCCTCCCGATCCTTAGAAACCCCAGCCCCTGCTGGTTATGATGGTTTCCTTGATCTATCAGATACTGTCTGATGCAGTGGTTAGACTGTCAGAACAGGATCAATGAGATCTGGGTTCTTATATTGCCAAGGAAGGTTGTTGACTGACTGTGGGTAAGTCACACTCTCTCGGCCTGATCTACCTCATAGGGCTGTTGTGCTGGTGAGAACGTGGAGAATAATGTTATTTAGGTCTCCAATGGGGAGAAATTCAGGAGATGACATTTGTTATGAATCTGTCCTGAATTACAACTCACTAGCAAAAAAAGATGGTTCTTGATGTTGCTTATTCTGCTATTGCTGCAGCTCTCTTGGCACGAGGAAGAAGCGCTTCTCCTCTACTCAAACTACTGTTAAATATGGCAAGCAGATGGAGCTTCCACATCGGCATGCTGAGCCCCCAGTAAAACATAAAACCACTACCCGGGCTAAAGATGTATTAGGGTGCATTAATTTCTTTTTCCGATAGAAACAACAGGAAAAAATGGCTCTTGTAAGAGAGAATAAGAGGAATCTATAACTGTAGTTAAGGGAGTGAAGTCTGGAAAGGAAATTCCCCTCCCTGTACCAAGCCTGCTAAGTGAGTTTATGCAAGGAAACCTTGTTTCATATCTGTTGAGAATACTTTGTCAATACTGCATGCATATTTGTTAATGTGAGTTAGTATAACAGAAGTATGAAACCCCCATTGGGAATTGCTATTGCGATGCTGCTTCACATTCCCTTGGAGCTGATCTCTTAGGCTGCATCCACCTTGGATGGACCTGGGATGGTTTCCAATCCTTTTGTGCACATATCACTTTTTCTTGCCATCACTCTGACAGAACATATACTCAAGTACTAGCAACAAAGCCCATTGTGGGAGGGAAATACAATAGGTTCTAGAAAGGGTGTGGCAGGCGGGGCAGGCATTGCTGCTTCCACCACACTCCAATCTGGTCAAATGGAAGGGTAGGGCAGCCGGGCCTGGCATTGCCCCCCTCTGCAATGTCCCGATCTGGGTAAGGGCAGGGCAGGGTGGCTGGGCCTGGCATTGCCTACTCCATAGGGCCAGCCAATCATGGCAGGAAAGGGCTGGGAGGTCGGCCGATCCGTCCTATCACCTCCTCACCCCAGTCGGGCTACAGAGGCTTGGCAGGTGAGCAGGCCCTTCCCTCTGCTGGCCAATTTCAGACCTGATTTAGGCCGCTGCAGAGCCCAGGAGTGATGCTGGAGAGGAAAGGGCCCTGGAGTGCTACTGCACCCCACTGCCACCCAATTCAGCCCTGATTTGGGCTTCTACTAAGAGTGCTGCCAGGGTAGGCAGAAAGGGCTCTGGAGTGCTCCTGTGCTCCAGAGCAGGTCGAATTGGGCTGCTTTGGCCTGAAATCACTGGACTAGGGTGCGCAGGAGCATGCTGCACCATCAGGGAGCATGCCTGGGGAGCTGTGTTCCCCCTGCCTCCCTCCCATTGGCCTGGCCTCTGAGAAGACAGAGACCAGGTCTCTTTGCCCTGCAAGTCTATGGCAGATCGACCTGGGCTCTGGGGTCCAGAGGTCCGGTTAACTCATCTCGCAAAGCCATGATAAGTAGACTTGGGCTCTTCTGGTCCAGCAGGCAAGCCACAGTACCCCCCTCATGCCCCCTCCCTCCTGCGGCAGATCGAAGCTTGGGGAGAAAGACTTGGGAGGTGAAGCGCAGGCAAGTCAGGCATGCCCCATGTGGTCCTGGCCCAGTCGGGGCTGGGGAGGGAGGGGCTGGCCTGCAGGCCCTTCTGAGGCCCAGTGGCTTTCCAGGACTGCGCCTGCAGTGGTGAGTCATCTCGAACATGCTTGCTGAATTATATAGTAAGAGACATTGTGTCTTACATGTGAATTCTGACTGGAGAGATTCCCTCGTTATGTGTATTTTGGTCTCTAGTCTGCATAGAGTCTCTGAGGATTTGGTTTGATTACAACAATGTGACTCATGTGAAAAAGGTAAGTGTGAGAATAACATGGTGGGTGCTTACTTTCTTCTTCCTCAATGTATCTCTTCACCGAAGCAAAGAGGTCTTCTTAGCTTTCCTCTACCACAGTTAAGCAATACCTAGTGCTTCAGAAGAGCCCAGGAGGCATCACCCGTGAGCCTGGAGGAAGCAATAGATCTGAAATGGCTGCCTCCATCGCAGGAGGACACTCCAAACATTTTATAATTGGCAGGAGTCCCCATGGAAGCCATGCTGGCCACAGCAGTCATTTTATCACAGTACCCACAACCTGTCCTCAAAATGCCAAGAGTTCTCATGGGCTCAACGATGTTAAGGAATGCTGTCCTTATTGGTCACATCGTTGATACATTATACAATCGGTGGGGAAAGGGGAAATTCTACATCAGGTGGAAGAGACTCACTGACTGTCCATTTTCCAGAAGGTAGAGACTGGCAAATCCATTGTACAAGAAAGCTTGAGTAACTGGAGTAGCAGCACATTTGAAACATTTGGAGCTTTTCTCTTGTAGCTTCATATCCTTTTACTTACCAATCTGGAGTGCAATTTTCCCTTCCGGGCAGTGAGCACAATCGTAGCAGCAAAATTGCTTCCCCTCTTGAACAATCCTGCTGTGCCCGGTGGGGCAGCTCTCGACACACGTACTGCGTGGGACACTCTGAGAGAAAAGCAAAAGGAAGGGGTGGGAGATGGAAATGTGCTGCTTCTCCCTTCCAGCTATGATTCTTGATTCTAACCCCTTTGCCTAAGAACACACCAGAAATGACATGCTCCCCACTTGTATAGGTACATACGTAGATACAAAGATCTAGCAAAGTGATAAGAGAAAGAAAAGGAGCTGTGTAAGCAGAGGGACAAGTGTTATGTCCTCCACATACATTTCTACTTCCCTCAACAGATATCCCTCATTGTGCGTCTTCATGAGCTAGAAATGTTGTTATTCTTGCATCAGAATTCCTGTTCTGAGGAAATGCCGGTTTGGAATCTTTTGAGACAAAAATTGCCTGCAAGCAAGAAAACTAGCACAACAGGGAAGAAGTTGTTGTGCAACTTGTTCTAGTTTTTCATTGCTAGAAAATTTTCACATTGAAACTGTGACTCTCCGTCTGTATAAGTACAGTGAAATCTCTCTCAACTCATCCCCATCTCTTCTGGTTAGTTTGTAGAGTCCAGGGCAAAAACTAAGCAGAATAATATTGTCTCTGGATTCTTGCATACATTGGATCCATTATGGCTGCACTATGAAATTTGGCAAATGGAAATCTTCCAATAGATCCAGAACCATTCAGTGTCCATCCCATGTTACTTTTTTATACATTATGGGAAAGGGTGCCATTCTGAAAAGTCAAGTGCCAATCTCGTGCGAGAAAACGGGATCTTCTGCATTTCTTTCGTGACATTCCGGGTTGTTACGAGCAGTGGGGGGCCATGTGGAAACAGCCCCAGTCTGACAATGGTGGCTGCTGTTTGATGGCTGCAGAGCAGAGGAATTGGCTGCAGCTTCGAAGGACATATCCATGGCTTTGATTTGCAAGGATATAGGAGGTAACTAAATGCTTCTCCTCTATCCTAAAGAAGTATCATAACGTTGAAAAAACATCATCCATACCTGCTGAAATTTGTGATTCCATATCAGCAAACTTCGATTAATAGTGAACTCTTCACCTGCAGTTGTCTTAGATTCCATCGAACCAACTTGGATTTTTTGAAAAGATTGATTCGAGAATGTGACCAAGTTCACAATATCATAGCCAGCAGCCAGGTCCCCATCTTCATCAAAAAAGATTTCATCTCCAGCAGAATTGTTAAAGCGAACTTTTCTCAAAAATGAACAAAGCTAGGTTGGTAAAGAAGGAGTTCACGTATTTAAAAAAGGTAGCGGTAAATAAATGAATATACCTTTCTGAAATTTGTTAACATGGAACTACTTGTTCTGCGATATTGATTTACAATTGTATTAATATGACTAAATATGAATTAACCTGGTTTTTGAAATTTGATCGAAGTGCTAAACTTAAAAATGAAGCATTTTTTGAGAAAAGAAATGAATACTATTATACTTAATACTGTATATAAATTCTATTATACTTAAGGGTGCACTGAATTTTCAGAGGGAGCCAACTCATAGATCTGACATGAGATTAGGAGCCAGATTTAAGATGGCAGCGCTGGTGGGAACATGGGTAGCTGCTCATGCCATTTGAGTTGTTTTAATTTGCTCTCTCTCCCTTTTATCACCTTACTGAGTGTTTGCCGCATAATAGAGGGAAGATTTTATTATTCTATTGTGGCATACTTTACCAGCTGCTTTGCAGTCTACCAAACCTCAGATGCTGAGTGAATTATTCCAGCACTTACTATTGATAGCTTGACGCCTCTGTGATGAATTTAGCATTCGGATTGCACTCTCGTGTTCTCATGCATGATATGAGCCATCACAGATATATGCTATCTATGTAAATGCAAATTCAAGATACCTCCCGCCAAATACTTCACCCACTTAACTACTGCTCTGAGTCCCTGCAGATGCCTCCATTGTGACCAAGAGAGGGAAAGGCTCTTTGCTACTGGGGGGAGATTAGCGGCAAGGACAAAGGCTATATGAGAGGGGGAACTCTCGTATAACTCTCATAATTTTTATGGGGTCCCTTCCCCAAGGTTGTAGACGAGGCTGGTGATCTTAAGCAAAAGGAGTATTTTTTTAATTAACAGATGAAAATACACACACACAAGAAGCAATGCACAAGCACACAGGCTCCTAAGAAAAGCTGCGGTGGAAGTGGGATAGAGTTGAGGGATTTCAGGGTAATAATTATGTATCCAAGGAGAGGGAGTCCATGGAGGAAGAAAGTTCCATTCTTTCTCTCCTGCTGCCTCAAAAAGGGGCAGTTTGTTAATGGATATTCCCAGGGCTGAGTTGATGAATTTAGATGTGAAATGCATTTTCCCAGAGTCAAATAAAACTTATTAGTGTTGATTAATTGGTCCTCGATTGCAGGGTGGGTATCTAATCACAGAAGGCGGCTATCGGAATGTGCTCAGGGGGAGACTTGGCGAGGCCCTCTATTCATTAATTTATTATTTATTTATTTTATTCGATTTATACCCCACCATCCCCAAAGATGGGCTCAGGGCGGCTAACAATATTAAAAAGTACATTAAAGTCACAAAAACAGAAAACCAATAATAATTTTTTAAAAATCATTAAAATAGTCCAGGAGCAGGCTATTTAAACAAATATTGGGAGTCCGTATATGGGCATAGCAGATGGCCGAGGGCAGCCCCAGAAGAAGTGGTGGTCTTAGATGAAAGAAGGAGGATACCCGCTGGCACTCAGCCAAATGCCCAGAGGAACATCTCCGTTTTACAGGTCCTGTGAAACTGTAACAGGTCCCACAGGGCCCGGTTCTCCAGCGGGAGAGCATTCCACCAGGTCTGGGCCAGGGCAGAAAAAGCCCTGGCCCTGGTTGAGGCCAGATGGATGTCCTTTGGGCCAGGAACCACCAGAAATTGCTTGTCTGCAGAGCGCAACACCCTGCAAGGTATGTCTTGGAAGAGGCGGTCCCTCAAGTGTGCAGTTCCCTGTCCGTGAAGGGCTTTAAACACCAAGGTTAACAACTTGAACCAGATCTGGGAGCCAGTGCAGCTGGCACAGCACAGGATGAATGTGTGCTTGGATTGGCATTCCAGTCAGGATGCATGCCACTCATTCTGGACGAGCTGTAACTTCTGGGTCAGGCCCAAGAGCAGCCCTGCGTAGTCTAGTCTGGAGGTGACCGTTGCACGGATTACTGTGGCCAGGTCCCAGGGCGAAAGATAGGGCACCAGTTGCCTGGCCTGTCAAAGATTAAAAAAGGCAGACCTGGCAATGGTCGTGACCTGACCCTCCAGTGCCCGTTGCTGGGAGGAAAGTCAATCAATCACCACCACCCCCTGCATTATCATGCGCCAGACTATTCTTAACTCAATTTCACAGGTGGGTTTCCGCATTGCTCTGCCCAGCCAGCTTGGAATTTCCTGTGATGCAGATCAACCTGCATTAATCCAGGGCCCTGTGATTTTGATAACACAGGCTTATATCAAATATGGTGGAGGCCTGGGCTGACTACTTACACCATGTGTGAGGAACAGTTAGTCAGTTCTTTTCTCTGACACATTATTGTGCCCACCTTTGCTTCTTCAATGCACACGGAACAGTTTTATTACAGATTCTTAGATCCAGAGGAGTTAGCCGTGTTAGTCTGTAGTACCAAAATCAAAAAGAGTCCAGTAGCACCTTTAAGACTAACCAATTTTATTGTAGCATAAGCTTTCAAGAATCACAGTTCTCTTCGTCAGAGAACTGTGATTCTCAAAAGCTTTTGCTACAATAAAATTGATTAGTCTTAAAGGTGCCACTGGACTCTTTTTGATTACGGAGTCTGAATCTATAAAATGACATTTGTCTTCTTGCAAACAAAGCAGTTCATAATATATAATATAATAAAAACTGGGCTGGTAGAATGCGTTTCCCGACAGATTAGTGTGCCACTTAGAATGGTAAACAAAGTCACTATTATCAGTATCCCCTCAATACAGCTAGGGAGTTGAGGCTCAGAGGAGTGGGTTACCCGAGGCCCCCTGCACTGGGATTCAAAACAGTAGAGGGCTGATTCACAGTACAACCTCTTAACCACTTACAGAGCAGGAGGCAATGCCCTTCTCCCTTTCATCCAGCCAGGATAAGAAACAGGGCAGGTGGAAATGCCCGCCTCTTTAAATCTATGGGAAGAAGGCACTGAGCAGACTTCAATGCTCACCCTATCTTCACTCTGCAGGAATCAGGTGCCAAGCAGGCAGCAATACCCATCCCCCTTCAACCTGACAGAATCAGGAGCAGAGCAAGTCGCAATATCTACACCCCCCTCACCCGTCTGGTATTAGGAGTGGAGTAGGTGGCGATGCCCACCCCTTGCCGGGATAAGAAGCAGAGCAGGTGTCAATACTTACTCTCTTCAACCTACTGGAATAAGGCACTGAGCAGGCAGCTATACCCACCCCCCTTCCCCCATCTGCAAAAAGGTGTGAAGCAGGAGGCAATGCCCGTTTCTGCTTCACCCATCTGCGATCAAGAGCTGAGCAGGTGGCCATGCCACTCCGCTTTACCCAACCTGTATCAGGTGTGGAGCAGGTAGCAAAGCCTCTCACCCATTCGTGTGACCAAGATCGGGTGTGGAGCAGGAGGCAATGCCCGTTTCCCCTTCACCCAGCTGGAATCAGGAACAGAGCAGGTCGCAATGCCTGTCTCCCTTTACCTAACTCGTATCAGGCATGGAGCAGGAAGCAAAGCCCACCTCCCTTCACGTGGCCGAGATCACTCATGAAGCAGGTGCGCACCCCCCTCTGTCACTGGCCAGGATCAGTGAGGGAGGAGGAGGGGATGCCTTCCTAGCCACCCTCCCCTTTCTAGAGCTTGTTGTATTTTTTCCCCACAACGGACTTTGTTGCTAATATATAATATAATAACAACTGGGCTTATATAATGCTTTTCCTGACAGATTAGCCCCACTTAGATTGGTGAACAAAGTCAGTGTTATTACTATCCCCCTCAATACAGCTGTGGATTGTGGCTCAGAGGAGTGGGTTACCCAAGGCCCCCTGCACTGGGATTCAAAACAGCAGAGGGCTGATTCACAGTACAACTTCTTAACCACTTTGCTATAGCAACTCTCATAATGGATGAACTGTGACAAGAAGAACTGTGACTGACCTGCCATGGCTGAGCATAGAGAAGATCTCCTTTCCCCATCACTCTCTGCTGAGTTCTTGATGAATAAATGGCATGGAGTGCATGTACCACAGCATGGACAGCATTGTAGATGCCATAGCTGTGACCAGACATTCCCATTTCAAACACAGTGCCAGGGACGCTGTCAAGCTTCTCCTCCCCTGTGCAGTTTTTGTTTCGGGATGCATCAATGTTATACAGTGGTAGCGAACAGTGAAATACGTACAACCAAAACGGCTGAATGAAATAAATCTCTGATTGGTATGGATTCAGCGTCTCAAGGAAGTTCTGAAATCCTGGCACCTTATTCGTGTGCAGTGCAAAGGACAAACTGCCATTGAGGGATTTGGGTGTGAATTTACGCCCAAGTAAAATATATGTGACATCCCATTCAGCTGTTGCGATCCAAACTCGCTCTATTGGCAGCTGCTGAAGAATTTCATAATTTTCTAGAATTATTCGTAAACCTTGCATAGACTCATCATTCCCATAGACAAGAATGACGTTGAGTTTGCTAAACCAGATATTTCAAGCTATCCTCTCCAAGATTTCAGCAAAATTTGCATTTTCTATGTAACTTCTTCTCATTGTTGGAATCATTTCTTTCAAAGCAATGCAAATATTAGCCTGGAACAACCTTGGTACCACGTTCTGAAGGAACATTTCTCCACTGTCGTCATCTGATGTGAGGAGGCCAATCCAGTTCCATCCAAAATGCTTCAGGAGATGAACAATCCCAACCCATTGAGGAGTTTCAGATGGAATCATCCGGAATAAATAAGGGAACTGAGTTTTAGCATTCATTGTAGTATGAAAGGAACCATAAGTGACCTAAGATGGTAGATCATGACTTTATGAGACATGACAAAACTCTTCATTTATTTTTTGAAAATATCATTCACCCAAAAACAAACATAAATAAGTCATTTATTCTGTTTGGTTATCTAAGAAACATTATAGTTTGTAACAATCATAATCTAAAATTTCTATTCACGCTATCAAGGGAGGGCAGTGGAGAACCCCACTTGTGTATGGCTCCTTCAGGGCTTGAGCAAAGAATGGCCGTGGATAACACAGTGGACTAAACGTAGAGATCTGAGAAAGACAATTAACTCTAGAGGATTTCTTTAGCTATGTCTACATTTCAACATCCCTGTAAGCATACATACCTGTGGAATCTTGTATGTAGTTAAAATGTTAGCCATCTGGATCGAGTTTTGGGAGGTGAAGCCACCAATGACGGCCATTACTTTCTTCTTCCTGTCACAGTCGTAATTGACATGAGTTGGATTTTCTCTGAAGATTATATCCAGAATGCCTTTGGAGCTTTGCAGTGACTTGAAAGCATTTTCATATATCTTTGATCCCAGTGTGGTGTTGGGTAAGAGTTTGGAATCCTTGATTTCATTAAAGGCAAAAACAAAGGCTAGGATATGCTGATATTGTTTAGTTATTAACCTGCAATGAGAGTTTTGTGTAGTCTCTCAGGCCTGTATCATAGGAAACGTTTGTGGCTTTTCTACTAAAATACTTGTTATGGAAAGAGCACTCACAGGCTATTGTTCTGCTCCTGCTACAGAGACCAACGGAGGTGGTTTGCCACTACCTTCCTCTGCAACCCTGGTCTTAGTTGAAGGCCTCCCATCCAATTACTAACCGAGGGAAACCCTGCTTATCTTCTGAGGTCTGACAAAGTCAGGCTTTCCTGGGCTATCCAGGCCTGGGCGCAACTCTAGCCAGGAGCCTGAAAATTGGCCACCGGCATCAGGAAGATAATTGGGATTCTAGTGCCGGAGGAGAAGGGAATAGAAATATCATGGCCCAGATGTTATCGCCACAACCTACACCTCAATGGAAGCAAAAGTTGTCTAAGGTAGGCATAACTCTGAGCCATCATTTCCAAGATGATGGCAGGAGTTGCACTTCCAAAATAAAGGGAATCGGAGCATCCTGTCTCAGATTATCTCAAATACCCATGATGTTCTGCAATGGAAGTAACATTGCACATATCTCAAAAAAAGCAAAGGGTTACAAAATTTGTCACCAGCCTCGGAGTTATGGTTGCAGTGCCAAAAATGAAGGGAGCCAGAACATCTTTGCCCAGATCATTGCAAGAATACCCCTTCCTTGCTGTTTCCCATTGAAATTAAGGTACTCCATTTGTGACAGGCCTGAAACATCAGAGCACAAATACAGAGGGGTTCACGGTCAGCTGCCAGCTTTAGGATGATCAAGGGTTTTGCAGAAATGAATAGAATTGCATTAACACATCAGACCACCAAGCTTGGAGTTTTAAATGAGGGCACGGTTCTGAGTGTGAGTGGGTCAAAATCAGGCAGTAACCTTATATGACATAAGGGGAATTCAACCCTGGGTCTCCTTGATCCTAGTTCTAGATTCTAACCACTATACAACACGGGCTTTGATAGGTCATGGATGTTTTTAAGCCCCCCTCCCCCATTTTGAGATGTGTGCATTTATATTTATATCCATCACCCCTATGCGAACACAGAGTCAAGTATGAACCACTATGCAGTATGAACCGTAATATTTAATGCTTTTAAATGTTTTTAAATGTATTATTTAATGTTTTTAAATGTTTTTAATGGTGGGTGTTGTTTGTATTTGTTATCCGCCCTGAACCTGCGAAAGTGGGGAGGGCAGAATATAAATATAATAAATTAAATTAAATTAAATTAAATTATGTGGAAGAATTATGCCTGCCACAGATGGATTGATGAACATATGGACAGACGGCCATGTGGACTGAGGGATGGTTCCTTACACTATGATAGATTCCTCTTCATGGCTTTTGTGAACAGACTCGACTGAAAATAAAGGAAAATTGTCTGAGATGATATGGAAGTTCTAATTTTTGATGTTAGACTTATGACCTTTGTTTCACACTTGGAAATCATCATTTGATGACACAGTTAGCAAGTACTGAACATGAAATAGCCCTTTGCAATCAGAGTCTTCTCTCCTGTGTATTCTCATTTCTCAATTGCATGAGAATGGTTTTAAAACTTCGTGCAGATCTTTTATACAATAAAGAGTTACTTACCTCCCTACTAAGTCATACCTTGGTGGTGCTGTAAAGTTGAGTAAAAGATTTTTAGGGTATACAGTGGATACAGATCCTCCAATGATCATTTCCTCTCCAGAGTTCTCCAAATGCTGTGGATCTCCTGGCTGCCAACTGCTGACGGAATCTGACCTGTTGCCGAATGTATAAGGCAGCAATGGCAGGAGGAATGACAGCAGTAACATACTTGTGAATGCTAGACAAATACTGATCCACTTCCAGCTGTGGTCCTTCGTTTTCTCACATACATCTGCTAGCATATTTGAGAAAAGGAGTAGCCAGTTGTCTGTCTTGTAACGTTGACTCTTCGGTTTTGCTTCTCTACTTTTGCCCTTGGATTTATAATTTTCTTTTGTAAACACAGGATATACACTTTTGTATGGAATGGGAGCTATTTATATACATGGTTTCTGCTATATATATATATATATATATAATATATGCATAACATACAATATCATTTACTAATGTATACACAAAATAGCCACTTGTAATGTTTATGGGTAGGAAAAATGATATGAAATTAGAGATTTTTTATATACACAAAGGAAGAGAAACATTGTAATTGTTATTTAAAGCAGCAAAGATTAGACACTTCAAAAGAAAATTCATAGATGGCCGATTCAACTCATCTGCCCAATATTGGCAGAAAGCCATCAACTCAGAAATCAGAAGTTTTTTCCCTCGTCTCTTTTCCAACATGGGCATAAAGGATAAAATCAGAAAGCTACATATGACTAATCGAGCCTGATGCAATTGAATCTCCCAGATCTCTGAGCTACAGCTTGCTTTTATAGACCGAATGTGGTATAGCACAAGTCATTGAGCTGCATTTGCCTCTTGATTTTCAAAGTAATCATTATTCATTAGCTGCGCACCTTTTTAAAAAGGAGTTTAATTATACTGTTTTTCTAATTACAGGGCAAATAATCTTCTTTCCCAAGGCCTCAAGGTTTCACCATGCCGCTGTATACCTTGTTTTTATCAAAAGTTGTTAATGATTTTTGTGAGGCTCCAACATGGCCAGTGCTTTGCCCCCTCAGTTGGAAGAATGAGACAGACACAATTTCTTGGAATAAATGGCCACTTTATTAAACATAACATCAACACTAAACTGCGGCAAGGGCAAACTATGCGGTACAGGTCAAGCCACGGGGTCCCTCAGACCACCGCCCTGACCTGTCTGGGCTAGCCCCGCTGCCCCGGGCATAATCCATTCATGGAATGGCCTCAGCCCGGCCGGCCAGGCAAAGAGTTCCCCCCTCAAGCTCCTAAAGCCTCAGCCATACAGCATGAGGGAAGGACTTGCACCTGGGGTTCCCTGGTGGCAGTCTGCACAGGTGGTGGTAGCCATGAAGCATTACCCTCCGTCCTGAGAGACCCCATTTCCCCACCACTGGGGAATTGCCAAAGGGGTGCTCACCAGCCCGCTCCCTATTTCCCCACTTTCTCCTGCCAACGCGATAGGCCAAGCCTCAGCTTAGGCCCTCGTGCCCCACAGGTGGCCTAGTGCCAACCTGAGCCCGAGCCGCAGGTCGTCTAAGAAGATGTCATTGCCGGATGGGGACAAATGGACCCCATCTGCCCTGTAAAGGGTGGCATTTGCGGCCTTAATGTGAGGGTGAGGGAGGTAGATGCCGAGAGCCGTAGCTAGGGCTTTCTGAATTGCCCTATTGGCCCTGCGCCTAGCACGAGCCATACCCCTGGGGTCTAACAACTCCCGCCATCTGCGGCGGGGGAGCATCTCTGACCAGAATATATATACACCGGGCCAGCGGTTCTTAATTATCCGAAGGTCAGCAATCACCTGCAAGGACAAGGCTCTGCCTTTCAATAAACCAAGGTCATTACCACCCATGTGTAAGACCAAAATATGAGGAGGAGGACCGTTCCTTCCCCCAAACAAGAGAGGCAGCAACCCAGACCACCGAAGGCCTCGCCTGCCCAGCCATTCAACTGAGGCGTCTTCGCTCAACCCCAGCTGAGCTCCAATCAGCGTCCGTCTGGCTTGCACCGCAGCCCAGAACACCATACTGTGGCCAGCTATAAGAATCCGCTTCCTCTCAAAGATGCTCCCTGCTCCTGGAACGAAAATCAAACTGCGTGAGACGAGAACAACGGGAGGGGGTGAATGTACGACCGAAAGGCAGCCGACTTCCATCTGCCCACCTTCTGAATGGTCTTGTCAGCGTAGCCCATGGCCGCTGCAGTAGATGCAGCTCCAATCCGGAAAGAATGAGTGCCAAATTTGACACCCACCAAACCCAGCCGCCGCAGCGCTCTATCCGTCACTGCCCAAAATTGATAGCGGGTTAAGGGAGAGCGATCCTCGTGCCTAAACAACACTCCCTCATCCTCGCCCCGAACTGCCAGGTAAGAATGAAGAGCCCTTACCGGGCACAAAGTCTCATCGTCACAGGGTCCAAAGGTGAACACGGACCCCACCCTCTTCTGATCGGTCTTAGACCGCTTAATACAGATCAAAACTTTATTGCCCTTAAACTGGATATCACAGGATGATAAAGCCCGCCCAGAGGCGTCCCTTTGTGACTGAGCCACCAACTCGTTCACCCTTAACGCGCCAAAGAACGCAGTGAGGGAGGCGGCATGAAACAACTGGCATTCAAAACCAGACTTGCAAATCTCCCCCCATAGAGCCCCAAGACCTCTAAGGATCGCAGGGGAAATTGGCTGCCTTAAATCCTTAACGCCCCTGGCCTCTCTGGACCAACCCTCGAACATCTTTCGGAGTCTAAAATCTCCCATATGCTCCAGCAAGCCACGTGCCTTGCTAGCAAATGCCAACGCAGCCATCTGGCCCCGAATAGTCTTAACTGCAAGACCACGAGCCCGCTGGGCCACACAGAATTGCAGCAGGTGCTCCACAGGAATGGGCCACGCCTGACTCAGCCCAACCCCTTTTCTAAAGTCCTGAAGCAGTCCTACCACCCTTTCATACCACCGATGAGTGCTGGGAGCAATGGCCATCTGAATAGCTCTGTTCACTTCGACCTGCCAAGCCACCACAGCTCCGGTGGCATCCTGGAGGGAAGGCATTATAACCCACTGACATTATAACCCACTGAGATCCCTTTCCTCCACAAACCTCCCCTTCTCAAGCTCCACCTCCAAATCCCCAGGAATTTCCTGAGACGAAATTGGCAACTCTGGGTCCACTGGATGCCCCTTAATGGCTCTTCTCAGTGTGCTGTAAAGCCCCATTTATGACTGTGGGCCTGCCAGTCTTGGCCTAGCCGGTCTCAGAGAATTGTTTTGAGGATGTTTTCATTAGAATATTCACAACAATTGTCTTGGTTGCGTTATCTATTCCTCATTCTCAACTTTTCATTTTCCGGTTTCTGATATATCTCCATTTAGAAATCTCCGTTCTCTGCAGAAGGAGTTCTGTCAGGTTCTTTTTACTATACTTTTGATAATTCCGAAATCTGAGCAATGGTAGCTTAATGAGATTGAAAGTTTGCTTTGATGCTACTGTTTTTAAACATTTGGGTCGGCAGTGGGGTCTCTTTAAGAAGAAAGAAGGTATATGTGATTGCAGGATTTCATCCCAGTGGTGAGTGTGTGACTGCCAGTAAAAAGACACACTCTCAAAATGGTTGCTGAAATGAATTCAATGCTTTATTGGAAGGCAAAATTCACAGAAAAGCACAACAGCAAAAAGACTCAAGTTTGTAATACATGAATAAATGGCAATAAATCATTATCTACAGCTAATAATATGGATTACATATATTTTATGTATATAGCAAGTAACATGGAATAGATATACAGTAAAAAAGCAAATTAGGTGGGAATTTTCAGAATTCTTTCTCAACCAGTCCTTAGTAGGAGACACACTGGGCAGTGGAGAGATAAATCATCAAACACTAAGAAATATGAATATATCTGGAAAAACTTATCAGAAGATTAGAACCAGCATAGTGCATGCTAGCCAGTCTCAAAGCTTCTAAATATGAAAGTATTATTAGCTTCCCCGCTAAAATGGGCACAATCCAAAAATAAATCCGGATTAAGCCGATCGTGGATCTGGGCTGCCGCTGAACGCAGGTTCCCGATTCTAACCGATCAAGTGTCGTTTCCGGTCCGAAATTGGGAATTGGGGAGGCCAGCACCCAGAGCAACTGTAGTCAGGCTGTTGCGCATGCACGCGCTCTTGAGTCACCCCTGCCCACACAGCAAGCCGGTTGTTCTGGTGCGCTGCAGAGCTGGCAGCAGCACGAGTGGCTCGGAGGCTGCCTGCGCCATTCACCTGCCCCGCAAGGCAAGGGGCGGCCGGCTTGTCTGTGCGCCCCTTGTCCTGGGGAAAGGTGAACGGCGCAGGTGGCCTCCCAGCCTCCCGCACTGCCTTTTGCTTTTCCCCAGGACAAGGGGAGGCTGGCCTGCACACACGCCCCTTGTCCTGGGGAAAGGCGAACGGCGCAGGTGGCCTCCCAGCCTCCTGCACTGCCTTTTGCCTTTCCCCAGGACAAGGGGAGCCTGACCTGCACACACACCCCTTGGCCTGGTGAAAGGCGACCGGCGCAGGCGGCCTCCCAGCCTCCTGCACTGCCTTTTGCCTTTCCTTTGTGCCCACCCCCTTCCCCCTCCCTCCCTTGGATTGCTGCTCCATGGTTGGAAGGAAGCCTGCTAATCAAAGAAAGCTGGGCTTCCATTTGTGTTTTGAGGGTGACAGAAGGAGGGCAAACACAGCTCATTTCCCTGACTCCGTTGCCCCGGGAATTAATTACTAGTGCCAGAGTTTCTGCAATTCCGAACAGAAACTAACCCATCCGATCAAGTCCCGCACTAGCAAACTCCCGACGGCTGGATCGGTTGCCATGGACAGAACCGATTAGCTGAGTCACGATGGCGAAAATGCCAAAATTGGGGGGGTTTGAAATTGTAATTCAAATTGTGCCCATCTCTATTCTCCACCACCTTCTTAAGCTCCTAGGTTACTGCTAAGTTCCTTTGCAAGCAGAATCTGTTTCATTCCTATCTATATGAGAATCTAGAAATCTTGGGAAGGATGGATGAATTCTCAGATTCCTGAGGACATGGAGAAGGGGAAGAAAGGAAACAGGATGCCCTTTGGAAGCTCCAAGCGACAGAGAGACAGCATCTTCAAGGTAGGCAGAACCCAAAGAGAGGAGCCTGGTTTCGCAGTTGTCCTTCTTCCTCATCTTTCCTTCCTTGACCATCCGCAGCGACAATACAATGGTGGCACTGCACTCATTAGAGGTGGGTGCAGAGATGTGGATTTAATTCCCCTCATATGTGGTTTACCTTCCCTCCCAGGGACAACAGCCTCATTCCCATAACATCTCCCAGTATGCCCAAAAAATAGGCAGCCAAAAGGCTTGCGGAAGAGGGAATGACAGCCGAACGTATGTTCATTATTCAAGACGGGTGAGATTTCTCTTCCTGTCATTATTTGGTCTGCAGTGATCGGACTCCATGTTGTTAAAGGATCCTGGACCAATACAGCCTTCCCCTCATTATTAATATGGAGAGAGATGAAAGAGAAGAAATCAATTCGAAATTTTAAAAAAACATTTAAAGAATTATGTGCCAGTTATTTTTTCCTGCTCTCTGGTGTTCAGTTGAGATCTGAATATAATAATGTAGCATTTGGGGAAGAAGATACAAGCCACTAAGCCTCCACTAGAGGCCAAGATGGAAACGATCTCCACGGCCACCATGTCTTTCCCCTTGGTGCTCAGATAGGTGGGGACAAAGGAGATCCAAACACTGCAGAAGACCAGCATGCTGAAGGTGATCAGCTTGGCTTCATTGAAAGAATCAGGTAAAGTCCGTGCTAGGAAGGCCACCATGAAACTGATGGTGGCCAGAAGTCCCATGTAGCCCAGTACAATATAGAACATGATTTCTGAGCCGTCATTGCACTGAATGATGATATAACTGATTTGGGAGTGTGTGTCAAACTCTAGGAAAGGGGGCGAAGTTGCCAACCACAGTGCACAGATGCCAGTTTGAATGAAACAACAGGGAATGATGACTGACATGGCCAGTCTCTTCCCCACCCATTTCCTCATCCTATTCCCTGGCTTGGTGGCCATGAAGGCAACCACTACAGTGACTGTTTTGGCCAAAATACAAGACACAGCTATGGTGAAGATGATGCCAAACAATGTTTGCTGTAGAAGGCAGGTCACTGTCCCAGGCGGGCCGATGAATAGGAAGGAACACAGAAAGCTGAGCAGCAGAGAGGTGAGCAGGACACAGGTGATGCTTCGATTGTTGGCTTTGACAATTGGTGTGTTCCAGTGTGTGCTAAAAATCCCCGCCACTATAGCTGTGGCCACAAAACATAAAACAGCGAGAGAAGCCAAGCCTGCTCCCAAGAGGTCCCGGTAGGACAAGTAGGTTCTGGATTTTGGAATGCATTGATCTCTTTTCTGGTTGGGATATTCGTCTTCTGGGCATTTCTCACATTGGTCTGCATCTGAAATTCATAATTGTTACTATCATTTATGAATGTACTGTTTTATATTGTGCCAGTCCAAAGATGCTGCTGAGAAGGGCTTTTCAGGGAAAGTCTCTTAATTCCTCTTTGCTCAGTTCCTTCCGGGAATCCACAATTGCCATGAAGGAAGGAAATGGAGGGATCCTGACCGGGGTTAGGCACAAATGTCCCCTGCTACTTTTGCAAGAGATGTTCAGATTGGCTGTAGCAGCTAGCAGAACTCAGGAGAAACTTCAAAATTGGGCAAGTGCTTCAGGATAATCACGGGAATTGCAGAGGAAGGAAAAAATGGGGTTGGGAGCATCCTGTCCCACCCGATCCTTACAAACCCCAGCCCCTGCTGGGTATAATGATTCCTTGACCAATCAGATACTATTGGATGCAGTGGTTAAACTGTCAGAATAGGATCAAGGAGATCCGGGTTCTAAAACTGCCAGGGAAGGTTGTTGACTGACTGTGGGTAAGTCACACTCTATTGGCCTGATCTGTCTCATAGGGCAGTTGTGCTGGTGAGATCATGGAGAACAATGTCAGTTATTTTGGGTCTCCAATGGAGAGGAGTTCAGGTGATGATATTTGTTATCAATCTGTTCTGAATTACAGATCACTAGCAAAAAAAGATGGTTCTTGATGTTGCTCATTCTGCTATTGCTGCAGCTCTCTTGGCATGAGGAAGAAGTGCTTCTTCTCTATTCAAACTACTGTTAAATATGACAAACAGATAGAGCTTCCAGGTTGTTATACTGAGCCCCAGTAAAGTATAAA
This sequence comes from Eublepharis macularius, assembly GCF_028583425.1. NCBI lineage: Eukaryota > Metazoa > Chordata > Lepidosauria > Squamata > Eublepharidae > Eublepharis > Eublepharis macularius. Next base: position 177,745,046 of record NC_072793.1, read on the forward strand.
ACAAATACCCGGGCTGATGTTGCAATAGGGCTCATTAATTTCTTTTTCAAATAGAAATAACAGAAAAAAAATGGCTCTTTTAAGAGGCAATAAGAGGAACTGTAGTTAAGGAACTGAAGTTTGGGAAGGAAATTCCCCTCCCCTCCCAAGCCTGCTAATTGAGTTTATGCAAGGAAACCTTGTTTAATACCTGTTGAGAATACTTTGTCAATACTGCATGCATATTTGTTAAAGTGAGTTAGTATTAGAGGTGGGCACGATCCCCCCCAAAATACCGATCAAGCCGATCGTGGATCCGGGCCTTCGCCGAACCCAGATCACCGATTTTCTCCGATCAAGTCCCGTTTCCGATCCGGAATCAGGAGTTGGGAACTGGGGAGGCCAAAGCAGGAGGGTGTGCCACTATTTTCAGCGATATAGGAATGGTAGTTGGTGGCAACGACCGCCAGGCCTGGGGGTCACGGGGAGGTGGTGATGAGCCGCCTCCCCTCAGGGGCTGGTGGGTCTGGCTGCTCACCGCCGACACTCGCCATGTGCCCGAGGTGCCCACTGAGCTTGGCCCCAGAGCTAGGCAGCAGCCCTGGAACCAGAGAGAGAGACTAGAGCCCTAGCCCACCACCACTGCCCCAGACCTGACCAGGCAATAATGTATGTAGCTGAGCCCTCAGCCGAGGTGCCCACTGAGCTTGGCCCCAGAGCTAGGCAGCAGCCCTGGAACCAGAGAGAGAGACTAGAGCCCTAGCCCACCACCACTGCCCCAGACCTGACCAGGCAATAATGTATGTAGCTGAGCCCTCAGCCGAGGTGCCCACTGAGCTTGGCCACAGAGCTAGGCAGCAGCCCAGGAACCAGAGGGAAGAGATCCCTAATTCCGTATCCGCTGAAGCCCAGCACAAAGCTAAAGCTCTCTCTCTTTCTCTCTCCAAAAGCGGCAAGCAAGAGCTCTGTGTCCCACTCCACCTCAAACAGAAAGTGAAACTTAGCCACGGAGCACATGGCTATTTAGAAGCCTGGGTCCCTATCTGCAACGCAGCAGGGCTATGTTTGGCCATCAGAGCTGCCTCTCAGGGTTTACAGGGATGAGATTCGAGTGCCCATGGCTACAGAAGAACACCCCCTCCCCTCTCTTCTCCCAAATGGTGATGTGTTGCTGGCTGCTCTGTGGCTGGAAGGAAGCCTTGCTGATCAAGGAAAGTTGGGCTTCCATTCACGTTTCCAGGGCAACAGAAGGAGGGCGAACACGGCTCAGGCATTCCCCGGGCTCCGTTTCCCCGGAATAGATTACTGGCGCCAGACTGTGTGCAATCTCGAATAGAAACCACTTGTTCCAATCAAGCCACGAATGAGCGCCCCCCCCCCGACCGCTGGATCAGTTGCCATGGATGGAACCGATCAGCAGGGTCCCGATGGCGCAAACACCATTATTGGTTTTTTTTTCAAATCGTGATTCCGATCGTGCCCATCTCTAGTTAGTATAACAGAAGTATGAAGCCCCCGTTGGGAATTGCTATTGCAATGCTGCTTCACATTCCCTTGGAGCTGATCTCTTAGGCTGCACCCACCTTGGATGGACCTAGGATGGTTTCCAATACTTTTGTGCACATATCACTTTGTCTGGCCATCACTCTGACAGAAAATATATTTTAGTACGAGTAACAAAGCCCATTGTGGGGGGGAAATACAATAGGTTCTAGAAAGGGTGGGGCAAGCGGGGCAGGCATTGCTGCTTCCACCACGGTCTATCTAGCCCAGGTCTATCTGCCATAGACTTGCAGGGCGACCAGTCCTCAAAATCCCAAGAGTAGCCATGGGCTCAACTATGTTAAGGAATGCTGTCATTCGTGGACACATTGTTTAAACATTATAAAATTGGTGGGGAAAGGGGAAATTCTACATCAGGTGGAAGCAGGCCATGAGATTCTCACTGACTGTCCATTTTCCAGAAGGTAGAGACTGGCAAATCCATTGTACAGGAAAGCTCGAGTAACTGGAGTAGCAGCACATCTGAAACATTTGGAGCTTTTCTCTTGTAGCTTCATATCCTTTTACTTACCAATCTGGAGTGCAATTTTCCCTTCCGGGCAGTGAGCACAATCGTAGCAGCAAACTTGCTTCCCCTCTTGAACAATCCTGCTGTGCCCAGTGGGGCAGCTCTCAACACACGTACTGCGTGGGACAGTCTGAGAGAAAAGCAAAAGGAAGGGGTGGGAGATGGAAATGTGCTGCTTCTCCCTTCCAGCTATGATTCTTGATTCTAACCCCTTTGCCCAAGAACACACCAGAAATGACATGCTCCCCACTTGTATACATACATACGTAGATACAAAGATCTAGCAAAGTGATAAGAGAAAGAAAAGGAGCTGTGTAAGCAGAGGGACAAGTGTTATGTCCTCCACGTGCATTTCTACTTCCCTCAACAGATATCCCTCATTGTGCATCTTCATGAGCTAGAAATGTTGTTATTCTTGCATCAGAATTCCTGTTCTGAGGAAATACCGGTTTGGAATCTTTTGAGACAAAAATTGCCTGCAAGCAAGAAAACTAGCACATCAGGGAAGAAGTTGTTGTGTAACTTGTTCTAGTTTTTCATTGCTAGAGAATTTTCACATTGAAACTGTGACTCTCCGTCTGTATAAGTACAGTGAAATCTCTCTCAACTCATCCCCATCTCTTCTTGTTAGTTTGTAGAGTCCAGGGCAAAAACTAAACAGAATAATATTGTCTCTGGATTCTTGCATACATTGGATCCATTATGGCTGCACTATGAAATTTGGCAAATGGAAATCTTCCAATAGATCCAGAACCATTCAGTGTCCATCCCATGTTACTTTTTTATACATTATGGGAAAGGGTGCCATTCTGAAAAGTCAAGTGACATCGCACAAATCTTGTGCGAGAAAACGGGATCTTCTGCATTTCTTTCGTGACATTCTGGGTTGTTACGAGCAGCGGGGGGCCGTGTGGAAACAGCCCCAGTCTGACAATGGTGGCTGCTGTTTGATGGCTGCAGAATAGAGGAATTGGCTGCAGCTTCGAAGGACATATCCATGGCTTTGATTTGCAAGGATATAGGAGGTAACTAAATGCTTCTCCTCTATTCTAAAGAAGTATCATAACATTGAAAAAACATCATCCATACCTGCTGAAATTTGTGATTCCATATCAGCAAACTTCGATTAATAGTGAACTCTTCACCTGCAGTTGTCTTAGATTCCATCGAACCAATTTGGATTTTTTGAAAAGATTGATTCGAGAATGTGACCAAGTTCACAATATCATAGCCAGCAGCCAGGTCCCCATCTTCATCAAAAAAGATTTCATCTCCAGCAGAATTGTTAAAGCGAACTTTTCTCAAAAATGAACAAAGCTAGGTAGGTAAAGAAGCAGTTCACGTATTTAAAAAAGGTAGCGGTAAATAAATGAATATACCTTTCTGAAATTTGTTAACATGGAACTACTTGTTCTGCGATATTGATTTGCAATTGTATTAATATGACTAAATATGAATTAACCTGGTTTTTGAAATTTGATCGAAATGCTAAACTGAAAAATGAAGCATTTTTTGAGAAAAGAAATGATTACTATTATACTTAATACTGTATATAAATTCTATTATACTTAAGGGTGCACTGAATTTTCAGAGGGAGCCAACTCATAGATCTGACATCAGATTAGGAGCCAGATTTAAGATGGCAGTGCTGGTGGGAACATGGGTAGCTGCTCGTGCCATTTGAGTTGTTTTAATTTGCTCTCTCTCCCTTTTATCACCTTACTGAGTGTTTGCCACATAATACAGGGAAGATTTTATTATTCTATTGCGGTATACTTTACCAGCTGCTTTGCAGTCTACCAAACCTCAGATGCTGAGTGAATTATTCCAGCACTTACTATTGATACCTTGACGCCGCTGTGACGAATTTAGCATTCGGATTGCTCTTTCGTGTTCTCATGCATGATATGAGCCATCACAGATATATGCTATCTATGTAAGGGGAGGGGAAGAGAGGGAAAGGCTCTTTGCTACTGGGGGGAGATTAAGGACAAGGACAAAGGCTATGCAAGAGGGGTAACTCTGGGATAAATTCACCAATTTTTATGGGGTCCCTTCCCCAAGGTTGTAGACAAGGCTGGTGATCTTAAGCAAAAGGAATATATTTTTTAATTAACTGATGAAAATACACACACACAAGAAGCAATGCACAAGCACACAGACTCCTAAGAAAAGCTGCGGTGGAAGTGGGATAGAGTTGATGGATTTCAGGGCAATGATTACGTATCCAAGGAGAGGGAGTCCATGGAGGAAGAAAGTTCCATTCTTTCTCTCCTGCTGCCTCAAAAATGGGCAGTTTGTTAATGGATCTTCCCAGAGCTGAGTTGATGAATTTAGATATGAAATGCATTTTCCCAGATACAAATAAAAACTTATTAGTGTTGATTGATTGCTCTTCGATTGCAGGCCGGCGATCTAATCATAGAAGGAGGATAATGGAATGTGCTCAGGGGGAGACTTGGCGAGGCCCTCTATTCATTTATTTATTATTTATTTATTTTATTCAATTTATATCCCGCTGTCCCCACAGATGAGCTCAGGGTGGCTAACAACATTAAAAAGTACTTTAAAATCGGGACTTGTGGTTTGGGATTCATGAATGTCTAATGCAGCTCGGGGAGCTGAGCTGTCCGTGTCGCTGTTTGTAAGGGCTGGAGGGGCGCAAATTGCCCGTAGCCCCCTGTTCTCAGGCGGAGAACAGGCAAATATGCTCAAGACCTTGAAGGCGCGTTGATCTTGGGTGTGAGAGGGGTTCTACGCAACGAGCCCCCATCCACTCTTGAGGTCCCACCCGAAGAAAGGTTGTCAAGATCTCTTCAGCGGCTCTGGAGTCAATTTTTTTTGGCATAAGACCTACATGCCCAAGCTTCAGCAAACTAAGAAGGGAACCTGAATCGATTGGATAATCGAAGCAGCGATTACAACCCAAGAGATGCATCTAAGAAGGTAAAGATTGCTATCTCTCAATACGGGACAGATTACAATAAGAAATAAAGTGACAAAGAGAATTAGAAAACTGCAAAAGACTTGATATATAATTGAGAAAATTCCGGCAAATAAATTACTAAAAAGTGACATTGTAAAGAAAAGTTAGCGCGGAAAAACGATTATTGTTTACATACCTGTGGCTAAGAAGAGATAGCGGACTGTGAGAAAGTTTTAACATCGCGAGAACTGCTGTGAAACGGAGAGGAACAGGAAGTGCGTCAGAACCATAAAAAGTCTGGCAAGAACAACGGAAGTGGAATATCGCCATTTTGAAGCAGGGCAAAGCTGCAGCTTCAAGGAAAACGGAAGTAGGCCATCTTTGATAAGGGTAAGGGTGGCTGCCTCAAACAAAAACCATAGAGAAAAGACATCCGAAGTTTTGCATTTCGTAAATATTAGCTTTCAGAAAAACAACCTAAATTTTGACTTTTAAAAATAAAAGAAAATAATAAAGTAGCGCCATGGAGTTAAGGAAAAGAGCAGACTCATGGGAGCAAAGTAGAGCTAGCCCCACGATGTCGAAGAAGGAATGGCAAACGGCGCTGAAAAATTTAGACAAAAAAGTTTCGGAAGGAAACAAAGAGCTTAAAGATATGATGCAAGAGATGGCAAAAAATTTGAAAGACTTTAAAGAGGCACTTAAATCGGAGATGGCAGAACTAGCTAAGAATATGGATCAAGTTCAAAAAGTCACACAGCAGAGAGTTAACGCAGTAGAAAATGCAGCTGACACCTTGGCAGATGTGCAGAGAATGGAGTTGAGAGGCATGAAGGGAAGAATGGCCGTAGCTGAATGTAAACAAATGGAAAGACAAGTTAGATTTCGTGGAATCCCGAAAGTTTTGGAAAAAACACCCCAAGAACAGATTACTGAAATTTTGGCGGGATACCTGGGAAAAGAAGAAGAGGAGATTGCAGCGCTTCTGGACGTGGCATACAGAATTCATTCAAAATTTGCAGCTCAAAAGAAGTTACCAAGCGATATGATTGTGCAATTTACAACTAGAAATACAAGAGAGCCGATTGTGAGTAAACAATTTCAGGATCCATTAGAAGTTGATGGGAAGGTGGTGAGAATCATGAAAGAACTGCCCAGATCGGTGTTGTTGGAGAGGAAAAAGTATAGAGAGTTGGTACAGATGTTAAAAGATTTGAAAATTAGATACAGATGGGAAATACCTGAAGGTCTGGCTTTCGAATTTGGTGGAGTAAGGAGAAGCATCAGATCTGGCCAGGAGATGGAAAAGTTCATTAAGGACAATGAAAAAGACTTACCCAATAGAGCTAAAATTTGATCATGGAGTGTAAAATTATATCTTGGAATGTAAATGGACTAAATTCACCTTTTAAATGTAAGACTATTTTCCACTGGCTTTTAAAACAAAAATGTAATATAGTGTGTTTGCAAGAGACACATATTAAAAAGCAGGATGTAAAATATTTGAAACTTGCAAAACTTGGAAATGAATTTGCAGCAGCTTCCAAAAAGAAGAAGAGAGGAGTTGTATTGTATATAAAGGAGGAGCTGCAGCCAAAATTAGTTTTAAGCGATACAGAAGCCAGATATATAGCAGTGGAAATAATCTGGAATTCTAAGAAGATTTTGGTGATTGGAATTTATGAGCCTAATGGGGCAAAAGAAAACTTTTTCAAGGACTTACAGAAACAATTAGATGAACTGACCTATGATCAAATCATTTTGACAGGTGACTTCAATGGAGTTACAAACTTGGAAGAGGACAAGAAATCTAAAAGTGCACAGAAGAAGAGAGGACTTTTGCCAAAATCGTTTTTTGCGATTAAGGAACAAGAAAGTCTGGAAGATATATGGAGGAGACAAAATCCTAAAAATAGACAATATACATTTTACTCTGCAAGACATTTTACACTATCAAGAACTGACATGATCTGGGCCTCCAAAGAATTTGTGGTATGGACTAGAGATGTGGAGATAATGCCGAAGGTAGGCTCAGACCATAACCCAATTATGTGGAGATTTGGGGAAAATACTAAAAGAAGAGGATGGAGGATAAATGAAGACTTGCTGCAGACGGAAGAAAACATTGCGTTATTACGAAGAGAAACCAAATTCTTTATACAGTACAATTTGAACAAGGATGTACCAACTTATAAGGTATGGGATACATATATAGCTGTGATTAGAGGAATACTAATGGATCTGAATGCAAGAGCTAGGAGGAGAAGGGAAGAAAAGAGACTTGAAATTATGGAGAAAATTAAGGCCAAAGAGATACAACTCAAAAAAAGACCAGGAAAAAAGAAAATATATCAGGACATGAAAATCCTGCAGGAACAATTGACGGCAATGGATAACAGAGAATTGGAGTGGAATTTTAAAAAAATGAAACAGAAGTCGTTTGAAGGTGCAAATAAACCTGGGAAATATCTAGCGTGGCAATTAAAAAAAAAAAAAGGGAGAAAAAAACCATAACTAAGATTCGAGAAGAAGACAAAACATTGACGGATCAATCAGCCATTAGCAGAGCTTTTTTAAAATTTTATGCAAAACTGTATCAAAAAAAGGAGGTGAATAGAGATTCAATAGCGGAATATTTGGAGAAAGTGAAGCTTCCAGTAATTTCAGAGGAACGGAAAGAGAAGTTAAATAGGGAGGTGACAGAGGAAGAAATAAAAGAAGCTATACAATCAACAAAATTAGGGAAAGCGCCGGGACCGGATGGAATAATAGCAAAGTTTTATAGAATGATGGCCAATGATCTGACACCGTTTCTAAGGGAGGTAATTAATGGAATATTACAAGGCCAAAAGATTCCTGATTCATGGAACGAAGCTAATATATCATTGATCCCGATAGATGGACAGGATTTGACTAATATTAAGAACTAAATATTTTAGAAAATTATGGCGGAAAGCTTAAAGGGATGGATGTCGGAATTTATTGCAAAAGAACAAGCTGGATTCCTACCTAATAGACAAATTAAGGACAATTTAAGGACAGTAATAAACGCTATTGAATACTACGACAAGCACTGTGATAGGGAAGTTGGTTTCTTTTTTGTGGATGCGGAAAAAGCTTTTGACAATTTGAACTGGGACTTTATGATTGCCACTATGGAAAAGCTGCAAATGGGAGAAAAGTTCATACAAGCAGTTAAAGGAATTTATAGAGACCAGTGTGCAGCGATTGTAGTTAATGATGATGTGACTAAAAAATTGAAAATAAGTAAAGGTACAAGACATGGCTGCCCATTGTCTCCATTGTTGTTTATTTTGATTTTGGAAATTTTGCTGATTCACATTTGAGAGGACGACACAATTCGTGGCATAAAAATAAAGGAATTTTCCTACAAAGTCAGGGCATTTGCGGATGATGTAATGTTGATAGTGGAAGATCCAATAGACAACATGCCAAAAATAATGGATAAAATAAAGGAATTCAGTGATTTGGCGGGATTGTATGTGAATAAAAAGAAGTTGAAGATACTGTGCAAGAATATGACGAAGCAAAAACAGCAAGAATTAATGGAGACAACAGACTGCGAGGTAACTAATAAAGTGAAATATTTAGGAATTGAGCTGACTGCGAAAAATATAGACTTATTTAAGAATAACTATGAGAAACTGTGGCAACAAATAGAAAGAGATTTGCTAAAATGGAATAAATTAAATGTGTCATGGTTGGGAAGAATAGCAGCAGTGAAGATGAATGTGTTACCACGAGAGATGTTTTTGCTGCAAACAATTCCAATTATCCGAGACTTCAAACAATTTGACAAATGGCAAAGAAAAATTTCAGACTTCGTCTGGGCAGGCAGGAAACCCCGAGTGAAAATGAAAGTATTACAAGATTCGAAAGAAAGAGGGGGACTGCAACTGCCAAACATAAGATTATATTACGAAGCAATTTGTCTGGCCTGGTTAAAAGATTGGATAACGTTAAAAGACCGTAAATTGCTGGCCTTGGAGAGACACAAAAAATTGTTTGGATGGCATGCCTACTTGTGGTACGATAAAGTTAAAGCGGACTCTATGTTTTTGCATCACTATATTAGAAGAAGCCTTTTCACAATCTGGAAGAAATACAAGACTTACATGGAAAGTGGTATCCCGTCGTGGGTGGTACCATACGAAGTAATAGATCCGAGAGCTGTTTATAATGAACAACAATGTTTAACTTATAAAGAGATAACGTCGATGGAACATAGAATATTAAAAATAAAGACACAAGAAGAGTTATCTTCTCAATATGGATGGTTTCAATATAGGCAAATCAGGGATCTTTACAACTCGGACTGTTTAAGTGGAGGAATAAGACTGAAAAACTCGGAGTTAGAAGAAGTGATTTTACAAGAAGGTAAAAAAGACATTTTGAAAATATATAAAATACTTTTAAAATGGTATACGGAAGACGAGACAGTCCAAGTCCAGATGTGAAATGGGCAATAAATTTTCATAAAGAAATAACAATGGAATCATGGGAATATCTGTGGAAAAATACTTTGAAGACTTCAACTTGTACCAATATTAAAGAGAATATTTATAAAATGATGTATAGGTGGTATTTAACACCTAAGAAGATTGCGCTTGGAAATGCAAATATGTCAGATAAATGGTGGAAATGTAAAAAACACGAAGGATCGTTGTATCATATGTGGACTTGTGAGGTAGCTAAGCAATACTGGGGAGATATAATTAAAATAATTAATGAGGTGTTGCAAACCCAAATAAATAAGAACCCAGAATTGCTGCTACTGAACTTGGGAATGGAAGATGTTCCAAAGCAGCATAGAACATTGCTATTTTCATGATTACAGCAGCAAGACTTTTGTACGCGCAGAAATGGAAAGAAACTATAGAAGATTGGATTTACAAATTGTTGTACATGGCAGAAATGGACAAAATGACAAGAAAATTGAAAGATCTTGATCCAGGAGAATACATTGCAGACTGGGAGAAGTTGAAACAATATCTAGAAAAAAATGGGATGTGAAAGGAGAACTGTGGCAGTTTGAGAATTATTAATACGTGACTTTATAAAGGGGAGAGAGAAGTAACTTTACCATTAATGGGGAAATTTAGTTATTAACTAATCTAAGCAAATATTTGGAATAAAAATTGTATTAAAATAGTTTAAACAGTGAAATGTAGATTGATATATTAGAAAATTGGAGATATAGAAGAATTTGAATATGCTTAGAATAAGTGATACAATATATATAAGATTTAGAAAAATTATAGTTAAGAGTAATTTAAATAATAAGGGGTTAGGGGTTGGAAAGCTGTTGGAAGTCAATAAGGAGGGGGGAAAGGGTGGGGGCTGATATAACTTAGATAAGATGGGAAATTTGTGTATTTAATAATCCTTTATGTACTCATCAATACAATTCTTTTTTTTTTAAAACAAAGTACATTAAAATCACAAAAACAGAAAACCAATAATAATTTTTTAAAAATCATTGAAATAGTCCAGGAGCAGGCTATTTAAACAAATATTGAGAGTCCGTATATGGGCATAGCAGATGGCCGAGGGCAGCCCCAGAAGAAGTGGTTGTCTTAGATGAAAGAAGGAGGATACCCGCTGGCACTCAGCCAAAGGCCCGCAAGAACATCTCCGTTTTACATGTCCCGTGAAATTGTAACAGGTCCCGCAGGGCCCCGGATCTCCAGCAGGAGAGCATTCCACCAGGTCTGGGCCAGGGCAGAAAAAGCCCTGGCCCTGGTTGAGGCCAGATGGATGTCCTTTGGGCCAGGAACCACCAGAAATTGCTTTTCTGCAGAGCACAACACTCTGCAGGGGACGTAGTGGGAGAGGCGGTCCCACAGGTATGCAGGTCCCAGTACATGAAGGGCCATGAAGGGTTGATTTTAGTACTGTTGTTTCTTGTTTTTATCGATTTTAACTGTTCACCACCCAGAGCCCCTTGGGATGGGTGGTATACAAATTAAAATAGAAATATAAATAAATAAATAAACACCAAGGTTAACACCTTGAACCAGATCTGGAACTTCACTGGGAGCCAGTGCAGCTGGCACAGCACAGGATGAATGTGTGCTCGGATTGGCGTTCCAGTCAGGATGCATGCCGCTCATTCTGGACCAGCTGTAACTTCTGAGTCAGGCCCAAAAAGCAGCCCAGCTTAGTCTAGCTTGGAGGTGACCGTTGCACGGATTACTGTGGCCAGGTCCCAGGGCGAAAGATAGGGCACCAGTTGCCTGGCCTGTCGAAGATGAAAAAAGGCAGACCTGGCAATGGTCGTGTGACCTGAGCCTCCAGCGCCCGTTGCTGGGAGGATAGTCAATCAATCACCAGCATTTAAATGTGTCAGACTATTCTGACCTGAGGGCCAAGCTACACATGACGAATGACACTTGAACTGCAAGTGGATTGAGTGGAGGGCAAGTGAACAGGGAGAAATACACTTGCTGTTCAAGTGTCATTCGTCATGTGTAGCTTGGCCCTCAATTTCACGGGTAGGTTTCTGCATTGCTCTGCCCAGCCAGCTTGGAATAGCACAGGCTTCTATCAAATATGGTGGAGGCCTGGGCCGACTACTTACACCATGTGTGAGGAACAGTTAGTCAGCTCTTTTCTCTGACACATTATTGTGCCCACCTTTGCTTCTTCAATGCACATGGAACAGTTTTATTACAGAGTCTGAATCTATAAAATGACGTTTGTGTTCTTGCAAACAAAGCAGTTCATAATATATAATATAATAACAACTGGTCTTATATAAAGCTTTTCCTGACAGATTAATATAATCTGGCATTGTTATTAGTATCCCCTCAATACAGCTGGGGAGTTGAGGCTCAGAGGAGTGGGTTGCCCAAGGCCCCCTGCACTAGGATTCAAAACAGCAGAGAGCTGATTCACAGTACAACTACTTAACCACTTTGCTATAGCAACTCTCATAATGGATGAAAACTGTGACTGACCTGCCATGGCTGAGCATAGAGAAGACCTCCTTTCCCCATCACTCTGTGCTCAGTTCTTGATGAATGAATGGCATGGAGTGCATGTGCCACAGCATGGACAGCATTGTAGATGCCATAGCTGTGACCAGACATTCCCATTTCAAACATGGATGTTGTTAGGCCCCCCCTCCCCCATTTTGAGAGGTGTGCATTTATATCTGGAAGAATTGTGCCTGCCACAGATGGATTGATGAACATATGGACAGACGGCCATATGGACTGAGGGATGGTTCCTTACACTATGATAGATTCCTCTTCATGGCTTTTGTGAACAGAATCCACTGAAAATAAAGGAAAATTGGCTGAGACAATATGGAAGATCTAATTTTTGATGTTAGACTTATGACCTTTGTTTCACCCTTGGAAATCATCGTTTGATGAGGTAGTTAGCAAGTACTGAACATGAAATAGCCCTTTGCACTCAGAGTCTTCTCTCCTGTGTATTCTCATTTCTCAATTACATGAGAATGGTTTTAAAACTTTGTGCAGATCTTTTATACAATAAAGAGTTACTTACCACCCTACTAAGTCATACTTGGGTGGTGCTGTAAAGTTGAGTAAAAAAATTTTAGGGAATACAGTGGATACACATCCTCCAATGATAATTACTTAACCACAACTACTTAACCACTTTGCTACAGCGACTCTCATAGTGGATGAACTGTGACAAGAAGAACTGGGACTGACCTGCCATGGCTGAGCATGGAGAAGACCTCCTTTCCCCATCACTCTCTGCTGAGTTCTCGATGAATACATGGAATGGAGTGCATGTGCCACAGCATAGACAGCATTGTAGATGCCATAGCTGTGACCAGACATTCCCATTTCAAACACAGTTCCAGGGACGCTGTCAAGCTTCTCCTCCCCTGTGCAGTTTTTGTTTCGGGACGCATCAATGCTATACAGTGGTAGTGAACAGCGAAATACGTACATCCAAAACTGCTGAATGAAATAAATCTCTGATTGGTATGGATTCAGGGTCTCAAGGAAAGCCTGAAATCCTGGCACCTTATTAGTGTGCAGTGTAAAGGACAAACTACCATTGAGGGATTTGGGTGTGAATTTACGCCCAAACAAAATATATGTGACATCCCATTGAGCTGTTGCGATCCAAACTCGCTCTATTGGCAGCTGATGAAGAATTTCACAATGTTCTAGAATTGTTCGTAAACCTTCCATAGACTGATCATTCCCATAAGCAAGAATGACGTTGAGTTTGCTAAACCAGATTTTTTGAGCTATCCTCGCCAAGATGTTAGCATGATTTATAATTTCCATGTAAGTTATTGCTGGTGGAATCATTTCTTTCAAAGCAATGCAAATATTACTCCGGAACAACTTTGGCATCAAGCTTTGAAGGAACGTTTCTCCACTGTCGTCATCTGATGTGAGGAGGCCAATCCAGTTCCATCCAAAATGCTTCAGGAGATGAACAATCCCAACACATTGAGATGTTTCAGATGGAATCATCCGGAATAAATAAGGGAACTGAGTTTTAGCATTCATTGTTGTATGAAAGGAACCATAAGTGACCTAAGATGGTAGATCATGACTTTATGAGACATGACAAATCTCTTCATTTAATTTTTAAAATATCATTCTTCATCCAAATACATACAAACATATATAAGTCATTTATTCTGTTTGGTTATCTAGGAAATATTATAGTTTGTAAGAATCATAATCTGAAATTTCTAATCAGGCTATCAAGGGAGGGCCGTGGAGAACCCCACTTGTTTATGGCTCCTTCAGGGCTTGAGCAAAGAATGGCCGTGGATAACATGGACCTCGGGAAGGGCCGTATTATCCCAACAGTCATGAGTTGACCTCAGGATGCTGAACAGTGGACTAAACTTAGAGATCTGAGAAAGACAATTTCCTCTAGAGGATTTCTGTAGCTATGCCTATATTTCAACATCTCCAGGTCAGGCCACACCTGGAGTACTGTGTGCAGTTCTGGAGGCCTCGCTTCAAAAAGGATGTGGACAAAATCGAGAGGGTGCAGAGGAGAGCGACAAGAATGATCAGGGGTCTGGTGACTGAGCCCTACGAGGAAAGGCTGAGGGCCTTGGGAATGTTTAGTTTGGAGAAGAGGAGGTTGAGGGGGGACATGATTGCTCTCTTTAAATATTTGAAAGACTGTCATTTGGAGGAGGGCAAGGAGCTGTTCCAGTTGGCAGCAGAGGGCTTAAACTACATGCACAAAGGTACCGGCTGGATATTAGGAAAAACTTTTTCACAGTCAGAGTAGTTCAAAAATGGAATCAGCTGCCTAGGGAGGTGGTGAGCTCCCCCTCACTGGCAGTCTTCAAGAAGAGGCTGGATGAATACTTGTCAGAGATGCTTTAGGCTGAACCTGCTCTGGGCAGGGGGTTGGACTAGATGGTCTGTATGGCCCCTTCCAGCTCTATGATTCTATGATTCTATGATCTCTGTAAACATTCATACCTGTGGAATCTTGTATGTATTTAAAATGTTGGCCATCTGGATGGAGTTTTGGTAGGTGAAGCCACCAATGACAGCCATTACTTTCTTCTTCCTGTCACAGTCGTAATTGACATGAGTTGGATTTTCTCTGAAGATTATATCCAGAATGCCTTGGAAGGTTCGCAGTGAGATGAAAGTATTTTCATATATCTTTGATCCCAGCGTGGTGTTGGGTAAGAGTTTGGAATCTTTGATTTCATTAAAGGCAAAAACAAAGGCTAGGATATGCTGATATTGTTTAGTTATTAACCTGCAATGAGAGTTTTGTGTAGTTTCTGAGGCCTGTATCATGATAAACATTTGTGGCTTTTCCACTAAAATACTTGTTATGGAAAGAGCACTCACAGGCAGTTGTTCCACTCCTGCTAGAGCTGCTGTGCTTTTTTCCCCTCAAGAAGGGGAATTTGAACTGGCTCTACTCTCTCCAAGTCAGGAATTCAGTCACTGATGGAAAACTCTGTCTACAGAATATTTGCTTTTTATCAGTTCTCCTACGATTTTAATCTCAGTAAGATCTCTTTCTGAGTCCCAGTGTTCCAAATATGAGGACTGACTAATGATAGGAATGTGAATAGATAAATATAAATAAGAAATATATTGATGGCCATTTCAGAAGAACAAAATGAGAGCCTTTTATGGTCACCTCAGGAGGAGAGAAAGGGCCCTGAGGATTGCTCATAGGTCAGGCCTAGGAAGGACTCTGCTTGATCTGAAGTCCCTGGCCAAATCTAGGCCCAAGCCTCAGAGCAGCAACTCTCCCAAATGGTGGCCGATTGTCAGGTGACGGGTTAGAAAGAACCTCTAAGGGGTTTTGGCACCATGAGTTTGGCAGAGACACTCTCCTCCAGGCACTGGCAGGCATAATAAACGTGCCCAGGAAACTGGGGAGAGTCGCATTTTGTAGCTTTCAGGGACAAGCCTGAAAACTACCTTCTAACTTCAGAATGGTGACGAGAGTTGCAGGGCTGAAAACAGAAGGAATAGAAATGTTGCAGCGCACTGCCAGAAGCCCCACTATGATATCTGCAATGGAAGTAGAAGCTGACCTCGGCAAGCGTAACCCCTGCAACGATAGCCCCTTGAATGGAATCCTGCCCTCTAGTCGTAGTTGACTTATGGCGACCTCTGGTGCGGGTTTCATGGCAAGAGACCAACAGAGGTGGTTTGCCACTGCCTTCCTCTGCAACCCTGGTCTTTGTTGAAGGCCTCCCATCCAATTACTGACCGAGGCAAACCCTGCTTATCTTCTGAGGTCAGACAAGGTCAGACTTTCCTGGGCTATCCAGGCCAGGGTGCAACTGTAGCCAGGAGCCTAAAAACTGGCCACCGGCATCAGGAAGATAATTGGGATTGTAGTGCCGGAGGAGAAGGGAATAGAAATATCATGGCCCAAATGTTATCGCTACAACCTGCACCTCAATGGAAGCAAAAGTTGTCTAAGGTAGGCATAACTCCCAGCCCTCATTTTCAAGATGGTGGCAGGAGATGCAGTTCCAAAATAAAGGGAATCGGGGCATCCTGGCTCAGATTATCTTAAATACCCATGATGCTCTGCAATGGAAGTAACATTGCACATATCTCAAAAAAAGCGAAGGGTCACATAATTTGTCACCAGCCTCGGAGTTATGGTTGCAGGGCCAAAAATGAAGGGAGCCAGAACATCTTTGCCCAGGTTACTGCAATAATGCCCCTTCCTTGCTGTTTCCCATTGAAATTAAGGTACTCCATTTGTGACAGGCCTAACACATCAGAGCACAAATACAGGGGGGTTCACGGCCAGCTGCAAGCTTGAGGATGATCAAGAGTTTTGCAGAAATGAATAGAACTGCATTAACACATCAGACCACCAAGCTTGGAGTTTTAAATGAGGGCACGGTTCTGAGTGTGAGTGGGTCAAAATCAGGCAGCAACCCTATGTGACATAAGGGGAATTCAACCCTGGATCTCCTTGATCCTAGTTCTAGATTCTAACTACTATACCACATGGGCTTTGATAGGTCATGGATGTTGTTAAGCCCCCCTCCCCCATTTTGAGAGGTGTGCATTTATATTTGGAAAAATTATGCCTGCCACAGATGGATTGATGAAAATATGGAGAGAGGGCCATATGGACTGAGGGATGGTTCCTTACACTATGATAGATTCCTCTTCCTGGCTTTTGTGAACAGACTCCACCGAAAATAAAGGAAAATTGTCTGAGACAACATGGAAGTTCTAATTTTTGATGTTAGACTTATGACCTTTGTTTCACACTAGGAAATCATGGTTTGATGAGGCAGTTAGCAAGTGCTGAACATGAAATAGCCCTTTGCAATCAGAGTCTTCTCTCCTGTGTATTCTCTTTTCTCAATTGCATGAGAATGGTTTTAAAACTTCGTGCAGATCTTTTATACAATAAAGAGTTACTTACCACCCTACTACGTCATACTTGGGTGTTGCTGTAAAGTTGAGTAAAAAATTTTTAGAGAATAAAGTGGATACACATCCTCCAATGATAATTTCCTCTCCAGAGTTCTCCGAACGCTGTGGATCTCCTGGCTGCCAACTGCTGACGGAATCTGACCTGTTGCCGAATGTATAAGGCAGCAATGGCAGGAGGAATGACAGCAGCAACATACTTCTGAATGCTAGACAAACACTGATCCACTTCCAGCTGTGGTCCTTCGTTTTCTCACATGCATCTGCTAGCATATTTGAGAAAAGGAGTAGCCAGTTGTCTGTTTTGTAACGCTGACTCTTCGGTTTTGCTATTTATATACTTATAGTTTCTGACATAAATATACAAAATATACGCATGACATACAATATCATTTACTAAGGTATACACAAAATAGCCACTTGAAATGTTTACGAATAGGAAAAATGATATGAAATTAGAGATTTTTTATGCACAGAAAGGAAGAGAAACATTGTAATTATTATTTAAAGCGGCAAAGATTAGACGTTGAAAAAGAAAATTCATAGATGGCCGATACAACTCATCTGCCCAATATTGGCAGAAAACCATCAACTCAGACATCAGATGTTTTTTCCCTCGTCTCTTTTCCAACATGGGCATAAAGTATAAAATTGGAGAGCTACGTATGACTGATCGAGCCTGATGCAATTGAATCTCTCAGATCTCTGAGCTACAGTTTGCTTTTATAGACTGAATGCAGTATAGCACAAGCTCTTGAGCTGCCTTTGCCTCTTGATTTTCAAAGTAATCATTATTCACTAGCTGTGCACCTTTTTTAAAAGGAGTTTAATTATAATGTTTTTTTCTAATTACAGGGCAAATAATCTTCTTTCCCAAGGCCTCAAGGTTTCACCATGCCGCTGTATACCTTGTTTTTATCAAAAGTTGTTAATGATTTTTGTGAGGCTCCAGCATGGCCAGAGCTTTCATTCAGGCCTCTGATATGGCTCCGTTGCTTTCACAATACTTTCAATCTCCTACTCTCCATTTGGGTGACTAGGCCTTCATTTTATCCCTCTATCCTTTGATGTCAATTAAACCTGGTCAAGATGATATAAAATCTGTGGACATCATGGAACACGTGGTAGTGATTGAAGGAGGCCCATATTGATATGCATATTTCCCCCCCCATAGGGCAAGCAACAGCTTCATGCGTTTGTCTTAGGTAGGGATATGCTGTGAGGTCAGCTTTACATCTTCCCTCTGCTTCTGTCACTGCCCTGATCAGAATTGGACTCCGGAGCCCATTCAGTAACTTTCTGAACCATTTTGGTATCATATGGTATGAGATATTATTGATCTAATTCATAGGAAAAGCCCTCAAAGAAAGGAGGTGCTAGTAGTTCTTCAGCGGTGTGAGAAATCAGGAGGCACGAAATGTATAAGAAGGATAGATATCTAGAAAAATGGGTGTTCCATTCCTGATACTTTGAAGAATCTCAGAAGAAATGTACATGTGCTACAGAATGGGGTGGTCATGTCACGTGTCAGTCACCTGATGGACTTCAGATGGTAGAGGATCCTGATTTTACTTTTTAAGGAATTTGTTGGCCTCTATGTTTTTTTTAAATGAATCATAGTTCAATGCTAAGCTCTTTGAAGACCATTGACTTTAATGAACCTATGAGGGTGTAAGTCTCCCTAACTAGCACTGCTTAACTTTATGGTGTATATGTCTACATCTTTAGTGCCTGTTGACTTTGATTTGTCCCTGGTGACTTTTTATCTTTGTCTTTTATAACAACAACAACAACAACAATATTGATTTATATACTGCCCTTTAGGCCATCAACTCCCACTGAGAGCAGTTTACAAAGTATGTTACTATTATCCCCACAACAATCACTCTATGAGGTGGGTGGGGCTGAGTGAGTTTCGAGAAAGATTTGACTGACCCTTGTGGCAAAATAGATTTGGCAAGACCCCATCACTCCACAACCTGACACCAGAGATTTATTAAGTCAAGTCTGATGATATGATGGATGGGCCCAGTGATGTCATAGGCTAGAACATGGTGATGTCACACTGAATAGCAGTATTTATAGGTTTACCTCCACATGGTACTAGGTTCATACTTCAGAGAGAGGGGGTAGTTAGTTAACAATTAAAAACAATATTTTTAAAAAAAGAAATAAAAATGTAATGAGTAGTTGAACTGTTTGTATGAGATTATTCTGGATTCCCATTTCTGATGTACATGTGCAATGGTTGGTATGCAATACACATAGATTATAGCACAACAACAGCTTACTAAAGAAAGGGGATTGCCTTGTACCCATATTATGAGTCTTCTGCTGCTTTAGTTAGAGTTTTTAACACAAGAGAGGTTGTAGGCCAGGGCGTCCAACCTTGTTGAGCCTGCGAGCATTTCTAGATCACTTCCCCTAAAGAAATTGGCTGCTTTGTAACAAAAGCCTATATTTCATTATAAGCCACTGAGACCCCTTTCCTCCCCAAACCTCCCCTTCTCAAGCTCCACCTCCAAATCTCCAGGAATTTCCTGAGATGAAATGGGTACCTCTGGATCCAC
The DNA here is from genome assembly GCF_028583425.1 of Eublepharis macularius. Taxonomy (NCBI): domain Eukaryota; kingdom Metazoa; phylum Chordata; class Lepidosauria; order Squamata; family Eublepharidae; genus Eublepharis; species Eublepharis macularius. Next base: position 177,764,516 of record NC_072793.1, read on the forward strand.
TGGATGCCCCTTAATGGCTCTTCTCACTGTGCTGTAAAGCCCCATTTATGACTGTGGGCCTGCCAGTCTTGGCCTAGCCGGTCTCAGAGAATTGTTTTGAGGATCTTTTCATTAGAATATTCACAACAATTGTCTTGGTTGCATTATCTATTCCTCATTCTCCACTTTTCATTTTCCAAAAGCCTTGGCAATGAACGGTTTCTGATATATCTCCATTTAGAAATCTCCCTTCTCTGCAGATGGAGTTCTGTCAAGTTCTTTTTACTATACTTTTGATCATTCCGAAATCTGAGCAATGGTAGCTTAGTGAGATTGAAAGGTTGCTTTGATGCTACTGTTTTTAAACATTTGGGTCGGCAATGGGGTCTCTTTAAGAAGAAAGAAGGTATATGTGATTGCAGGATTTCATCCCAGTGGTAAGTGAGTGACTGCCAGTAAAAAGACACACTCTCAAAAGGGCTGCTGAAATGAATTCAATGCTTTATTGGAAGGCAAAATGCATAAAAAGCACAATAGCCAAAGGACTCAAGTGCATAATACATGAATATATGGCAATAAATCATTATCTACAGCTAATAATATGGATTACATATATTTTATGTATATAGCAAGTAACATGGAATAGATATACAGTAAAAAAGCACATTAGGTGAGAATTTTCAGAATTCTTTCTCAACCAGCCCTCAGTAGGAGAAACCCTGGGCAGTGGAGAGATAAACCATCAAACACTATGAAATATGAAGATATCTGGAAGACCTTGCCAGGAGATCAGAACCAGCGTAGTGCTTGAGAATGCCAGCCATTCTCAAACGTTCTAAATATGAAAATGTTATTCGCCTCCCTACCACCCTCTTAAGCTCCTACTATACAGCTAAGTTCCATAAGGAGCAAAAGCTCTATTCAAGAATCCAGTCATCTTGGAAGGGCTTGTGGGACTCTCAGACTCCTGAGCTCTAGGAAGAGGTGGGGTCAAGGCATAGCATAGCCCTTTGCAAGCCTTAAGAGACAGCAAGAACGTATCTCCAAGGCAGGCAGAGAGAGGAGGCTGGTTTCCCATTCATCCTTCTACTGTCTGCAGCGGCAATACAGCTTGTGAGGGTGAGGGGAGAAGAAGTTGCAGCAGTGCTTGGTTCTCGTGTCATTCTTACATGCCCAGGGGAATGCCGATTGCCACCTTGGGGATAGGTAGCAATTTACCACAGGCCAGTTTGGCGAGAGGTACTTTGCCATATTCTGAGCATGGAGTAAGGGTCGCTGGGTAGTCGGAGGAGGGGGGTAGTTGTGAATTTCCTGCATTATGCAGGGGGCTGGACTACGATGGTGGCACCACACTCATTACTTGCCCACCCAGGGGTAACATCCCTAGACACATAACATCTTCCCGTCTCCCCTCCCCCCCGCCCCAAAACATGCCAGCCAAAATGCTGGGGGAGGGAAGGGTATGATACTAGAATGTATATTTATTATTGATGATGGGTAAGATTTCTCTTGCTGTTAGTGTGTTCTCTGCAGAGACATGCCATCCAACGATCTGCATCTACATAGATGTTCCCTCATCATCAATTAGGAGATAGAGGAATGAGAAGGAATTGACTAAACCAATCTGAACAAATGTGCCAGTTATTTTTTTTCCTTCCTAGCTGCTCTCTAGTATTCAGTTGAGATCTGAACATAATAATGTAGCATTTGGGGAAGAAGATACAAGCCAATAAGCCTCCACTAGAGGCCAAGATGGACTAGTTCTCCACGGCCACCATGTCTTTCCCTTTGGTGCTCAGATAGGTGAGGACAAAGGAGATCCAAACACTGCAGAAGACCAGCATGCTGAAGGTGATCAGCTTGATTTCATTGAAAGAATCTGGCAACGTCCGGGCTAGAAAGGCCACCATGAAACTGATGATGCCTAGAAGACCCATGTAGCCCAGTTCAATGTAGAACATTGTGTGTGGGACTGGCCCGCTAATGCGTTAGGTACCAGACTTCACCCATAGACTTCACCACTATGTTGCTTTGAATATATGCTCCTATGTCAATCGTAGAATTGCTTACATTCTGTTTCAGCATTTCTTCGACTCTGTATTGGATTGTTGCTAAGGTTATGTCTCTGTAAACTTGTGTTTATTTACCCTACCACTTTGTTTATGAAATTGTCCTTGATACTGACTATACCACTCTCACACTGTATAATCCACCTCAAGTCTCAGTGAGAAAGGCAGACCAAAAATGACATAAAGAAAAGAAGAGAAAAAAGAAAATGTACTTTTGACATGTTCTTTTTACTGTACTTTTTATAATTCTGAAATTTGAGCAATGGCACTTAATGAGATTGTAAGATTGGTTTTATGCTACTGTTTATAAATGTTTATCTCACTGGAATGGCAATGGGGTCTCTTGAAGCAGGAGGTCTTTGTGATTGCAGGACTGCATCCCCGTGGTGGGTACGTGGTTGCGAGCAGAAAGACAGTCTCGGAACTTGCTGATATTATTTAATTGGTTTATTGGAAGGCACAATGCATGAAACAGCACAACAGCTAAATGAATGAAATCAAATGCCTGATAGAAAAATCAATGGCGAAAATGGCAAAAGGGGTGGATAAAATACCAAGAAGGTGTATATAGCTGCAGCTAATAATATGGATTATATAGTGTATAGTTAAAGCAAGTCGCTTGCTATACATATGCAGTAAGTAAACAAATCAGGAGGGAATTTGTAGAATCTTTCTCAACCAGCCCTCATTATTGGACACATTGGGGAGTGGAGAGATAAACCATCAAGCACTTTGCAATATGAATATATCTGGGAGACCTTGCCAGAAGATTAGAACCAGCATAGTGCATGCTAGCCATTCTGAATACCTCTAAATATGAAAGTATTATTAGCTTCCCCACCACCCTCTTAATCTCCTAGGTTACTGCTAAGTTCCTTCACAAGCAGAATCTGTTTCATTCCTATCCGAGAATCTAGAAATCTTGGGAAGGATGGATGAATTCTCAGATTCCTGAGGACATAGAGGAGGGGAAGAAAGGAAACAGGATGCCCTTTGGAAGCTTCAAGCGACAGAAATTCAGCATCTTCAATGTAGGCAGAACCCAAAGGGAGGAGGCTGGTTTCGCAGTTGTCCTTCCTCATCTTTCCTTCCTTGACCATCCGCAGGGACAATACAATGGTGGCACTGCACTCATTAGAGGTGGGTGCAGAGATGTGGACTTAATTCCCCTCATATGTGGTTTCCTTTCCCTCCCAGGGGCAACAGCCTCATTCCCATAACATCTCCCAGTATGCCCTAAAAAAAGGCAGCCAAAAGGCTTGTGGAAGAGGGCATGACAGCCGAAGGTATGCTCATTATTCAAGATGGGAGGGATTTCTCTTCCTGTCATTATTTGGTCTGCAGTCATCGGACTCCATGTTGTTAAAGGATCCTGGACCAATACAGCCTTCCCCTCATTATTAATATGGAGAGAGATGAAAGAGAAGAAATCAATTTGATATTTTAAAAAAACATTTAAAGAATTATGTGCCAGTTATTTTTTCCTTCCTAGCTGCTCTCTGGTGTTCAGTTGAGATCTGAAAACAATAATGTAGCATTTGGGGAAGAAGATACAAGCTAATAAGCCTCCACTAGAGGCCAAGATGGAGAAGATCTCCACGGCCACCATGTCTTTCCCCTTGGTGCTCAGATAGGTGGGGACAAAGGAGATCCAAACACTGCAGAAGACCAGCATGCTGAAGGTGATCAGCTTGGCTTCATTGAAAGAATCAGGCAATCTCCGTGCAAGGAAGGCCACCGTGAAACTGATGGTGGCCAGAAGACCCATGTAGCCTAGGACTATGTAGAACATGATGTCCGAACCTTCATTGCATTGAATGATAATATGACCCACTTGGGAGTGTGTGTCAAACTCTGGGAAGGGGGGCGAAGATGCCAACCACAATGCACAGATGCCAGTTTGAATTAAACAACAGGGAATGATGACGGACATGGCCAGTCTCTTCCCCACCCACTTCCTCATCCTGTTCCCTGGCTTGGTGGCCATGAAGGCAACCACCACAGTGATGGTTTTGGCCAATATGCAAGACACAGCAATGGAGAAGATGATGCCAAACAGGGTTTGCCGGAGAAGGCAGTTCACTGTCCCAGGATGGCCGATGAATAGGAAGGAACACAGAAAGCCGAGCAGCAGAGAGGAGAGTAGGACACAAGTGATGCTTTGATTGTTGGCTTTGATGATTGGTGTATTCCAGTGTGTGGCAAAGATCCCCATCACTATAACTGTGGCCACAAAACATAAAGCAGCGATAGAAGCCAAGCCTGCTCCCATGGGGTCCTTGTAGGATAAGTAGTTCATCGATTTCGGAATGCACTGGTCTCTTTTCTGGTTTGGATATTCATCTTCTGGGCATTTCTCACATTGGTCTGCATCTGAAATTCATAATTGTTACTATCATTTATGAATGTACTGTTTTATATTGTGCCAGTCAAAAGACGCTGCTGAGAACGGCTGTTAAGAGAAATTCTGTTAATTCCTCTTTGCTCAGTTATTTCCTGGAAATCACAATTGCCATGAAGGAGGGAAATGGAGGGATCCTGAACAGGGTTAGGCCTAGATGTCGCCCGTTACTCTTGCAAGAGAAGTTCAGATTGGCTGTAGCAGTTCCCTCAAGAGAAACTTCAAAACTGGCCAAGGGCTTCAGGATGCTCACAGGAATTGCAGAGGCAGGGAAAAAGGGGGTTGGGAGCATCGTGTTCCTCCCGATCCTTAGAAACCCCAGCCCCAGCCCCTGTCAGAACAGGATCAAGGAGATCCGGGTTCTTATATTGCCAAGGAAGGTTGTTGACTGACTGTGGGTAAGTCACACTCTCTTGGCCTGATCTACCTCATAGGGCTGTTGTGCTGGTGAGAACGTGGAGAATAATGTCAGCTTTTTTAGGTCCCCAATGGGGAGCCATGCAGGCTGTGACATTTGTTATAAATCTTGTTTTGACCTGCAGCTCACCACCCAAAACGGATGGCTCTTGCGATGGCTTCTTCTGCTATTGCTGCAGCTCTCTTGGCACAAGGAAGAAGTGCTTCTTCTCTACTCAAACTACTGTTAAATATGGCAAGCAGATGGAGCTTCCACATCGGCATGCTGAGCCCCCAGTAAAATATAAAACCACTACCCGGGCTGAAGATGTATTAGGGTGCATCAATTTCTTTTTCCGATAGAAACAACAGGGAAAAATGGCTCTTGTAAGAGTGAATACTTTGTCAATACTGCATGCATATTTGTTAATGTGAGTTAGTATAACAGAAGTATGAAGCCCCCATTGGGAATTGCTATTGCAATGCTTCAGATTCCCCTGGAGCTGATCTCTTAGACTGCAGCCAATTTGTATGGACCTGGGATGGTTTCCAATCCTTTTGTGCACATATCACTTTTTCTTGCCATCACTCTGACAGAACATATACTTAAGTACTAGCAACAAAGCCCATTGTGGGATGGAAATACAATAGGTTCTAGAAAGGGTGGGGCAGGCAGGGCAGGCATTACTGCTTCCACCACACTCCAATCTGGTCAAATGGAAGGGTAGGGCAGCCGGGCTTGGCATTGCCCCCCTCTGCAATGTCCCGATCTGGGTAAGGGGAGGGCAGGGTGGCTGGGCCTGGCATTGCCTACTCCATAGGGCCAGCCGATCATGGCAGGAAAGGGCTGGGAGGTCGGCCGATCCGTCCTATCACCTCCTCACCCCAATCGAGCTATAGAGGCTTGGCAGGTGAGCAGGCCCTTCCCTCTGCTGGCCAATTTCAGACCTGATTTAGGCTGCTGCAGAGCCCAGGAGTGATGCTGGAGAGGAAAGGGCCCTGGAGTGCTACTGCACCCCACTGCCACCCAATTCAGCCCTGATTTGGGCTTCTGCTAAGAGTGCTGCCAGGGTAGGCAGAAAGGGCTCTGGAGTGCTCCTGTGCTCCAGAGCAGGTCTAATTGGGCTGCTTTGGGCTGAAATCACTGGACTAGGGTGCGCAGGAGCATGCTGCACCGTCAGGGAGCGTGCCTGAGGAGCTGTGTTCCCCCTGCCTCCCTCCCATTGGCCTGGCCTCTGAGAAGACAGAGACCAGGTCTCTTTGCCCTGCAAGTCTATGGCAGATCGACCTGGGCTCTGGGGTCCAGAGGTCCGGTTAACTCATCTTGCAAAGCGATGATAAGTAGACTTGGGCTCTTCCGGTCCAGCAGGCAAGCCACAGTACCCCCCTCATGCCCGCTCCCTCCTGCGGCAGATCGAAGCTTGGGGAGAAAGACTTGGGAGGTGAAGCGCAGGCAAGTCAGGCATGCCCCATGCGGTCCTGGCCCAGTCGGGGCTGGGGAGGGAGGGGCTGGCCTGCAGGCCCTTCTGAGGCCCAGTGGCTTTCCAGGACTGCGCCTGCAGTGGTGAGTCATCTCGAACATGCTTGCTGAATTATATAGTAAGAGTCATTGTGTCTTACATGTGAATTCTGATTGGAGAGATTCCCTCGTTATGTGTATTTTGGTCTCTAGTCTGCATAGAGTCTCTGAGGATTTGGTTTGATTACAACAATGTGACTCATGTGAAAAAAGTAAGTGTGAGAATAATCTGGTGGGTGCTTACTTTCTTCTTCCTCAATGCATCTCTTCACCGAAGCAAAGAGGTCTTTTTAGCTTGCCTCTACCACAGTTAAGCAACACCTAGTGCTTCAGAAGAGCCCAGGAGACATCACCCGTGGGCCTGGAGGAAGCAATAGTTCTGAAATGGCTGCCTCCATCGCAGGAGGACACTCCAAACAGTTTATAATTGGCAGGAGTCCCCATGGAAGCCATGCTGGCCACAGCAGTCTTTTTATCATGGTACCCACAACCTGTCCTCAAAATGTCAAGAGTTCTCATGGGCTCAACGATGTTAAGGAATGGTTGTTGGGGGTTTTCCGGGCTGTCTTGCCGTGGTCTTGGCATTGTAGTTCCTGACGTTTCGCCAGCAGCTGTGGCTGGCATCTTCAGAGGTGTAGCACCAAAAGACAGAGATCTCTCAGTGTCACAGTGTGGAAAAGATGTAGGTCATTTGTATCTACTCAGGAGGGGTGGGGTTGAGCTGAGTCATTCTGTAAGAGTTTCCCAGGGTGTGGAATGCTAATGGCGGGAGGCTTCACTGTATCCTGAGGCGGTTCTTTTGCATATGGATTGGTGCTAGATGTGCTAATCTTCTCTGCAGGGCTATTGTCGGGTGTGGAGTGTTTTGTTGGCCTGGTGTTTTTCAGAACTGGAGCCCATGCTCTGTTCATTCTTAAGGTTTCTTCTTTCCTGTTGAAGTTTTGCTTATGCTTGTGAATTTCAATGGCTTCCCTGTGCAGTCTGACAAAGTAGTTGGAAGTGTTGTCCAGTATTTTGGTGTCCTGGAATAAGATACTGTGCCCTGTTTGAGTTAGGCTATGTTCAGCCACTGCTGATTTTTCAGGCTGTCCAAGTCTGCAGTGTCTTTCATGTTCTTTTATTCTTGTCTGGATGCTACGCTTTGTGGTCCCGATGTAAACTTGTCCACAGCTGCAGGGTATACGGTATACTCCTGCAGAGGTGAGGGGATCTCTGCTGTCTTTTGCTGATCGTAGCATCTGTTGTATTTTTCGGGTGGGTCTGAATACTGCTTGAAGGTTATGCTTTTTCATAAGCTTTCCCATCTGATCAGTAATTCCTTTGATATATGGCAAAAACACTTTTCCTGTAGGAGACTGTTTTTCTTTGGTTGTTTGATTCATGAAAGACACTGCAGACTTGGACAGCCTGAAAAATCAGCAGTGGCTGAACATAGCCTAACTCAAACAGGGCACAGTATCTTATTCCAGGACACCAAAATACTGGACAACACTTCCAACTACTTTGTCAGACTGCACAGGGAAGCCATTGAAATTCACAAGCATAAGCAAAACTTCAACAGGAAAGAAGAAACCTTAAGAATGAACAGAGCATGGGCTCCAGTTCTGAAAAACACCAGGCCAACAAAACACTCCACACCCGACAATAGCCCTGCAGAGAAGATTAGCACATCAAGCACCAATCCATATGCAAAAGAACCGCCTCAGGATACAGTGAAGCCTCCCGCCATTAGCATTCCACACCCTGGGAAACTCTTACAGAATGACTCAGCTCAACCCCACCCCTCCTGAGTAGATACAAATGACCTACATCTTTTCCACACTGTGACACTGAGAGATCTCTGTCTTTTGGTGCTACACCTCTGAAGATGCCAGCCACAGCTGCTGGCGAAACGTCAGGAACTACAATGCCAGACCACGGCAAGACAGCCCGGAAAACCCCCAACAACCATCGTTCTCCGGCCGTGAAAGCCTTCGACAATACATCGATGTTAAGGAATGCTGTCCTTATTGGTCACATCGTTGATACATTATAAAATCGGTGGGGAAAGGGGAAATTCTACATCAGGTGGAAGCAGGCCTTGAGACTCACTGACTGTCCATTTTCCAGAAGGTAGAGATTAGCAAATCCATTGTACAGGAAACCTCAAGTGACTTGAGTAGCAACACATTTGAAACATTTGGAGCTTTTCTCTTGTAGCTTCATATCCTTTTACTTACCAATCTGGAGTGCAATTTTCCCTTCGGGGCAGTGAGCACAATCATAGCAGCAAACTTGCTTCCCCTCTTGAACAATCCTGCTGTGCCCAGTGGGGCAGCTCTCAACACACGTACTGCGTGGGACACTCTGAGAGAAAAGCAAAAGGAAGGGGTGGGAGATGGAAATGTGCTGCTTCTCCCTTCCAGCTATGATTCTTGATTCTAACCCCTTTGCCTAAGAACACACCAGAAATGACATTCGCCCCACTTGTATACGTACATACGTAGATACAAAGATCAAGCAAAGTGATAAGAGAAAGAAAAGGAGCTGTGTAAGCAGAGGGACAAGTGTTATGTCCTCCACATGCATTTCTATTTCCCTCAACAGATATCCCTCATTGCGTATCTTCATGAGCTAGAAATGTTGTTATTCTTGCATCAAAATTCCTGTTCTGAGGAAATGCCAGTTTGGAATCTTTTGAGACCAAACTTGCCTGCAAGCAAGAAAACTAGCACATCAGGGAAGTAGTTGTTGTGTAACTTGTTCTAGTTTTTCATTGCTAGAAAATTTTCACATTGAAACTGTGACTCTCCGTCTGTATAAGTTCAGTGCAATCTCTCTCAACTCATCCCCATCTCTTCTGGTTAGTTTTTAGAGTCCAGGGCAAAAACTAAGCAGAATAATATTGTCTCTGGATTCTTGCATACATTGGATCCATTATGGCTGCACTATGAAATCTGGCCAATGGAAATCTTCCAATAGATCCAGAACCATTCAGTGTCCATCCCATGTTACTTTTTTATACATTATGGGAAAGGGTGCCATTCTGAAAAGTCAAGTGACATAGCACAAATCTTGTTCAAATAAACGGGATCTTCTGCATTTCGTTCATGACATTCCGGGTTGTTACAAGCAGTGGGGGGCCATGTGGAAACAGCCCCAGTCTGACAATGGTGGCTGCTGTTTGATGGCTGCAGAGCAGAGGAATTGGCTGCAGCTTCGAAGGACATATCCATGGCTTTGATTTGCAAGGATATAGGAGGTAACTAAATGCTTCTCCTCTATTCTAAAGAAGTATCATAACGTTGAAAAAAACATCATCCATACCTGCTGAAATTTGTGATTCCATATCAGCAAACTTCGATTAATAGTGAACTCTTCACCTGCAGTTGTCTTAGATTCCATCGAACCAACTTGGATTTTTTGAAAAGATTGATTTGAGAATGTGACCAAGTTCACAATATCATAGCCAGCCGCCAGGTCCCCATCTTCATCAAAAAATATTTCATCTCCAGCAGAATTGTTAAAGTGAACTTTTCTCAAAAATGAACAAAGCTAGGTTGGTAAAGAAGCAGTTCGCGTATTTAAAAAAGGTAGCGGTAAATAAATGAATATACCTTTCTGAAATTTGTTAACATGGAACTACTTGTTCTGCGATATTGATTTGCAATTGTATTAATATGACTAAATATGAATTAACCTGGTTTTTGAAATTTGATCGAAATGCTAAACTTAAAAATGAAGCATTTTTTGAGAAAAGAAATGATTACTATTATACTTAATACTGTCTATAAATTCTATTATACTTAAGGGTGCACTGAATTTTCAGAGGGAGCCAACTCATAGATCTGACATGAGATTAGGAGCCAGATTGAAGATGGCAGCGCTGGTGGGAACATGGGTAGCTGCTCATGCCATTTGAGTTGTTTTAATTTGCTCTCTCTCCCTTTTATCACCTTACTGAGTGTTTGCCACATAATACAGGGAAGATTTTATTATTCTAGTGCGGTATACTTTACCAGCTGCTTTGCAGTCTACCAAACCTCAGATGCTGAGTGAATTATTCCAGCACTTACTATTGATACCTTGACGCCGCTGTGACGAATTTAGCATTCGGATTGCTCTCTCGTGTTCTTATGCATGATATGAGCCATCACAGATATATGCTATCTAGGTAAGGGGAGGGAAATAGAGGGAAAGGCTCTTTGCTACTGGGGGGAGATTAATGACAAGGACAAAGGCTATGTGAGAGGGGTAAATCTGGGATAAATTCACCAAATTTTATGGGGTCCCTTCCCCAAGGTTGTAGACAAGGCTAGTGATCTTAAGCAAAAGGAATATTTTTTAATTAACTGATGAAAATATACACACACAAGAAGCAATGCACAAGCACACAGGCTCCTAAGAAAAGCTGCGGTGGAAGTGGGATAGAGTTGATGGATTTCAGGGCAATGATTACGTATCCAAGGAGAGGGAGTCCATGGAGGAAGAAAGTTCCATTCTTTCTCTCCTGCTGCCTCAAAAAGGGGCAGTTTGTTAATGGACCTTCGCAGAGCTGAGTTGATGAATTTAGATATGAAATGCATTTTCCCAGAGACAAATAAAACTTATTAGTGTAGATTGATTGCTCTTCGATTGCAGTCCGGCGATCGAATCATAGAAGGAGAATAATGGAATGTGCTCAGGGGGAGACTTGGCGAGGCCCTCTATTCATTTATTTATTATTTATTTATTTTATTCAATTTATATCCCGCTGTCCCCACAGATGAGCTCAGGGTGGCTAACAACATTAAAAAGTACTTTAAAATCGGGACTTCCGGTTTGGGATTCATGAACGCCTAATGCAGCTCGGGGAGCTGAGCTGTCCGTGTCGCTGTTTGTAAGGGCTGGAGGGGTGCAAATTGCCCGTAGCCCGCTGTTCTCAGGCAGAGAACAGGCAAGTATGCTCAAGACCTTGAGGGCGCATTGATCTTGGGTGTGAGGGGGGTTCTACGCAACGAGCCCCCATCCACCCTTGAGGTTCCACCCGAAGAAAGGTTGCCAAGATCTCTTCAGCGGCTCTGGAGTCAATTTTTTTGGGCATAAGACCTACATGCCCAAGCTTCAGCAAACTAAGAAGGGAACCTGAATCGATTGGATAATCGAAGCAGCGATTAGAACCCAAGAGAAGCATCTAAGAAGGTAAAGATTGCTATCTCTCAATACGGGACAGATTACAATAAGAAATAAAGTGACAAAGAGAATTAGAAAACTGCAAAAGACTTGATATATAATTGAGAAAATTCTGGCAAATAAATTACTAAAAAGTGACATTGTAAAGAAAAGTTATCGCGGAAAAACGATTATTGCTTACATACCTGTGGCTAAGAAGAGATAGCGGACTGTGAGAAAGTTTTAACATCGCGAGAATTGCTGTGAAACAGAGAGGAACAGGAAGTGCGTCAGAACCATAAAGAGTCTGGCGAGAAGTGGCTTGTAAACAACGGAAGTGGAATATCGCCATTTTGAAGCAGGGCAAAGCTGCAGCTTCAAGGAAAACGGAAGTAGGCCATCTTTGATAAGGGTAAGGGCGGCTGTCTCAAACAAAAACCATAGAGAAAAGACACCCGACATTTTGCATTTCGTAAATATTAGCCTTCAGAAAAATAACCTAAATTTTGACTTTTAAAAATAAAAGAAAATAATAAAGTAGCGCCATGGAGTTAAGGAAAAGAGCAGACTCGTGGGAGCAAAGTAGAGCTAGCCCCATGATGTCGAAGAAGGAATGGCAAACGGCGCTGAAAAATTTAGACAAAAAAGTTTCGGAAGGAAACAAAGAGCTTAAAGATATGATGCAAGAGATGGCAAAAAATTTGAAAGACTTTAAAGAGGCACTTAAATCGGAGATGGCAGAACTAGCTAAGAATATGGATCACGTTCAAAAAGATATGCAAGTCACACAGCAGAGAGTTAACGCAGTAGAAAATGCAGCTGACACCTTGGCAGATGTGCAGAGAATGAAGTTGAGAGGCGTGAAGGGAAGAATGGCCATAGCTGAATGTAAACAAATGGAAAGACAAGTTAGATTTCGTGGAATCCCAGAAGTTTTGGAAAAAACACCCCAAGAACAGATTACTGAAATTTTGTCGGAATACCTGGGAAAAGAAGAAGAGGAGATTGCAGCGCTTCTGGACGTGGCATACAGAATTAATTCAAACTTTGCAGCTCAAAAGAAGTTACCAAGAGATATGATTGTGCAATTTACAACTAGAAATACAAGAGAGCCAATTGTGAGTAAACAGTTTCAGGATCCATTAGAAGTTGATGGGAAGGTGGTGAGAATCATGAAAGAACTGCCCAGATCGGTGTTGTTGGAGAGGAAAAAGTATAGAGAGTTGGTCCAGATGTTAAAAGATATGAAAATTAGATACAGATGGGAAATACCTGAAGGACTGGCTTTCGAATTTGGTGGAGTAAGGAGAAGCATCAGATCTGGCCAGGAGATGGAAAAGTTTATTAAGGACAATGAAAAAGACTTACCCGAAAGAGCTAAAATTTGATCATGGAGTGTAAAATTATATCTTGGAATGTAAATGGACTAAATTCATCTTTTAAACGTAAGACTATTTTCCACTGGCTTTTTAAAGAAAAATGTAATATAGTGTGTTTGCAAGAGACACATATTAAAAAGCAGGATGTAAAATATTTGAAACTTGCAAAACTTGGAAATGAATTTGCAGCAGCTTCCAAAAAGAAGAAGAGAGGAGTTGTATTGTATATAAAGGAGGAGCTGCAGCCAAAATTAGTTTTAAGCGATACAGAAGCCAAATATATAGCAGTGGAAATAATCTGGAATTCTAAGAAGATTTTGGTGATTGGAATTTATGTGCCTAATGGGCAAAAGAAAACTTTTTCAAGGACTTACAGATGAACTGACCTATGATCAAATCATTTTGACAGGTGACTTCAATGGAGTTACAAACTTGGAAGAGGACAAGAAATCTAAAAGTGCACAGAAGAAGAGAGGACTTTTGCCAAAATCGTTTTTTGCGATTAAGGAACAAGAAAGTCTGGAAGATGTATGGAGGAGACAAAATCCTAAAAATAGACAATATACATTTTACTCTGCAAGACATTTTACACTATCAAGAATTGACATGATCTGGGCCTCCAAAGAATTGGTGGTATGGACTAGAGATGTGGAGATAATGCCCAAGGTAGGCTCAGACCATAACCCAATTATGTGGAGATTTGGGGAAAATACTAAAAGAAGAGGATGGAGGATAAATGAAGACTTGCTGCAGACGGAAGAAAACATTGCGTTATTACGAAGAGAAACCAAATTCTTTATACAGTACAATTTGAACAAGAATGTACCAACTTATAAGGTATGGGATACATATAAAGCTGTGATTAGAGGAATACTAATGGATCTGAATGCAAGAGCTAGGAGGAGAAGGGAAGAAAAGAGACTTGAAATTATGGAGAAAATTAAGGCCAAAGAGAGACAACTCAAAAAAAGACCAGGGAAAAAGAAAATATATCAGGACATGAAAATCCTGCAGGAACAATTGACGGCAATGGATAACAGAGAATTGGAGTGGTCTTTAAAAAAAAATGAAACAGAAGTCGTTTGAAGGTGCAAATAAACCTGGAAAATATCTAGCGTGGCAATTTAAAAAAAAAGGGAGAAGAAAACCATAACTAAGATTCGAGAAGAAGACAAAACATTGACGGATCAATCAGCCATTAGCAGAGCTTTTTTTAAATTTTATGCAAAACTGTATCAAAAAAAGGAGGTGAATAGAAATTCAATAGCGGAATATTTGGAGAAAGTGAAGCTTCCAGTAATTTCAGAGGAACGGAAAGAGAAGTTAAATAGGGAGGTGACAGAGGAAGAAATAAAAGAAGCTATACAATCAACAAAATTAGGGAAAGCGCCGGGACCAGATGGAATAACAGCAAAGTTTTATAGAATGATGGCCAATGATCTGACACCGTTTCTAAGGGAGGTAATTAATGGAATATTACAAGGCCAAAAGATTCCTGATTCATGGAACGAAGCTAATATATCATTGATCCCGAAAGATGGACAGGATTTGACTAACATTAAGAACTAAATATTTTCGAAAATTATGGCGGAAAGCTTAAAGGGATGGATGTCGGAATTTATTGCAAAAGAACAAGCTGGATTCCTACCTAATAGACAAATTAAGGACAATTTAAGGACAGTAATAAACACTATTGAATACTACGACAAGCACTGTGATAGGGAAGTTGGTTTCTTTTTTGTGGATGCGGAAAAAGCTTTTGACAATTTGAACTGGGACTTTATGTTTGCCACTATGGAAAAGCTGCAAATGGGAGAAAAGTTCATACAAGCAGTTAAAGGAATTTATAGAGACCAGTGTGCAGCGATTGTAGTTAATGATGATTTGACTAAAAAATTGAAAATAAGTAAAGGTACAAGACATGGCTGCCCATTGTCTCCATTGTTGTTTATTTTGATTTTGGAAATTTTGCTGATTCAAATTCGAGAGGATGACACAATTCGTGGCATAAAAATAAAGGAATTTTCCTACAAAGTCAGGGCATTTGCGGATGATGTAATGTTGATAGTGGAAGATCCAATAGACAACATGCCAAAAATAATGGATAAAATAAAGGAATTCGGTGATTTGGCGGGATTGTATGTGAATAAAAAGAAGTCGAAGATACTGTGCAAGAATATGACGAAGCAAAAACAGCAAGAATTAATGGAGACAACAGACTGCGAGGTAACTAATAAAGTGAAATATTTAGGAATTGAGCTGACTGCGAAAAATATAGACTTATTTAAGAATAACTATGAGAAACTGTGGCAACAAATAGAAAGAGATTTGCTAAAATGGAATAAATTAAATGTGTCATGGTTGGGAAGAATAGCAGCAGTGAAGATGAATGTGTTACCACGAGTGATGTTTTTGCTGCAAACAATTCCAATTATTCAAGACTTCAAACAATTTGACAAATGGCAAAGAAAAATTTCAGACTTCGTCTGGGCAGGCGGGAAACCCCGAGTGAAAATGAAAGTATTACAAGATTCGAAAGAAAGAGGGGGACTACAACTGCCAAACATAAGATTATATTACGAAGCAATTTGTCTGGCCTGGTTAAAAGATTGGATAACGTTAAAAGACCGTAAATTGCTGGCCTTGGAGGGACACAAAAAATTGTTTGGATGGCATGCCTACTTGTGGTACGATAAAGTTAAAGCGGACTCTATGTTTTTGCATCACTATATTAGAAGAAGCCTTTTCACAATCTGGAAGAAATACAAGACTTACATGGAAAGTGGTATCCCGTCGTGGGTGGTACCATACGAAGTAATAGATCCGAGAGCTGTTTATAATGAACAACAATGTTTAACTTATAAAGAGATAACGTCGATGGAACATAGAATATTAAAAATAAAGACACAAGAAGAGTTATCTCCTCAATACCGATGGTTTCGATATAGGCAAATCAGGGATCGTTACCACTCGGACTGTTTAAGTGGAGGAATAAGACTGAAAAACTCAGAGTTAGAAGAAGTGATTTTACAAGAAGGTAAAAAAGACATTTTGAAAATATATAAAATACTTTTAAAATGGTATACGGAAGACGAGACAGTAGGGATGTGCGTTTCGGCTTTCTGAATGCCGAAAGAAAGCCGAAACAAAAGTGTTTCGGCTTCTTTCGGGTTAGCCGAAAGGTTTAGGAGAAAGCCGAAACGTTTCGGCTAGCCGAAAGAAAAAAAGCCAAAACGTTTCGGCTTCTTTCGGCTTTCTTTCAGCTTTTCAATGGGAAAATGCCTCCGTCTTGGATTCGGTTTAGTTTTCGCAGCCATGTCGGACGCTCCTCTCGGCAGGTCCGAGAGGAAGCGGCCGAGCCGCCTGGCCGGGCAGCTGATCTGCAAAGGTTAGCCCCCAGACTCTCAGGCAGAGAGTCTGAGTCCGGGACGCGGCGGGAAGAGCCCTCTGACAGATCGAGGCAGGGGGTAAATCGCCCGTTTGTCCCTATGGAGGCCGGCAGACGAGCGCGGCACCTAGTGTGCTGCCGGGCTATGGAAAACGGCAAGGAGCAGGATTAGGCGAAAGCCTGCAAGTAAGCGAATCCCTTCTGTTACTACAAGCGTTGTGAGGAGTGGTGGGGTCTGAAGGTTAGAAGACTCGGATTTTTCCCCCCTCATAGAGTCTCGGAAGATTGGCGGTTCCCCCCCCCCCCTAAAATGGCAGCGAAAAAGCAGAGCCCTGCTCTTGGCAAGTCAGTTACGGCGGCCTTGCAGAGGGGCGAGACGCTTGAGGAACTGGTTAAAAGAACGGTTATGGAAGCCATAAAACCCTTTGTTGACAAGCTGAATGAAACAGATCAAAGGGTGGGCTTAATTGAAAGCGATGTGAAAGCCATTAAAGAAGCAGCGGGGTGGGGGGCAGAGAAGTCTGCCCGGGAAAGTGCGTCACTTACCAGAGCAACGAACAGGGAATTAAAGTTGGTGGAAAACCAGCTGATCGGACTGCAAGTGGAGCGAACACAAACCATTTTGCGTCTCCAGAATGTTAAAGAGGAGGAAAAAGAGGATTTATGGGATCTCGCCTCGGAACTTTTAGCGACACCCGCGAGGGCAACTAAAGAAGAAGTGAAAAGCGCCACTTTGGGAGTCCGTCGGGCATCTTCAAAATATGCAATGAAGCGGCAGCTGCCTGGCAAGATTGTTATCGAGTTTTCATCTAGGAGGGTCCGGGACAGTATCCTATATAATTCATACAATGCGGAATTGGACTTTCTGGGAAATAAAGTCAAGATATTGAAGGACGTTCCATTTTTAGTGCAGAAGAAAAGATTTAAGTACAAGATGTTGGCAGCTCTTTTGAGGGAACGGGACATAAAGTACAAATGGCTACTCCCGGAAGGAATCGGGTTTAGTTATAAAGATAAAGTTTACAAGATTAATTCTGAAGATCAGCTAAGGGATTTTGTGGATAAAAATCCAGAATTTGGACCAGACACCAAGCAAAAAGAAGAGGATCCGAAGCCTGAAGGGAGGGGGGAGGCAATGAGCGCTCCGGCGGTAGCTGCACAGAGGGAATTGCGCCCGAGGCCCAGGGGAGGGAAAAAGATTTAATTTGAACTGTAATTTGTAATTTGTATGATCAACCACTCCGTCACTATTTTATTAAGCTATTTTTTTACTGTGGCAGTATGAAGGGAAAGCATTGAAACGTAGTGTTTAGTGTTTGTAGGTTACCTTCCCCTTTTTTTCCACCCCCCTTCCCTTTCTCTTTTTTCTCCCTTCCTTCCCATCCCTTGTGCTATTGTACTCTTTTGTAGTTACTGTTTTGTAGGTTATGTATGTATGTAGTAGTTTTGTATGTTAGATATTGAAAAATAAAAAATATTATAAAAAAAAATTTAAAAAAAGGAAAATGCCTCCGTATTCCCGGACGTCTGGGGGAGGCATTTTCCCACCGAATCAGCTCAAAATTGGTGGGCACCTTCCTCTAACGCCTCTCTAAAAAACGCTAAAGTTTCAGACCGATTGGACTTTGGGGGGCCATGTTATGGCCCCCCAAATCAGGTCCCCCTATCCTCCCATAAGAAAGCGAAGGAGCAGCATATTGTTAGCATGCTGCTGCTCATCTTCTGCATTATTTCCTATGGGGAAAAATGAAGAAGCAGGCTTCCTTTGCCAGGGGTGGCATTTTGCATGCAAAATGCCCCCTTACCCTCAGGGGCCCTTCTCCCACCCTTCCTCCCACCCCCCACCAAGGCTCAGCCTGCTCCCACTCGGGGGGGCCATTTCATGGCCTCCCCAATAGGTGCTCTAATCTCTACCACTGACAGCTGGGGGAGGCTTGTCTTGCCAGGGGTGGCATTTTGCATGCAAAATGCCCCCCTACCCTCTGGGGCCCTTCTCCCACCCTTCCTCCCACCCCCCACCAAGGCTCAGACTGCTCCCACTTGGGGGGGCATTTCATGGCCTCCCCAAGTAGGTGCTCTTTTCTCTACCACTGACAGCTGGGGGAGGCTTGTCTTGCCAGGGGTGGCATTTTGCATGCAAAATGCCCCCCAGCCCTCAGGGGCCCTTCTCCCACCCTCCTCCCACCCCCCACCAAGGCTCAGCCTGCTCCCACTTGGGGGGGCCATTTCATGGCCTCCCCAAGTAGGTCCTCTCAGCCCCTAAAGTCCACCCCTTACACCAGCAGTCCCCCACACAGAAAAATTAACACAACTCACTTAACATCAGAGAATCACAAAACACGATTCCTGTCAAAAACACTTTATTTCTTGAACAGCTTTAGGTTACACAGCAGGGGGGCACACCAAAGGGCATGGCAGCAGTATCTTACACAAAAATAACACAACTCACTTAACATCAGAGAATCACAAAAGCACAATTCCTGTCAAAAACACTTTATTTCTTGAACAGCTTTAGGATACACAGCAGGGGGCGCACCAAAGGGCATGATAGAAGTGTAATACACAAAATAATACAACCCACTTCACCGTTTTTGACAGCAGTTGTGTTTGTGTGATTCTCTGATGTGAAGTGAGTTGTGTTATTTTTATGTAGTGCACTGCTTTCATGCCCTGTTGTGCCTTCCTACTGTGTAACCTAAAGCAGTTAAGGAAATAAAGTGCTTTTGACAGCAATATTTTGGGGTTTTTGACAGGAATCGTGTTTTGTGATTCTCTGATGTTAAGTGAGTTGTGTTAATTTTTCTGTGTGGGGGATTGCTGGTGTAATGTGTCATAATGCTTTGCCTACTTGTACTTTGAAAGGGAGAAAATAATTTTTAAAAAACTTTATTTTGTGTTGTTCGTGTTTTATTCTTTGTTGTGCAGTTGGTTCCCATCATAGGGAACAATGGGGCTGGCTGGCCAGCCATCTCTGTAGGTGGTGGGGGAATTTGAGGGAGGGTGTCTGTGGTTCAGGTGCTCTTTCACAGGGACCAGCTGGCACTCAGAAGTGTGCCCACCATTGTGGCACCCCTGGGCTGTGCAGAATTGCCCAGGGAGGAGAGTTTAGAAGTTCCCAGCATAGGGAACAAAGGGAGAGGGCTGGCCTTTGCCAGCCTGTTCCTGGGGTTATGGGTGTGGGGCAGGTGGGGGTGGATTTGGGTCTGTGAGGGGCTAATGTGGGGATTTGGGACTGTGTGTGGCAGCTGGGGGGGAATTGGGTTTGTGTGGGGCTGTAAGGGGTGGACTTTAGGGGCTGAGAGGACCTACTTGGGGAGGCCATGAAATGCCCCCCCAAGTGGGAGCAGGCTGAGCCTTGGTGGGGGGTGGGAGGAAGGGTGGGAGAAGGGCCCCTGAGGGTAAGGGGGCATTTTGCATGCAAAATGCCACCCCTGGCAAAGGAAGCCTGCTTCTTCATTTTTCCCCATAGGAAATAATGCAGAAAATGAGCAGCAGCATGCTAACAATATGCTGCTCCATCGCTTTCTTATGGGAGGATAGGGGGACCTGATTTGGGGGGCCATAACATGGCCCCCCAAAGTCCAATGTGTCTGAAACTTGGGGAGTTTTTAGAGAGGGGTTAGAGGAAGGTTCCCACCAATTTTGGGCTGATTCAGTGGGAAAATGCCTCCCCCAGACGTCCGGGAAGACGGAGGCATTTTCCCATTGAAAAAGCCGAAAGCCGAAAGCCGAAAGAAAGCCGAAACAAAGCCGAAAGCCGAAAGCCGAAACGGCTGGCCGTTTCGGCTTTCAGCTTATTCGAAAGAGATTCTTCTTTCGGCTTTAGGCTTTCGGCTTTAGCCGAAATTTTTTGGCTTGCACACCCCATGAGACAGTCAAAGTCCAGATGTGAAATGGGCAATAAATTTTCATAAAGAAATAACAATGGAATCATGGGAATATCTGTACAAAAATACTTTGAAGACTTCAACTTGTACCAATATTAAAGAGAATGTTTATAAAATGATGTATAGGTGGTATTTAACGCCTAAGAAGATTGCGCTTGGAAATGCAAATATGTCAGATAAAATGTAAAAAACACGAAGGATCATTGTATCATATGTGGTGGACTTGTGAGGTAGCTAAGCAATACTGGGGAGATATAATTAAAATAATTAATGAGGTGTTGCAAACCCAAATAAATAAGAACCTAGAATTGCTGCTACTGAACTTGGGAATGGAAGATGTTCCAAAGCAGCATAGAACATTGCTATTTTACATGATTACAGCAGCAAGACTTTTGTACGCGCAGAAATGGAAAGTGCAAGAAATACCAACTATAGAAGATTGGATTTACAAATTGTTGTACATGGCAGAAATGGACAAAATGACAAGAAAATTGAAAGATCTTGATCCAGGAGAATACATTGCAGACTGGGAGAAGTTGAAACAATATCTAGAAAAAAATGGGATGTGAAAGGAGAACTGTGGCAGTTTGAGAATTATTAATATGTGACTTTATAAAGGGGAGAGAGAAGTAACTTTACCATTAATGGGGAAATTTAGTTATTAACTAATCTAAGCAAATATTTGTAATAAAAATTGTATTAAAATAGTTTAAACAGTGAAATGTAGATTGATATATTAGAAAACTGGAGATATAGAAGAATTTGAATATGCTTAGAATAAGTGATACAATATATATAAGATTTAGAAAAATTATAGTTAAGAGTAATTTAAATAATAAGGGGCTAGGGGTTGGAAAGCTGTTGGAAGTCAATAAGGAGGGGGGAAAGGGTGGGGGCTGATATAACTTAGATAAGATGGGAAATTTGTGTATTTAATAATCCTTTATGTACTCATCAATACAATTCTTTTTTTTAAAAAAAAAGTACATTAAAATCACAAAAACAGAAAACCAATAATAATTTTTTAAAAATCATTGAAATAGTCCAGGAGCAGGCTATTTGAACAAATATTGAGAGTCCGTATATGGGCATAGCGGATGGCCGAGGGCAGCCCCAGAAGAAGTGGTGGTCTTAGATGAAAGAAGGAGGATACCCGCTGGCACTCAGCCAAAGGCCCGCAGGAACATCTCCGTTTTACATGTCCCGTGAAACTGTAACAGGTCCCGCAGGGTCCCGGATCTCCAGCAGGAGAGCATTCCACCAGGTCTGGGCCAGGGCAGAAAAAGCCCTGGCCGTGGTTGAGGCCAGATGGATGTCCTTTGGGCCAGGAACCACCAGAAATTGCTTTTCTGCAGAGCACAACACTCTGCAGGGGACGTAGTGGGAGAGGCGGTCCCACAGGTATGCAGGTCCCAGTACATGAAGGGCCATGAAGGGTTGATTTTAGTACTGTTGTTTCTTGTTTTTATCGATTTTAACTGTTCACCACCCAGAGCCCCTTGGGATGGGTGGTATATAAATTAAAATATAAATATAAATAAATAAATAAACACCAAGGTTAACACCTTGAACCAGATCTGGAACTTCACTGGGAGCCAGTGCAGCTGGTACAGCACAGGATGAATGTGTGCTCGGATTGGCGTTCCAGTCAGGATGCATGCCGCTCATTCTGGACCAGCTGTAACTTCTGAGTCAGGCCCAAGAGCAGCCCAGCTTAGTCTAGCTTGGAGGTGACCATTGCACGGATTACTGTGGCCAGGTCCCAGGGCGAAAGATAGGGCGCCAGTTGCCTGGCCTGTCGAACATGAAAAAGGTAGACCTGGCAATGGTCGTGTGACCTGAGCCTCCAGTGCCCGTTGCTGGGAGGATAGTCAATTAATCACCACCACCCCCAGCATTAACATGCGTCAGACTATTCTGACCTGAGGGCCAAGCTACACATGACGAATGACAATTGAACTGCAAGTGGATTGAGTGGAGGGCAAGTGAACAGGGAGAAATACACTTGCTGTTCAAGTGTCATTCGTCATGTGTAGCTTGGCCCTCAATTTCACGGGTAGGTTTCTGCATTGCTCTGCCCAGCCAGCTTGGAATAGCACAGGCTTCTATCAAATATGGTGGAGGCCTGGGCCGACTACTTACACCATGTGTGAGGAACAGTTAGTCAGCTCTTTTCTCTGACACGTTATTGTGCCCACCTTTGCTTCTTCAATGCACATGGAACAGTTTTATTACGGAGTCTGAATCTATAAAATGACGTTTGTGTTCTTGCAAACAAAGCAGTTCATAATATATAATATAATAACAACTGGGCTTATATAAAGCTTTTCCTGACAGATTAATATAATCTGGCATTGTTATTAGTATCCCCTCAATACAGCTGGGGAGTTGAGGCTGAGAGGAGTGGGTTACCGAAGGCCGCTGCACTGGGATTCAAAACAGCAGAGTGCTGATTCACAGTACAACTACTTAACCACTTTGCTATAGCAACTCTCAAAATGGATGAATTTTGACAAGAAGAACTGGGACTGACCTGCCATGGCTGAGCATGGAGAAGACCTCCTTTCCCCATCACTCTGTGCTCAGTTCTTGATGAATGAACGGCATGGAGTGCATGTGCCACAGCATGGACAGCATTGTAGATGCCATAGCTGTGACCAGACATTCCCATTTCAAACATGGATGTTGTTAGGCCCCCCCTCCCCCATTTTGAGAGGTGTGCATTTATATCTGGAAAAATTATGCCTGCCACAGATGGATTGATGAACATACGGACAGACGGCCATATGGACTGAGGGATGGTTCCTTACACTATGATAGATTCCTCTTCATGGCTTTTGTGAACAGAATCCACTGAAAATAAAGGAAAATTGGCTGAGACAATATGGAAGATCTAATTTTTGATGTTAGGCTTATGACCTTTGTTTCACACTTGGAAATCATCGTTTGATGATGCAGTTAGCAAGTACTGAACATGAAATAGCCCTTTGCAATCAAAGTCTTCTCTCCTGTGTATTCTCTTTTCTCAATTGCATGAGAATGGTTTTAAAACTTCGTACAGATCTTTTATACAATAAAGAGTTACTTACCACCCTACTAAGTCATACTTTGGTGGTGCTGTAAAGTTGAGTAAAAAATTTTTAGGGAATACAGTGGATACAGATCCTCCAATGATAATTACTTAACCACAACTACTTAACCACTTTGCTACAGCAACTCTCATAGTGGATGAACTGTGACAAGAAGAACTGGGACTGACCTGCCATGGCTGAGCATAGAGAAGACCTCCTTTCCCCATCACTCTCTGCTGAGTTCTCGATGAATAAATGGCATGGAGTGCATGTGCCACAGCATGGACAGCATTGTAGATGCCATAGCTCTGACCAGACATTCCCATTTCAAACACAGTACCAGGGACGCTGTCAAGCTTCTCCTCCCCTGTGCAGTTTATGTTTCGGGAAGCATCAATGCTATACAGTGGTAGCGAACAGCAAAATACATACATCCAAAACTGCTGAAGGAAATAAATCTCAAATTGGTATGGATTCAGGGTCTCAAGGAAATCTTGAAATCCTGGCACCTTATTAGTGTGCAGTGTAAAGGACAAACTACCATTGAGGGATTTGGGTGTGAATTTACGCCCAAACAAAATATATGTGACATCCCATTGAGCTGTTGCGATCCAAACTCGCTCTATTGGCAGCTGCTGAAGAATTTCATAATTTTCTAGAATTATTCGTAAACCTTGCATAGACTGGTCATTCCCATAGGCAAGAATGACGTTGAGTTTGCTAAACCAGATTTTTTGAGCTATCCTTGCCAAGATGTTAGCATGATTTATAATTTCCATGTAAGTTATTGCTGGTGGAATCATTTCTTTCAAAGCAATGCAAATATTACTCCAGAACAACCTTGGCATCAAGTTTTGAAGGAACGTTTCTCCACTGTCGTCATCTGATGTGAGGAGGCCAATCCAGTTCCATCCAAAATGCTTCAGGAGATGAACAATCCCAACCCATTGAGGAGTTTCAGATGGAATCATCCGGAATAAATGAGGGAACTGAGTTTTAGCATTCATTGTTGTATGAAAGGAACCATAAGTGACCTAAGATGGTAGAGCATGACTTTATGAGACATGACAAATCTCTTCATTTATTTTTGAAAATATCATTCTTCATCCAAATACATACAAATATAAATAAGTCATTTATTCTGTTTGGTTATCTAAGAAATATTATAGTTTGTAACAATCATAATCTGAAATTTCTAATCACGCTATCAAGGGAGGGCCGTGGAGAGCCCCACTTGTCCATGGCTCCTTCAGGGCTTGAGCAAAGAACGGGCGTGGATAACATGGACCTCGGGAAGGGCCGTATTATCCCAACAGTCATGAGTTGACCTCAGGATGCTGAACAGTGGACTAAACTTAGAGATCTGAGAAAGACAATTTCCTCTAGAGGATTTCTGTAGCTATGCCTACATTTCAACATCTCCAGGTCAGGCCACACCTGGAGTATTGTGTGCAGTTCTGGAGGCCTCACTTCAAAAAGGATGTGGACAAAATCAAGAGGGTGCAGAGGAGAGCGACAAGAATGATCAGGGGTCTGGTGACTGAGCCCTACGAGGAAAGGCTGAGGGCCTTGGGAATGTTTAGTTTGGAGAAGAGGAGGTTGAGGGGGGACATGATTGCTCTCTTTAAATATTTGAAAGGCTGTCGTTTGGAGGAGAGCAAGGAGCTGTTCCAGTTGGCAGCAGAGGGTAGGACACGAAGCAATGTGCTAAAACTACATGCACAAAGGTACCGGCTGGATATTAGGAAAAACTTTTTCACGGTCAGAGTAGTTCAAAAGTGGAATCAGCTGCCTAGGGAGGTGGTGAGCTCCCCCTCACTGGCAGTTTTCAAGAAGAGGCTGGATGAATACTTGTCGGAGATGCTTTAGGCTGATCCTGCACTGGGCAGGGGGTTGGACTAGATGGTCTGTATGGCCCCTTCCAACTCTATGATTCTATGATCTCTGTAAACATTCATACCTGTGGAATCTTGTATGTATTTAAAATGTTGGCCATCTGGATGGAGTTTTGGGAGGTGAAGCCACCAATGAGAGCCATTACTTTCTTCTTCCTGTCACAGTTGTAATTGACATGAGTTGGATTTTCTCTGAAGATTATATCCAGAATGCCTTGGAAGGTTCGCAGTGAGATGAAAGCATTTTCATATATCTTTGATCTCAGCGTGGTGTTGGATAAGAGTTGGGAATCTTTGATTTCATTAAAGGCAAAAACAAAGGCTAGGATATGCTGATATTGTTTAGTTATTAACCTGCAATGAGAGTTTTGTGTAGTCTTTCAGGCCTGTATCATGATAAACATTTGTGGCTTTTCCACTAAAATACTTGTTATGGAAAGAGCACTCACAGGCAGTTGTTCCACTCCTGCTAGAGCTGCTGTGCTTTTTTCCCCTCAAGAAGGGGAATTTGAACTGACTCTACTCTCTCCAAGTCAGGAATTCAGTCACTGATGGAAAACTCTGTCTACAGAATATTTGCCTTTTATCAGTTCTGCTATGACTTTAATCTCAGTAAGATCTCTTTCTGAGTCTCAGTGCTCCAAATATGAGGACTGACTAATGATAGGAATGTGAATAGATAAATATAAATAAGAAATATATTGATGGCCATTTCAGAAGAACAAAATGAGAGCCTTTTATGGTCACCTCAGGAGGAGAGAAAAGGCCCAGAGGATTGCTCATAGGTCAGGCCTAGGAAGGACTCTGCTTGATCTGAAGTCCCTGGCCAAATCTAGGCCCAAGCCTCAGAGCAGCTACTCTCCCAAATGGTGGCCCATTGTCAGGTGACGGGTTAGAAAGAACCTCTAAGGGGTTTTGGCACCATGAGTTTGGCAGAGACACTCTCCTCCAGACACTGACAGGCATAATAAACGTGCCCAGGAAACTGGGGAGAGTCGCATTTTGTAGCTTTCAGGGACGAGCCTGAAAATGACCTTCTAACTTCAGAATGGTGACGGGAGTTGCAGGGCTGAAAAGAGAAGGAATAGAAATGTTGCAGCGCACTGCCAGAAGCCCCACTATGATATCTGCAATGGAAGTAGAAGCTGACCTCGGCAAGCGTAACCCCTGCAACGATAGCCCCTTGAATGGAATCCTGCCCTCAAGTCGTAGTTGACTTATGACGACCTCTGGTGTGGGTTTCATGGCAAGAGACCAACAGAGGTGGTTTGCCACTGCCTTCCTCTGCAACCCTGGTCTTTGTTGAAGGCCTCCCATCCAATTACTGACCGAGGCAAACCTTGCTTATCTTCTGAGGTCTGACAAGGTCAGACTTTCCTGGGCTATCCAGGCCGGGGCGCAACTCTAGCCAGGAGCCTGAAAATTGGCCACCGGCATCAGGAAGATAATTGGGATTCTAGTGCCGGAGGAGAAGATAATAGAAACATCATGGTCCAAATGTTATCGCCACAACCTGCACCTCAATGGAAGCAAAAGTTGTCTAAGGTAGTCATAACTCTCAGCCATCATTTTCAAGATGGTGGCAGGAGATGCAGTTCCAAAATAAAGGGAATCGGGGCATCCTGGCTCAGATTATCTCAAATACCCATGATGCTCTGCAATGGAAGTAACATTGCACATATCTCAAAAAAAGCGAAGGGTCACATAATTTGTCACCAGCCTCGGAGTTATGGTTGCAGGGCCAAAAATGAAGGGAGCCAGAACATCTTTGCCCAGGTTACTGCAATAATGCCCCTTCCTTGCTGTTTCCCATTGAAATTAAGGTACTCCGTTTGTGACAGGCCTAACACATCAGAGCACAAATACAGGGGGGTTCACGGCCAGCTGCCAGCTTGAGGATGATCAAGGGTTTTGCAGAAATGAATAGAACTGCATTAACACATCAGACCACCAAGCTTGGAGTTTTAAATGAGGGCACGGTTCTGAATGTGAGTGGGTCAAAATCAGGCAGCAACCCTATGTGACATAAGGGGAATTCAACCCTGGATCTCCTTGATCCTAGTTCTAGATTCTAACCACTATACAACACGGGCTTTGATAGGTCATGGATGTTGTTAAGCCCCCCTCCCCCATTCTGAGAGGTGTGCATTTATATCTGGAAGAATTATGCCTGCCACAGATGGATTGATGAACATATGGAGAGACGGCCATATGGACTGAGGGATGGTTCCTTACACTATGATAGATTCCTCTTCCTGGCTTTTGTGAACAGACTCCACTGAAAATAAAGGAAAATTGGCTGAGACAATATGGAAGTTCTAATTTTTGATATTAGACTTATACCTTTGTTTCACCCTTGGAAATCATCATTTGATGAGGCAGTTAGCAAGTACTGAACATGAAATAGCCCTTTGCACTCAGTCTTCTCTCCTGTGTATTCTCATTTCACAATTGCAAGAGAATGGTTTTAAAACTTTGTGCAGATCTTTTATACAATAAAGAGTTACTTACCACCCTACTAAGTCATACTTGGGTGGTGCTGTAAAGTTGAGTAAAACAAAATTAGGGATTACAGTGGATACACATCCTCCAATGATAATTTCCTCTCCAGAGTTCTCCGAACGCTGTGGATCTCCTGGCTGCCAACTGCTGACGGAATCTGACCTGTTGCTGAATGTATAAGGCAGCAATGGCAGGAGGAATGACAGCAGCAACATGCTTCTGAATGCTAGACAAACACTGATCCACTTCCAGCTGTGGTCCTTCGTTTTCTCACATACATCTGCTAGCATATTTGAGAAAAGGAGTAGCCAGTTGTCTGTCTTGTAACGTTGACTCTCCGGTTTTGCTTCTCTACTTTTGCCCTTGGATTTATAATTGTCTTTTGTAAACACAGGATATACACTTTTGTATGGAATGGGAGCT
Source organism: Eublepharis macularius (assembly GCF_028583425.1). Lineage (NCBI taxonomy): Eukaryota > Metazoa > Chordata > Lepidosauria > Squamata > Eublepharidae > Eublepharis > Eublepharis macularius. The sequence continues at coordinate 177,792,555 of NC_072793.1, forward strand.
ATTTATATACATGGTTTCTAATATATGCATAACATACAATATCATTTACTAATGTATACACAAAATAGCCACTTGTAATGTTTATGGGTACGAAAAATGATATGAAATTAGAGATTTTTTATACACACAAAGGAAGAGAAACATTGTAATTGTTTTTTAAAGCATCAAAGATTAGACACTGAAAAGAAAACTCATAGATGGCCAATACAACTCATCTGCCCAATATTGGAAGAAAACCATCAAGTCAGACATAAGAAGTTTTTGCCCTCGTATCTTTTCCAACATGGACATAAAGTATAAAATCGGAGAGCTACGTATGACTGATCGAGCCTGATGCAATTGAATCTCTCAGATCTCTGAGCTACAGTTTGCTTTTATAGACTGAATGCAGTATAGCACAAGCTCTTGAGCTGCCTTTGCCTCTTGATTTTCAAAGTAATCATTATTCACTAGCTGTGCACCTTTTTAAAAAGGAGTTTAATTATACTGTTTTTCTAATTACAGGGCAAATAATCTTCTTTCCCAAGGCCTCAAGGTTTCACCACGCCACTGTATACCTTGTTTTTATCAAAAGTTGTTAATGATTTTTGTGAGGCTCCAGCATGGCCAGTGCTTTCTTTCAGGCCTCTGATATGGCTCCATTGCTTTCACAATACTTTCAATCTCCTACTCTCCATTTGGGTGACTAGGCCTTCATTTTATCCCTCTATCTTTTGATGTCAATTAAACCTGGTCAAGATGATATAAAATCTGTGGACATCATGGAACACTTGGTAGCGATTGAAGGAGACCCATATTGATATGCATATGTCCCCCCCATAGGGCAAGCAACAGCTTCATGCGTTTGTCTTAGGTAGGGATATGCTGTGAGGTTAGCTTTACATCTTCCCTCTGCTTCTGTCACTGCCCTGATCAGAATTGGACTCTGGAGCCCATTCAGTACCTTCCTGAACCATTTTGGTATCATATGGTATGAGTTATCATTGATCTAATTCATAGGAAAAGCCCTCAAAGAAAGGAGGTGCTAGTAGTTCTTCAGCAGTGTGAGAAAAAAGGAGGCACGAAATGTATAAGAAGGATAGATATCCAGAAAAATGGATGTTCCATTCGTGATACTTTGAAGAATCTCAGAAGAAATGTACATGTGCTACAGAATGAGGTGGTCATGTCACGTGTCAGTCACCTAATGAACTTCAGTTGTTAGAGGATCCTGATTATACTTTTTAAGGAATTTGTTGGCCTCTATGTTTTTTTTAAATGAATCATAGTTCAATGCTAAGCTCTTTGAAGACCATTGACTTTAATGAACCTATGAGGGTGTAAGTCTCCTTAACTAGCACTGCTTAAATTTATGGTGTATATGTCTACATCTTTAGTACCTGTTGACTTTGATTTGTCCCTGGTGACTTTTTATCTTTGTCTTTTATAACAACAACAACAACAACAATATTGATTTATATACTGCCCTTTAGGACATCAACTCCCACTCAGAGCAGTTTAAAAAATAAGTTATTATTATCCCCACAACATTCACCCTATGAGGTGGGTGGGGCTGAGTGAGTTTCAAGAAAGCTTTGACTGACCCTGAGTGGCAAAATAGATTTGGCAAGACCCCATCACTCCACAACCTGACACCAGAGATTTATTGAGTCAAGTCTGATGATATGACGGATGGGCCCAGTGATGTCATAGGCTAGAACATGGTGATGTCACACTGAATAGCAGTATTAATAGGTTTACCTCCACATGGTACTAGGTTCATACTTCAAAGAGAGGGGGTAGTTAGTTAACAATTAAAAACAATATTTTTTAAAAAAGAAATAAAAATGTAATGAGTAGTTGAACTGTTTGTATGAGATTATTCTGGATTCCCATTTCCGATGTACATGTGCAGTGGTTAGTATGCAATACACATAGATTACAGCACAACAACATCTTAGTAAAGAAAGGGGATTGCTTCGTACCCATATTATGAGTCTTCTGCTGATTTAGTTAGAGTTTTTAACACAAGAGAGGTTGTAGGCCAGGGCTTCCAACCTTGTTGAGCCTGCGAGCATTTCTAGATCACTTCCCCTAAAGAAAATGGCTGCTTTGTATCAATAGCCTATATTTCATTATAAGCCACTGAGGCCCCTTTCCTCCCCAAACCTCCCCTTCTCAAGCTCCACCTCCAAATACCCAGGAATTTTGAGAGACGAAATGGGCACCTCTGGGTCCACTGGATGCCCCTTAATGGCTCTTCTCACTGTGCTGTAAAGCCCCATTTACAACTGTGGGCCTGCCAGTCTTGGCCTAGCCGGTCTCAGAGAATTGTTTTGAGGATGTTTTCATTAGAATATTCACAACAATTGTCTTGGTTGCATTATCTATTCCTCATTCTCCACTTTTCATTTTCCAAAAGCCTTGGCAATGAACGGTTTCTGATAAATCCCCATTTAGAAATCTCCCTTCTCTGCAGATGGAGTTCTGTCAAGTTCTTTTTACTATACTTTTGATCATTCCGAAATCTGAGCAATGGTAGCTTAGTGAGATCAAAAGGTTGCTTTGATGCTACTGTTTTTAAACATTTGGGTCGGCAATGGGGTCTCTTTAAGAAGAAAGAAGGTATATGTGATTGCAGGATTTCATCCCAGTGGTGAGTGTGTGACTGCCAGTTAAAAGACAAATTCTCAAAATGGTTGCTGAAATGAATTCAATGCTTTATTGGAAGGCAAAATGCATAAAAAGCACAATAGCCAAAGGACTCAAGTGCATAATACATGGATATATGGCAATAAATCATTATCTACAGCTAATAATATGGACAACATATATTTTAAGTATATAGCAAGTAACATGGAATAGATATACAGTAAAAGAGCACATTATGTGGGAATTTTCAGAATTCTTTCTCAACCAGCCCTCAGTAGGAGAAACACTGGGCAGTGGAGAGATAAACCTTCAAACACTATGAAATATGAAGATATCTGGAAAACCTTGCCAGGAGATTAGAACCAGCGTAGTGCTTGAGAATGCTAGCCATTCTCAAACCTTCTAAATATGAAAATTTCTGGTTTGGGATCCATGAAGGTCTAATGCAGCTCTAAGAGCTGACCTGTCCGGGCTGCTGTTTTGGAGGCTGGAGGGGCTAAAACTGCCTGCGGCCAACTGTTCTCAGGCGGAGAACAGGCATAGAATGCTCAAGAACCTCAGGGCACGTCGATCTCAGGCGAGGGGGGGTCCTACGCAACGGACTCTCTCCCGTCCCTTGAGGTCCCACCCGAAGACAGGTTTGGCTAAAATCTCTGCAGCATCTTAGGAGCCAATGCGGTTGGCATAAGACCTACATGCCCAAGCTTCAACAGGGACAAGAAGAATTGATGGGAACTGGAGATGGAAACAGCAATTACAACCCGCGAAAGTGTTTAAGAAGGTAAAGATCACTATCTCTTGAAACGGGACAGATTACTTAAAGTAACGAAGCATTGAAGTAGACTTGAAAACTGCAACAGATTGATTATAAGAAGGGGAAGTTCCGGCAAGAACTGTATTAAAAAAAGGACTAAGTAAAACGGAGTTATTAAGGAAATTGGACTATTGTTTTACATACCTGTGGTGACAAAGAGATAGCGGGCTGTGAGAAAGTTTTACCATCACGAGAACTGCTGTGGGAGGCCGGGAAACAGGAAGTACGTAACAGCGATAGAGTTGCTGGAGAGAAGCGGCCCTTTCTGGACTACAGGAAGAAGGGAATCGCCAACTTTGAAAGGGGAAGAGTTGCGGCTTCAGCGGAAGAGGAAGTAAGCCATATTGGATTACAAATAAAGGGGAATAACCATAGAGGAACCATAGAGAAAAGATGCCCGACATTTTGGACTCTTTAATTGACTTTTCTGGAATAAGACCGGGATATTTAAACTAAGAGAAAATTAAGCCAAACGCCACGGAGCTAAGGAAACGAGCGGACTCGTGGGAGCGAGGTAAAGCAAGCCCCGCGATGTCGAAAAAAGAGTGGCAAGCAGCGATAGAGAACTTGGACAAAAAACTTTCAGAAGGGATTAAGGAGCTTAAGGACATGATACCCGAGCTGGCGAAAGAGTTTAAAGAGACACTTAAGAAAGAACTGGCAGAAGTGAAGAAGGGTATGGAAACGATACAAAATGACTTGCAAGCGACACAGCAAAGAGTTAATGTAGTAGAAAATGCGGTGGAGACTCTGGCAGACACGCAACGAACTGAGATGAGGGTAATGAGAGGTAGAATGGCAGTTGCGGAAAGTAAACATATGGAGAAGCAGCTGAGGTTTCGCGGCTTGCCGGAAGTGAAAGGAAAGATGGCCCAAGAACAGATTACCGAGGTGTTGGCTGAATACCTGGGGAAGGAGGAGGAGGAAACTGTGGCTATCCTAGATGTGGTGTACAGAATAAATTCAAGATTTGCGACCCAGAGGAAATTACCAAGAGACGTGATTGTGCAGTTCACTACTAGAAATATAAGAGAAATGATTGTGAGTAAGCAATTTCAAGACCCATTGGAGGTCGATGGCAAGACGGTTATTATTATGAAGGAGTTACCCAGATCGGTGTTGCTAGACCGGAAAAAATATAAAACTCTAGTCCAGATTCTGAAGGACATGAAAATAAGGTACAGATGGGAAATGCCTGAAGGAATGGCCTTTGAATTTGGTGGAGTGAAAAAGCGCATTAGATCTGAACTAGAAATGGAAAAGTTCATTAGGGACAATGAAAAGGACTTACCAACAACAAGGCCATGAATATGGAGTGTAAAGTTTTATCTTGGAATGTAAATGGACTTAATTCACCCAATAAGAGAAAAAACATTTTCCACTGGCTATTAAAACAAAAATGTGATATTGTGTGTCTACAAGAAACCCATATTAGAAAGCAGGATGTAAAATATCTAAAATTGAATAAATTGGGTAATGACTTTGTAGCGGCCTCAAAAAATAAAAAAAGGGGAGTGGAACTGTATATAAAAGAGGAGCTACAGCCAAAATTAATGGTGAGAGATGCGGAAGCCAGATTTTAGCAGTGGAATGTATATGGAATTTAAAGAAAGTGTTGGTGATTGGAATTTATGCACCTAATGGAGCAAAAGAAAGCTTCTTCGAGGACTTGAGGAAGCAATTGGATGAACTTTCTTATGACCAGATAATCCTTGCTGTGGATTTCAATGGAGTTACTAATTTGGATCAGGATAAGAAATCAGCAACTGTACAAAAGAAAAGAAGATTACTACCAAAGACTTTTTTTGTATTAACGCAACAAGAAACCTTAGAAGATGTATGGAGAAGACAGAATCCTAAATGCAGACAATATAAGTTTTTCGATGTATTGTCGAAGGCTTTCGTTCTCCAACCCCCAACAATATAAGTTTTTCTTGGCGAGACACTCTACGTTATCACGAATTGATATGATCTGGGCCTCAAAAGACTTAGCGCTTTGGACTAAGGATGTGGAAATAATGCCTATGGTAGGCTCAGATCATAATCCAATTATGTGGAAGTTCGGAAAAAGAACTAAAAGGAGAGGATGGATTTGTTACAAGAGGGAGAAAATATGGAGATGTTGAGAAGGGAAACTAAGTTCTTCATACAGCACAACATGAACAGAGAAGTACCAACCAATAAGGTATGGGATACTTATAAGGCAGTAATTAGAGGCATACTAATGGATTTAAATGGAAGAGCCAGGACAAAAAGAGAAGAGACAGGAGATTATGGAGAAAATAAAAGCCAAAGAGACACAATTAAAGAAAAGACCAGGGAAAAAGAAGATATACCAGGATATTAAAATCCTTCAAGAGCAGTTGACGGCAATGAACAATAAAGAACTGGAATGGAACCTTAAAAGAATGAATCAAAAGTCGTTTGAGGGTGCAAACAAACCTGGGAAATATTTGGCGTGGCAATTGAAGAAGAGAAAGGAGAAGAGGATAATAAATAAAATTTGTGACGATAATAAAGTATACCTGGAACAGACTGCTATTAGTAGAGCCTTCTATAAATTTTATGCAAAGTTGTACAATAAAAAAGAAGTGAACAAAGATTCAATAGCGAGATATTTGGGGAAAATGAAGCTCCCAGTAATTTCGGAAGGATGGAGAGATAAACTGAATAGTGAAGTGACGGAAGAAGAGTTAAGAAAGGCAATACAGTCAACAAATTTGGGAAAGGCGCCAGGACCTGATGGACTCACAGCTAAATTTTACAAGGTAATGGCTAATGAACTGGTGCCATTCTTAAAAGAAGTGATCAATGGAGTTTTGAGGGACCAAAGGACTCCAGATACTTGGAGTGAAGCCAACATATCATTGATCCCTAAAGAGGGACAAGACTTGACTAATGTTAAAAACTATAGACCTATTTCGTTACTGAATAATGACTATAAAATCTTTGTGAAGATACTGGCGGAAAGAGTAAAGGGATGGTTGTCCGAATTTATTGTGGAGGAACAAGCTGTTTTTTTACCAAATAGACAAGTTAAAGACAATTTAAGGACAGTTATAAATGCTATTGAATACTATGACAAGCGTTGTGACAAGGAGGTTGGTTTCTTCTTCGTGGACGCTGAAAAAGCATTTGATAATTTGAACTGGGACTTTATGTTTGCCACTATGGAACAGCTACAAATGGGGGAAAGATTCATAAGAGCAGTGAAAGAAATCTATAGGGACCAGAGTGCAGCAATTGTGGTGAACGACGAGGTGACTAAGAAACTGATTATAGGCAAAGGTACAAGACAAGGTTGCCCGTTGTCTCCACTGTTGTTTATTTTGGTTCTGGAAATATTGATGATACAGATTCGAGAAGACGATGCAACCCGTGGAATAAAAATAAAAGAGTTTTCCTATAAAGTCAGAGCATTTGCGGATGATATAATGTTAATTGTGGAAGACCCAATCGAGAATATGCCAAAGGTAATAGAGAAAATTAAGGAATTTGGAGATTTGGCAGGATTCTATGTAAATAAAAAGAAGTCAAAGATACTATGTAAAAATATGACTAAACAAAAACAACAGCAATTAATGGAAATAACAGATTGTGAAGTAACAAGTAAGGTGAAATACCTGGGAATTGAACTGACTGCAAAGAATATAGATCTATTCAAGAATAACTATGAGAAACTGTGGACACAGATAGAGCAAGATCTGATCAAATGGAATAGATTGAATGTGTCATGGCTGGGAAGAATTGCAGTAGTTAAGATGAACGTGTTGCCAAGAGTGATGTTTCTGTTACAAACAATACCAATTATTCGGGACTCTAAGCAGTTTGAAAAATGGCAGAGGAAAATATCGGACTTTGTCTGGGCAGGCAAGAAGCCTCGAGTGAAAATGAAAGTATTGCAGGATTCAAAAGAGAGAGGTGGAATGCAGCTGCCCAATTTAAGACTCTACCATGATGCAGTTTGTCTGGTGTGGTTGAAAGACTGGATGACGCTGAAAAACCGCAAACTACTGGCCTTAGAGGGATACAAAAAAATATTTGGATGGCACGCATACTTGTGGTATGACAAAGTAAAAGCAGACTCTATGTTTTTACACCATTATATTCGGAGAAGCCTCTTTACAATTTGGAAGAAGTATAGAAATTACCTACAGGATGGAATCCCTTCCTGGGTGGTTCCATATGAAGTAATAGATCCGAGAACTGTCGATAATCAACTACAGTGTTTAACGTATAAGGAGATAACACAAATAGAATCTTCTAAATTAAGAATTAAGACGCAGGATGAGTTGTCTCCAAGTTATGATTGGTTTCAATATGGACAGATTAGAGATCTTTATAATTCGGACTGTGTGAAGGGAGGGATAAGAATGGAGAATTCGGAATTAGAGGAGGTAATTCTGCGAGAGGATAAAAAGGAAATCTCTAAGACTTATAAAGTGTTGCTAAAATGGTTTACTGAAGATGAGACAGTTAAAGTGCAAATGGTGAAGTGGGCTATAAACTTTAATAAATAAATAACAATGGAGGCATGGGAATACTTGTGGAAAAATACGTTGAAGATTACGACATGCACCAATATTAAGGAGAACGTCTATAAAATGATCTATCATTGGTATTTGACACCAAAGAAAATTGCGCTAGGGAATCCTAACATGTCTAATAAATGCTGGAAATGCAAAAAGCATGAAGGATCTTTGTATCACATGTGGTGGACTTGTGAGGTAGCTAGGCAGTACTGGGGGGAAATAATAGAAGCAATAAGTGAGATTTTACAATTTCAAGTCAATAAGGACCCAGAACTTCTGCTACTGAACTTGGGAATGGACGATGTTCCAGCACAATATAGGACATTGTTATTTTACATGACAACAGCGGCTAGACTTTTATATGCGCAAAAATGGAATGTACAAGAAGTGCCAACTATTGAGGACTGGATTTATAAATTTCTGTACATGGCGGAAATGGACAAAATGACACTGAGAGATCTCGATCCAGGACAGTTTAACATGGATTGGGAGAAGTTGAAGCAATATCTGGGGAAAAAATGGGAGGTGGGAGGAGAACTGTGGCAGTTTGAAAATTACTGAAATACAATAAAAGAAGAGAGAAGTGACTTTACTGGGGGGAGGGAAGTTAAACAAGAAGTTCTAAGCAATTATTTTATTTGATTACTATATATAGTATTAAATAATAGAGGTGTTATTATAAGAATTATAAGGATATAAGTTAACTAAATATATTTCTGGCAGATAACTGTATAATAGATAAACTATATACTCAAAATAGAGTGAATATAAGAAAGGTGGAAAGAAGTATATAGTAACATATAGAATATAAGTTAAATTGATTGATTTATATTGAATGTATACAGTGTTTATAGAAGTACTTAGAAATATGTAGAATATGGGTCAAATTGATCGACCCATATTGACGAGACTAGAGTGATTAAGTAAGAGAATAGAAAATGGATAAAATGTTTTATTATTAAAGAATATATGCTAGGAATGCAATATTTAGGTTTATAAGTTAAGTGGGGAAGGGAATAAAGATAGCACTGTGTTATAATATATAAGCTTAGAAGAGAACGAAAGAATAAAGAATAATAATAATAGCTTAGAAGAGAACGAAAGAATAAAGAATAATAATAATAATAACAGAATAAAGTAAGTTTGAAATGAGTAAGAAAAAAGATAGACAAGGGGTTGAAAAACTGTTGGAAGTCAACAAAAGGAGGGGAAAGGGAGGGGGTTAGAATTGAAATTATTTAAAGGGAAATGATTGTATTGAATAATTACATAATTTCTAATCCAATAAAAAAAAATTTTAAAAAAATAAATATGAAAATTTTATTCGCCCCCCTACCACCCTCTTAAGCTCCTACTATACAGCGAAGTTCCATAAGGAGCAAAAGCTCTATTCAAGAATCCAGTCATCTTGGAAGGGCTTGTGGGACTCTCAGACTCCTGAGCTCTAGGAAGAGGTGGGGTCAAGGCATAGGATAGCCCTTTGCAAGCCTTAAGAGACAGCAAGAACGTATCTCCAAGGAAGGCAGAGAGAGGAGGCTGGTTTCCCAGTCATCCTTCTACTGTCTGCAGCGGCAATACAGCTTGTGAGGGCGAGGGGAGAAGAAGTTGCAGCAGTGCTTGGTTCTCGTGTCATTCTTACATGCCCAGGGTAATGCCGATTGCCACCTTGGGGATAGGTAGCAATTTACCACAGGCCAGTTTGGCGAGAGGTACTTTGCCATATTCTGAGCATGGAGCAAGGGTCCCTGGGTAGTCGGAGGAGGGGGGTAGTTGTGAATTTCCTGCATTGTGCAGGGGGCTGGACTACAATGGTGGCACCACACTCATTACTTGCCCACCCAGGGGTAACATCCCTAGACACATAACATCTTCCCGTCTCCCCTCCCCCCCGCCCCAAAACATGCCAGCCAAAATGCTGGGGGAGGGAAGGGTATGATACTAGAATGTATATTTGTTATTGAAGATGGGTAAGATTTCTCTTGCTGTTAGTGTTTGCTCTGCAGTGATAGGAATCCATGCCATCCAACGATCTGCATCTACATAGATTTTCCCTCATCATCAATTAGGAGATAGAAGAATGAGAAGGAATTGACTAAACCAATCTGAACAAATGAACCAGTTATTTTTTTTCCTTCCTAGCTGCTCTCTGGTATTCAGTTGAGATCTGAACATAATAATGTAGCATTTGGGGAAGAAGATACAAGCCAATAAGCCTCCACTAGAGGCCAAGATGGAGAAGTTCTCCATGGCCACCATGTCTTTCCCTTTGGTGCTCAGATAGGTGGGGACAAAGGAGATCCAAACACTGCAGAAGACCAGCATGCTGAAGGTGATCAGCTTGATTTCATTGAAAGAATCTGGCAACGTCCGGGCTAGAATGGCCACCATGAAACTGATGATGGCTAGAAGACCCATGTAGCCCAGTGCAATGTAGAACATTGTGTGTGGGACTGGCCCGCTAATGACTTAGGTACCAGATTTCACCCATAGACTTCACCACTATGTTGCTTTGAATATATGCACCTATGTCAATTATAGAATTGCTTACATTCTGTTTCAGCATTTCTTCGACTCTGTATTGGATTCTTGCTAAGGTTATGTCTCTGTAAACTTGTGATTATTTACCCTACAGCTTTGTTTAAGTAATTGTCCTTGATACTGACTATACCACTCTCACACTGTATAATCCACCTCGAGTCTCAGTGAGAAAGGCAGACCAAAAATGACATAAAGAAAAGAAGAGAAAAAAGAAAATGTAATCTTGTTATGTTCTTTTTACTGTACTTTTCATAATTCTGAAATTTGAGCAAAGGCACTTAATGAGATTGTAAGATTGGTTTTATGCTACTGTTTATAAATGTTTATCTCATTGGGTTGGCAATGGGGTCTCTTGAAGCAGGAGGTCTTTGTGATTGCAGGACTGCATCCCCGTGGTGGGTACGTGGTTGCGAGCAGAAAGACGGTCTCGGAACTGTTGCGGATATGAATTAAATGGTTTATTGGAAGGCACTATGCATGAAACAGCACAACAGCAAAAAGGCTGAAATCAAATGCCTGATAGAAAAACCAATGGCGAAAATGGCAAAAGGGGTCGATAAAATACCAAAAAGGTGTATATAGCTGCAGCTAATAATATGGATTATATAGTGTGTAGTTAAAGCAAGTCGCTTGCTATACATATGCAGTAAGTAAACAAATCTTTCTCAACCAGCCCGCATTATCGGACACATTGGGTAGTGGAGAGATAAACCATCAAGCACTATGCAACATGAATATATCTGGGAGACCTTGCCAGAAGATTAGAACCAGCATAGTGCATGCTAGCCATGCTCAAAGCTTCTAAATATTAAAGTATTATTAGCTTCCCCACCATCCTCTTAAGATCCTAGGTTACTGCTAAGTTCCTTCACAAGCAGAATCTGTTTCATTCCTATCTATATGAGAAACTAGAAATCGTGGGAAGGATGGATGAATTCTCAGATTCCTGAGGACATGGAGAAACGAATGAAAGGAAACAGGATGCCTTTTGGAAGCTCCAAGCAACAGAGAGACAGCATCTTCAAGGTAGGCAGAACCCAAAGAGAGGAGCCTGGTTTCGCAGTTGTCCTTCTTCCTCGTCTTTCCTTCCTTGACCATCCGCAGGGACAATACAATGGTGGCACTGCACTCATTAGAGGTGGGTGCAGAGATGTGGACTTAATTCCCCTCATATGTGGTTTACCTTCCCTCCCAGGGACAACAGCCTCATTCCCATAACATCTCCCAGTATGCCCTAAAAACAGGAGACCAAAAGGCATGCGGAAGAGGGCATGACAGCCGAAGGTATGTTCATTATTCAAGACGGGTGAGATTTCTCTTCCTGTCATTATTTGGTCTGCAGTGATCAGACTCCATGTTGTTAAAGGATCCTGGATCAATACAGCCTTCCCCTCATTATTAATATGGAGAGAGATGGAAGAGAAGAAATCAATTCGAAATTTTAAAAAAAACATTTAAAGAATTATGTGCCAGTTATTTTTTCCTTCCTAGGTGCTCCCTGGCATTCAGTTGAGATCTGAAAATAATAATGTAGCATTTGGGGAAGAAGATACAAGCTAATAAGCCTCCACTAGAGGCCAAGATGGAGAAGATCTCCACGGCCACCATGTCTTTCCCTTTGGTGCTCAGATAGGTGGGGACAAAGGAGATCCAAACACTGCAGAAGACCAGCATGCTGAAGGTGATCAGCTTGGCTTCATTGAAAGAATCAGGTAAAGTCCGTGCTAGGAAGGCCACCGTGAAACTGATGGTGGCCAGAAGACCCATGTAGCCCAGGACTATGTAGAACATGATGTCCGAACCTTCATTGCATTGAATGATAATATGACCCACTTGGGAGTGCGTGTCAAACTCTGGGAAGGGGGGCGAAGATGCCAACCACAATGCACAGATGCCAGTTTGAATTAAACAACAGGGAATTAAACAACATGGCCAGTCTCTTCCCCACCCACTTCCTCATCCTGTTCCCTGGCTTGGTGGCCACGAAGGCAACCACCACAGTGATGGTTTTGGCCAATATGCAAGACACGGCAACGGAGAAGATGATGCCAAACAGGGTTTGCCGGAGAAGGCAGTTCACTGTCCCAGGATGGCCGATGAATAGGAAGGAACACAGAAAGCCGAGCAGCAGAGAGGAGAGTAGGACACAAGTGATGCTTTGATTGTTGGCTTTGACGATCGGTGTATTCCAGTGTGTGGCAAAGATCCCCATCACTATAACTGTGGCCACAAAACATGAAGCAGCGACAGAAGCCAAGCCTGCTCCCATGGGGTCCTCGTAGGATAAGTAGGTTGTGAGTTTGGGAATGCACTGATCCCTCTCCTGGTTTGGATATTCGTCTTCTGGGCATTTCTCACATTGGTCTGCATCTGAAATTCATAATTGTTACTATCATTTATGAGTGTACTGTTTTATATTGTGCCAGTCAAAAGACGCTGCTGAGAACGGCTGTTAAGAGAAATTCTCTTAATTCCTCTTTGCTCAGTTATTTCCTGGAATCCACAATTGCCATGAAGGAGGGAAATGGAGGGATCCTGAACAGGGTTAGGCCTAGATGTCACCCGTTACTCTTGCAACAGAAGTTCAGATTGGCTGTAGCAGTTCCCTCAAGAGAAACTTCAAAACTGGCCAAGGGCTTCAGGATGCTCACAGGAATTGCAGAGGCAGGGGAAAAGGGGGTTGGGAGCATCCTGTCCCTCCCGATCCTTAGAAACCCCAGCCCCTGCTGGGTATGATGCTTTCCTTGATCTATCAGATACTATCTGATGCAGTGGTTAGACTGTCAGAACAGGATCAAGGAGATCCGGGTTCTTATATTGCCAAGGAAGGTTGTTGACTGACTGTGGGTAAGTCACACTCTCTCGGACTGATCTACCTCATAGGGCTGTTGTGCTGGTGAGAACGTGGAGAATAATGTTATTTAGGTCTCCAATGGGGAGAAATTCAGGAGATGACATTTGTTATGAATCTGTCCTGAATTACAACTCACTAGCAAAAAAAGATGGTTCTTGATGTTGCTTATTCTGCTATTGCTGCAGCTCTCTTGGCACGAGGAAGAAGCGCTTCTCCTCTACTCAAACTACTGTTAAATATGGCAAGCAGATGGAGCTTCCACATCGGCATGCTGAGCCCCCAGTAAAACATAAAACCACTACCCGGGCTAAAGATGTATTAGGGTGCATTAATTTCTTTTTCCGATAGAAACAACAGGAAAAAATGGCTCTTGTAAGAGAGAATACTTTGTCAATACTGCATGCATATTTGTTAATGTGAGTTAGTATAACAGAAGTATGAAGCCCCCATTGGGAATTGCTATTGCGATGCTGCTTCACATTCCCTTGGAGCTGATCTCTTAGGCTGCATCCACCTTGGATGGACCTGGGATGGTTTCCAATCCTTTTGTGCACATATCACTTTTTCTTGCCATCACTCTGACAGAACATATACTTAAGTACTAGCAACAAAGCCCATTGTGGGAGGGAAATACAATAGGTTCTAGAAAGGGTGGGGCAGGCGGGGCAGGCATTGCTGCTTCTACCACACTCCAATCTGGTCAAATGGAAGGGTAGGGCAGCTGGGCCTGGCATTGCCCCCCTCTGCAATGTCCCGATCTGGGTAAGGGCAGGGCAGGGTGGCTGGGCCTGGCATTGCCTACTCCATAGGGCCAGCCGATCATGGCAGGAAAGGGCTGGGAGGTCGGCCGATCCGTCCTATCACCTCCTCACTCCAATCGAGCTATAGAGGCTTGGCAGGTGAGCAGGCCCTTCCCTCTGCTGGCCAATTTCAGACCTGATTTAGGCCGCTGCAGAGCCCAGGAGTGATGCTGGAGAGGAAAGGGCCCTGGAGTGCTACTGCACCCCACTGCCACCCAATTCAGCCCTGATTTGGGCTTCTGCTAAGAGTGCTGCCAGGGTAGGCAGAAAGGGCTCTGGAGTGCTCCTGTGCTCCAGAGCAGGTCTAATTGGGCTGCTTTGGCCTGAAATCACTGGACTAGGCTGTGCAGGAGCATGCTGCACCATCAGGGAGCGTGCCTGGGGAGCTGTGTTCCCCCTGCCTCCCTCCCATTGGCCTGGCCTCTGAGAAGACAGAGACCAGGTCTCTTTGCCCTGCAAGTCTATGGCAGATCGACCTGGGCTCTGGGGTCCAGAGGTCCGGTTAACTCATCTCGCAAAGCCATGATAAGTAGACTTGGGCTCTTCCGGTCCAGCAGGCAAGCCACAGTACCCCCCTCATGCCCCCTCCCTCCTGCGGCAGATCGAAGCTTGGGGAGAAAGACTTGGGAGGTGAAGCGCAGGCAAGTCAGGCATGCCCCATGAGGTCCTGGCCCAGTCTGGGCTGGGGAGGGAGGGGCTGGCCTGCAGGCCCTTCTGAGGCCCAGTGGCTTTCCAGGACTGCGCCTGCAGTGGTGAGTCATCTCGAACATGCTTGCTGAATTATATAGTAAGCCTCATTGTGTCTTACATGTGAATTCTGACTGGAGAGATTCCCTCGTTATGTGTATTTTGGTCTCTAGTCTGCATAGAGTCTCTGAGGATTTGGTTTGATTACAACAATGTGACTCATGTGAAAAAGGGAAGTGTGAGAATAACATGGTGGGTGCTTACTTTCTTCTTCCTCAATGTATCTCTTCACCGAAGCAAAGAGTTCTTCTTAGCTTGCCTCTACCACAGTTAAGCAACACCTAGTGCTTCAGAAGAGCCCAGGAGACATCACCCGTGGGCCTGGAGGAAGCAACAGTTCTGAAATGGCTGCCTCCATCGCAGGAGGACACTCCAAACATTTTATAATTGGCAGGAGTCCCCATGGAAGCCATGCTGGCCACAGCAGTCATTTTATCACAGTACCCACAACCTGTCCTCAAATTCCCAAGAGTTCCCATGGGCTCAACTATGTTAAGGAATGCTGTCCTTAGTGGATATCATGTTTACGCATTATAAAATCGGTAGAGAAAGGGGAAATTCTACATCAGGTGGAAGCAGGCCATGAGACTCTCACTGACTGTCCATTTTCCAGAAGGTAGAGATTGGCAAATCCATTGTACAGGAAAGCTCGAGTAACTGGAGTAGCAGCACATTTGAAACATTTGGAGCTTTTCTCTTGTAGCTTCATATCCTTTTACTTACCAATCTGGAGTGCAATTTTCCCTTCCGGGCAGTGAGCACAATCGTAGCAGCGAACTTGCTTCCCCTCTTGAACAATCCTGCTGTGCCCGGTGGGGCAGCTCTCGACACACGTACTGCGTGGGACACTCTGAGAGAAAAGCAAAAGGAAGGGGTGGGAGATGGAAATGTGCTGCTTCTCCCTTCCAGCTATGATTCTTGATTCTAACCCCTTTGCCCAAGAACACACCAGAAATGACATGCTCCCCCCTTGTATACGTACATACGTATATACAAAGATCAAGCAAAGTGATAAGAGAAACAAAAGGAGCTGTGTAAGCAGAGGGACAAGTGTTATGTCCTCCACATGCACGGCTTCGTGGTTCGTGGGCATCAGAACAGCCCCCGTTGCACTTAGAGAACCCATATTCACAGGGAGTGTTTAGCAGGCTCTTCTCGAGCCAGCACCCAAGTTTGGTCAATATTGCAAAAGGGATCTTGGAGTTATACCCTCTCCAATCCAAGGCCCCCAGGAAACTCCCATTTGATACAATTAGAGCCACCAGTTGATGCTGGCCCAGTGTACAAGGGGTTGGCCATCAGAACTGCCTATCAGGGTTTGTAGGGATGAGATTGGAGAGCCGGTGGCTACAGAATACCCCCCTTCCTCCTCGCTCCTCCGGGTGTCTTCTCCCATGTAACCAATTGTAACCAATTTGCAGCTCCATGGTTGGAAGGAAGACCTGCCAATCAAGGTAACCTGGGCTTTGATTTGGGTTTCCAGGGTGACAGAAGGAGTAGAGACAGAGTTCAGGCATTCCCCCAACTCCATTTCCAAGGGAATTGATTGATGATGCCTGACTGTCTGGCTTTACAAACCATAGGCGAACGCAATGAAATGGGATTCCATTGCACCATGGACCCTCATGAACCGCTGAATTGCAAATAGATGATCAGGCGGTTCGTGGGGTTTTTTTGGTTCGTAATGTGGTTTGTGCCCGTGTCTAGTGCCAACTGACCAAGATTTTTTTTTAAAAAAAGTGCAGTGCTATTGCTATTGTCCCTGCGAAATTGAAAAAAAACATCATCCATACCTGCTGAAATTTGTGATTCCATCTCAGCAAACTTCTATCAATAAAGAACTCTTCACCTGCAGTTGTTTTAGATTCCATCGAACCAACTTGGATTTTTTGGAAAGATTGATTTGAAAATGTGACCAAGTTCACAATATCATAGCCAGCTGCCAGGTCCCCATCTTCATCAAAAAAGATTTCATCTCCAGCAGAATTGTTAAAGCGAACATTTCTCAAAAATGAAAAAAGCTAGGTTGGAGGAGAAAGAGTTTCCGTATTTTAAAAATGTAGTGGGAAATAAATGAATATACCTTTCTGAAATTTGTTAACATGGAACTACTTGTTCTGCAATATTGACTTGCAATTGTATTAATATGACTAAATATGAATTAGCCTGATTTTTCAAATTTGAACAAAATGCTAAACTTAAAAATGAAGCGTTTTTTGAGAAAAGAAATGAACACTATTATACTTAATACTGTATATAAATTCTATTATAGTTAAGGGTGCACTGAATTTTCAGAGGGAGCCAATTCATATATCTGACATCAGATCAGGAGCCAGATTTAAGATGGCAGTGCTGGTGGGAACATTGGTAGCTGCTCATGCCATTTGAGTTGTTGTTTTAATTTGCTCTCTCTCCTTTTTATCACCTTACTGTTTGCCACTTAATAGAGGGAAGATTTTATTATTCTATTGCGGTATACTTTACCAGCTGATTTGCTGTCTACCAAACCTCAGACGTGGAGAGAATTATTCCAGCACTTACTACTGATACCTTTACACCTCTGTGATGAATTTAGCATTCGGGTTGCTCGCTTATGTTCTCACACATGATTTAAGTCATCTTGGTTATATGCTATCTATGTAAATGCAATTCAAGATACCTACCATTGTTACCTGGAGGGCTCTTTGCTAGTGAGGGGGGATTAATGGCAAGGAAGAAGGCTAAACAAGAGGGATAAGTGTGGGATAAATCCACCAATATTTATGGGGTCCCTTCCCCAAGGTAGCAGATGAGGCTGGTGATCTTAAGCAAAAGGAGTATTTTTTATTAACAGATGAAAATATACACTCATAAGAAGCAATGCACAAGCACACAGTCTCCTAAGAAAAGCAGTGGTGAAAGTGAGATGGAGTTGAGGGATTTCAGGGCAATAAGTACCTATCCAAGGTGAGGGAATGAGGCAGTCCATGGAGGAAGAAGGCTCCAAACATCCAACATTATTGACCGGGAGAGAGAGAGGAAGTCTTAGGGAAGTAACCCTAAGGGAGCAGTTCTTGAATCAAGGAAGTGTGCACAGTTTGAAAGGGACCAGAGCCTTAGTTTTCATTCATTCATTCATTCATTCATTCATTCATTCATTCATTTTTATTCATGTGTTTATGTCATTTATATTCTGCCTTTCTCACTGAGATTCAAGGTGGATTACATAGTGTGAGATTCGTAAAATCAGTGGCAAGGACAAGGACATTTCCATACAGTGTCAAGAACATTTCCATAAATAATGTCAAAGGGTAAATGACTACAGTGTCAAGAACATTTTCATAAACAATGTCATGGGGTAAATTAATATAAATTTACAAAGACATAGCATTAGCAAGGATCCAGTATGAGGATGAGGAATTGCTGAAACAGAACATAATCTATTCCAGGACTTACATTAAACAACAGAAAGCACAGGTAGTATATAAAGCAACAGAAAATATGTAAGCAACATAATGGTGAAATCTATGGTTTCTAACTCATTAGCAAAACTTCTGGGCCCCCTTTCCTACTATACCAAGCTCCTTTAGCTGTTCGAACAAAGACCATGAAGGCCATCTCTAGGCAATAACTAAGTTTGATTACTTTGATTACTTGCTGCTGGGGTGTGTGAAAGGAAATGCAGAATCTCTCCTGCTGCCTCAAAAAGGGGCAGTTTGCTAATGGATCTTCCCAGAGTTAAGTTGATGAATTTAGATATGAAATGCATTTTCCCAGAGACAAATAAAACTTATTAGTGCTGATTGACTGCTCCTCAATTGCAGGGTGGGGCTCTAATCACAAAGGAAGATATCAGAATGTGCCCAGGGGGAGACTTAGCGAGGCCCTCTACTGTTACGATCTCACGCCTGTTGCTGGGAGGATAGTAAATCAATCAATACCATCCCCCTGCATTAACATGAGTCAATCTAGTGGACATTGCCACATGCTCTGCTCCTGGTCCCAGATGGCTGAAGGGGAGTGTGCCGTGCCACCTGCCATGCTCCTAATACCATCTGGGTAACGCAGGGGGTGCACATTGCCCCATTAGTTACAGCTGAAAAACTCCAAGATTGAGCTACAAAAACCTGTATGATCTTGTTCTTTGTTCTGTTTCAAAGCTGTTGATATTTGTTTGAAGTTTCAGAACTGTTGATATCCGTATGGAATATCTTTACACAATAACATGGCCCAGTGGTTAAAGCTGAGACCATCCAAAAATGGGCTGTAAGAGCCTGACGGCTATCGCCAACCTGCTTTCCCATTTCAACAATGCCTTTTTCAAACAAAGAACAAGATCATACAATTTTTCATAGCCCAATCTTGGAGATTTTCAGCCGTAACCACTAGGCAATGATGTCATCTGAGGATATTCCACACTGATATTTATAGTTTTCAAGCTCCACACAGATATTAACAGGTTTGAAATAGAACAAGAACTAAGAATATATAGTTTACAACTCTGGCATTTGGAATCCAAAGTAGACTGGAAGGATTGGATGCTTGATGAATATTTATGATTATTTATGAAGGTTTATTAGCTGTACATTTATTGTAGTATATTTATTGTCGAATATTTATCACATTTGAGAACTTGCACTTTTGTAAAAATCATAAATATTAAAATTTACAAAATATATTTCATATATAACCTTCGAGGTTTGTAATTTGTTTTGGAGTGTTCTACAATCAGAGGACCCCTCTTATCTGGCTATTGTCGATACGTTGGTATTTGGGGATATGGCTACTTACAATAGTTGTTTTGCATATTCTACAGAAGAAAGAGAACAAATATTAGCAAAATATCCATCTGTTTCTACAGGGAGTCAACCTAAATTGGATGATTGGGCATATATTCAACCATTACTTATTAAGCGTTCCAAAATGAACATTCATTCAGCCTATTTAACAGAATATTCGAGACTTAATATTAGACCTAGAGGGTTAAGAATGTATAAACCTCCAGGTTTATTTAAGGAGAATGAAACATTTAAATCAAAATGGTCTTCTATTTTGAACAAATGTGCTTTGGACTTGATGTTGTTATTAATAGATATGTATAGTGATGAGACTGAAAAATTAACAACAGAAATTTCTAAAGTGTAAGATAGAGTTAAACCCCTAGTTACCTCAGGAGGGTATGAAGCTAGAACCAAAGAAGTTGACCGGTTAATCAAGGAAGGAGAGGCTACACTTAAGGAATACTTAAGTACACTTAAGTTAAAAAGCTGACTAGAGACAAGAAAGATTACAACACAGGCAATGTATATACATGGTGCAATGAAAATAGGTCCAATATGCATAGAAAAAATGCTCAGGAGAGTGCTTCTGAATAGGAACCTACAGAATTATCAGAGACAGATACATCAGGTGACGAGTATGGATAGACTAGGACTTTAAGAAATAAAACTATACCTTATTATAATAGGGGATGTTTTTTAGGAAAACGTCAGGATCGCCCACCTTGAAGGGGCAGACACAGGACTTAATTTTCAACCTCTCTAAGAGACCTTTAAGTGAAGCTGAAAGATCAGTCCTAAATAAGGGTTTAGGATTCGTACCTACACCACCATACAATGCTTTTAGAACTAGAGTAGATGACTTTAAATTAATCAGATTAATTAAATTAAGAAAATTCTTTGGAATTCAACAGACTCCACATGAAATAACATCACTCCAGGTCAAGTAATCTTTTATGCCATCAGTTACTGACCTGGCAACAGAAGTTTTTGAGAAATTAGTTGCCAAGGATCTAGACCACATTGAGAAAATGCCTAGAAAACATTGTCAGAATTTAACAAGAGCAGAATCTGAAGTAAAAAATTGAACAGTGACAAAACAAAAATAATTAAACCAGCTGACAAGGGGCGGGATAGTTGTTTTGAATATTAAGGATTACATCCAGGAAGTGGACAGACAATTGAGTGATTAATCCAATTATCAACCTATCAACTATGTCCCCCTAAGACACATTCAGAAAATTATCAAGGTGGTACTCAATGAAGGTCTAGCTAACAATTATATAAATTACCAAACATATGGAGCTTTACAAAACAGGTACCCCCGCACACCAGAGTTTTACATTCTTCCAAAGGTTCACAAAGGGGGTAACTCACCACCGGGACGTCCAATAGTATCAGGTTCCAATTCTGTATTGGAACCTCTTTCTTGTTATCTAGACAGTTTCTTGCAACCATTGGTTAAAACTAAACCAGCTTACATAAAGAACACAACTTCCTTTATAGAAAGGTTAGAAGATGTGACAGCTCCTGAGACGGCCTATTTATTAACATGTGATGTTAAGTCACCTTATACAGTTATACCACACGAAGGAGCTAGAGAAGTTGTGAAAACAGCATTACAAGGCAGAGATAATTCATTACCTCCCACTCACTTTCTTTTGGATCTATTAGATACTATTCTAGAAAAAAACTACGTTAAATTTGGTGATCTGTTTTATTTCCAAATGAAAGGGATTGCAATGTGGTGCTCAGCTGCTCCATCAATTGCTAACTTATACATGTCTGACATTGAAGCACATTGTATTTTGAATGAAGAAATGAACCCATTTTACCATGATGTGTGTTTTTATGTTAGATTTATTGATGACATTTTTTCTGTATTAAGGACACCTTTATATGCAAGGGAGTTTGTGAGTTGACTTAATAGTTTGGATGATAACATCAAGTTCAACTGGGAAGGAGATCTTAATTGCATAAACTTTTTGGACATTACCGTATTCAAGGAAAAGAATGGGAAATTGGATGTTTGTCCCTTTAAGAAATGCACAGATAAATACTCCTATTTACATTATACATCATTTCACCCACTACAATTAAGGACAATATTCCAAAGGGTCAGTTTTTGAGAATGAAGAGAAATTCCAGCAAGTAGAATGACTATAAGAGGGAAAGTCACATTAGTTATAAATCTTTTCAAAACGGGTTATCCAGAAAGGGTAATAGTGAGAGCTCAAAGAAAAGCAGATCAGACAGCTAGAGACAGCATGTTTATCCCCAGAAACCAAGCAATGAAGAACCAAATAAAATGGGCATTGGATTAGACACCCTTTTCTATGAGAATAGCAAAAGTCATACAGAAACACTGGTAGATTTTAAAAGATATAGAGGGGTGCAAGGAGAAACCATTAATTGGTTATCGAAAAACCAGGAGCCTGAAGGATATTCTCATACACTCTGCCTTTGATAATCGCCAATCACCATGCATACACCCAGGGGGACATTTCCCTTGTGGCAACTGTACGATTTGTGACATGGCAGTTAATTTGAAGGAGATAGAGAATCCTGTAGGTATGAAACAGCTCAGTAATAGAGACTTTTCTAACTGTAAAACACCTTATGTTATTTATGTGTTACAATGTGTCTGTAAAAAATTATACTTTGGGGGTACCACTCGACCTTTGAGAGTGGGGATTCAAGAACACACAACTAGAATAAAGAATAAAATTACAGATGCCCCTTTAGTGTCCCATTTCATTGAAAACAACCATGGGGAGAAAGACCTTAAAGTTTCAGTTTTAATAGTAATGAAGCCCTCCTTGAACTATGACGTCCAACAAAAGTTATTGCAAAGGGAGTCAGAATGGATATTCAAATTAAAATCATTGTTTCCATATGGATTAAACAATGAGATGGAACTCTCTTGTTATTTGTGATATAATTATGCATCTGTGTAATACAACACTGGACCTTTAAATCTGTAATTTATGGCTGCAGAAGTGTATTTGTATGACATCATGAGCATTAGAACCCTATGGCAATGGTCCGTCGGCTCTTTCATCTTTCAGGAAGTGAGTGCGGTGGTGTTGGAGTGATTGTAAGTAACAGGCATACATATGGTTTGATTAAGGGAGGTTATAATAGTGTCATATTTAATGCAACACGATATGGTTTGATTACAGTGTATGTTGATTTGAGCCTTTGAAAAAGACATTGTCGAATTGGGAAAGGAGGTTGGCGACAGCCGTCAGGCTCTTACAGACCATTTTTGGTTGGTCTCAGCTTTAACCACTGGGAAATGTTGTTGTGTGAAGATATTCCATACGGATATCAACAGTTCTGAAACTTCAAACAAATATCGACAGCTTTGAAACAGAACAAAGAACAAGATCATACAATTTTCATAGCCCAATCTTGGAGATGTTCCACTGTAACTACTAGGCAATGCTGTCATCTGAGGATACTCCACACAGATATTTATAGTTTTCAAGCTCCACACAGATATTAACAGCTTTGAAATAGAACAAGAATATATAGTTTACAACTCTGGCATTTGGAATTCAAAATGGACTGGAAGGATTGGATGCTTGATGAATATTTATGATTATTTATTAGCTGTATATTTATTGTAGTATATTTATTGTCGAATATTTATCACATTTGAGTACTTGCACTTTTGTAAGAAACAAAAATATAAAAATTTACAAAGTATATTTAATCTATAACCTTTGAGGTTTGTAATTTGTTTTGGAGTGTTCTACACTCGGAGGACCCCTCTTGGTCATTGGCATTAGAATCAGAGCAGGTGGCAACGCACACCCCCAGCACTTCACACCCCATGCCTTAACCCAGCCAATATTAGAAGCAGAGCACAACGCAATGCCCACCCCCACCTAAACCCAGCTGGTATTAGGAGTAGTGCAGGTGGCAATGCCTGTCTCTGCCTTAACCCAGCTGGTATTAGAAGCAGGGCAGATGGCAATACCCACCACCTCCTTAACACAGTGGGAATTAGGAGCGGAGCAAATGGAAATGCCCACCCCCACCTTAATTCAGCTGGTACTAAGAGTGGAGCAGGAGGCAGTGCCCGTATAATGCCTTAACCCTGCTGGTATTAGAAGCGGAGTAGGTGGCAATGCCCACCCCCTGTTTTCACCCAGCTGGTATTAGGAGCAGAGCAGGTGCCAAAGCCAACCCCTGGTAATTTTAACCCCTGCTTTAACCCAGCGGGTATTAGGGGTGGAGCAGGTGGCAATGCCCGGCCCCCATCTTCACCCAGCTGGTATTAGGAGCTGAATGGGTGGCAATACCCACCTCCACCTTAACCCAGCTAATATTAGGAGTAGAGAAGGTGGCAATGACCATCCAATGCCTTAACCCAACTGATATTAGGAACAGGGCAGATGGCAATGCACCCCCCCCGGCTTCACTCAGCTGGTATTAGGAGCAGAACAGGTGGCAATACACCCCCGCCCCACCTTAACCCAGCTAATATTTGGAGCACAGTAGGTGGCAATGCCCATCCATTGCCTTAACCCAGCTGATATTAGGAGCAGAGCAGGTAGTAATGCCCACCCCACCTTAACCCAGCTGGTATTAGGAGCAGGGCAGGTAGCAATACCCACCCCCATTCAGCCATCTGGGGTCAGGAGTGGAGCAGGTGGCAATGCCCACCCCCTTCAGCCAGTTTTGATCAGGAGCAGAGCAGGTGGCAGTGCCCACCCCTGCCTTACCCAGCTGGTATTAGGAGCGGGGCAGGTGGCTATGCCTGCCCCCAATATAACCCAGTTAGGATTAGGAGTGAAGCAGGTAGCTTGGATCAGGTGCAGACCAAGAGGTAATGCTCTTCTTCCCTTCACCGCAGCCAGGAAAAGGAGTGGAGCAGGTGGCAATACTCACTCCCTTCAACCTACCGTAATAAGGCACTGAGCAAGTGGCCATACCCACCCTCCTTCACCCATCTGTAATCAGCCATGGAGCAGGAGGCAATTTCCATTTCCCCTTCACCTGTCTGCAATCAGGAGTGGAGCAGATGACAATGCCATCCCTCTTTACCCAGCCTGTATCAGGTGTGCAGTAGGTATCAAAGCTGCCCACCCATTCACGTGACCGAGATGAGGCATGGAGCAGGAAGCAATGCCCATTTCCCCTTCACCCAGCTGGAATCAGGAACAGAGCAGGTTGCAACACCTGTCTCCCTTTACCTAACCTGTATCAGGCATGGAGAAGGTAGCAAAGCCTACCCCCCTTCACGTGGCCAAAATCATGCGTGGAGAAGGGGCCCACCCCCCTCTGTTACTGGCCAGGATCAGTGACAGAGGAGAAGGGAATACCTTCCTATCTGCCCTCCACTTTCTACAGCCTGTTGTATTTTTTCCCTACAACGGGCTTTGTTGCTAGTAATCCTACTATATAATTGAGTAAGTGTGTTTCAGACAACTCACTTTATACCCTGGTGCACCACCAGAGGTTGCTGCTGCAGAGGGAAGCCCAGGCAAGCCACCATGTCTCTCCAGAAAACATGTTGTGGCAGGAAGTCAAGGCTGGGATCAGGATGGGAACAGGTGACAATGCCAGCCCCCCACTTTCACTCAGCTGGTATTAGGAGCGGAACAGGTGGCAATACTCACCGCCCATCTTAAGCCAGCTAATATTAGGATTGGAGCAGATGGCAATGCCCACCCTTCCCTCAACCCAGCTGGTATTAGGAGTGGGGCATGTTGAAATGCCCATCCAGTGCCTTAACCCAGCTGGTATTAGGAGAGGGGCAGGTGGCAATGTCCATCCCATCTTTACCCAGCTGTTATTAGGAGCAGAACAAGTGGCAGTACCCACCCCCACCTTAACCCAGCTAATATTAGGAGCGGGGCTGTGGCAGTGCCCACCCCCCATCTTCACCCAGCTGGTATTAGGAGCAGAACAGGAGGCAATGCCCACCCCCACAATAACTGAGCTGGTATTAGGAGCGGATCAGGTGGCAATGCCCATCCAATGCCTTAACCTAGCTGATGTTAGGAGTGGAACAGGTGGTGATGCCCACCCCACCTTAATCCAGCTGGTATTAGGAGCAGAACATTTGGCAATGCTCAGCCCCCTTCAGCCTTCTGGGATAAGGAGCAGAGCAGGTGGCAATGCACACCCAGCAGGTATTAGGAGCAGAGTAGGTGGCAATGCCCATCCAATGCCTTAACCCAGCTGTCATTAGGAGCAGACCAGATCATAATGCCACCCCACCCCTCACACACACACACCTTAACCCAGCTGGCATATCTTAACCACACTTTAATGCC
This sequence comes from Eublepharis macularius, assembly GCF_028583425.1. Lineage (NCBI taxonomy): Eukaryota > Metazoa > Chordata > Lepidosauria > Squamata > Eublepharidae > Eublepharis > Eublepharis macularius. The sequence goes on from NC_072793.1 coordinate 177,818,518, forward strand.
ACACCATAATTCCAACCCCCCCACACACCTTAACTACACCTGTTGGATTTATAAGACTTTAAGGAGCGATTTGCCTGCTATTGATTTATGTATATTACTGTTTCTTTACTTGTAGTGATATGTTCATACGAAGTGATGTTCATTATATAACATCAAAGCCTTGAAATTTGTACTTTGGGTGCCATGATTTTCTTATTGTCCACTTGCGGTTAGTCTGCTTTTTGATTTACTAGTTTACATGGAGATACCTGTTAGTTTTGAGTATCGGTATTAGGAGCAGGGTGGGAGGTAATGCCCACTCCCCTTCAGCCATCTGGGAACAGGAGCAGAGCAGGCAGCAATTCCCACCCCCAGCCTTACCAAGCTGGTATTAGAATCAGAGCAGGTGGCAATGCCCACCCTGGCAATTCCCACCCCCTGCCTTAAACCAGCTAACATTAGAATCAGGGGAGGTGGCAATGCCCACTCCCACCTTAACCCAGCTGGTATTAGGAGCAGAATAGGTGGCAATGCCCATCTAATGCCTTAATCCAGCTGGTATTAGGAGCAGACCAGATCATAATGCCAACCCCCCATATCTTAACTCTGCTGGTATTAGGAATGGGATAGGGAGTTGCTGCCCTCCCCCAGCAATTCCCAACTCCACATTAACCCAGCTAATATTAGGAGCGGAGCAGGTGGCAATGCCTGCCTCCCACCTTACCTAACTGGTATTAGAAGCCAGAGCATGTGACAATGCCCACCCCTGGTAATTCCCACCCTCCGCCTTAACCCACTTGATATTAGAAGAGGACCAGATGGGAATGCCTGCCCCCTGCCTTAACCCAGCTGTTATTAGGAGTGGTGCATATGGCAATGCCCTCCCCCGCCATAATGCAGCAAGTATTAGGAATGGAGCAGGTAGCAATGCCCACTCCCCTCCACCCAGGTGAGATCAGATCAGAAATATCAGAGGGTAATGCCTGCCCCACTTCACCCGGCTGGCATCAGGAGGAGAGCAAGTTGGAATAACCACCCCCACCAACACCCAGTTAAGATCAATAGTGGAGCAGGTGACAATGCCCACCCCGTGCCTTCACTTGGCTAGCATCAGGTGCAGAGCAGGAGGCAATGCCCTTCTTCCCTTCATCCAGCCAGGATAAGGAGCGAGGCAGGTGGAAATGCCCGCCTCCTTCAATCTATGGGAAGAAGGCACTGAGCAGACTTCAATGCTCGCCCCATCTTCACCCTGCCGGAATCAGGTGCCAAGCAGGCAGCAATGCCCATCCCTCTTCAACCTGACACAATCAGGAGCAGAGCAAGTGGCAATACCCACACCTACTTCACCTATCTGGAATTAGGAGTGGAGTAGATGGGAATGCCCACCCCTTGCCAGGATAAGAAGCAGAGCAGGTGTCAATACTTACTCCCTTCAACCAACTGGAATAAGGCACTGAGCAAGCGGTACCTTCACCCCTTCACCCATCTGTAATCAAGCGTGAAGCAGGATGCAATGCCCATTTCTGCTTCACCCATCTGCGATCAGGAGCTGAGCAGGTGGCCATGCCCTCCTCTTTACCCATATCCAAAAGAGAGGCAATCCCAGGAATATCATCCAGAATATCACAACAACAATCCCCAGGAAAAAAACCCGCTGAGCTCCTAACCTGTATCCAAAAACCATTAATAAGATACTCACAATGCTAATGTCAATCCAATGATATTAATTCAATATACGTAAAGTACAACTCATTACATTCCAATCATAGATCTATACACAGCTACTATATACATATATACAGAACACAGACTGTGTGTTATCTTTCTTGACAAACAGTACAACACACTTACAAGACAGTGTACCCACACAAAGTAATTAGTCCTCCTTTCAAATTGTTTCGTGGGGCATTGTAATTGACGTAGTTGAAGATCTGCCAAAATGAGAGGGCTCTGTCATGAGCCGTTCCGAAGATGGCTCAATGTCATTTTCATAAACCCTTCCGGTGGAGAGAAACAAACAAAGTAGGACCCCAAAGGGCCCCTTGCTGTCTGCCCTACAAGCGGCCGGCAATAATTAATCAGCTTGTTTCACAGATGTCCACTTTTTCAGGGGCAACTATGTAATCCTCCAATTGAGACTCTCTGATTTGATATATGGAAATTGAAGGATTACATAGTTGCCCGTTTCCCCTTCACTCAGCTGGAATCAGGAGCAGAGCAGGCCGCAGTGTCCGCCCCCCCTTTACCTTACCCATATCAGGAATGGAGCAGGAAGCAAACCCCACCCCCCCTTCATGTGGCCGAGATCACGTGTAGAGCAGGTGCCCAACCCCCTCTGTCACTGGCCAGGATCAGAGAGGGAGGAGGAGGGAATGCCTTCCTAGCCACTCTCCCCTTTCTAGAGCCCGTTGTATTTTTTCCCTCAACGGACTTTGTTGCTAGTATATAATAAAATAACAACTGCGCTTATATAATGCTTTTCCCGACAGATTAGTGCCCCGCTTAGAATGGTGAACAAAGTCAGTGTTATTAGTATCCCCCTCAATACATCTGGGGAGTTGGGGCTCAGAGGAGTGGGTTACCCGAGGCCCCCTGCACTGGGATTCAAAACAGCAAAGTGTTGATTCACAGCACAACTACTTAACCACTTTGCTACACCAACTCTAATGATAGATGAACTGTGACAAGAAGAACTGTGACTGACCTGCCATGGCTGAGCATAGAGAAGACCTCCTTCCCCCATCACTCTCTGCTGAATTCTTGATGAATACATGGCATGGAGTGCATGTGCTACAGCATGGACAGCATTGTAGATGCCATAGCTGTGACCAGACATTCCCATTTCAAACACAGTTCCAGGAATGCTCTTGAGCTTCTCCTCTCCAGTACAGTTTTTGTTTCGGGGCCCATAAATGTTATACAGTGGTAGTGAACAGCGAAATATGTACAACCAAAACTGCTGAATGAAATAAATCTCAGATTGGTATGGATTTATGGTCTCAAGGAAGTTCTGAAATCCTGGCACCTTATTAGTGTGCAGTGCAAAGGACAAACTCCCATTGAGGGATTTTGGGGTGAATTTCTTTTCAAGCAAAATAGATGTGACATCCCATTGGGATGTTGTAATCCAAACTCGCTCTATTGGCAGTCCATAATTAATTTCGTAATGTTCTAGAATTATTCGTAAACCTTCCATAGACTGATCATTCCCATAGGCAAGAATGACGTTGAGTTTGCTAAACCAGATTTTTAGAGCTGTCCTCCCCAAGATTTTAGCAAGATTTATATTTTTGATGTAACTTTTCACTATTGGAATAATTTCTTTCAATGCAATGCAAATATTACTCTGGAACAACCTTGGTATCAAGTTTTGAAGGAACATTTCTCCACTGTCATCATCTGATGTGAGGAGGCCAATCCAGTTCCATCCAAAATGCTTGAGGAGATGAACAATCCCAACATTTTGAGGTATTTCATTCGGAACCATCCGTAATAGATAAGGAAAATGAGTTTTATGATTCATTGTAGTATGAAAGGAACCGTAACAGACCTACGATGACAGGTCAGGACTTAGTCAGACATGACAAAAAAATCTCCATTTATTTTTTAAAATATGCTTCTTCCTCCAAATACATACAAACATGTATAAGTCATTTATTCTGTTTGGTTATCAAAGAAACATTATAGTTTGTAACAATCATAACATGAAATTTCTAATCATGCTATCAAGGGAGGGCAGTGGAGAACCCCACTTGTTTATGGCTCCTTCCGGGCTTGAGCAAAGAATGCCCGTGGATAACATGGACCTCGGGAAGGGCCGTATTATTCCAACAGTCATGAGTTGACCTCAGGATGCTGAACAGTGGACTAAACGTAGAGATCTGAGAAAGACAATTTACTCTGGAGGATTTCTGTAGCTATGTCTACATTTCAACATCTCTGTAAGCATATATACCTGTGGAATCTTGTATGTAGTTAAAATGTTGGCCATCTGGATGGAGTTTTCAGAGGTGAAGCCGCCAATGATGACCATTAGTTTCTTCTTCTTGTCACAGTCATAATTGACATGAACCCTTCTTCCTCTGAAGAGTAGACTCAGAATGCCTTGAGAGCTTCTCAGCGAGTTGAAAGCGTTGTCATAGATGTCTGATCCCAGTGTGGTGTTGAGTAAGAGTTTGGTATTCTTCTTGATTTCATTAAAGGCAAAAACAAAGGCTAGTCTATGCTGATAATGTTTAGTCATTAACCTGCAATGAGAGTTTTGTGTAGTCTCTCAGGCCTGTATCATAGGAAACGTTTGTGGCTTTTGCACTAAAATACTTGTTATGGAAAGAGCACTCACAGGCTATTGTTCTGCTCCTCCTAGAGCTGCCGTGCTTTTTTCCCCTCAAGAAGGGGAATTTGAACTGGCTCTACTCTCTCCAAGTTGGGAATTCAGTCACTGATGGAAATCTTCATCTATAGAATAAAGTTTATTTGCCTTTTATAAGTTCTGCTATGACTTTAATCTCAGTAAGATCTCTTTCTGATCTTTGCTTGGCACCTGATTCCGGCAGGGTGAAGATGGGGCGAGCATTGAAGTCTGCTCAGTGCCTTCTTCCCATAGATTGAAGGAGGCGGGCATTTCCACCTGCCTCGCTCCTTATCCTGGCTGGATGAAGGGAAGAAGGGCATTGCCTCCTGCTCTGCACCTGATGCTAGCCAAGTGAAGACACGGGGTGGGCATTGTCACCTGCTCCACTATTGATCTTAACTGGGTGTTGGTGGGGGTGGTTATTCCAACTTGCTCTCCTCCTGATGCCAGCCGGGTGAAGTGGGGCAGGCATTACCCTCTGATATTTCTGATCTGATCTCACCTGGGTGGAGGGGAGTGGGCATTGCTACCTGCTCCATTCCTAATACTTGCTGCATTATGGCGGGGGAGGGCATTGCCATATGCACCACTCCTAATAACAGCTGGGTTAAGGCAGTGGGCAGGCATTCCCATCTGGTCCTCTTCTAATATCAAGTGGGATAAGGCGGAGGGTGGGAATTACCAGGGGTGGGCATTGTCACATGCTCTGGCTTCTAATATTAGCTGGGTTAATGTGGGGTTGGGAATTGCTGGGGGAGGGCAGCAACTCCCTATCCCATTCCTAATACCAGCAGAGTTAAGATATGGGGGGTTGGCATTATGATCTGGTCTGCTCCTAATACCAGCTGGATTAAGGCATTAGATGGGCATTGCCACCTATTCTGCTCTTAATACCAGCTGGGTTAAGGTGGGAGTGGGCATTGCCACCTCCCCTGATTCTAATGTTAGCTGGTTTAAGGCAGGGGGTGGGAATTGCCAGGGTGGGCATTGCCACCTGCTCTGATTCTAATACCAGCTTGGTAAGGCTGGGGGTGGGAATTGCTGCCTGCTCTGCTCCTGTTCCCAGATGGCTGAAGGGGAGTGGGCATTACCTCCCACCCTGCTCCTAATACCGATACTCAAAACTAACAGGTATCTCCATGTAAACTAGTAAATCAAAAAGCAGACTAACCGCAAGTGGACAATAAGAAAATCATGGCACCCAAAGTACAAATTTCAAGGCTTTGATGTTATATAATGAACATCACTTCGTATGAACATATCACTACAAGTAAAGAAACAGTAATATACATAAATCAATAGCAGGCAAATCGCTCCTTAAAGTCTTATAAATCCAACAGGTGTAGTTAAGGTGTGTGGGGGGGTTGGAATTATGGTGTGGCATTAAAGTGTGGTTAAGATATGCCAGCTGGGTTAAGGTGTGTGTGTGTGAGGGGTGGGGTGGCATTATGATCTGGTCTGCTCCTAATGACAGCTGGGTTAAGGCATTGGATGGGCATTGCCACCTACTCTGCTCCTAATACCTGCTGGGTTTGCATTGCCACCTGCTCTACTCCTTATCCCAGAAGGCTGAAGGGGGCTGAGCATTGCCAAATGTTCTGCTCCTAATACCAGCTGGATTAAGGTGGGGTGGGCATCACCACCTGTTCCACTCCTAACATCAGCTAGGTTAAGGCATTGGATGGGCATTGCCACCTGATCCGCTCCTAATACCAGCTCAGTTATTGTGGGGGTGGGCATTGCCTCCTGTTCTGCTCCTAATACCAGCTGGGTGAAGATGGGGGGTGGGCACTGCCACAGCCCCGCTCCTAATATTAGCTGGGTTAAGGTGGGGGTGGGTACTGCCACTTGTTCTGCTCCTAATAACAGCTGGGTAAAGATGGGATGGACATTGCCACCTGCCCCTCTCCTAATACCAGCTGGGTTAAGGCACTGGATGGGCATTTCAACATGCCCCACTCCTAATACCAGCTGGGTTGAGGGAAGGGTGGGCATTGCCATCTGCTCCAATCCTAATATTAGCTGGCTTAAGATGGGCGGTGAGTATTGCCACCTGTTCCGCTCCTAATACCAGCTGAGTGAAAGTGGGGGGCTGGCATTGTCACCTGTTCCCATCCTGATCCCAGCCTTGACTTCCTGCCACAACATGTTTTCTGGAGAGACATGGTGGCTTGCCTGGGCTTCCCTCTGCAGCAGCAACCTCTGGTGGTGCACCAGGGTATAAAGTGAGTTGTCTGAAACACACTTACTCAATTATATAGTAGGATTACTAGCAACAAAGCCCGTTGTAGGGAAAAAATACAACAGGCTGTAGAAAGTGGAGGGCAGATAGGAAGGTATTCCCTTCTCCTCTGTCACTGATCCTGGCCAGTAACAGAGGGGGGTGGGCCCCTTCTCCACGCATGATTTTGGCCACGTGAAGGGGGGTAGGCTTTGCTACCTTCTCCATGCCTGATACAGGTTAGGTAAAGGGAGACAGGTGTTGCAACCTGCTCTGTTCCTGATTCCAGCTGGGTGAAGGGGAAATGGGCATTGCTTCCTGCTCCATGCCTCATCTCGGTCACGTGAATGGGTGGGCAGCTTTGATACCTACTCCACACCTGATACAGGCTGGGTAAAGAGGGATGGCATTGTCATCTGCTCCACTCCTGATTGCAGACAGGTGAAGGGGAAATGGAAATTGCCTCCTGCTCCATGGCTGATTACAGATGGGTGAAGGAGGGTGGGTATGGCCACTTGCTCAGTGCCTTATTACGGTAGGTTGAAGGGAGTGAGTATTGCCACCTGCTCCACTCCTTTTCCTGGCTGCGGTGAAGGGAAGAAGAGCATTACCTCTTGGTCTGCACCTGATCCAAGCTACCTGCTTCACTCCTAATCCTAACTGGGTTATATTGGGGGCAGGCATAGCCACCTGCCCCGCTCCTAATACCAGCTGGGTAAGGCAGGGGTGGGCACTGCCACCTGCTCTGCTCCTGATCAAAACTGGCTGAAGGGGGTGGGCATTGCCACCTGCTCCACTCCTGACCCCAGATGGCTGAATGGGGGTGGGTATTGCTACCTGCCCTGCTCCTAATACCAGCTGGGTTAAGGTGGGGTGGGCATTACTACCTGCTCTGCTCCTAATATCAGCTGGGTTAAGGCAATGGATGGGCATTGCCACCTACTGTGCTCCAAATATTAGCTGGGTTAAGGTGGGGCGGGGGTGTATTGCCACCTGTTCTGCTCCTAATACCAGCTGAGTGAAGCCGGGGGGGGGGGTGCATTGCCATCTGCCCTGTTCCTAATATCAGTTGGGTTAAGGCATTGGATGGTCATTGCCACCTTCTCTACTCCTAATATTAGCTGGGTTAAGGTGGAGGTGGGTATTGCCACCCATTCAGCTCCTAATACCAGCTGGGTGAAGATGGGGGCCGGGCATTGCCACCTGCTCCACCCCTAATACCCGCTGGGTTAAAGCAGGGGTTAAAATTACCAGGGGTTGGCATTGGCACCTGCTCTGCTCCTAATACCAGCTGGGTGAAAACAGGGGGTGGGCATTGCCACCTACTCCGCTTCTAATACCAGCAGGGTTAAGGCATTATACGGGCACTGCCTCCTGCTCCACTCTTAGTACCAGCTGAATTAAGGTGGGGGTGGGCATTTCCATTTGCTCCGCTCCTAATTCCCACTGTGTTAAGGAGGTGGTGGGTATTGCCATCTGCCCTGCTTCTAATACCAGCTGGGTTAAGGCAGAGACAGGCATTGCCACCTGCACTACTCCTAATACCAGCTGGGTTTAGGTGGGGGTGGGCATTGCGTTGTGCTCTGCTTCTAATATTGGCTGGGTTAAGGCATGGGGTGTGAAGTGCTGGGGGTGTGCGTTGCCACCTGCTCTGATTCTAATGCCAATGACCAAGAGGGGTCCTCCGAGTGTAGAACACTCCAAAACAAATTACAAACCTCAAAGGTTATAGATTAAATATACTTTGTAAATTTTTATATTTTTGTTTCTTACAAAAGTGCAAGTACTCAAATGTGATAAATATTCGACAATAAATATACTACAATAAATATACAGCTAATAAATAATCATAAATATTCATCAAGCATCCAATCCTTCCAGTCCATTTTGAATTCCAAATGCCAGAGTTGTAAACTATATATTCTTGTTCTATTTCAAAGCTGTTAATATCTGTGTGGAGCTTGAAAACTATAAATATCTGTGTGGAGTATCCTCAGATGACAGCATTGCCTAGTAGTTACAGTGGAACATCTCCAAGATTGGGCTATGAAAATTGTATGATCTTGTTCTTTGTTCTGTTTCAAAGCTGTCGATATTTGTTTGAAGTTTCAGAACTGTTGATATCCGTATGGAATATCTTCACACAACAACATTTCCCAGTGGTTAAAGCTGAGACCAACCAAAAATGGTCTGTAAGAGCCTGACGGCTGTCGCCAACCTCCTTTCCCAATTCGACAATGTCTTTTTCAAAGGCTCAAATCAACATACACTGTAATCAAACCATATGGTGTTGCATTAAATATGACGCTATTATAACCTCCCTTAATCAAACCATATGTATGACTGTTACTTACAATCACTCCAACACCACCGCACTCACTTCCTGAAAGATGAAAGAGCCGACGGACCATTGCCATAGGGTTCTAATGCTCATGATGTCATACAAATACACTTCTGCAGCCATAAATTACAGATTTAAAGGTCCAGTGTTGTATTACACAGATGCATAATTATATCACAAATAACAAGAGAGTTCCATCTCATTGTTTAATCCATATGGAAACAATGATTTTAATTTGAATATCCATTCTGACTCCCTTTGCAATAACTTTTGTTGGACGTCATAGTTCAAGGAGGGCTTCATTACTATTAAAACTGAAACTTTAAGGTCTTTCTCCCCATGGTTGTTTTCAATGAAATGGGACACTAAAGGGGCATCTGTAATTTTATTCTTTATTCTAGTTGTGTGTTCTTGAATCCCCACTCTCAAAGGTCGAGTGGTACCCCCAATGTATAATTTTTTACAGACACATTGTAACACATAAATAACATAAGGTGTTTTACAGTTAGAAAAGTCTCTATTACTGAGCTGTTTCATACCTACAGGATTCTCTATCTCCTTCAAATTAACTGCCATGTCACAAATCGTACAGTTGCCACAAGGGAAATGTCCCCCTGGGTGTATGCATGGTGATTGGCGATTATCCAAGGCAGAGTGTATGAGAATATCCTTCAGGCTCCTGGTTTTTCGATAACCAATTAATGGTTTCTCCTTGAACCCCTCTATATCTTTTAAAATCTACCAGTGTTTCTGTATGACTTTTGCTATTCTCATAGAAAAGGGTGTCTAATCCAATGCCCATTTTATTTGGTTCTTCATTGCTTGGTTTCTGGGGATAAACATGCTGTCTCTAGCTGTCTGATCTGCTTTTCTTTGAGCTCTCACTATTACCCTTTCTGGATAACCCGTTTTGAAAAGATTTATAACTAATGTGACTTTCCCTCTTATAGTCATTCTACTTGCTGGAATTTCTCTTCATTCTCAAAAACTGACCCTTTGGAATATTGTCCTTAATTGTAGTGGGTGAAATGATGTATAATGTAAATAGGAGTATTTATCCGTGCATTTCTTAAAGGGACAAACATCCAATTTCCCATTCTTTTCCTTGAATACGGTAATGTCCAAAAAGTTTATGCAATTAAGATCTCCTTCCCAGTTGAACTTGATGTTATCATCCAAACTATTAAGTCAACTCACAAACTCCCTTGCATATAAAGGTGTCCTTAATACAGAAAAAATGTCATCAATAAATCTAACATAAAAACACACATCATGGTAAAATGGGTTCATTTCTTCATTCAAAATACAACGTGCTTCAATGTCAGACATGTATAAGTTAGCAATTGATGGAGCAGCTGAGCACCACATTGCAATCCCTTTCATTTGGAAATAAAACAGATCACCAAATTTAACGTAGTTTTTTTCTAGAATAATATCTAATAGATCCAAAAGAAAGTGAGTGGGAAGTAATGAATTATCTCTGCCTTGTAATGCTGTTTTCACAACTTCTCTAGCTCCTTCGTGTGGTATAACTGTATAAGGTGACTTAACATCACATGTTAATAAATAGGCCGTCTCAGGAGCTGTCACATCTTCTAACCTTTCTATAAAGGAAGTTGTGTTCTTTATGTAAGCTGGTTTAGTTTTAACCAATGGTTGCAAGAAACTGTCTAGATAACAAGAAAGAGGTTCCAATACAGAATTGGAACCTGATACTATTGGACGTCCCGGTGGTGAGTTACCCCCTTTGTGAACCTTTGGAAGAATGTAAAACTCTGGTGTGCGGGGGTACCTGTTTTGTAAAGCTCCATATGTTTGGTAATTTATATAATTGTTAGCTAGACCTTCATTGAGTACCACCTTGATAATTTTCTGAATGTGTCTTAGGGGGACATAGTTGATAGGTTGATAATTGGATTAATCACTCAATTGTCTGTCCACTTCCTGGATGTAATCCTTAATATTCAAAACAACTATCCCGCCCCTTGTCAGCTGGTTTAATTATGATTGTTTTGTCACTGTTCAATTTTTTACTTCAGATTCTGCTCTTGTTAAATTCTGACAATGTTTTCTAGGCATTTTCTCAATGTGGTCTAGATCCTTGGCAACTAATTTCTCAAAAACTTCTGTTGCCAGGTCAGTAACTGATGGCATAAAAGATTACTTGACCTGGAGTGATGTTATTTCATGTGGAGTCTGTTGAATTCCAAAGAATTTTCTTAATTTAATTAATCTGATTAATTTAAAGTCATCTACTCTAGTTCTAAAAGCATTGTATGGTGGTGTAGGTACGAATCCTAAACCCTTATTTAGGACTGATCTTTCAGCTTCACTTAAAGGTCTCTTAGAGAGGTTGAAAATTAAGTCCTGTGTCTGCCCCTTCAAGGTGGGCGATCCTGACGTTTTCCTAAAAAACATCCCCTATTATAATAAGGTATAGTTCTATTTCTTAAAGTCCTAGTCTATCCATACTCGTCACCTGATGTATCTGTCTCTGATAATTCTGTAGGTTCCTATTCAGAAGCACTCTCCTGAGCATTTTTTCTATGCATATTGGACCTATTTTCATTGCACCATGTATATACATTGCCTGTGTTGTAATCTTTCTTGTCTCTAGTCAGCTTTTTAACTTAAGTGTACTTAAGTATTCCTTAAGTGTAGCCTCTCCTTCCTTGATTAACCGGTCAACTTCTTTGGTTCTAGCTTCATACCCTCCTGAGGTAACTAGGGGTTTAACTCTATCTTACACTTTAGAAATTTCTGTTGTTAATTTTTCAGTCTCATCACTATACATATCTATTAATAACAACATCAAGTCCAAAGCACATTTGTTCAAAATAGAAGCCCATTTTGATTTAAATGTTTCATTCTCCTTAAATAAACCTGGAGGTTTATACATTCTTAACCCTCTAGGTCTAATATTAAGTCTCGAATATTCTGTTAAATAGGCTGAATGAATGTTCATTTTGGAACGCTTAATAAGTAATGGTTGAATATATGCCCAATCATCCAATTTAGGTTGACTCCCTGTAGAAACAGATGGGTATTTTGCTAATATTTGTTCTCTTTCTTCTGTAGAATATGCAAAACAACTATTGTAAGTAGCCATATCCCCAAATACCAACGTATCGACAATAGCCAGATAAGAGGGGTCCTCTGATTGTAGAACACTCCAAAACAAATAACAAACCTCGAGGGTTATATATGAAATATATTTTGTAAATTTTAATATTTATGATTTTTACAAAAGTGCAAGTTCTCAAATGTGATAAATATTCGACAATAAATATACTACAATAAATGTACAGCTAATAAACCTTCATAAATAATCATAAATATTCATCAAGCATCCAATCCTTCCAGTCTACTTTGGATTCCAAATGCCAGAGTTGTAAACTATATATTCTTAGTTCTTGTTCTATTTCAAACCTGTTAATATCTGTGTGGAGCTTGAAAACTATAAATATCAGTGTGGAATATCCTCAGATGACATCATCGCCTAGTGGTTACGGCTGAAAATCTCCAAGATTGGGCTATGAAAAATTGTATGATCTTGTTCTTTGTTTGAAAAAGGCATTGTCGAATTGGGAAAGGAGGTTGGCGACAGCCGTCAGGCTCTTACAGACCATTTTTGGTTGGTCTCAGCTTTAACCACTGGGAAATGTTGTTGTGTGAAGATATTCCATACGGATATCAACAGTTCTGAAACTTCAAACAAATATCGACAGCTTTGAAACAGAACAAAGAACAAGATCATACAATTTTCATAGCCCAATCTTGGAGATGTTCCACTGTAACTACTAGGCAATGCTGTCATCTGAGGATACTCCACACAGATATTTATAGTTTTCAAGCTCCACACAGATATTAACAGCTTTGAAATAGAACAAGAATATATAGTTTACAACTCTGGCATTTGGAATTCAAAATGGACTGGAAGGATTGGATGCTTGATGAATATTTATGATTATTTATTAGCTGTATATTTATTGTAGTATATTTATTGTCGAATATTTATCACATTTGAGTACTTGCACTTTTGTAAGAAACAAAAATATAAAAATTTACAAAGTATATTTAATCTATAACCTTTGAGGTTTGTAATTTGTTTTGGAGTGTTCTACACTCGGAGGACCCCTCTTGGTCATTGGCATTAGAATCAGAGCAGGTGGCAACGCACACCCCCAGCACTTCACACCCCATGCCTTAACCCAGCCAATATTAGAAGCAGAGCACAACGCAATGCCCACCCCCACCTAAACCCAGCTGGTATTAGGAGTAGTGCAGGTGGCAATGCCTGTCTCTGCCTTAACCCAGCTGGTATTAGAAGCAGGGCAGATGGCAATACCCACCACCTCCTTAACACAGTGGGAATTAGGAGCGGAGCAAATGGAAATGCCCACCCCCACCTTAATTCAGCTGGTACTAAGAGTGGAGCAGGAGGCAGTGCCCGTATAATGCCTTAACCCTGCTGGTATTAGAAGCGGAGTAGGTGGCAATGCCCACCCCCTGTTTTCACCCAGCTGGTATTAGGAGCAGAGCAGGTGCCAAAGCCAACCCCTGGTAATTTTAACCCCTGCTTTAACCCAGCGGGTATTAGGGGTGGAGCAGGTGGCAATGCCCGGCCCCCATCTTCACCCAGCTGGTATTAGGAGCTGAATGGGTGGCAATACCCACCTCCACCTTAACCCAGCTAATATTAGGAGTAGAGAAGGTGGCAATGACCATCCAATGCCTTAACCCAACTGATATTAGGAACAGGGCAGATGGCAATGCACCCCCCCGGCTTCACTCAGCTGGTATTAGGAGCAGAACAGGTGGCAATACACCCCCGCCCCACCTTAACCCAGCTAATATTTGGAGCACAGTAGGTGGCAATGCCCATCCATTGCCTTAACCCAGCTGATATTAGGAGCAGAGCAGGTAGTAATGCCCACCCCACCTTAACCCAGCTGGTATTAGGAGCAGGGCAGGTAGCAATACCCACCCCCATTCAGCCATCTGGGGTCAGGAGTGGAGCAGGTGGCAATGCCCACCCCCTTCAGCCAGTTTTGATCAGGAGCAGAGCAGGTGGCAGTGCCCACCCCTGCCTTACCCAGCTGGTATTAGGAGCGGGGCAGGTGGCTATGCCTGCCCCCAATATAACCCAGTTAGGATTAGGAGTGAAGCAGGTAGCTTGGATCAGGTGCAGACCAAGAGGTAATGCTCTTCTTCCCTTCACCGCAGCCAGGAAAAGGAGTGGAGAAGGTGGCAATACTCACTCCCTTCAACCTACCGTAATAAGGCACTGAGCAAGTGGCCATACCCACCCTCCTTCACCCATCTGTAATCAGCCATGGAGCAGGAGGCAATTTCCATTTCCCCTTCACCTGTCTGCAATCAGGAGTGGAGCAGATGACAATGCCATCCCTCTTTACCCAGCCTGTATCAGGTGTGGAGTAGGTATCAAAGCTGCCCACCCATTCACGTGACCGAGATGAGGCATGGAGCAGGAAGCAATGCCCATTTCCCCTTCACCCAGCTGGAATCAGGAACAGAGCAGGTTGCAACACCTGTCTCCCTTTACCTAACCTGTATCAGGCATGGAGAAGGTAGCAAAGCCTACCCCCCTTCACGTGGCCAAAATCATGCGTGGAGAAGGGGCCCACCCCCCTCTGTTACTGGCCAGGATCAGTGACAGAGGAGAAGGGAATACCTTCCTATCTGCCCTCCACTTTCTACAGCCTGTTGTATTTTTTCCCTACAACGGGCTTTGTTGCTAGTAATCCTACTATATAATTGAGTAAGTGTGTTTCAGACAACTCACTTTATACCCTGGTGCACCACCAGAGGTTGCTGCTGCAGAGGGAAGCCCAGGCAAGCCACCATGTCTCTCCAGAAAACATGTTGTGGCAGGAAGTCAAGGCTGGGATCAGGATGGGAACAGGTGACAATGCCAGCCCCCCACTTTCACTCAGCTGGTATTAGGAGCGGAACAGGTGGCAATACTCACCGCCCATCTTAAGCCAGCTAATATTAGGATTGGAGCAGATGGCAATGCCCACCCTTCCCTCAACCCAGCTGGTATTAGGAGTGGGGCATGTTGAAATGCCCATCCAGTGCCTTAACCCAGCTGGTATTAGGAGAGGGGCAGGTGGCAATGTCCATCCCATCTTTACCCAGCTGTTATTAGGAGCAGAACAAGTGGCAGTACCCACCCCCACCTTAACCCAGCTAATATTAGGAGCGGGGCTGTGGCAGTGCCCACCCCCCATCTTCACCCAGCTGGTATTAGGAGCAGAACAGGAGGCAATGCCCACCCCCACAATAACTGAGCTGGTATTAGGAGCGGATCAGGTGGCAATGCCCATCCAATGCCTTAACCTAGCTGATGTTAGGAGTGGAACAGGTGGTGATGCCCACCCCACCTTAATCCAGCTGGTATTAGGAGCAGAACATTTGGCAATGCTCAGCCCCCTTCAGCCTTCTGGGATAAGGAGCAGAGCAGGTGGCAATGCACACCCAGCAGGTATTAGGAGCAGAGTAGGTGGCAATGCCCATCCAATGCCTTAACCCAGCTGTCATTAGGAGCAGACCAGATCATAATGCCACCCCACCCCTCACACACACACACCTTAACCCAGCTGGCATATCTTAACCACACTTTAATGCCACACCATAATTCCAACCCCCCCACACACCTTAACTACACCTGTTGGATTTATAAGACTTTAAGGAGCGATTTGCCTGCTATTGATTTATGTATATTACTGTTTCTTTACTTGTAGTGATATGTTCATACGAAGTGATGTTCATTATATAACATCAAAGCCTTGAAATTTGTACTTTGGGTGCCATGATTTTCTTATTGTCCACTTGCGGTTAGTCTGCTTTTTGATTTACTAGTTTACATGGAGATACCTGTTAGTTTTGAGTATCGGTATTAGGAGCAGGGTGGGAGGTAATGCCCACTCCCCTTCAGCCATCTGGGAACAGGAGCAGAGCAGGCAGCAATTCCCACCCCCAGCCTTACCAAGCTGGTATTAGAATCAGAGCAGGTGGCAATGCCCACCCTGGCAATTCCCACCCCCTGCCTTAAACCAGCTAACATTAGAATCAGGGGAGGTGGCAATGCCCACTCCCACCTTAACCCAGCTGGTATTAGGAGCAGAATAGGTGGCAATGCCCATCTAATGCCTTAATCCAGCTGGTATTAGGAGCAGACCAGATCATAATGCCAACCCCCCATATCTTAACTCTGCTGGTATTAGGAATGGGATAGGGAGTTGCTGCCCTCCCCCAGCAATTCCCAACTCCACATTAACCCAGCTAATATTAGGAGCGGAGCAGGTGGCAATGCCTGCCTCCCACCTTACCTAACTGGTATTAGAAGCCAGAGCATGTGACAATGCCCACCCCTGGTAATTCCCACCCTCCGCCTTAACCCACTTGATATTAGAAGAGGACCAGATGGGAATGCCTGCCCCCTGCCTTAACCCAGCTGTTATTAGGAGTGGTGCATATGGCAATGCCCTCCCCCGCCATAATGCAGCAAGTATTAGGAATGGAGCAGGTAGCAATGCCCACTCCCCTCCACCCAGGTGAGATCAGATCAGAAATATCAGAGGGTAATGCCTGCCCCACTTCACCCGGCTGGCATCAGGAGGAGAGCAAGTTGGAATAACCACCCCCACCAACACCCAGTTAAGATCAATAGTGGAGCAGGTGACAATGCCCACCCCGTGCCTTCACTTGGCTAGCATCAGGTGCAGAGCAGGAGGCAATGCCCTTCTTCCCTTCATCCAGCCAGGATAAGGAGCGAGGCAGGTGGAAATGCCCGCCTCCTTCAATCTATGGGAAGAAGGCACTGAGCAGACTTCAATGCTCGCCCCATCTTCACCCTGCCGGAATCAGGTGCCAAGCAGGCAGCAATGCCCATCCCTCTTCAACCTGACACAATCAGGAGCAGAGCAAGTGGCAATACCCACACCTACTTCACCTATCTGGAATTAGGAGTGGAGTAGATGGGAATGCCCACCCCTTGCCAGGATAAGAAGCAGAGCAGGTGTCAATACTTACTCCCTTCAACCAACTGGAATAAGGCACTGAGCAAGCGGTACCTTCACCCCTTCACCCATCTGTAATCAAGCGTGAAGCAGGATGCAATGCCCATTTCTGCTTCACCCATCTGCGATCAGGAGCTGAGCAGGTGGCCATGCCCTCCTCTTTACCCATATCCAAAAGAGAGGCAATCCCAGGAATATCATCCAGAATATCACAACAACAATCCCCAGGAAAAAAACCCGCTGAGCTCCTAACCTGTATCCAAAAACCATTAATAAGATACTCACAATGCTAATGTCAATCCAATGATATTAATTCAATATACGTAAAGTACAACTCATTACATTCCAATCATAGATCTATACACAGCTACTATATACATATATACAGAACACAGACTGTGTGTTATCTTTCTTGACAAACAGTACAACACACTTACAAGACAGTGTACCCACACAAAGTAATTAGTCCTCCTTTCAAATTGTTTCGTGGGGCATTGTAATTGACGTAGTTGAAGATCTGCCAAAATGAGAGGGCTCTGTCATGAGCCGTTCCGAAGATGGCTCAATGTCATTTTCATAAACCCTTCCGGTGGAGAGAAACAAACAAAGTAGGACCCCAAAGGGCCCCTTGCTGTCTGCCCTACAAGCGGCCGGCAATAATTAATCAGCTTGTTTCACAGATGTCCACTTTTTCAGGGGCAACTATGTAATCCTCCAATTGAGACTCTCTGATTTGATATATGGAAATTGAAGGATTACATAGTTGCCCGTTTCCCCTTCACTCAGCTGGAATCAGGAGCAGAGCAGGCCGCAGTGTCCGCCCCCCCTTTACCTTACCCATATCAGGAATGGAGCAGGAAGCAAACCCCACCCCCCCTTCATGTGGCCGAGATCACGTGTAGAGCAGGTGCCCAACCCCCTCTGTCACTGGCCAGGATCAGAGAGGGAGGAGGAGGGAATGCCTTCCTAGCCACTCTCCCCTTTCTAGAGCCCGTTGTATTTTTTCCCTCAACGGACTTTGTTGCTAGTATATAATAAAATAACAACTGCGCTTATATAATGCTTTTCCCGACAGATTAGTGCCCCGCTTAGAATGGTGAACAAAGTCAGTGTTATTAGTATCCCCCTCAATACATCTGGGGAGTTGGGGCTCAGAGGAGTGGGTTACCCGAGGCCCCCTGCACTGGGATTCAAAACAGCAAAGTGTTGATTCACAGCACAACTACTTAACCACTTTGCTACACCAACTCTAATGATAGATGAACTGTGACAAGAAGAACTGTGACTGACCTGCCATGGCTGAGCATAGAGAAGACCTCCTTCCCCCATCACTCTCTGCTGAATTCTTGATGAATACATGGCATGGAGTGCATGTGCTACAGCATGGACAGCATTGTAGATGCCATAGCTGTGACCAGACATTCCCATTTCAAACACAGTTCCAGGAATGCTCTTGAGCTTCTCCTCTCCAGTACAGTTTTTGTTTCGGGGCCCATAAATGTTATACAGTGGTAGTGAACAGCGAAATATGTACAACCAAAACTGCTGAATGAAATAAATCTCAGATTGGTATGGATTTATGGTCTCAAGGAAGTTCTGAAATCCTGGCACCTTATTAGTGTGCAGTGCAAAGGACAAACTCCCATTGAGGGATTTTGGGGTGAATTTCTTTTCAAGCAAAATAGATGTGACATCCCATTGGGATGTTGTAATCCAAACTCGCTCTATTGGCAGTCCATAATTAATTTCGTAATGTTCTAGAATTATTCGTAAACCTTCCATAGACTGATCATTCCCATAGGCAAGAATGACGTTGAGTTTGCTAAACCAGATTTTTAGAGCTGTCCTCCCCAAGATTTTAGCAAGATTTATATTTTTGATGTAACTTTTCACTATTGGAATAATTTCTTTCAATGCAATGCAAATATTACTCTGGAACAACCTTGGTATCAAGTTTTGAAGGAACATTTCTCCACTGTCATCATCTGATGTGAGGAGGCCAATCCAGTTCCATCCAAAATGCTTGAGGAGATGAACAATCCCAACATTTTGAGGTATTTCATTCGGAACCATCCGTAATAGATAAGGAAAATGAGTTTTATGATTCATTGTAGTATGAAAGGAACCGTAACAGACCTACGATGACAGGTCAGGACTTAGTCAGACATGACAAAAAAATCTCCATTTATTTTTTAAAATATGCTTCTTCCTCCAAATACATACAAACATGTATAAGTCATTTATTCTGTTTGGTTATCAAAGAAACATTATAGTTTGTAACAATCATAACATGAAATTTCTAATCATGCTATCAAGGGAGGGCAGTGGAGAACCCCACTTGTTTATGGCTCCTTCCGGGCTTGAGCAAAGAATGCCCGTGGATAACATGGACCTCGGGAAGGGCCGTATTATTCCAACAGTCATGAGTTGACCTCAGGATGCTGAACAGTGGACTAAACGTAGAGATCTGAGAAAGACAATTTACTCTGGAGGATTTCTGTAGCTATGTCTACATTTCAACATCTCTGTAAGCATATATACCTGTGGAATCTTGTATGTAGTTAAAATGTTGGCCATCTGGATGGAGTTTTCAGAGGTGAAGCCGCCAATGATGACCATTAGTTTCTTCTTCTTGTCACAGTCATAATTGACATGAACCCTTCTTCCTCTGAAGAGTAGACTCAGAATGCCTTGAGAGCTTCTCAGCGAGTTGAAAGCGTTGTCATAGATGTCTGATCCCAGTGTGGTGTTGAGTAAGAGTTTGGTATTCTTCTTGATTTCATTAAAGGCAAAAACAAAGGCTAGTCTATGCTGATAATGTTTAGTCATTAACCTGCAATGAGAGTTTTGTGTAGTCTCTCAGGCCTGTATCATAGGAAACGTTTGTGGCTTTTGCACTAAAATACTTGTTATGGAAAGAGCACTCACAGGCTATTGTTCTGCTCCTCCTAGAGCTGCCGTGCTTTTTTCCCCTCAAGAAGGGGAATTTGAACTGGCTCTACTCTCTCCAAGTTGGGAATTCAGTCACTGATGGAAATCTTCATCTATAGAATAAAGTTTATTTGCCTTTTATAAGTTCTGCTATGACTTTAATCTCAGTAAGATCTCTTTCTGATCTTTGCTTGGCACCTGATTCCGGCAGGGTGAAGATGGGGCGAGCATTGAAGTCTGCTCAGTGCCTTCTTCCCATAGATTGAAGGAGGCGGGCATTTCCACCTGCCTCGCTCCTTATCCTGGCTGGATGAAGGGAAGAAGGGCATTGCCTCCTGCTCTGCACCTGATGCTAGCCAAGTGAAGACACGGGGTGGGCATTGTCACCTGCTCCACTATTGATCTTAACTGGGTGTTGGTGGGGGTGGTTATTCCAACTTGCTCTCCTCCTGATGCCAGCCGGGTGAAGTGGGGCAGGCATTACCCTCTGATATTTCTGATCTGATCTCACCTGGGTGGAGGGGAGTGGGCATTGCTACCTGCTCCATTCCTAATACTTGCTGCATTATGGCGGGGGAGGGCATTGCCATATGCACCACTCCTAATAACAGCTGGGTTAAGGCAGTGGGCAGGCATTCCCATCTGGTCCTCTTCTAATATCAAGTGGGATAAGGCGGAGGGTGGGAATTACCAGGGGTGGGCATTGTCACATGCTCTGGCTTCTAATATTAGCTGGGTTAATGTGGGGTTGGGAATTGCTGGGGGAGGGCAGCAACTCCCTATCCCATTCCTAATACCAGCAGAGTTAAGATATGGGGGGTTGGCATTATGATCTGGTCTGCTCCTAATACCAGCTGGATTAAGGCATTAGATGGGCATTGCCACCTATTCTGCTCTTAATACCAGCTGGGTTAAGGTGGGAGTGGGCATTGCCACCTCCCCTGATTCTAATGTTAGCTGGTTTAAGGCAGGGGGTGGGAATTGCCAG
The DNA here is from genome assembly GCF_028583425.1 of Eublepharis macularius. NCBI lineage: Eukaryota > Metazoa > Chordata > Lepidosauria > Squamata > Eublepharidae > Eublepharis > Eublepharis macularius. The sequence goes on from NC_072793.1 coordinate 177,839,377, forward strand.
GGTGGGCATTGCCACCTGCTCTGATTCTAATACCAGCTTGGTAAGGCTGGGGGTGGGAATTGCTGCCTGCTCTGCTCCTGTTCCCAGATGGCTGAAGGGGAGTGGGCATTACCTCCCACCCTGCTCCTAATACCGATACTCAAAACTAACAGGTATCTCCATGTAAACTAGTAAATCAAAAAGCAGACTAACCGCAAGTGGACAATAAGAAAATCATGGCACCCAAAGTACAAATTTCAAGGCTTTGATGTTATATAATGAACATCACTTCGTATGAACATATCACTACAAGTAAAGAAACAGTAATATACATAAATCAATAGCAGGCAAATCGCTCCTTAAAGTCTTATAAATCCAACAGGTGTAGTTAAGGTGTGTGGGGGGGTTGGAATTATGGTGTGGCATTAAAGTGTGGTTAAGATATGCCAGCTGGGTTAAGGTGTGTGTGTGTGAGGGGTGGGGTGGCATTATGATCTGGTCTGCTCCTAATGACAGCTGGGTTAAGGCATTGGATGGGCATTGCCACCTACTCTGCTCCTAATACCTGCTGGGTGTGCATTGCCACCTGCTCTGCTCCTTATCCCAGAAGGCTGAAGGGGGCTGAGCATTGCCAAATGTTCTGCTCCTAATACCAGCTGGATTAAGGTGGGGTGGGCATCACCACCTGTTCCACTCCTAACATCAGCTAGGTTAAGGCATTGGATGGGCATTGCCACCTGATCCGCTCCTAATACCAGCTCAGTTATTGTGGGGGTGGGCATTGCCTCCTGTTCTGCTCCTAATACCAGCTGGGTGAAGATGGGGGGTGGGCACTGCCACAGCCCCGCTCCTAATATTAGCTGGGTTAAGGTGGGGGTGGGTACTGCCACTTGTTCTGCTCCTAATAACAGCTGGGTAAAGATGGGATGGACATTGCCACCTGCCCCTCTCCTAATACCAGCTGGGTTAAGGCACTGGATGGGCATTTCAACATGCCCCACTCCTAATACCAGCTGGGTTGAGGGAAGGGTGGGCATTGCCATCTGCTCCAATCCTAATATTAGCTGGCTTAAGATGGGCGGTGAGTATTGCCACCTGTTCCGCTCCTAATACCAGCTGAGTGAAAGTGGGGGGCTGGCATTGTCACCTGTTCCCATCCTGATCCCAGCCTTGACTTCCTGCCACAACATGTTTTCTGGAGAGACATGGTGGCTTGCCTGGGCTTCCCTCTGCAGCAGCAACCTCTGGTGGTGCACCAGGGTATAAAGTGAGTTGTCTGAAACACACTTACTCAATTATATAGTAGGATTACTAGCAACAAAGCCCGTTGTAGGGAAAAAATACAACAGGCTGTAGAAAGTGGAGGGCAGATAGGAAGGTATTCCCTTCTCCTCTGTCACTGATCCTGGCCAGTAACAGAGGGGGGTGGGCCCCTTCTCCACGCATGATTTTGGCCACGTGAAGGGGGGTAGGCTTTGCTACCTTCTCCATGCCTGATACAGGTTAGGTAAAGGGAGACAGGTGTTGCAACCTGCTCTGTTCCTGATTCCAGCTGGGTGAAGGGGAAATGGGCATTGCTTCCTGCTCCATGCCTCATCTCGGTCACGTGAATGGGTGGGCAGCTTTGATACCTACTCCACACCTGATACAGGCTGGGTAAAGAGGGATGGCATTGTCATCTACTCCACTCCTGATTGCAGACAGGTGAAGGGGAAATGGAAATTGCCTCCTGCTCCATGGCTGATTACAGATGGGTGAAGGAGGGTGGGTATGGCCACTTGCTCAGTGCCTTATTACGGTAGGTTGAAGGGAGTGAGTATTGCCACCTGCTCCACTCCTTTTCCTGGCTGCGGTGAAGGGAAGAAGAGCATTACCTCTTGGTCTGCACCTGATCCAAGCTACCTGCTTCACTCCTAATCCTAACTGGGTTATATTGGGGGCAGGCATAGCCACCTGCCCCGCTCCTAATACCAGCTGGGTAAGGCAGGGGTGGGCACTGCCACCTGCTCTGCTCCTGATCAAAACTGGCTGAAGGGGGTGGGCATTGCCACCTGCTCCACTCCTGACCCCAGATGGCTGAATGGGGGTGGGTATTGCTACCTGCCCTGCTCCTAATACCAGCTGGGTTAAGGTGGGGTGGGCATTACTACCTGCTCTGCTCCTAATATCAGCTGGGTTAAGGCAATGGATGGGCATTGCCACCTACTGTGCTCCAAATATTAGCTGGGTTAAGGTGGGGCGGGGGTGTATTGCCACCTGTTCTGCTCCTAATACCAGCTGAGTGAAGCCGGGGGGGGGGGTGCATTGCCATCTGCCCTGTTCCTAATATCAGTTGGGTTAAGGCATTGGATGGTCATTGCCACCTTCTCTACTCCTAATATTAGCTGGGTTAAGGTGGAGGTGGGTAGTGCCACCCATTCAGCTCCTAATACCAGCTGGGTGAAGATGGGGGCCGGGCATTGCCACCTGCTCCACCCCTAATACCCGCTGGGTTAAAGCAGGGGTTAAAATTACCAGGGGTTGGCATTGGCACCTGCTCTGCTCCTAATACCAGCTGGGTGAAAACAGGGGGTGGGCATTGCCACCTACTCCGCTTCTAATACCAGCAGGGTTAAGGCATTATACGGGCACTGCCTCCTGCTCCACTCTTAGTACCAGCTGAATTAAGGTGGGGGTGGGCATTTCCATTTGCTCCGCTCCTAATTCCCACTGTGTTAAGGAGGTGGTGGGTATTGCCATCTGCCCTGCTTCTAATACCAGCTGGGTTAAGGCAGAGACAGGCATTGCCACCTGCACTACTCCTAATACCAGCTGGGTTTAGGTGGGGGTGGGCATTGCGTTGTGCTCTGCTTCTAATATTGGCTGGGTTAAGGCATGGGGTGTGAAGTGCTGGGGGTGTGCGTTGCCACCTGCTCTGATTCTAATGCCAATGACCAAGAGGGGTCCTCCGAGTGTAGAACACTCCAAAACAAATTACAAACCTCAAAGGTTATAGATTAAATATACTTTGTAAATTTTTATATTTTTGTTTCTTACAAAAGTGCAAGTACTCAAATGTGATAAATATTCGACAATAAATATACTACAATAAATATACAGCTAATAAATAATCATAAATATTCATCAAGCATCCAATCCTTCCAGTCCATTTTGAATTCCAAATGCCAGAGTTGTAAACTATATATTCTTGTTCTATTTCAAAGCTGTTAATATCTGTGTGGAGCTTGAAAACTATAAATATCTGTGTGGAGTATCCTCAGATGACAGCATTGCCTAGTAGTTACAGTGGAACATCTCCAAGATTGGGCTATGAAAATTGTATGATCTTGTTCTTTGTTCTGTTTCAAAGCTGTCGATATTTGTTTGAAGTTTCAGAACTGTTGATATCCGTATGGAATATCTTCACACAACAACATTTCCCAGTGGTTAAAGCTGAGACCAACCAAAAATGGTCTGTAAGAGCCTGACGGCTGTCGCCAACCTCCTTTCCCAATTCGACAATGTCTTTTTCAAAGGCTCAAATCAACATACACTGTAATCAAACCATATGGTGTTGCATTAAATATGACGCTATTATAACCTCCCTTAATCAAACCATATGTATGACTGTTACTTACAATCACTCCAACACCACCGCACTCACTTCCTGAAAGATGAAAGAGCCGACGGACCATTGCCATAGGGTTCTAATGCTCATGATGTCATACAAATACACTTCTGCAGCCATAAATTACAGATTTAAAGGTCCAGTGTTGTATTACACAGATGCATAATTATATCACAAATAACAAGAGAGTTCCATCTCATTGTTTAATCCATATGGAAACAATGATTTTAATTTGAATATCCATTCTGACTCCCTTTGCAATAACTTTTGTTGGACGTCATAGTTCAAGGAGGGCTTCACTTTCCCTCTTATAGTCATTCTACTTGCTGGAATTTCTCTTCATTCTCAAAAACTGACCCTTTGGAATATTGTCCTTAATTGTAGTGGGTGAAATGATGTATAATGTAAATAGGAGTATTTATCCGTGCATTTCTTAAAGGGACAAACATCCAATTTCCCATTCTTTTCCTTGAATACGGTAATGTCCAAAAAGTTTATGCAATTAAGATCTCCTTCCCAGTTGAACTTGATGTTATCATCCAAACTATTAAGTCAACTCACAAACTCCCTTGCATATAAAGGTGTCCTTAATACAGAAAAAATGTCATCAATAAATCTAACATAAAAACACACATCATGGTAAAATGGGTTCATTTCTTCATTCAAAATACAACGTGCTTCAATGTCAGACATGTATAAGTTAGCAATTGATGGAGCAGCTGAGCACCACATTGCAATCCCTTTCATTTGGAAATAAAACAGATCACCAAATTTAACGTAGTTTTTTTCTAGAATAATATCTAATAGATCCAAAAGAAAGTGAGTGGGAAGTAATGAATTATCTCTGCCTTGTAATGCTGTTTTCACAACTTCTCTAGCTCCTTCGTGTGGTATAACTGTATAAGGTGACTTAACATCACATGTTAATAAATAGGCCGTCTCAGGAGCTGTCACATCTTCTAACCTTTCTATAAAGGAAGTTGTGTTCTTTATGTAAGCTGGTTTAGTTTTAACCAATGGTTGCAAGAAACTGTCTAGATAACAAGAAAGAGGTTCCAATACAGAATTGGAACCTGATACTATTGGACGTCCCGGTGGTGAGTTACCCCCTTTGTGAACCTTTGGAAGAATGTAAAACTCTGGTGTGCGGGGGTACCTGTTTTGTAAAGCTCCATATGTTTGGTAATTTATATAATTGTTAGCTAGACCTTCATTGAGTACCACCTTGATAATTTTCTGAATGTGTCTTAGGGGGACATAGTTGATAGGTTGATAATTGGATTAATCACTCAATTGTCTGTCCACTTCCTGGATGTAATCCTTAATATTCAAAACAACTATCCCGCCCCTTGTCAGCTGGTTTAATTATGATTGTTTTGTCACTGTTCAATTTTTTACTTCAGATTCTGCTCTTGTTAAATTCTGACAATGTTTTCTAGGCATTTTCTCAATGTGGTCTAGATCCTTGGCAACTAATTTCTCAAAAACTTCTGTTGCCAGGTCAGTAACTGATGGCATAAAAGATTACTTGACCTGGAGTGATGTTATTTCATGTGGAGTCTGTTGAATTCCAAAGAATTTTCTTAATTTAATTAATCTGATTAATTTAAAGTCATCTACTCTAGTTCTAAAAGCATTGTATGGTGGTGTAGGTACGAATCCTAAACCCTTATTTAGGACTGATCTTTCAGCTTCACTTAAAGGTCTCTTAGAGAGGTTGAAAATTAAGTCCTGTGTCTGCCCCTTCAAGGTGGGCGATCCTGACGTTTTCCTAAAAAACATCCCCTATTATAATAAGGTATAGTTCTATTTCTTAAAGTCCTAGTCTATCCATACTCGTCACCTGATGTATCTGTCTCTGATAATTCTGTAGGTTCCTATTCAGAAGCACTCTCCTGAGCATTTTTTCTATGCATATTGGACCTATTTTCATTGCACCATGTATATACATTGCCTGTGTTGTAATCTTTCTTGTCTCTAGTCAGCTTTTTAACTTAAGTGTACTTAAGTATTCCTTAAGTGTAGCCTCTCCTTCCTTGATTAACCGGTCAACTTCTTTGGTTCTAGCTTCATACCCTCCTGAGGTAACTAGGGGTTTAACTCTATCTTACACTTTAGAAATTTCTGTTGTTAATTTTTCAGTCTCATCACTATACATATCTATTAATAACAACATCAAGTCCAAAGCACATTTGTTCAAAATAGAAGCCCATTTTGATTTAAATGTTTCATTCTCCTTAAATAAACCTGGAGGTTTATACATTCTTAACCCTCTAGGTCTAATATTAAGTCTCGAATATTCTGTTAAATAGGCTGAATGAATGTTCATTTTGGAACGCTTAATAAGTAATGGTTGAATATATGCCCAATCATCCAATTTAGGTTGACTCCCTGTAGAAACAGATGGGTATTTTGCTAATATTTGTTCTCTTTCTTCTGTAGAATATGCAAAACAACTATTGTAAGTAGCCATATCCCCAAATACCAACGTATCGACAATAGCCAGATAAGAGGGGTCCTCTGATTGTAGAACACTCCAAAACAAATAACAAACCTCGAGGGTTATATATGAAATATATTTTGTAAATTTTAATATTTATGATTTTTACAAAAGTGCAAGTTCTCAAATGTGATAAATATTCGACAATAAATATACTACAATAAATGTACAGCTAATAAACCTTCATAAATAATCATAAATATTCATCAAGCATCCAATCCTTCCAGTCTACTTTGGATTCCAAATGCCAGAGTTGTAAACTATATATTCTTAGTTCTTGTTCTATTTCAAACCTGTTAATATCTGTGTGGAGCTTGAAAACTATAAATATCAGTGTGGAATATCCTCAGATGACATCATCGCCTAGTGGTTACGGCTGAAAATCTCCAAGATTGGGCTATGAAAAATTGTATGATCTTGTTCTTTGTTTGAAAAAGGCATTGTTGAAATGGGAAAGCAGGTTGGCGATAGCCGTCAGGCTCTTACAGCCCATTTTTGGATGGTCTCAGCTTTAACCACTGGGCCATGTTATTGTGTAAAGATATTCCATACGGATATCAACAGTTCTGAAACTTCAAACAAATATCAACAGCTTTGAAACAGAACAAAGAACAAGATCATACAGGTTTTTGTAGCTCAATCTTGGAGTTTTTCAGCTGTAACTAATGGGGCAATGTGCACCCCCTGCGTTACCCAGATGGTATTAGGAGCATGGCAGGTGGCACGGCACACTCCCCTTCAGCCATCTGGGACCAGGAGCAGAGCATGTGGCAATGTCCACTAGATTGACTCATGTTAATGCAGGGGGATGGTATTGATTGATTTACTATCCTCCCAGCAACAGGCGTGAGATCGTAACAGTAGAGGGCCTCACTAAGTCTCCCCCTGGGCACATTCTGATATCCTCCTTTGTGATTAGAGCCCCACCCTGCAATTGAGGAGCAGTCAATCAGCACTAATAAGTTTTATTTGTCTCTGGGAAAATGCATTTCATATCTAAATTCATCAACTTAACTCTGGGAAGATCCATTAGCAAACTGCCCCTTTTTGAGGCAGCAGGAGAGATTCTGCATTTCCTTTCACACACCCCAGCAGCAAGTAATCAAAGTAATCAAACTTAGTTATTGCCTAGAGATGGCCTTCATGGTCTTTGTTCGAACGGCTAAAGGAGCTTGGTATAGTAGGAAAGGGGGCCCAGAAGTTTTGCTAATGAGTTAGAAACCATAGATTTCACCATTATGTTGCTTACATATTTTCTGTTGCTTTATATACTACCTGTGCTTTCTGTTGTTTAATGTAAGTCCTGGAATAGATTATGTTCTGTTTCAGCAATTCCTCATCCTCATACTGGATCCTTGCTAATGCTATGTCTTTGTAAATTTATATTAATTTACCCCATGACATTGTTTATGAAAATGTTCTTGACACTGTAGTCATTTACCCTTTGACATTATTTATGGAAATGTTCTTGACACTGTATGGAAATGTCCTTGTCCTTGCCACTGATTTTACGAATCTCACACTATGTAATCCACCTTGAATCTCAGTGAGAAAGGCAGAATATAAATGACATAAACACATGAATAAAAATGAATGAATGAATGAATGAATGAATGAATGAATGAATGAATGAATGAATGAATGAATGAATGAATGAATGAAAACTAAGGCTCTGGTCCCTTTCAAACTGTGCACACTTCCTTGATTCAAGAACTGCTCCCTTAGGGTTACTTCCCTAAGACTTCCTCTCTCTCTCCCGGTCAATAATGTTGGATGTTTGGAGCCTTCTTCCTCCATGGACTGCCTCATTCCCTCACCTTGGATAGGTACTTATTGCCCTGAAATCCCTCAACTCCATCTCACTTTCACCACTGCTTTTCTTAGGAGACTGTGTGCTTGTGCATTGCTTCTTATGAGTGTATATTTTCATCTGTTAATAAAAAATACTCCTTTTGCTTAAGATCACCAGCCTCATCTGCTACCTTGGGGAAGGGACCCCATAAAAATTGGTGGATTTATCCCACACTTATCCCTCTTGTTTAGCCTTCTTCCTTGCCATTAATCCCCCCTCACTAGCAAAGAGCCCTCCAGGTAACAATGGTAGGTATCTTGAATTGCATTTACATAGATAGCATATAACCAAGATGACTTAAATCATGTGTGAGAACATAAGCGAGCAACCCGAATGCTAAATTCATCACAGAGGTGTAAAGGTATCAGTAGTAAGTGCTGGAATAATTCTCTCCACATCTGAGGTTTGGTAGACAGCAAATCAGCTGGTAAAGTATACCGCAATAGAATAATAAAATCTTCCCTCTATTGCAAGTGGCAAACAGTAAGGTGATAAAAAGGAAAGAGAGCAAATTAAAACAACAACTCAAATGGCATGAGCAGCTACCTAATGTTCCCACCAGCACTGCCATCTTAAATCTGGCTCCTGATCTGATGTCAGATATATGAATTGGCTCCCTCTGAAAATTCAGTGCACCCTTAACTATAATAGAATTTATATACAGTATTAAGTATAATAGTGTTCATTTCTTTTCTCAAAAAACACTTCATTTTTAAGTTTAGCATTTTGTTCAAATTTGAAAAATCAGGCTAATTCATATTTAGTCATATTAATACAATTGCAAGTCAATATTGCAGAACAAGTAGTTCCATGTTAACAAATTGCAGAAAGGTATAGTCATTTATTTCCCACTACATTTTTAAATACGTGAACTGCTTCTTTTCCAACCTAGTTTTTTTCATTTTTGAGAAATGTTCGCTTTAACAATTCTGCTGGAGATGAAATCTTTTTTGATGAAAATGGAGACCTGGCTGCTGGCTATGATATTGTGAACTTGGTCACATTTTCAAATCAATCTTTCCAAAAAACCCAAGTTGGTTCGATGGAATCTAAAACAACTGCAGGTGAAGAGTTCTTTATTGATAGAAGTTTGCTGATATGGAATCACAAATTTCAGCAGGTATGGATGATGTTTTTTTCAATTTCGCAGGGACAATAGCAATAGCACTGCACTTTTTTTAAAAAAAAATCTTGGTCAGTTGGCACTAGACACGGGCACAAACCACATTACGAACCAAAAAAACCCACGAAATGCCTGATCATTTATTTGCAATTCAGCGGTTCATGAGGGTCCATGGTGCAATGGAAGCCCGTTTCATTGCATTTGCCTATGGTTTGTAAAGCCAGACAGTCAGGCATCATCAATCAATTCCCTTGGAAATGGAGTTGGGGGAATGCCTGAACTCTTACTGTACTCCTTCTGTCACCCTGGAAACCCAAATCGAAGCCCAGGTTACCTTGATTGGCAGGTCTTTCTTCCAACCATGGAGCTGCAAATTGGTTACAATTGGTTACATGGGAGAAGACACCCGGAGGAGCGAGGAGGAAGGGGGGCATTCTGTAGCCACCGGCCCTCCAATCTCATCCCTACAAACCCTGATAGGCAGTTCTGATGGCCAACCCCTTGTACACTGGGCCAGCATCAACTGGTGGCTCTAATTGTATCAAATGGGAGTTTCCTGGGGGCCTTGGATTGGAGAGGGTATAACTCCAAGATCCCTTTTGCAATATTGACCAAACTTGGGTGCTGGCTCGAGAAGAGCCTGCTAAACACTCCCTGTGAATATGGGTTCTCTAAGTGCAACGGGGGCCGTTCTGATGCCCACGAACCACGAAGCCATGCATGTGGAGTACATAACACTTGTCCCTCTGCTTACACAGCTCCTTTTCTTTCTCTTATCACTTTGCTTGATCTTTGTATCTACGTATGTACGTATACAAGTGGGGAGAATGTCATTTCTGGTGTGTTCTTGGGCAAAGGGGTTAGAATCAAGAATCATAGCTGGAAGGGAGAAGCAGCACATTTCCATCTCCCACCCCTTCCTTTTGCTTTTCTCTCAGAGTGTCCCACGCAGTACGTGTGTCGAGAGCTGCCCCACTGGGCACAGCAGGATTGTTCAAGAGGGGAAGCAAGTTTGCTGCTACGATTGTGCTCACTGCCCGGAAGGGAAAATTGCACTCCAGACTGGTAAGTAAAAGGATATCAAGTTGCAAGAGAAAAGCTCCAAATGTTTCAAATGTGCTGCTACTCCAGTTACTCAAGCTTTCTTGTACAATGGATTTGCCAGTCTCTACCTTCTGGAAAATGGACAGTCAGTGAGAGTCTTATGGCCTGCTTCCACCTGATGTAGAATTTCCCCTTTCCCCACCGATTTTATAATGTATCAATGATGTGACCAATAAGGACAGCATTCCTTAACATCATTGAGCCCATGAGAACTCTTGGCATTTTGAGGACAGGTTGTGGGTACCGTGATAAAATGACTGCTGTGGCCAGCATGGCTTCCATGGGGATTCCTGCCAATCATAAAATGTTTGGAGTGTCCTCCTGCGATGGAGGCAGCCATTTCAGAACTATTGCTTCCTCCAGGCCCACGGGTGATGCCTCCTGGGCTCTTCTGAAGCACTAGGTGTTGCTTAACTGTGGTAGAGGCAAGCTAAGAAGACCTCTTTGCTTCGGTGAAGAGATACATTGAGGAAGAAGAAAGTAAGCACCCACCAGGTTATTCTCACACTTCCCTTTTTCACATGAGTCACATTGTTGTAATCAAACCAAATCCTCAGAGACTCTATGCAGACTAGAGACCAAAATACACATAACGAGGGAATCTCTCTAGTCAGAATTCACATGTAAGACACAATGTCTCTTACTATATAATTCAGCAAGCATGTTCGAGATGACTCACCACTGCAGGCGCAGTCCTGGAAAGCCACTGGGCCTCAGAAGGGCCTGCAGGCCAGCCCCTCCCTCCCCAGCCCCGACTGGGCCAGGACCGCATAGGGCATGCCTGACTTGCCTGCGCTTCACCTCCCAAGTCTTTCTCCCCAAGCTTCGATCTGCCGCAGGAGGGAGGGGGCATGAGGGGGGTACTGTGGCTTGCCTGCTGGACCGGAAGAGCCCAAGTCTACTTATCATGGCTTTGCGAGATGAGTTAACCGGACCTCTGGACCCCAGAGCCCAGGTCGATCTGCCATAGACTTGCAGGGCAAAGAGACCTGGTCTCTGTCTTCTCAGAGGCCAGGCCAATGGGAGGAAGGCAGGGGGAACACAGCTCCCCAGGCACGCTCCCTGATGGTGCAGCATGCTCCTGCGCACCCTAGTCCAGTGATTTCAGCCCAAAGCAGCCCAATTAGACCTGCTCTGGAGCACAGGAGCACTCCAGAGCCCTTTCTGCCTACCCTGGCAGCACTCTTAGCAGAAGCCCAAATCAGGGCTGAATTGGGTGGCAGTGGGGTGCAGTAGCACTCCAGGGCCCTTTCCTCTCCAGCATCACTCCTGGACTCTGCAGCGGCCTAAATCAGGTCTGAAATTGGCCAGCAGAGGGAAGGGCCTGCTCACCTGCCAAGCCTCTGTAGCCCGAATGGGGTGAGGAGGTGATAGGACGGATCGGCCGACCTCCCAGCCCTTTCCTGCCATGATCAGCTGGCCCTATGGAGTAGGCAATGCCAGGCCCAGCCACCCTGCCCTCCCCTTACCCAGATCGGGACATTGCAGAGGGGGGCAATGCCAGGCCCGGCTGCCCTACCCTTCCATTTGACCAGATTGGAGTGTGGTGGAAGCAGCAATGCCTGCCCCGCCTGCCACACCCTTTCTAGAACCTATTGTATTTCCCTCCCACAATGGGCTTTGTTGCTAGTACTTAAGTATATGTTCTGTCAGAAAAAGTGATATGTGCACAAAAGGATTGGAAACCATCCCAGGCCCATACAAATTGGCTGCAGCCTAAGAGATCAGCTCCAGGGGAAACTGATGCATAGCAATAGCAATTCCCAATGGGGGCTTCATACTTCTGTTATACTAACTCACATTAACAAATATGCATGCAGTATTGACAAAGTATTCTCTCTTACAAGAGCCATTTTTTCCTGTTGCTTCTATCGGAAAAAGAAATTAATGCACCCTAATACATCTTCAGCCCGGGTAGTGGTTTTATGTGTTACTGGGGGCTCAGCATGCCGATGTGGAAGCTCCATCTGCTTGCCATATTTAACAGTAGTTTGAGTAGAGGAGAAGCGCTTCTTCCTCGTGCCAAGAGAGCTGCAGCAATAGCAGAATAAGCAACATCAAGAACCATCTTTTTTTGCTAGTGAGTTGTAATTCAGGACAGATTCATAACAAATGTCATCTCCTGAATTTCTCCCCATTGGAGACCTAAATAACATTATTCTCCACGTTCTCACCAGCACAACAGCCCTATGAGGTAGATCAGGCCGAGAGAGTGTGACTTACCCACAGTCAGTCAACAACCTTCCTTGGCAATATAAGAACCCGGATCTCCTTGATCCTGTTCTGACAGTCTAACCACTGCATCAGATAGTATCTGATAGATCAAGGAAACCATCATACCCAGCAGGGGCTGGGGTTTCTAAGGATCGGGAGGGACAGGATGCTCCCAACCCCCTTTTTCCCTGCCTCTGCAATTCCTGTGAGCATCCTGAAGCCCTTGGCCAGTTTTGAAGTTTCTCTTGAGGGAACTGCTACAGCCAATCTGAACTTCTGTTGCAAGAGTAACGGGTGACATCTAGGCCTAACCCTGTTCAGGATCCCTCCATTTCCCTCCTTCATGGCAATTGTGGATTCCAGGAAGTAACTGAGCAAAGAGGAATTAAGAGAATTTCTCTTAACAGCCGTTCTCAGCAGCGTCTTTTGACTGGCACAATATAAAACAGTACATTCATAAATGATACTAACAATTATGAATTTCAGATGCAGACCAATGTGAGAAATGCCCAGAAGACGAATATCCAAACCAGGAGAGGGATCAGTGCATTCCCAAACTCACAACCTACTTATCCTACGAGGACCCCATGGGAGCAGGCTTGGCTTCTGTCACTGCTTTATGTTTTGTGGCCACAGTTATAGTGATGGGGATCTTTGCCGCACACTGGAATACACCGATCGTCAAAGCCAACAATCAAAGCATCACTTGTGTCCTACTCTCCTCTCTGCTGCTCGGCTTTCTGTGTTCCTTCCTATTCATCGGCCATCCTGGGACAGTGAACTGTCTTCTCCGGCAAACCCTGTTTGGCATCATCTTCTCCATTGCCGTGTCTTGCATATTGGCCAAAACCATCACTGTGGTGGTTGCCTTCATGGCCACCAAGCCAGGGAACAGGATGAGGAAGTGGGTGGGGAAGAGACTGGCCATGTCCGTCATCATTCCCTGTTGTTTAATTCAAACTGGCATCTGTGCATTGTGGTTGGCATCTTCGCCCCCCTTCCCAGAGTTTGACACGCACTCCCAAGTGGGTCATATTATCATTCAATGCAATGAAGGTTCGGACATCATGTTCTACATAGTACTGGGCTACATGGGTCTTCTGGCCACCATCAGTTTCACGGTGGCCTTCCTAGCACGGACATTGCCTGATTCTTTCAATGAAGCCAAGCTGATCACCTTCAGCATGCTGGTCTTCTGCAGTGTTTGGATCTCCTTTGTCCCCACCTATCTGAGCACCAAGGGGAAAGACATGGTGGCCGTGGAGATCTTCTCCATCTTGGCCTCTAGTGGAGGCTTATTGGCTTGTATCTTCTTCCCCAAATGCTACATTATTATTTTCAGATCTCAACTGAATGCCAGGGAGCAGCTAGGAAGGAAAAAATAACTGGCACATAATTCTTTTTTTTTTTTTAAATTTCGAATTGATTTCTTCTCTTTCATCTCTCTCCATATTAATGATGAGGGGAAGGCTGTATTGATCCAGGATCCTTTAACAACATGGAGTCCGATCACTGCAACTGATGTTGCCCCTGGGGAGGGACAGGAGGAGGGGGTAGTTGTGAATTTCCTGCATTGTGCAGGGGGCTGGACTACAATGGTGGCACCACACTCATTACTTGCCCACGGAGGGGTAACATCCCTAGACACATAACATCTTCCCGTCTCCCATCATCCCCGCCCCAAAATATGCCAGCCAAAATGCTGGGGGAGGGAAGGGTATGATACTAGAATGTATATTTGTTATTGAAGATTGGTAAGATTTCTCTTGCTGTTAGTGTTTGCTCTGCAGTGATAGGAATCCATTCCAGAATGTGAAGGAATTGACTAAACCAATCTGAACAAATGAACCAGGTAGGCTGAGAGTTATGCCTACCTTAGACAACTTTTGCTTCCATTGAGGTGCAGGTTGTGGCGATAACATTTGGACCATGATGTTTCTATTATCTTCTCCTCCGGCACTAGAATCCCAATTATCATCCTGATGCCGGTGGCCAATTTTCAGGCTCCTGGCTAGAGTTGCGCCCCGGCCTGGATAGCCCAGGAAAGTCTGACCTTGTCTGACCTCAGAAGATAAGCAGGGTTTGCCTTGGTCAGTAATTGGATGGGAGGCCTTCAACAAAGACCAAGGTTGCAGAGGAAGGCAGTGGCAAACCACCTCTGTTGGTCTCTTGCCATGAAACCCGCACCAGAGGTCGCCATAAGTCAACTACGACTTGAGGGCAGGATTCCATTCAAGGGGCTATCGTTGCAGGGGTTACGCTTGCCGAGGTCAGCTTCTACTTCCATTGCAGATATCATAGTGGGGCTTCTGGCAGTGCGCTGCAACATTTCTATTCCTTCTCTTTTCAACCCTGCAACTCCCGTCACCATTCTGAAGTTAGAAGGTAGTTTTCAGGCTCGTCCCTGAAAGCTACAAAATGCGACTCTCCCCAGTTTCCTGGGCACGTTTATTATGCCTGTCGGTGCCTGGTGGAGAGTGTCTCTGCCAAACTCATGGTGCCAAAACCCCTTAGAGGTTCTTTCTAACCCATCACCTGACAATGGGCCACCATTTGGGAGAGTTGCTGCTCTGAGGCTTGGGCCTAGATTTGGCCAGGGACTTCAGATCAAGCAGAGTCCTTCCTAGGCCTGACCTATGAGCAATCCTCTGGGCCTTTTCTCTCCTCCTGAGGTGACCATAAAAGGCTCTCAGTTTGTTCTTCTGCAATGGCCATCAATATATTTCTTATTTATATTTATCTATTCACATTCCTATCATTAGTCAGTCCTCATATTTGGAGCACTGAGACTCAGAAAGAGATCTTACTGAGATTAAAGTCATAGCAGAACTGATAAAAGGCAAATATTCTGTAGACAGAGTTTTCCATCAGTGACTGAATTCCTGACTTGGAGAGAGTAGAGCCAGTTCAAATTCCCTTTCTTGAGGGGAAAAAAGCACGGCAGCTCTAGGAGGAGCAGAACAATAGCTTGTGAGTGCTCTTTCTATAACAAGTATTTTAGTGGAAAAGCCACAAACGTTTCCTATGATACAGGCCTGAGAGACTTCACAAAACTCTCATTGCAGGTTAATGACTAAACATTATCAGCATAGACTAGCCTTTGTTTTTGCCTTTAATGAAATCAAGAAGAATACCAAACTCTTACTCAACACCACACTGAGATCTGACATCTATGACAATGCTTTCAACTCATTGCGAAGCTCTGAAAACATTAGGCACCTACTCTTCAGAGGACGACAGGGTCATGTCAATTACGACTGTGACAGGAAGAAGAAAGTAATGGCCATCATTGGTGGTTTCACTTCCCAAAATTCCATCCAGATGGCCAACATTTTAACTACATACAAGATTCCACAGGTATGCATGCTTACAGAGATGTTGAAATGTAGACATAGCTACAGAAATCCTCTAGAGGAAATTGTCTTTCTCAGATCTCTAAGTTTAGTCCACTGTTCAGCATCCTGAGGTCAACTCATGACTGTTGGAATAATAAGACCCTTCCCTAGGTCCATGTTATCCACGGCCGTTCTTTGCTCAAGCCCTGATTCCCTGAAGGAGCCATGGACAAGTGGGGCTCTCCACTGCCCTCCCTTGATAGCGTGATTAGAACATTTAGATTATGATTGTTACAAACTATAATATTTCTTATTAATATGACTAAATATGAATTAACCTGGTTTTTGAAATTTGATCGAAGTGCTAAACTTAAAAATGAAGCATTTTTTGAGAAAAGAAATGAATACTATTATACTTAATACTGTATATAAATTCTATTATACTTAAGGGTGCACTGAATTTTCAGAGGGAGCCAACTCATAGATCTGACATGAGATTAGGAGCCAGATTTAAGATGGCAGCGCTGGTGGGAACATGGGTAGCTGCTCATGCCATTTGAGTTGTTTTAATTTGCTCTCTCTCCCTTTTATCACCTTACTGAGTGTTTGCCGCATAATAGAGGGAAGATTTTATTATTCTATTGTGGCATACTTTACCAGCTGCTTTGCAGTCTACCAAACCTCAGATGCTGAGTGAATTATTCCAGCACTTACTATTGATACCTTAATGCCTCTGTGATGAATTTAGCATTCGGATTGCTCTCTCGTTTTTCTCATGCATGATATGAGCCATCACAGATATATGCTATCTTTGTAATGCAAATTCAAGATACCTCCCACCAAATACTTCACCCATGTAACTACTGCTCTGAGTCCCTGCAGATGCCTCCACTCTGACCAAGAGAGGGAAAGGCTCTTTGCTACTGGAGGGCGATTAGCAGCAAGGACAAAGGCTATACTAGAGGGGTAACTCTGGGATAAATTAACCAATTTTTATGGGGTCCCTTCCCCAAGGTTGTAGACGAGGCTGGTGATCTTAAGCAAAAGGAGTATTTTTTTAATTAACTCATGAAAATACACACACACAAGAAGCAGTGCACAAGCACACAGGCTCCTAAGAAAAGCTGCGGTGATAGTGGGATAGAATTGAGGGATTTCAGGGCAATAATTACATATCCAAGGAGAGGGAGTCCATGGAGGAAGAAAGTTCCATTCTTTCTCTCCTGTTTCCTCAAAAAGGGGCGGTTTGTTAATGGATCTTTGCAGAGCTGAGTTGATGAATTTAGATATGAAATGCATTTTCCCAGAGAAAAATAAAACTTATTTGTGTTGATTGATTGCTCCTCGATTGCAGGGTGGGGATCTAATCACAGAAGGCGGCTATCGGAATGTGCTCAGGGGGAGAGTTGGCGAGGCCCTCTATTCATTTATTTATTATTTATTTATTTTATTCTATTTATATCCCACCGTCCCCACAGATGGGATCAGGGTGGCTAACAACATTTAAAAGTACATTAAAATCACAAAAACAGAAAACCAATAATAATTTTTTAAAAATCATTAAAATAGTCCAGGAGCAGGCTATTTAAACAAATATTGGGAGTCCGTATATGGGCATAGCAGATGGCTGAGGGCAGCCCCAGAAGAAGTGGTGGTCTTAGATGAAAGAAGGAGGATACCCGCTGGCACTCAGCCAAAGGCCCAGAGGAACATCTCCGTTTTACAGGTCCTGTGAAACTGTTACAGGTCCCGCAGGGCCCTGGATCTCCAGCAGGAGAGCATTCCACCAGGTCTGGGCCAGGCAGAAAAAGCCCTGGCCCTGGTTGAGGCCAGATGGATGTCCTTTGGGCCAGGGACCACCAGAAGTTGCTTGTCTGCAGAGTGCAACACCCTGCAAGGTACGTCTTGGAAGAGGCGGTCCCGCAAGTGTGCAGGTCCAAGTCCGTGAAGGGCTTTAAACACCAAGGTTAACAACTTGAACCAGATCTGGGAGCCAGTGCAGCTGGCACAGCACAGGATGAATGTGTGCTCGGATTGGCATTCCAGTCAGGATGCATGCCACTCATTCTGGACCAGCTGTAACTTCTGGGTCAGGCCCAAGAGCAGCCCTGCGTAGTCTAGTCTGGAGGTGACCGTTGCACGGATTACTGTGGCCAGGTCCCAGGGCGAAAGATAGGGCACCAGTTGCCTGGCCTGTCAAAGATTAAAAAAGGCAGACCTGGCAATGGTCGTGACCTGACCCTCCAGTGCCCGTTGCTGGGAGGAAAGTCAATCAATCACCACCACCCCCTGCATTATCATGCGTCAGACTATTCTTAACTCAATTTCTCGGGTGGGTTTCTGCATTGCTCTGCCCAGCCAGCTTGGAATAGCACAGGCTTCTATCAAATATGGTGGAGGCCTGGGCCGACTACTTACACCATGTGTGAGGAACAGTTAGTCAGTTCTTTTCTCTGACACATTATTGTGCCCACCTTTGCTTCTTCAATGCACACGGAACAGTTTTATTACAGATTCTTAGATCCAGAGGAGTTAGCCGTGTTAGTCTGTAGTACCAAAATCAAAAAGAGTCCAGTAGCACCTTTAAGACTAACCAATTTTATTGTAGCATAAGCTTTCAAGAATCACAGTTCTCTTCGTCAGAGAACTGTGATTCTCAAAAGCTTTTGCTACAATAAAATTGATTAGTCTTAAAGGTGCCACTGGACTCTTTTTGATTACGGAGTCTGAATCTATAAAATGACATTTGTCTTCTTGCAAACAAAGCAGTTCATAATATATAATATAATAAAAACTGGGCTGGTAGAATGCGTTTCCCGACAGATTAGTGTGCCACTTAGAATGGTAAACAAAGTCACTGTTATCAGTATCCCCTCAATACAGCTAGGGAGTTGAGGCTCAGAGGAGTGGGTTACCCGAGGCCCCCTGCACTGGGATTCAAAACAGTAGAGGGCTGATTCACAGTACAACCTCTTAACCACTTACAGAGCAGGAGGCAATGCCCTTCTTCCCTTCATCCAGCCAGGATAAGAAACAGGGCAGGTGGAAATGCCCGCCTCTTTAAATCTATGGGAAGAAGGCACTGAGCAGACTTCAATGCTCACCCTATCTTCACTCTGCAGGAATCAGGTGCCAAGCAGGCAGCAATACCCATCCCCCTTCAACCTGACAGAATCAGGAGCAGAGCAAGTGGCAATATCTACACCCCCCTCACCCATCTGGTATTAGGAGTGGAGTAGGTGGTGATGCCCACCCCTTGCCGGGATAAGAAGCAGAGCAGGTGTCAATACTTACTCTCTTCAACCTACTGGAATAAGGCACTGAGCAGGCAGCTATACCCACCCCCCTTCCCCCATCTGCAAAAAGGTGTGAAGCAGGATGCAATGCCCGTTTCTGCTTCACCCATCTGCGATCAAGAGCTGAGCAGGTGGCCATGCCACTCCGCTTTACCCAACCTGTATCAGGTGTGGAGCAGGTAGCAAAGCCTCTCACCCATTCATGTGACCAAGATCGGGTGTGGAGCAGGAGGCAATGCCCGTTTCCCCTTCACCCAGCTGGAATCAGGAACAGAGCAGGTCGCAATGCCTGTCTCCCTTTACCTAACTCGTATCAGGCATGGAGCAGGAAGCAAAGCCCACCTCCCTTCACGTGGCCGAGATCACTCATGAAGCAGGTGCGCACCCCCCTCTGTCACTGGCCAGGATCAGTGAGGGAGGAGGAGGGAATGCCATCCTAGCCACCCTCCCCTTTCTAGAGCTTGTTGTATTTTTCCCCACAACGGACTTTGTTGCTAATATATAATATAATAACAACTGGGCTTATATAATGCTTTTCCTGACAGATTAGCCCCACTTAGAATGGTGAACAAAGTCAGTGTTATTACTATCCCCCTCAATACAGCTGTGGATTGTGGCTCAGAGGAGTGGGTTACCCAAGGCCCCCTGCACTGGGATTCAAAACAGCAGAGGGCTGATTCACAGTACAACTTCTTAACCACTTCGCTACAGCAACTCTCATAGTGGATGAACTGTGACAAGAAGAACTGGGACTGACCTGCCATGGCTGAGCATAGAGAAGATCTCCTTTCCCCATCACTCTCTGCTGAGGTCTTGATGAATAAATGGCATGGAGTGCATGTACCACAGCATAGACAGCATTGTAGATGCCATAGCTGTGACCAGACATTCCCATTTCAAACACAGTGCCAGGGACGCTGTCAAGCTTCTCCTCCCCTGTGCAGTTTTTGTTTCGGGATGCATCAATGTTATACAGTGGTAGCGAACAGTGAAATACGTACAACCAAAACGGCTGAATGAAATAAATCTCTGATTGGTATGGATTCAGCGTCTCAAGGAAGTTCTGAAATCCTGGCACCTTATTCGTGTGCAGTGCAAAGGACAAACTGCCATTGAGGGATTTGGGTGTGAATTTACGCCCAAGTAAAATATATGTGACATCCCATTCAGCTGTTGCGATCCAAACTCGCTCTATTGGCAGCTGCTGAAGAATTTCATAATTTTCTAGAATTATTCGTAAACCTTGCATAGACTCATCATTCCCATAGACAAGAATGACGTTGAGTTTGCTAAACCAGATATTTCGAGCTATCCTCTCCAAGATTTCAGCAAAATTTGCATTTTCTATGTAACTTCTTCTCATTGTTGGAATCATTTCTTTCAAAGCAATGCAAATATTAGCCTGGAACAACCTTGGTACCACGTTCTGAAGGAACATTTCTCCACTGTCGTCATCTGATGTGAGGAGGCCAATCCAGTTCCATCCAAAATGCTTCAGGAGATGAACAATCCCAACCCATTGAGGAGTTTCAGATGGAATCATCCGGAATAAATAAGGGAACTGAGTTTTAGCATTCATTGTAGTATGAAAGGAACCATAAGTGACCTAAGATGGTAGATCATGACTTTATGAGACATGACAAAACTCTTCATTTATTTTTTGAAAATATCATTCATCCAAAAACAAACATAAATAAGTCATTTATTCTGTTTGGTTATCTAAGAAACATTATAGTTTGTAACAATCATAATCTAAAATTTCTAATCACGCTATCAAGGGAGGGCAGTGGAGAACCCCACTTGTGTATGGCTCCTTCAGGGCTTGAGCAAAGAATGGCCGTGGATAACATGGACCTAGGGAAGGGTCTTATTATTCCAGCAGTCATGAGTTGACCTCAGGATCCTGAACAGTGGACCAAACTTAGAGATCTGAGAAAGACAATTTACTCTAGAGGATTTCTGTAGCTATGTCTACATTTCAACATCCCTGTAAGCATTCATACCTGTGGAATCTTGTATGTAGTTAAAATGTTGGCCATCTGGATGGAGTTTTGGGAGGTGAAGCCACCAATGACGGCCATTACTTTCTTCTTCCTGTCACAGTCGTAATTGACATGAGTTGGATTTTCTCTGAAGATTATATCCAGAATGCCTTGGGAGCTTTGCAGTGACTTGAAAGCATTTTCATATATTTTTGATCCCAGTGTGGTGTTGGGTAAGAGTTTGGAATCCTTGATTTCATTAAAGGCAAAAACAAAGGCTAGGATATGCTGATATTGTTTAGTTATTAACCTGCAATGAGAGTTTTGTGTAGTCTCTCAGGCCTGTATCATAGGAAACGTTTGTGGCTTTTCTACTAAAATACTTGTTATGGAAAGAGCACTCACAGGCTATTGTTCTGCTCCTGCTACAGAGACCAACGGAGGTGGTTTGCCACTACCTTCCTCTGCAACCCTGGTCTTTGTTGAAGGCCTCCCATCCAATTACTAACCGAGGGAAACCCTGCTTATCTTCTGAGGTCTGACAAAGTCAGGCTTTCCTGGGTTATCCAGGCCTGGGCGCAACTCTAGCCAGGAGCCTGAAAATTGGCCACCGGCATCAGGAAGATAATTGGGATTCTAGTGCCGGAGGAGAAGGGAATAGAAATATCATGGCCCAGATGTTATCGCCACAACCTGCACCTCAATGGAAGCAAAAGTTGTCTAAGGTAGGCATAACTCTGAGCCATCATTTCCAAGATGATGGCAGGAGTTGCAGTTCCAAAATAAAGGGAATCGGAGCATCCTGTCTCAGATTATCTCAAATACCCATGATGTTCTGCAATGGAAGTAACATTGCACATATCTCAAAAAAAGCGAAGGGTTACAAAATTTGTCACCAGCCTTGGAGTTATGGTTGTAGTGCCAAAAATGAAGGGAGCCATGACATCTTTGCCCAGATCATTGCAAGGATACCCCTTCCTTGCTGTTTCCCATTGAAATTAAGGTACTCCATTTGTGACAGGCCTGAAACATCAGAGCACAAATACAGAGGGGTTCACGGCCAGCTGCCAGCTTTAGGATGATCAAGGGTTTTGCAGAAATGAATAGAATTGCATTAACACATCAGACCACCAAGCTTGGAGTTTTAAATGAGGGCACGGTTCTGAGTGTGAGTGGGTCAAAATCAGGCAGTAACCTTATATGACATAAGGGGAATTCAACCCTGGGTCTCCTTGATCCTAGTTCTAGATTCTAACCACTATACAACACGGGCTTTGATAGGTCATGGATGTTGTTAAGCCCCCCTCCCCCATTTTGAGATGTGTGCATTTATATTTATATCCATCACCCCTATGCGAACACAGAGTCAAGTATGAACCACTATGCAGTATGAACCGTAATATTTAATGCTTTTAAATGTTTTTAAATGTATTATTTAATGTTTTTAAATGTTTTTAATGGTGGGTGTTGTTTGTATTTGTTATCCGCCCTGAACCTGCGAAAGTGGGGAGGGCAGAATATAAATATAATAAATTAAATTAAATTATCTGGAAGAATTATGCCTGCCACAGATGGATTGATGAACATATGGACAGACGGCCATGTGGACTGAGGGATGGTTCCTTACACTATGATAGATTCCTCTTCATGGCTTTTGTGAACAGACTCGACTGAAAATAAAGGAAAATTGTCTGAGATGATATGGAAGTTCTAATTTTTGATGTTAGACTTATGACCTTTGTTTCACACTTGGAAATCATCGTTTGATGACACAGTTAGCAAGTACTGAACATGAAATAGCCCTTTGCACTCAGAGTCTTCTCTCCTGTGTATTCTCATTTCTCAATTGCATGAGAATGGTTTTAAAACTTCGTGCAGATCTTTTATACAATAAAGAGTTACTTACCTCCCTACTAAGTCATACCTTGGTGGTGCTGTAAAGTTGAGTAAAAGATTTTTAGGGTATACAGTGGATACAGATCCTCCAATGATCATTTCCTCTCCAGAGTTCTCCGAACGCTGTGGATCTCCTGGCTGCCAACTGCTGACGGAATCTGACCTGTTGCCGAATGTATAAGGCAGCAATGGCAGGAGGAATGACAGCAGCAACATGCTTCTGAATGCTAGACAAACACTGATCCACTTCCAGCTGTGGTCCTTCGTTTTCTCACATACATCTGCTAGCATATTTGAGAAAAGGAGTAGCCAGTTGTCTGTCTTGTAACGTTGACTCTTCGGTTTTGCTTCTCTACTTTTGCCCTTGGATTTATAATTTTCTTTTGTAAACACAGGATATACACTTTTGTATGGAATGGGAGCTATTTATATACATGGTTTCTGATATATATATATATATATATATATATAATATATGCATAACATACAATATCATTTACTAATGTATACACAAAATAGCCACTTGTAATGTTTATGGGTAGGAAAAATGATATGAAATTAGAGATTTTTTATATACACAAAGGAAGAGAAACATTGTAATTGTTATTTAAAGCAGCAAAGATTAGACACTGCAAAAGAAAATTCATAGATGGCCGATTCAACTCATCTGCCCAATATTGGCAGAAAGCCATCAACTCAGAAATCAGAAGTTTTTTCCCTCGTCTCTTTTCCAACATGGGCATAAAGGATAAAATCAGAAAGCTACATATGACTAATCGAGCCTGATGCAATTGAATCTCCCAGATCTCTGAGCTACAGCTTGCTTTTATAGACTGAATGTGGTATACCACAAGTTCTTGAGCTGCATTTGCCTCTTGATTTTCAAAGTAATCATTATTCATTAGCTGCACACCTTTTTAAAAAGGAGTTTAATTATACTGTTTTTCTAATTACAGGGCAAATAATCTTCTTTCCCAAGGCCTCAAGGTTTCACCATGCCGCTGTATACCTTGTTTTTATCAAAAGTTGTTAATGATTTTTGTGAGGCTCCAACATGGCCAGTGCTTTGCCCCCTCAGTTGGAAGAATGAGACAGACACAATTTCTTGGAATAAATGGCCACTTTATTAAACATAACATCAACACTAAACTGCGGCAAGGGCAAACTATGCGGTACAGGTCAAGCCACGGGATCCCTCAGACCACCGCCCTGACCTGTCTGGGCGAGCCCCGCTGCCCCGGGCGTAATCCATTCATGGAATGGCCTCAGCCCGGCCGGCCATGCAAAGGGTTCCCCCCTCAAGCTCCTAAAGCCTCAGCCATACAGCATGAGGGAAGGACTTGCACCTGGGGTTCCCTGGTGGCAGTCTGCACAGGTGGTGGTAGCCATGAAGCATTACCCTCCGTCCTGAGAGACCCCATTTCCCCACCACTGGGGAATTGCCAAAGGGGTGCTCACCAGCCCGCTCCCTATTTCCCCACTTTCTCCTGCCAACGCGATAGGCCAAGCCTCAGCTTAGGCCCTCGTGCCCCACAGGTGGCCTAGTGCCAACCTGAGCCCGAGCCGCAGGTCGTCTAAGAAGATGTCATTGCCGGATGGGGACAAATGGACCCCATCTGCCCTGTAAAGGGTGGCATTTGCGGCCTTAATGCGAGGGTGAGGGAGGTAGATGCCGAGAGCCGTAGCTAGGGCTTTCTGAATTGCCCTATTGGCCCTGCGCCTAGCACGAGCCATACCCCTGGGGTCTAACAACTCCCGCCATCTGCGGCGGGGGAGCATCTCTGACCAGAATATATATACACCGGGCCAGCGGTTCTTAATTATCCGAAGGTCAGCAATCACCTGCAAGGACAAGGCTCTGCCTTTCAATAAACCAAGGTCATTACCACCCATGTGTAAGACCAAAATATGAGGAGGAGGACCATTCCTTCCCCCAAACAAGAGAGGCAGCAACCCAGACCACCGAAGGCCTCGCCTGCCCAGCCATTCAACTGAGGCGTCTTCGCTCAACCCCAGCTGAGCTCCAATCAGCGTCCGTCTGGCTTGCACCGCAGCCCAGAACACCATACTGTGGCCAGCTATAAGAATCCGCTTCCTCTCAAAGATGCTCCCTGCACCTGGAACGAAAATCAAACTGCGTGAGACGAGAACAACGGGAGGGGGTGAATGTACGACCGAAAGGCAGCCGACTTCCATCTGCCCACCTTCTGAATGGTCTTGTCAGCGTAGCCCATGGCCGCTGCAGTAGATGCAGCTCCAATCCGGAAAGAATGAGTGCCAAATTTGACACCCACCAAACCCAGCCACCGCAGCGCTCTATCCGTCACTGCCCAAAATTGATAGCGGGTTAAGGGAGAGCGATCCTCGTGCCTAAACAACACTCCCTCATCCTCGCCCCGAACTGCCAGGTAAGAATGAAGAGCCCTTACCGGGCACAAAGTCTCATCGTCACAGGGTCCTAAGGTCAACACGGACCCCACCCTCTTCTGATCGGTCTTAGACCGCTTAATACAGATCAAAACTTTATCGCCCTTAAACTGGATATCACGGGATGATAAAGCCCGCCCAGAGGCATCCCTTTGCGACTGAGCCACCAACTCGTTCACCCTTAACGCGCCAAAGAACGCAGTGAGGGAGGCGGCATGAAACAACTGGCATTCAAAACCAGACTTGCAAATCTCCCCCCATAGAGCCCCAAGACCTCTAAGGATCGCAGGGGAAATCGGCTGCCTTAAATCCTTAACACCCCTGGCCTCTCTGGACCAACCCTCGAACATCTTTCGGAGTCTAAAATCTCCCATATGCTCCAGCAAGCCACGTGCCTTGCTAGCAAATGCCAACGCAGCCATCTGGCCCCGAATAGTCTTAACTGCAAGACCACGAGCCCGCTGGGCCACACAGAATTGCAGCAGGTGCTCCACAGGAATGGGCCACGCCTGACTCAGCCCAACCCCTTTTCTAAAGTCCTGAAGCAGTCCTACCACCCTTTCATGCCACCGATGAGTGCTGGGAGCAATGGCCATCTGAATAGCTCTGTTCACTTCGACCTGCCAAGCCACCACAGCTCCGGTGGCATCCTGGAGGGAAGGCTGTCGGCACCGGGAGTAAGACCCCAGAAATGATCCATCTGTTGGCGAGACAAAGCGTCTGCCACACCATTGTCGACTCCCGGCACGTGCCTAGCCCTAAACAGTATGTTAAGCTTGAAGGCACTTCAAGGTGAATGCCTGCACCAAAGATATCACCCTGGCCGACTTAGATGTCAGGGAATTAACCACTTGCACAACTGCCATGTTGTCGCACCAAAAGTGCACAACATGGTTAGCCAACTCATGGCCCCAAAGGAAAACTGCCACCAGAATGGGGAACAGCTCTAAGAAGGTCAAGTCCTTAACCAACTCACCCGCCGACCACTCAGCAGGCCATTGCTCGGCACACCAATGCCCACGGAAGAATACCCCAAAACCTATGGAACCAGACGCATCCGAGGCAACCTGAAACTGTGCACCAACTAGTAACTCCTCACGCCAAAAAGTAACCCCATTGAAGGAACCCAAAAATTCCTCCCAAACCTCAATGTCAGCACGCATCCCCTTATCAATACGAACTTTATGGTGTGGGGCGCGAAGAGCTGACATAGCATCGCACAGCCTACGCAAGAACGGCCTGCCGGGGGCGACCGCCTTGCACGCAAAATTCAAAGAGCCTACCAGCTGCTGCAATTCAAGAAGGGATACCTTCTGCTTGCCTCAAAACACGGCCAACAGCTCCCTAAGCTTACTAATTTTATCAGCTGGAAGTCGCAAGGAATGGCGCACCGAGTCAAGCTCGATGCCCAAAAATGTCATTACCTGGGATGGGCCCTCTGTCTTCTCATGAGCCAGGGGAACGCCCAGCTCCCCCGACAGGGACACAAAGCCGGCCAATAGGTTGGCACACTGCCCCGAGCCAACAGGCCCAACAAACATAAAGTCATCGAGGTAATGACAGGTGTCTCAACATTTAAACCGCCGCCTCAGTTCCCACTCTAAAAAAGAGCTGAAACGTTCGAAGGCGGCACATGATATCGAACAACCCATTGGGAGGGCCCTATCCACATAATACTGACCCTCGAAAAAGAAGCCTAGGAGATCTATGTCGTCGGGGTGTACCGGGAGCAGGCGAAAGGCTGACTTAATGGCGCACTTAGCCATCCAAGCCCCGATTCCACATCTGCGTACCACTTTGACCGCCTGGTCAAATGAAGTATAACGCACAGAACAGAGTTCATCCGGGATGGCATCGTTAACCGACGCCCCCTTCGGAAAAGAAAGGTGGTGAATCAACCGATATTCACCTGGGGCCTTCTTAGGGACCACCCCTAAGGGAGAAACACGGAGATACGGCACCGGAGGCGTAGGAAAGGGACCTAAGACCCTACCCTCTACATATTCCTTCGAAACCTTGGACTGAACAACAGCTTCCATGCCAATAACAGAACGTAAATTTTTGGACATGAAAGAAACCCGCGGGCCCTGAAACGGTATCCTAAAACCATATTTAAAACCATTAAACAGGAACTCATCATCACCCCTCTTAGGATAACGAGACAGCAAGCGCTCAAGCGCTCTCAGATTTACTGGGCTGGGACCCTTTTCCAGTCGAATGCTGGCCCCCGCCCCCACCCGAACGCCTACCCCCCCCTCCAGACTTGGCTCTGGGGCAGGAGGAATAAGCATGCTGTCCGGAACATGCCGGACATTCGTGTCTATATTTACAGGCCCTCCTGTTGCAGATACCCTTTGAGGTGAAGTCCCAACAGAGCAGCCGGGGTTGAACCTGCTGCCCCGCCTGGGAGCGGGTAGAAATAACTGACTGCGGATGGTGGATCAAGTGACCACTATCAGCCCTATCACCAGAGTTAGGTTTTGAGGGGGACATCACCTGCAGCCACAGCTGCTGGTGAATCTGGTCCCAGGGAAGCTGAGGGTTCAAAGCCGCCCTCATCCTGAACTCTTCGTCATACTGCAACCATGCAGCCCCAACGAAGTCAGTATACCCTCTATAAATAATATTGAGATATTGAAATAGGGAAACAGCACGAAGAGGCTGAGCCCTCCCCACAACGCCTGCATATATCAAAAACCCAGGAAGCCAGTTGTGCCACGTGCAATCCACCTTGCGGCGTTTAATTTTTTCTTTATCACGTTCATCCAGATCCTCCTTGTCCTTCTTTTCCAATTCACGGAAAAGAAGGGTAAATACGTCTACATACTCCCCTTTTACTATCTTATCCCTGGTTGCCTGGGTAAGATGATCCCCCAGGGGGAGAGCTGTATCCCCAAAAGGGAGTGCCCTATATGGGACCTGGCCATAAACACCATAAGGCGATAGGCACCAAGGCAGATAACCTCCGTATTGCCAGCCACTAAAGGGAACAGCCAAAGCCTGGCTCTCAGGAGCCGCACCAGGATATGGAGGGGGCCCAGTGGCAAGAGGCATGCTAGCTACCCCGGAAGCCGAGCCAGGCAATGAGAACTGCCCGGGCAATTGCCATGCAGAGTTGAATGAAGAAGATGGTGTGGTGGAGCCTGGAGACCCGGAGGCAGCGGCCTGACCCCAGGGTCCCCATGGCCAGGTGCATGCCTGTTGTGGCAAGGCAGACTTACCATCAGAACCACTAGGCTCCACAGCCACCGCCACTTGGCCAGCTTCAGCTTGTCCCTCTGGTTCAGCGTCACCAGCCAGAGCTTCTTCCACCACGGGAGCCTCAGTGCTAGAAGACGGTCCAGCTTCAGACGAACCTGTGGCAGACTCCAGAGCAGACAAGCGGGTTAAAATAGCCCACCGAAATGCAACTTTTGATGAGGTCCTAACAGGTCTAGAACTCTCATTAGCATCAACTGCCGGGGTAGACAACCCTTTACCCTTTTCAAGAGCATCCAAACGTCTCAAGATTTCCAAATTGAAACTGCTCTCACCCTCATCATTGGAGGAAGAAATAGCCGGAAGAGGCCTTTTGGCAGGTTGTCTTTTAGCAGGTTGTTTACCTTTGGCCTGCCCCTTGCCTTTCCTTGAAGCCATCCTACCAAATCGAAAGACCAACCTGAGCAAAAAGGCCCAACAGTGTGGCTCTCAAAATGGCGGCCGAATATAGGGCTCCTAAAATGGCGTCCAATGAGTGGCGCAGAAGCCTGGGCACCCTTGGGCAGGGGATTTTAAGTCCAACTGGCCCCCACCCAACCCCTTCTCTATGGGAAGAGGAACAAAAAAGGGGGGGGGCGTTCTGCCCGGTAATAACCCCAGGGCAGGGCAAACAAACCTCCCCCTCCAACACACACCCGCTAATTAATAACTAAGTCGGCGCAAGCCCCCAAACCGTTCCGGCGGCTCCTGCCACGCCGCGTGCCCACACGCCGCAACGCTGCCCACCGCCTCTCGTTCCCGCCGACTCTCGGCCTGGCTGAAGCGGCGGCCAGAGCACGCTCAGCCGTGCTGCCCAGCTGCTCTTCTCGGCCCACCGCCTCTCGGCCCGGCTTAAGCAGCGGCACGAGCACGCTCCGCCGCGCTGCGCAGCTGCTCTTCTCAGCCCCGCCGCCTCTCGGCCTGGCTGAAGCGGCAGCGCGAGCACGCTCCGCCGCGCTGCCCACTGGACTCGCTGCAGGGAGGGAGCAGTAGCCGCCGCGTGTGCTTCTCTCCTTAAAGCTGCGTTCCTCCAAGCGTCGGCAGAGCAGGAACAAAACACGTCCTGCTCCGACCGATCGCTTGGAGCAACTGCGAGGAAGGGAGGGCGGAGATACCAACGGCTCTATCTCCGCCCGCCCCACAGGAAGACCCGGATGGGCAGGAACAAGTCCCATCCTCCATCCGAGGTTGCAAACCCGGCCCCCCGGCCATAGCCACATTGTGGCTGCCGGGAGTGGCCGAATTCTTTCAGGCCTCTGATATGGCTCCATTGCTTTCACAATTCCTTCAATCTCCTACCCTCCGTTTGGGTGACTAGGCCTTCATTTTATCCCTCTATCCTTTGATATCAATTAAACCTGGTCAAGATGATATAAAATCTATGGACAGCATGGAACACGGGGTAGTGATTGAAGGAGACCCATACTGATATGCATGTTTCCCCCCATAGGGCAAGCAACAGCTTCATGTGTTTGTCTTAGGTAGGGGTATGCTGTGAGGTTAGCTTTACATCTTCCCTCTGCTTCTGTCACTGCCCTGATCAGAATTGGACTCCGGAGCCAATTCAGTACCTTCCTGAACAATTTTGGTATCATATGGTATGAGATATTATTCATCCAATTCATAGAAAAAGCCCTCAAAGAAAGGAGGTGCTAGTAGTTCTTCAGTGGTGTGTGAAATCAGGTGGCACGAAATGTATAAGAAGGATATTCCAAATTCTAGATATCCCCAAAAATGGGTGTTCCATTCCTGATACTTTGACGAATCTCAGAAGAAATGTACATGTGCTACAGAATGAGGTGGTCATGCCACATATCAATCACCTAATGAACTTCAGGTGGTAGAGGATCCTGATTTTACTTTTTAAGGAATTTGTTGGCCTCTATGTTTTTTTAAATGAATCATACTTCAGTCCTAAGTAGAGTTACGCTCTTTGAAGGCCATTGACTTTAATGAACCTATGAGGGTGTGAGGGTGTAAGTCTCCTTAACTAGCACTGCTTAAATGTACGGTGTATATGTCTACATCTTTAGTGCCTGTTGACTTTGATTTGTCCCTGGTGACTTTTTATCTTTATCTTACAACAACCACCACCACCACAACAACAATATCGATTTATATACTGCCCATTAGGACATCAACTCCCACTCAGAGTGGTTTACAAAGTATGTTATTATCCCCACAACAATCACTTTATGAGGTGGGTGGGGCTGAGAGAGTTCCGAGAGAGCTGTGACTGACCCACGGTCTCCCAACTGGCTGTCAGTCCTAGGGTGGCAGTCCCAGTCAGTGAGATCCCCAAGCCCCAAGCAGGGTTATGTTTGGGAAGGAGACTGTAAGACTTGCTCCCAAGGCAGTTGCCATTTCAAAGTACCATCCTCACGCAACCAGGACCTTGTGGTTATTAAATGATGCTTCACGGCAATTGTGGAGTGACAGCTCACCAGATAGTCGACAGAGGGGGAGGGCCATCAGGATCCTGAGCAGCAAAATAGACTTGGCAGGACCCCATCGCTCCACAACCTGACACCAGAGATTTATTGAGTCAAGTCTGATGATATGACGGATGGGCCCAGTGATGTCATAGGCTAGAACATGGTGATGTCACACTGAGTAGCAGTATTAATAGGTTTACCCCCACATGGTACTAGGTTCATACTTCAAAGAGAGGGGGTAGTTAGTTAACAATTAAAAACAATATTTTAAAAAAAGAAATAAAAATGTAATGAGTAGTTGAACTGTTCGTATTAGATTATTCTGGTTTCCCCTTTCCGATGTACATGTGCAGTGGTTAGTATGCAATACACATAGATTATAGCACAACAACAGCTTACTAAAGAAACGGGATTGCCTCATAACCATATTATGAGTCTTCTGCTGATTTAGTTAGAGTTTTTAACACAAGAGTGGTTGTAGGCCAGGGCTTCCAACCTTGTTGAGCCTGCGAGCATTTCTAGATCACTTCCCCTAAAGAAAATGGCTGCTTTGTAAAAACAGCCTACATTTCATTATAACCCACTGAGACCCCTTTCCTCCACAAACCTCCCCTTCTCAAGCTCCACCTCCAAATCCCCAGGAATTTCCTGAGACGAAATTGGCAACTCTGGGTCCACTGGATGCCCCTTAATGGCTCTTCTCAGTGTGCTGTAAAGCCCCATTTATGACTGTGGGCCTGCCAGTCTTGGCCTAGCCGGTCTCAGAGAATTGTTTTGAGGATGTTTTCATTAGAATATTCACAACAATTGTCTTGGTTGCGTTATCTATTCCTCATTCTCAACTTTTCATTTTCCGGTTTCTGATATATCTCCATTTAGAAATCTCCGTTCTCTGCAGAAGGAGTTCTGTCAGGTTCTTTTTACTATACTTTTGATAATTCCGAAATCTGAGCAATGGTAGCTTAATGAGATTGAAAGTTTGCTTTGATGCTACTGTTTTTAAACATTTGGGTCGGCAGTGGGGTCTCTTTAAGAAGAAAGAAGGTATATGTGATTGCAGGATTTCATCCCAGTGGTGAGTGTGTGACTGCCAGTAAAAAGACACACTCTCAAAATGGTTGCTGAAATGAATTCAATGCTTTATTGGAAGGCAAAATTCATAGAAAAGCACAAAAGCAAAAAGACTCAAGTTTGTAATACATGAATAAATGGCAATAAATCATTATCTACAGCTAATAATATGGATTACATATATTTTATGTATATAGCAAGTAACATGGAATAGATATACAGTAAAAAAGCAAATTAGGTGGGAATTTTCAGAATTCTTTCTCAACCAGTCCTTAGTAGGAGACACACTGGGCAGTGGAGAGATAAATCATCAAACACTAAGAAATATGAATATATCTGGAAAACCTTATCAGAAGATTAGAACCAGCATAGTGCATGCTAGCCAGTCTCAAAGCTTCTAAATATGAAAGTATTATTAGCTTCCCCGCTAAAATGGGCACAATCCAAAAATAAATCCGGATTAAGCCGATCGTGGATCTGGGCTGCCGCTGAACGCAGGTTCCCGATTCTAACCAATCAAGTGTTGTTTCCGGTCCGAAATTGGGAATTGGGGAGGCCAGCACCCAGAGCAACTGTAGTCAGGCTGTTGCGCATGCACGCGCTCTTGAGTCGCCCCTGCCCACACAGCAAGCCGGTTGTTCTGGTGCACTGCAGAGCTGGCAGCAGCGCGAGTGGCTCGGAGGCTGCCTGCACCATTCACCTGCCCCGCAAGGCAAGGGGCGGCCGGCTTGTCTGTGCGCCCCTTGTCCTGGGGAAAGGTGAACGGCGCAGGTGGCCTCCCAGCCTCCCGCACTGCCTTTTGCTTTTCCCCAGGACAAGGGGAGGCTGGCCTGCACACACGCCCCTTGTCCTGGGGAAAGGCGAACGGCGCAGGTGGCCTCCCAGCCTCCTGCACTGCCTTTTGCCTTTCCCCAGGACAAGGGGAGGCTGACCTGCACACACACCCCTTGGCCTGGTGAAAGGCGACCGGCGCAGGTGGCCTCCCAGCCTCCTGCACTGCTTTTTGCCTTTCCTTTCTGCCCACCCCCTTCCCCCTCCCTCCCTTGGGTTGCTGCTCCATGGTTGGAAGGAAGCCTGCTAATCAAGGAAAGCTGGGCTTCCATTCGTGTTTCGAGGGTGACAGAAGGAGGGCAAACACAGCTCATTTCCCTGACTCCGTTGCCCCGGGAATTAATTACTAGTGCCAGAGATTCTGCAATTCCGAACAGAAACTAACCCATCTGATCAAGTCCCGCACTAGCAAACTCCCGATGGCTGGATCGGTTGCCATGTGCAGAACCGATTAGCTGAGTCACGATGGCGATAAAGCCAAAATTGGGGGTGGGGTTGAAATCGTAATTCAGATCGTGCCCATCTCTATTCCCCACCACCTTCTTAAGCTCCTAGGTTACTGCTAAGTTCCTTTGCAAGCAGAATCTTTTTCATTCCTATCTATTCGAGAATCTAGAAATCTTGGGATGGATGGATGAATTCTCAGATTTCTGAGGACATGGAGGAGGGGAAGAAAGGAAACAGGATGCCTTTTGGAAGCTCCAAGCAACAGAGAGACAGCATCTTCAAGGTAGGCAGAACCCAAAGGGAGGAGGCTGGTTTCTCAGTTGTCCTTCTTCCTCGTCTTTCCTTCCTTGACCATCCACAGGGACAATACAATGGTGGCACTGCACTCATTAGAGGTGGGTGCAGAGATGTGGACTTAATTCCCCTCATATGTGGTTTCCTTTCCCTCCCAGGGGCAACAGCCTCATTCCCATAACATCTCCCAGTATGCCCTAAAAATAGGCCGCCAAAAGGCTTGTGGAAGAGCGCATGACAGCCGAAGGTAGGTCCATTATTGAAGACGAGTGAGATTTCTCTTCCTGTCAATGTTTGGGCTACAGTGATCAGACTCCATGTTGTTAAAGGATCCTAGATCAATACAGCCTTCCCCTCATCATTAATATGGAGAGAGATGAAAGAGAAGAAATCAATTCGAAATTAAAAAAAAAAACATTTAAAGAATTATGTGCCAGTTATTTTTTCCTTCCAATCTGCTCTCTGGTGTTCAGTTGAGATTGGAATATAATAATGTAGCATTTGGGGAAGAAGATACAAGCCAATAAGCCTCCACTAGAGGCCAAGATGGAAACGATCTCCACGGCCACCATTTTTTTCCCCTTGGTGCTCAGATAGGTGGGGACAAAGGAGATCCAAACGCTGCAGAAGACCAGCATGCTGAAGGTGATCAGCTTGGCTTCATTGAAAGAATCAGGTAAAGTCCGTGCTAGGAAGGCCACCATGAAACTGATGGTGGCCAGAAGACCCATGTAGCCCAGTACAATATAGAACATGATTTCTGAGCCTTCATTGCACTGAATGATGATATAACTGATTTGGGAGTGCGTGTCAAACTCTAGGAAAGGGGGTGACATTGCCAACCACAGTGCACAGATGCCAGTTTGAATGAAACAACAGGGAATGATGACTGACATGTCCAGTCTCTTCCTCACCCATTTCCTCATCCTATTTCCTGGCTTGGTGGCCATGAAGGCAACCACTACAGTGACTGTTTTGGCCAAAATACAAGACACAGCTATGGTGAAGATGATGCCAAACAATGTTTGCCGTAGAAGGCAGGTCACTGTCCCAGGCAGGCCGATGAATAGGAAGGAACACAGAAAGCTGAGCAGCAGAGAGGTGAGCAGGACACAGGTGATGCTTCGATTGTTGGCTTTGACAATGGGTGTGTTCCAGTGTGTGCTAAAAATCCCCGCCACTATAACTGTGGCCACAAAACATAAAACAGCAAGAGAAGCCAAGCCTGCTCCCAAGATGTCCCGGTAGGACAAGTAGGCTCTGGATTTTGGAATGCATTGATCTCTTTTCTGGTTGGGATATTCGTCTTCTGGGCATTTCTCACATTGGTCTGCATCTGAAATTCATAATTCTTACTATCATTTATGAATGCACTGTTTTATATTGTGCCAGTCCAAAGATGCTGCTGAGAAGGGCTTTTCAGGGAAATTCTCTTAATTCCTCTTTGCTCAGTTCCTTCCGGGAATCCACAATTGCCATGAAGGAAGGAAATGGAGGGATCCTGACCAGGGTTAGGCACAGATGTCACCTGCTACTCTTGCAAGAGAAGTTCAGATTGGCTGTGGCAGTTAGCAGAACTCTGGAGAAACTTCAAAATTGGTCAAGTGCTTCAGGGTAATCACGGGAATCGCAGAGGAAGGAAAAAGGGGGTTGGGAGCATCCTGTCCCACCCGATCCTTACAAACCCCAGCCCCTGCTGGGTATAATGATTCCTTGACCAATTAGATACTATTGGATGCAGTGGTTAAACTGTCAGAATAGGATCAAGGAGATCCGGGTTCTAAAACTGCCAGAGAAGGTTGTTGACTGACTGTGGGTAAGTCACACTCTCTTGGCCTGATCTGTTTCATAGGGCAGTTGTGCTGGTGAGATCATGGAGAACAATGTCAGTTATTTTGGGTCTCCAATGGGGAGGAATTCAGGTGATGATATTTGTTATCAATCTGTTCTGAATTACAGCTCACTAGCAAAAAAAGATGGTTCTTGATGTTGCTCATTCTGCTATTGCTGCAGCTCTCTTGGCATGAGGAAGAAGTGCTTCTTCTCTATTCAAACTACTGTTAGATTTGACAAACGGATAGAGCTTCCAGGTTGTTATACTGAGCCCCAGTAAAGTATAAAACAAATACCCGGGCTGATGTTCCAATAGGGCTCATTAACTTCTTTTTCAAATAGAAATAACAGAAAAAATGGCTCTTTTAAGAGGCAATAAGAGGAACTGTAGTTAAGGAACTGAAGTTTGGGAAGGAAATTCCCCTCCCTGTACCAAGCCTGCTAATTGAGTTTATGCAAGGAAACCTTGTCTAATACCTGTTGAGAATACTTTGTCAATACTGCATGCATATTTGTTAAAGTAAGTTAGTATTAGAGGTGGGCACGATACCCCCCCAAATACCGATCAAGCCGATCGTGGATCTGGGCCTTCGCCGAACCCAGGTCACCGATTCTCTCTGATCAAGTCCCGTTTCCGATCCGGAATCAGGAATCGGGAACTGGGGAGGCCAAAGCAGGAGGGTGTGCCACTATTTCCAGCGATATAGGAATGGTGGTTGGTGGCAACGACCGCCAGGCCTGGGGGTCACGGGGAGGTGGTGATGAGCTGCCTCCTCTCAGGGGCTGGTGGGTCTGGCTGCTCGCCGCCGACACTCGCCATGTGCCCGAGGTGCCCACTGAGCTTGGCCCCAGAGCTAGGCAGCAGCCCTGGAACCAGAGAGAGAGACTAGAGCCCTAGCCCACCACCACTGCCCCAGACCTGACCAGGCAATAATGCATGTAGCTGAGCCCTCACCGAGGTGCCCACTGAGCTTGGCCACAGAGCTAGGCAGCAGCCCAGGAACCAGAGGGAAGAGATCCCTAATTCCGTATCCGCTGAAGCCCAGCACAAAGCTAAAGCTCTCTCTCTTTCTCTC
Source organism: Eublepharis macularius (assembly GCF_028583425.1). Lineage (NCBI taxonomy): Eukaryota > Metazoa > Chordata > Lepidosauria > Squamata > Eublepharidae > Eublepharis > Eublepharis macularius. The sequence goes on from NC_072793.1 coordinate 177,875,916, forward strand.
TCCAAAAGCGGCAAGCAAGAGCTCTGTGTCCCACTCCACCTCAAACAGAAAGTGAAACTTAGCCATGGAGCACTTGGCTATTTAGAAGCCTGGGTCCCTATCTTCAATGCAGGAGGGCTGTGTTTGGAATCGGAATCACGGTCTGAAAATTGCCACAATTTTGGCGTTTGCGCCATTGGGACCGGGCTGATCAGTTCCGTCCACGGTTCCTGGTTCAGCGGTCGGGTAGGGTGCTTTATCAGTTCTTGATCAGATCGATCGGTTAACGTTCAGGATTGCAGTCTGCAGACAGTCTTGCGCCAGCCATCTGTTCCTGAGGGAATGGAGCCCCGTGGAAACAGAGCCTGGGGAATGCCAGAGCTGTTTGCCCTCCTTCTGTCGCCCTGGAAACATGAATGGAAGCCCAGCTTTCCTTGATCAGCAGGGCTTCCTTCCAACCACGGAGCAGCCAGAAAAGCGCGCACCCATCTCGTCCATTTGGGAGAAGAGAGGGGAGGGCGGGGGAAGGGGGTGTTCTTCTGTAGCCATGGGCACTCAAATCTCATCCCTGCAAAGCCTGAGAGGCAGCTCTTACGGCCAAACACAGCCCTCTTGCGTAGCAGACCCAGACTTTATAAATAGCCATGTGCTGCTCAACAAAGTTTCACTTTCCGCTTGCAGGTGGAGTGGCCCAGAGGCGAGCTCTCGCTTGCCACTTTTGGAGAGAGAAAATGCAAGAGAGAGAGAGAGGGAGCTTTAGCTTTGGGCTTCAGTGGATAGGGAATTAGGGAATAGGGAGCTATCACCTCTGGTACCAGGGCTGCTGCCTAGCTCTGGGGCCAAGCTCAGTGGGAACCACCTTGGCTGAGGGCTCACATTATTACACACTTTAGTGCCTGGTCACTTTGGTCTGGGGGAGTGTTGGTGGTGGTGGGCTAAGGCGGCCGCCGTCACTCTCCATTCCTTTAGCGCTGGAAACCGCGGGGCACGCTCCTGCGTCGGCCTTCCCGATTCCCGATTCCTGATTCTGCATTGGAAACGGAACTTGATCGGTGAAGTTCGGGTACTTGAGTTCAGCAGCGCCGCAAAATCATGATCTGCTAAAATGGGATTTTTTGTGGATCGTGCCCACCTCTACTTGGGAGCATCCTGTCCCACCCGATCCTTACAAACCCCAGCCCCTGCTGGGTATCATGATTCCTTGACCTATCAGATACTATTGGATGCAGTGGTTAAACTGTCAGAATAGGATCAAGGAGATCCAGGTTCTAAAACTGCCAAGGAGGGTTGTTGACTGACTGTGGGAAAGACACACTCTCTCGGCCCGAACGGCCTCATAGGGCAGTTGTGCTGGTGAGATCGTGGAGAACAATGTCAGTTATTTTGGGTCTCCAATGGGGAGGAAGTCAGGTGATGATATTTGTTATCAATCTGTTCTGAATTACAGCTCACTAGCAAAAACAGATGGTTCTTGATGTTGCTTATTCTGCTATTGCTGCAGCTCTCTTGGTATGAGGAAGAAGCGCCTCTTCTCTATTCAAACTACTGTTAAATATGGCAAACAGATGGAGCTTCCAGGTTGTTATACTGAGCCCCAGTAAAACATAAAACAAATACCCGGGCTGATGTTGCAGTAGGGCGCATTAACTTCTTTTTCAAATAGAAATAACAGAAAAAAATGGCTCTTTTAAGAGGCAATAAGAGGAATCTATAACTGTAGTTAAGGAACTGAAGTTTGGAAAGGAAATTCCCCTCCCTGTACCAAGCCTGCTAATTGAGTTTATGCAAGGTAACCTTGTTTAATACCTGTTGAGAATACTTTGTCAATACTGCATGCATATTTGTTAAAGTGAGTTAGTATTAGAGGTGGGCATGATCCCCCCCAAAATACCGATCAAGCCGATCGTGGATCCGGGCCTTCGCCGAACCCAGGTCACCGATTCTCTCCGATCAAGTCCCGTTTCTGATCCGGAATCAGGAATCGGGAACTGGGGAGGCCAAAGCAGGAGGGTGTGCCACTATTTCCAGCGATATAGGAATGGTGGTTGGTGGCAACGACCGCCAGGCCTGGGGGTCACGGGGAGGTGGTGATGAGCCGCCTCCCCTCAGGGGCTGGTGGGTCTGGCTGCTCGCCGCCGACACTCGCCATGTGCCCGAGGTGCCCACTGAGCTTGGCCCCAGAGCTAGGCAGCAGCCCTGGAACCAGAGAGAGAGACTAGAGCCCTAGCCCACCACCACTCCCCCAGACTTGACCAGGCAATAATGTATGTAGCTGAGCCCTCAGCTGAGGTGCCCACCGAGCTTGGTCCCAGAGCCAGGCAGCAGCCCAGGAACCAGAGGGAAGAGATCCCTAATTCCGTATCCGCTGAAGCCCAGCACAAAGCTAAAGCTCTCTCTCTTTCTCTCTCCAAAAGCGGCAAGCAAGAGCTCTGTGTCCCACTCCACCTCAAACAGAAAGTGAAACTTAGCCATGGAGCACTTGGCTATTTAGAAGCCTGGGTCCCTATCTTCAATGCAGGAGGGCTGTGTTTGGCCATCAGAGCTGCCTCTCAGGGTTTGCAGGGATGAGATTCGAGTGCCCATGGCTACAGAAGAACACCCCCTCCCCTCCCTCCCCTCTCTTCTCCCAAATGGTGATGCGTTGCTGGTTGCTCTGTGGTTGGAAGGAAGTCCTGCTGATCAAGGAAAGTTGGGCTTCCATTCGCGTTTCCAGGGCGACAGAAGGAGGGCAAACACAGCTCAGGCATTCCCCGGGTTCTGTTTCCCTGGAATAGATTACTGGCGCCAGACTGTTTGCAATCTCCAACAGAAACCACTTGATCCAATCAAGCCACGAACGAGCGCCCCCCCCCCCCCGACCGCTGGATCAGTTGCCATGGATGGAAGCTATCAGCAAGGTCCCGATGGCGCAAACGCCATTACTGGTTTTTTTTTTCAAATCGTGATTCCGATCGTGCCCATCTCTAGTTAGTATAACAGAAATATGAAGCCCCCGTTGGGAATTGCTATTGCGATGCTGCTTCACATTCCCTTGGAGCTGATCTCTTAGGCTGCACCCACCTTGGATGGACCTGGGATGGTTTCCAATCCTTTTATGCACATATCACTTTGTCTGGCCATCACTCTGACAGAACATATATTTTAGTACTAGCAACAAAGCCCATTGTGGGGGGGAAATACAATAGGTTCTAGAAAGGGTGGGGCAAGCGGGGCAGGCATAGCTGCTTCCACCACGGTCTATCTAGCCCAGGTCTATCTGCAGGGCGACCTGTCCTCAAAATCCCAAGAGTAGCCATGGGCTCAACTATGTTAAGGAATGCTGTCATTAGTGGACACATTGTTTAAACATTATAAAATTGGTGGGGAAAGGGGAAATTCTACATCAGGTGGAAGCAGGCCATGAGACTCTCACTGACTGTCCATTTTCCAGAAGGTAGAGATTGGCAAATCCATTGTACAGGAAAGCTCAAGTAACTGGAGTGGAAGCACATTTGAAACATTTGGAGCTTTTCTCTTGTAGCTTCATATCCTTTTACTTACCAATCTGGAGTGCAATTTTCCCTTCCGGGCAGTGAGCACAATCGTAGCAGCAAAATTGCTTCCCCTCTTGAACAATCCTGCTGTGCCCGGTGGGGCAGCTCTCAACACACGTACTGCGTGGGACACTCTGAGAGAAAAGCAAAAGGCAGGGCTCGGTGATGGAAATATGCTACTTGTTCCTTCCATCTATGATTCTTGATTCTAACCCCTTTGCCCAAGAACACACCAGAAATGACATTCTCCCCCCTTGTATACGTACATACGTAGATACAAAGATCAAGCAAAGTAATAAGAGAAAGAAAAGGAGCTGTGTAAGCAGAGGGACAAGTGTTATGTCCTCCACATGCATTTCTACTGCCCTCAACAGATATCCCTCATTGTGCGTCTTCATGAGCTAGAAATGTTGTTATTCTTGCATCAGAATTCCTGTTCTGAGGAAATGCCGGTTTGGAATCTTTTGAGACCAAAATTGCCTGCAAGCAAGAAAACTAGCACATCAGGGGAAAAGTTGCTGTGTAACTTGTTCTAGTTTTTCATTGCTAGAGAATTTTCACATTGAAACTGTGACTCTCCGTCTATATAAGTACAGTGCAATCTCTCTAAACTCATCCCCGTCACTTCTGGTTAGTTTGTAGAGTCCAGGGCAAAAACTAAATAGAATAATATCGTCTCTGGTTTCTTGCATACATTGGATACATTATGGCTGCACTATGAAATTTGGCAAATGGAAATCTTCCAATAGATCCAGCACCATTCAGTGTTCAACCCATGTTACTTTTTTATACATTATGGGAAAGGGTGCCATTCTGAAAAGTCAAGTGATGTTGTGCAAATCTTGTGCAAGAAAACGGGATCTTCTGCGTTTCTTTTGTGATATTCCGGGTTGTATGAGCAGCAGGGAGCCATTTGGAAACAGCCCCAGTCTGACAATGGTGGCTGCTGTTTGATGGCTGCAGAGCAGAGGAATTGGCTGCAGCTTCGAAGGACATATCCATGGCTTTGATTTGCAAGGATATAGGAGGTAACTAAATGCTTCTCCTCTATCCTAAAGAAGTATCATAACGTTGAAAAAACATCATCCATACCTGCTGAAATTTGTGATTCCATATCAGCAAACTTCGATTAATAGTGAACTCTTCACCTGCAATTGTCTTAGATTCCATCCAACCAACTTGGATTTTTTGAAAAGATTGATTCGAGAATGTGACCAAGTTCACAATATCATAGCCAGCAGCCAGGTCCCCATCTTCATCAAAAAAGATTTCATCTCCAGCAGAATTGTTAAAGCGAACTTTTCTCAAAAATGAACAAAGCTAGGTTGGTAAAGAAGGAGTTCACGTATTTAAAAAAGGTAGCGGTAAATAAATGAATATACCTTTCTGAAATTTGTTAACATGGAACTACTTGTTCTGCGATATTGATTTGCAATTGTATTAATATGACTAAATATGAATTAACCTGGTTTTTGAAATTTGATCGAAAATGCTAAAATTTGATCGAAATGCTAAACTTAAAAATGAAGCGTTTTTTGAGAAAAGAAATGAATCCTATTATACTTAATACTGTATATAAAGGGGTAACTCTCGTATAACTCTCGTAATTTTTATGGGGTCCCTTCCCCAAGGTTGTAGACGAGGCTGGTGATCTTAAGCAAAAGGAGTATTTTTTTAATTAACTGATGAAAATACACACACACAAGAAGCAATGCACAAGCACACAGGCTCCTAAGAAAAGCTGCAGTGGAAGTGGGATAGAGTTGAGGGATTTCAGGGTAATAATTATGTATCCAAGGAGAGGGAGTCCATGGAGGAAGAAAGTTCCATTCTTTCTCTCCTGCTGCCTCAAAAAGGGGCAGTTTGTTAATGGATATTCCCAGGGCTGAGTTGATGAATTTAGATATGAAATGCATTTTACCAGATTCAAATAAAACTTATTAGTGTTGATTGATTGCTCCTCGATTGCAGGGTGGGGATCTAATCACAGAAGGCGGCTATCGGAATGTGCTCAGGGGGAGACTTGGTGAGGCCCTCTATCCATTAATTTATTATTTATTTATTTTATTCGATTTATACCCCACCGTCCCCACAGATGGGATCAGGGTGGCTAACAGTATTAAAAAGTACATTAAAATCACAAAAACAGAAAACCAATAATAATTTTTTAAAAAGCATTAAAATAGTCCAGGAGCAGGCTATTTAAACAAATATTGGGAGTCCGTATATGGGCATAGCAGATGGCTGAGGGCAGCCCCAGAAGAAGTGGTGGCCTTAGATGAAAGAAGGAGGATACCTGCTGGCACTCAGCCAAAGGCCCGGAGGAACATCTCCGTTTTACAGGTCCTGTGAAACTGTAACAGGTCCCACAGGGCCCGGATCTCCAGCGGGTGAGCATTCCACCACGTCTGGGCCAGGGCCAGATGGATGTCCTTTGGGCCAGGGACCACCAGAAGTTGCTTGTCTGCAGAGCGCAACACCCTGCAAGGTATGTCTTGGAAGAGGTGGTCCCACAAGTGTGCAGGTCCCAGTCCATGAAGGGCTTTAAACACCAAGGTTAACAACTTGAACCACATCTGGGAGCCAGTGCAGCTGGCACAGCACAGGATGAATGTGTGCTCGGATTGGCATTCCAGTCAGGATGCATGCCACTCATTCGGGACCAGCTGTAACTTCTGGGTCAGGCCCAAGAGCAGCCCTGCGTAGTCTAGTCTGGAGGTGACCATTGCACGGATTACTGTGGCCAGGTCCCAGGGCAAAAGATAGGGTGCCAGTTGCCTGGCCTGTCAAAGATTTAAAAAGGCAGACCTGGCAATGGTCATGACCTGAGCCTCCAGTGCTCGTTGCTGGGAGGAAAGTCAATCAATCACCACCACCCCCTGCATTAACATGCGCCAGACTATTCTTAACTCAATTTCACAGGTGGGTTTCCGCATTGCTCTGCCCAGCCAGCTTGGAATTCCCTCTGATGCAGATCAACCTGCATTAATCCAGGGCCCTGTGATTTTTACAGCACAGGTTTCTATCAAATAGGGTTCAGGCCTGGGCAGACTACTTACTCCATGTGTGAGGAACAGTTAGTCAGTTCTTTTCTCTGACACATTATTGTGCCCACCTTTGCTTCTTCAATGCACACGGAACAGTTTTATTACAGATTCTTAGATCCAGAGGAATTAGCCGCGTTAGTCTGTAGTTCCAAAATCAAAAAGAGTCCAGTAGCACCTTTAAGACTAACCAATTTTATTGTAGCATAAGCTTTCAAGAATCACAGTGCTCTTCGTCAGAGAACTGTGATTCTCAAAATCTTATGCTACAATAAAATTGATTAGTCTTAAAGGTGCTACTGGACTCTTTTTGATTACGGAGTCTGAATCTATAAAATGACATTTGTCTTCTTGCAAACAAAGCAGTTCATAATATATAATATAATAACAACTGGGCTTGTAGAATGCGTTTCCCGACAGATTAGTGTGCCACTTAGAATGGTAAACAAAGTCAGTGTTATTAGTATCCCCTCAATACAGCTAGGGAGTCGAGGCTCAGAGGAGTGGGTTACCCGAGGCCCCCTGCACTGGGATTCAAAACAGCACAGTGCTGATTCACAGCACAACTACATAACCACTTTGCTACAGCAACTCTCATACCCCATATTAACCCATCTAATATTAGGAGCGGAGCAGGTGGCAATGCCCACCCCCGCCTTAACCCAGCTGGTATTAGGAGCTGCGTAGGTGGCAATGCCTGTTTAATGCCTAAACCCTGCTGGTATTATTAACAGAGCAATGCCTGCTGCTGCCTTAACCCAGGTGGTATTAGGAACGGAGAAGGTGGCAATAGCTACCCACCGCCATAACTCAGCTGGTATTAGGAGCAGTGCAGATGGCAATGTCCATCACTCTTCAGCCCGCTGGAATCAGGAATGAAGAAGGTAGCAATGCCTGCCCCCTGCCTTACCTAAATGGTATGAGAAGCCAGAGCATGTGGCAATGCCCACCCCTGGCAATTCCCACACTCTACCTTAACCCACCTGATATTAGAAGAGGACCAGATGGGAATGCTCGCCCCCTGACTTAACCCAGCTGTTATGAGGAGTGGAGCAGTTGGCAATGCCCTCCCCCGCCATAATGCAGCAAGTGTTAGGAGTGGAGCAGGTAGCAATGCCCACCCTCCTTCATCCAGATGAGTTCAGAAATAGCAGAAGGCAATGCCACCCCCACTTCACCCGACTGGCATCAGGAGGAAGCAAGTGGGAATGCCCACCCCCACCAACACCCAGTTGAGATCAGGAGTGGAGCAGGTGGTAATGCCCGCCCCGTGCATTCACTTGGCTAGCATCAGGTGCAGAGCAGGAGGCAATGCCCTTCTTCCCTTCATCCAGCCAGGATAAGAAACAGGGCAGGTGGAAATGCCCGCCTCTTAAAATCTATGGGAAGAAGGCACTGAGCAGACTTCAATGCTCACCCTATCTTCACTCTGCAGGAATCAGGTGCCAAGCAGGCAGCAATGCCCATCCCCCTTCAACCTGACACAATCAGGAGCAGAGCAAGTGGCAATACCTACACCCCCTTCACCCGTCTGGTATTAGGAGTGGAGTAGGTGGCGATGCCCACCCCTTGCCGGGATAAGAAGCAGAGCAGGTGTCAATACTTACTCTCTTCAACATACTGGAATAAGGCACTGAGCAGGCAGCTATACCCACCCCCCTTCACCCATCTGTAAAAAGGTGTGAAGCAGAATGCAATGCCCATTTCTGCTTCACCCATCTGCGATCAAGAGCTGAGCAGGTGGCCATGCCACTCCGCTTTACCCAACCTGTATCAGGTGTGGAGCAGGTAGCAAAGCCTCTCACCCATTCACGTGACCAAGATCGGGCGTGGAGCAGGAGGCAATGCCCGTTTCCCCTTCACCCAGCTGGAATCAGGAACAGAGCAGGTCGCAATGCCTGTCTCCCTTTACCTAGCCCGTATCAGGCATGGAGCAGGAAGCAAAGCCCACCTCCCTTCACGTGGCCGAGATCACTCATGAAGCAGGTGCGCCCCCCCCCCTCTGTCACTGGCCAGGATCAGTGAGGGAGGAGGAGGGAATGCCTTCCTAGCCACCCTCCACTTTCTAGAGCTTGTTGTATTTTTTCCCCACAACGGACTTTGTTGCTAATATATAATATAATAACAACTGGGCTTATATAATGCTTTTCCTGACAGATTAGCCCCACTTAGAATGGTGAAGAAAGTCAGTGTTATTAGAATTTCCCTCAATACAGCTGGGGATTGGGGCTCAGAGGAGTGGGTTACCCAAGGTCCCCAGCCCTGGGATTCAAAACAGCAGAGGGCTGATTCACAGTACAACTTCTTAACCACTTCGCTACAGCAACTCTCATAGTGGATGAACTGTGACAAGAAGAACTGGGACTGACCTGCCATGGCTGAGCATGGAGAAGACCTCCTTCCCCCATCACTCTCTGCTGAGTTCTCGATGAATGCATGGCGTGGAGTGCATGTGCCACAGCATGGACAGCATTGTAGATGCCATAGCTGTGACCAGACATTCCCATTTCAAACACAGTACCAGGGACGCTGTCAAGCTTCTCCTCCCCTGTGCAGTTTTTGTTTCGTGAAGCATCAATGTTATACAGTGGTAGCGAACAGCGAAATACATACAACCAAAACTGCTGAATGAAATAAATCTCAAATTGGTATGGATTCAGGGTCTCAAGGAAGTTCTGAAATCCCGGCACCTTATTAGTGTGCAGCGCAAAGGACAAACTGCCATTGAGGGATTTGGGTGTGAATTTACGCCCAAGTAAAATATATGTGACATCCCATTGAGCTGTTGTGATCCAAACTCGCTCTATTGGCAGCTGCTGAAGAATTTCATAATTTTCTAGAATTATTCGTAAACCTTGCATAGACTCATCATTCCCATAGACAAGAATGACATTGAGTTTGCTAAACCAGATTTTTCGAGCTATCCTCGCCAAGATTTCGGCAAAATTTATATTTTCTATGTAACTTCTTCTCATTGTTGGAATCATTTCTTTCAAAGCAATGCAAATATTAGCCTGGAACAACCTTGGTACCAAGTTTTGAAGGAATATTTCTCCACTGTCGTCATCTGATGTGAGGAGGCCAATCCAGTTCCATCCAAAATGCTTCAGGAGATGAACAATCCCAACCCATTGAGGAGTTTCAGATGGAATCATCCGGAATATATAAGGGAACTGAGTTTTAGCGTTCATTGTAGTATGAAAGGAACCATAAGTGACCTAAGATGGTAGATCATGACTTTATGAGACATGACAAAACTCTTCATTTATTTTTGAAAATATCATTCATCCAAATACAAACATAAATAAGTCATTTATTCTGTTTGGTTATCTAAGAAATATTATAGTTTATAACAATCATAATCTAAAATTTCTAATCATGCTATCAAGGGAGGGCAGTGGAGAACCCCACTTGTTTATGGCTCCTTCAGGGCTTGAGCAAAGAACGGCTGTGGATAACATGGACCTAGGGAAGGGTCTTATTATTCCAACAGTCATGAGTTGACCTCAGGATGCTGAACAGTGGACTAAACGTAGAGATCTGAGAAAGACAATTTACTCTGGAGGATTTCTGTAGCTATGTCTACATTTCAACATCCCTGTAAGCATACATACCTGTGGAATCTTGTATGTAGTTAAAATGTTGGCCATCTGGATGGAGTTTTGGGAGGTGAAGCCACCAATGACGGCCATTACTTTCTTCTTCCTGTCACAGTCGTAATTGACATGAGTTGGATTTTCTCTGAAGATTATATCCAGAATGCTTTTGGAGCTTTGCAGTGACTTGAAAGCATTTTCATATATCTTTGATCCCAGTGTGGTGTTGGGTAAGAGTTTGGAATCCTTGATTTCATTAAAGGCAAAAACAAAGGCTAGGATATGCTGATATTGTTTAGTTATTAACCTGCAATGAGAGTTTTGTGTAGTCTCTCAGGCCTGTATCATAGGAAACGTTTGTGGCTTTTCTACTAAAATACTTGTTATGGAAAGAGCACTCACAGGCTATTGTTCTGCTCCTGATACAGAGACCAACAGAGGTGGTTTGCCACTGCCTTCCTCTGCAACCCTGGTCTTTCTTGAAGGCCTCCCTTCCAATTACTAACCGAGGCAAACCCTGCTTATCTTCTGAGGTCTGACAAAGTCAGGTTTTCCTGGGCTATCCAGGCCGGGGCGCAACTCTAGCCAGGAGCCTGAAAATTGGCCACCGGCATCAGGAAGATAATTGGGATTCTAGTGCCGGAGGAGAAGATAATAGAAACATCATGGTCCAAATGTTATCGCCACAACCTGCACCTCAATGGAAGCAAAAGTTGTCTAAGGTAGGCATAACTCTCAGCCATCATTTTCAAGATGGTGGCAGGAGATGCAGTTCCAAAATAAAGGGAATCGGGGCATCCTGGCTCAGATTATCTCAAATACCCATGATGCTCTGCAATGGAAGTAACATTGCACATATCTCAAAAAAAGCAAAGGGTCACATAATTTGTCACCAGCCTCGGAGTTATGGTTGCAGGGCCAAAAATGAAGGGAGCCAGAACATCTTTGCCCAGGTTACTGCAATAATGCCCCTTCCTTGCTGTTTCCCATTGAAATTAAGGTACTCCATTTGTGACAGGCCTAACACATCAGAGCACAAATACAGGGGGGTTCACGGCCAGCTGCCAGCTTAAGGATGATCAAGGGTTTTGCAGAAATGAATAGAACTGCATTAACACATCAGACCACCAAGCTTGGAGTTTTAAATGAGGGCACGGTTCTGAGTGTGAGTGGGTCAAAATCAGGCAGCAACCTTATGTGACATAAGGGGAATTCAACCCTGGATCTCCTTGATCCTAGTTCTAGATTCTAACCACTATATGACACAGGCTTTGATAGGTCATGGATGTTGTTAAGCCCCCCTCCCCCATTTTGAGAGGTGTGCATTTATATTTATATCCATCACCCCTATGTGAACACAGAGGCATGTATGAACCACTATGCAGTATGAACCATAATATTTAATGCTTTTAAATGTTTTTAAATGTATTATTTAATGTTTTTAAATGTTTTTAATGGTGGGTGTTGTTTGTATTTGTTATCCGCCCTGAGCCTGCGAAAGCGGGGAGGGCAGAATATAAATATAATAAATTAAATTAAATTATCTGGAAGAATTATGCCTGCCACAGATGGATTGATGAACATATGGACAGACGGCCATGTGGACTGAGGGATGGTTCCTTACACTATGATAGATTCCTCTTCATGGCTTTTGTGAACAGAAACCACTGAAAATAAAGGAAAATTGTCTGAGACGATATGGAAGTTCTAATTTTTGATGTTAGGCTTATGACCTTTGTTTCACACTTGGAAATCATCGTTTGATGAGGCAGTTAGCAAGTACTGAACATGAAATAGCCCTTTGCACTCAGAGTCTTCTCTCCTGTGTATTCTCATTTCTCAATTGCAAGAGAATGGTTTTAAAACTTCGTGTAGATCTTTTATACAATAAAGAGTTACTTACCTCCCTACTAAGTCATACCTTGGTGGTGCTGTAAAGTTGAGTAAAAGATTTTTAGGGTATACAGTGGATACAGATCCTCCAATCATAATTTCCTCTCCAGAGTTCTCCGAACGCTGTGGATCTCCTGGCTGCCAACTGCTGACGGAATCTGACCTGTTGCCGAATGTATAAGGCAGCAATGGCAGGAGGAATAACGGCAGCAACATACTTCTGAGTGCTCGACAAACACTGATCCACTTCCAGCTGTGGTCCTTCGTTTTCTCACATACATCTGCTAGCATATTTGAGAAAAGGAGTAGCCAGTTGTCTGTCTTGTAACGTTGACTCTTCGGTTTTGCTTCTCTACTTTTGCCCTTGGATTTATAATCGTCTTTTGTAAACACAGGATATACACTTTTGTATGGAATGGGAGCTATTTATATACTTATGGTTTCTGACATAAATATACAAAATATATGCATAACATACAATATCATTTACTAATGTATACACAAAATAGCCACTTGTAATGTTCACGAGTAGGAAAAATGATATGAAATTAGAGATTTTTTATACACAGAAAGGAAGAGAAACATTGTAATTGTTATTTAAAGCAGCAAAAATTAGACACTGAAAAAGAAAATTCATAGATGGCCGATACAACTCATCTGCCCAATATTGGCAGAAAACCATCAACTCAGACATCAGAAGTTTTTGCCCTCATCTTTTTTCCAACATGGGCATAAAGTATAAAATCGGAGAGCTACGTATGACTGATCGAGATGATGCAATTGAATCTCCCAGATCTCTAAGCTACAGCTTGCTTTTATAGACTGAATGTGGTATAGCACAAGCTCTTGAGCTGCCTTTGCCTCTTGATTTTCAAAGTAATCATTATTCACTAGCTGTGCACCTTTTAAAAAAGGAGTTTAATTATACTGTTTTTCTAATTACAGGGCAAATAATCTTTCCCAAGGCCTCAAAGTTTCATCATGCCGCTGTATACCTTGTTTTTATCAAAAGTTGTTAATGATTTTTGTGAGGCTCCAGCATGGCCAGTGCTTTCTTTCAGGCCTCTGATATGGCTCCATTGCTTTCACAATACCTTCAATCTCCTACCCTCCATTTGGGTCACCAGGCCTTCATTTTATCCCTCTATCCTTTAATATCAATTAAACCTGGTCAAGATGATATAAAATCTATGGACAGCATGGAACACGTGGTAGAGATTGAAGGAGACCCATACTGATATGCATGTTTCCCCCCATAGGGCAAGCAACAGCTTCATGTGTTTGTCTTAGGTAGGGATATTCTGTGAGGTTAGCTTTAAATCTTCCCTCTGCTTCTGTCACTGCCCTGATCAGAATTGGACTCCGGAGCCCATTCAGCCCCTTCCTGAACCATTCTGGTATCATATGGTATGAGTTATCATTGATCTAATTCATAGGAAAAGCCCTCAAAGAAAGGAGGTGCTAGTAGTTCTTCAGCGGTGTGAGAAATCAGGAGGCACGAAATGTATAAGAAGGATAGATATCCAGAAAAATGGATGTTCCATTCCTGATACTTTGAAGAATCTCAGAAGAAATGTACATGTGCTACAGAATGAGGTGGTCATGTCACGTGTCAGTCACCTGATGGACTTCAGGTGGAAGAGGATCCTGATTTTACTTTTTAAGGAATTTGTTGGCCTGTATGTTTTTTTTAAATTACTCATAGTTCAATCCTAAGTAGAGTTACACCCTTTGAAGACCATTGACTTTAATGAACCTATGTGGGTGTAAGTCTCCTTAGCTACCAGTACTTAAATCTACTGCGTATATGTCTACATCTTTAGTGCCTGTTGACTTTGATCTTTATCTTTTATAACAACAACAACAATATTGATTTATATACTGCCGTTTACGACATCAACTCCCACTCAGAGCGTTTTACAAAGTATGTTATTATTATCCCCACAACAATCACCCTATGAGGTGGGTGGGGCTAAGCGAGTTCCGAGAGAGCTGTGACTGACCCAAGGTCACCCAAGTGGCTGTCAGTCCTAGGGTAGCAGTCCCTGTCAGTGAGATCCCCAAGCCCCTCACAACAAGCACTCAGGTGCATTGGTTGAAAAAGCTTAGTTCAGAGATCCATATAGTTCACGTCAGTACTTGGAAGAAGTGATTATTCAAACAATAGCATTACTAATTATAGGAAGCATTCTCCCTCACACTGAGCTGATAACATTTGGGCATGAAAACTTGGAAAGTTACATGGAAATAGATATAGTTTAGTCTGGTCAAAGCACAGAGTGGAATCTTTCCCTCCTGTCAGAAAGATGCAATTCAGCGCACAGCTGCAAGGCCACTGAAAAGCGAAAGCACATATTTGTGAAATATAACAAACACTGGCTTCTTTAGAAATGAGTATTAGCAGTCTAGACTAGACATGGGCACAAACTGCATTACGAACTTCAAAAACCCACAAAATTGGCGATCACACGATCGCTATCCGGCGGTTCATGAATGCCCACAGACAACTAACCAGCGTTTGGAAGAAGCCTGGTTCGTTGCTTTTGGCCACGGTTTGGGAAGGCAGACAGTCAGGTGCCAGCAATCAACTCCCCTGGAAACGGAGCTGGGGGGATGCCTGAACTTTGTCTGTGCTCCTTCTGTCGCCCTGGAAACCCGAATGGAAGCCCAGCTTACCTTGATCGGCAGGTCTTCCTTCCAACAATGGAGCTGCACAGCGGTTACAAGTTGGGAGAAGACACCTGGGGAAGGGAGGGGGAGGGGTGCTCTGTAGTCACAGGCACTCCTATCTCATTCCTGCAAACCCTGATAGGCATCTCTGACGGCCAACCATAGATCTCCAGTGTTGCTCAATGGGACCTGTGCTTATAAATAGCCGTGGGCTCCTAGGCTGGGTTTCACTTTCAGCGAGCAGTGGAGTGGGACAGAGCTCTTGCTTGCCACATGCTAGCCCTTGGGGAGAGAGACTGAGAGTATAATTGAGCTGGGATTTTTGGGATATGTATTTCCTCTGGTTCCAGGGCTGCTGCCTGGCTCTGGGGCCAAGCTCAGTGGGCACCTCAGCTGAGACCTCACACATCAGTGCCTGATCTGTTCAGGCCTCTGGGAGTGGTGGGCTAGGGCTCTAGTCCCTCCTTCCTTCTGGTGTCAGGGCTGCTGCCAGGCCCTGGGGCCAAGCTTGGTGGGCACCTCAGCTGAGGGATCACATTATTATTCATCAGTGCCTGATATATTCAGGTCTGTGGGAGTGGTGGGCTAAGACTCTAGTCCCTCCCTCCCACTCGTGCCAGAACTGTAACCAGGCCTGGGGGCCAAGCTCAGTGGGCACCTTGGCTGAGGGCTCACATTGATTATTATTAATCAGTGCCTGATCTGTTCAGGTCTGTGGGAGTGGTGGGCTAGGGCTCTAGTCCCTCCCTCCCTCTGGTGCCAGGGCTACTGCCAGGCCCTGGGGCCAAGCTCGGTGGACACCTTAGCTGAGTGTTCACAGTGTCATCTTCTTTCCTCTCCTCAATTGTTGTTTGCTGGCACTATGAGGCTTTGGGTGGGGGACAAGAGTGGTCATGGGGGGAAGTGCAGAGTTTGTCCCAGTTGCAGCATGGGAAGCAGTGCTGTGCAGGACTCGGGAGCAGCAGAGACTCCCTCTCCCCCAAAATCACCAGTTGTGGCTGTGGAGGAGGCCAAAGAGCTCTTGCCAGCAGTGGAAGAGCAAATCTTGAAAATGTTTGAGGAGGAGGAGGCCGAGGGTTCCTTGGAGGAACGGTTGGGGTTCGAGGAAACATCCAGTCCATCCCCATCCTAAACTATCAGTGGTGCTGTCCACTGCCGGCAGTCCATCTTGACTCAGCACCTGAAGAGGCACCACTCAAGCCTATGGTCTCCATCTTTGGCCAGTGAAATGTCTGTTGGGGGGAGACAGAGGGCCACCAGGTTGACTGATCCGGGATTGGTGGGATGGTCTCTGGAATGCACCCTGAGCAAGAAGCCTTGCCCCAAGGATGTGGCTGCTAGGAACGGGTCAGGCAGCTGACCAGGAGGAAGTTGTTCCATTGGGGTTGGAGGTGGCTCTGCTGAAAAGGGTGAGGTCAAGGGCTCAGGAGGCAGGCGTTCGTGTGGTGGCGCAGACTATTGCCCTGCAATTCTTCCCCCTATCGGTTGTGGAGGGCGTGGGCTTCCAACTGCTGCTCCAGCACTTTGCCCCATGGCTCTCCATGCTGTCACGCAACACCATTGGGCATTGAGTTGTGCCCGGCCTGTATGAGTCAGTGCGAGACATGGTGCACTGAGAGCTGTCGGCCGCCCAAGGAAGAACAGTGCACTTCATGACAGACCTGTGGAGCGGCTGCCATCATGATTACCTTGCCATCACCGCCCACTGGTGGCAACCAGAAGACCTCCGCTGCCCCAGGCCACGATCTGGCAGCTATAAAAAGGTGACCTTCTTGACCCCAAGCTACAGGGCAGTTTTTCTTCAGGCCCAGGAGATGGATGAGGTCCATACCACAAAGAACATCGCCACCACCATAAAGGCGGCTCTGAGTGAGTGGATGTTCGGGGTGGAAGAGTTTGTCTGTGGCTTCATGGTGATGGATGTGGGAGCCAACATGTTGGCAGCCCTGAAAGAGGCATCCCTCCCTGGCCTGGTGTGCATGGCGTACAAGCTGCACCTCATGATGTGGGATGTGCTCGGGCTGGGGAGGAAGCAAAGGGACAGCTGGGATGAGGGAACCTTGCAGACGCGCAACCTGCTGGACAGCTGCAGTCACATTGCTTCCCACTTCTCCTGCAGCATAAACTCTTCCTGCGAGCTGTTCCAGAGGCAGGGGGATGGAGGGGACCCCGAGCACCAACTCTTCCAGGACCTGCCCACCCACTGGAACTCCACCTATGACATGATATGTCGTCTGGTGGACCAGAGGTGCATGGGGCAAGACATCCTGTCCTCTTCGGATGTTCTGAGTAGGGGAGAGGAGTTGGGCCTCAGCTCCATGGACTGGAGAGTCCTTGACCAGATGTCCCAGATCCTGAAACCATTCAAGGATGTCGCTGAGCTCTTGTGCTCCTACCAGGCCAGCCTCGGTCAGGTCCTCCCTCTGATCCACGGGTTCGACCAGTTTCTGGCCCAGTTGCTCCAGCACGAGCAAGAGCTGCTCCCCAGGGTCCAGGACTTTGTCTGGAGTATCCAGGCCTGAGTTTCTGAATGGCAGCACCCTCTACACCATTAGGCGCCATACAAACTGGCCTCCCTCTGTGACCCCTGCATCAAGGGCAGCATCGTCACACAGGCGGGGCAGATGCAGCACTGGAAAAAGGATCTCCACACAGCGGTGCTCTGTTTCCAGAGAGAGAAGACAGGACAGAAGGAACCGGGCAGAGGCGAGGGGCAGGTGGTGGAGAAGGGGTAGGGGGAGGAGGTGGGAAGAGAGCCACGCCACGATAAATCCCACCCAAACGGCCCCACTTGATCTCTGGGCCTCATTGGTGGGCTGCATGGTTGGCCGCTACATGGTAGGCGCGTCCCTCTCAGCGGAAGACTCAGCAGGGGCTGTGGTGTACAAGTACCTTGCTGAGCCCTCCGAGCACCCCCATGTGAACCCATTGGAGTATTGGTCAAGGAACTCTGCCCGATGGCTGGACCTGTCCATCATGGCAACCAACATCCTGTCCTGCCCTCCCACCAGCGTGCAGAGCGAGTGGGTGTTCTCCCACCTAGGGGACCTCCTCCATCCCCACTGCGCACATCTGCTCCCGGACCTGGTGGACATGTTGATGTTCATCAAGGTGAACATCAACCTACTGGGGTACCCTTGCCTGGACCTGGACTTCCCCGAGGTCTGAGCCACCCTGGGGTTGTGGCCGGCCCAGCTCGTCCACAGCGGGCTCAAGCCTCCCTCAGTTCTCGGGGCTACTTCCATGGATGATGACCCTTTGCCCTCCTCTCCCAGACAAGTTCCTTCTTCACACCTCTCCCTCTCTGGATCTGCTCAGATGCCTCCCAACCTCTCCTGTCTTTCCCATCCTGACCTTTCTGCAAAGGCAGGAAGGTCCTGTGCTGCCAGGTGATGCCGCTGCTGGCCACGAGGAACAGCTCTGCTGCTGTTGCTGATGTCAGAGTGGCACCATACGGTCTCCCCCCCCTTCCATGGCACCTGGTGTCCCCTCTGAGCAGGGGGGAATGGGTCCCTCCCAGCCTTTTCACGAAGGCAGGAGTTTGGGTGCTTTCTACTGCCGCCCGTTTGGACCTCAAGGGGCAGCTCAGAAGCCTTTGCTGAGCTTGACAGGTTTGACCTGCATGGGGCACCCCTATCCATGTGCACCTGCTGTCCTCTCTGTGCATGGGGGGAATGAGACCTACGGCCAGTCACGTGTCCTTTCCACAAAGGCAGGAAGGTGGTTGAGGTCTGCCGCTGCTGCTTTGGGTCACGAAGGGCAGCTCAGGCACTGTTGCAGGTGTTAGTGTGGTGCTGCACGGTGCCCCCCCCTTTCCATGGTCACCTGCTGCTCCCTCTGAGCAGGGGGGAATGGGTCCCTTGACTTATGTCCATCCCGCAAAGGCAGGAATGTGGTTGAGGTCTGCTGCTGCTCCTGCTGTCATGTTTCTGTCTCAGCCTTTCTCAGGAACCACTGTGACCCATCCAAGCAATGTCTCCTGTCCTGCCCATCCCCTACTTTCCGCAAAGGCAGAACAGCAGATCAGTGCAGCCCCAGCTTCATGAGGGACTATCCTGTTACTGCTCCCTCTTTGGTTACACAGCTCTGTTGTGATCATGTAGCCGATTGTATTGTATAGGGATACAGTCAGTTGACAACATGGCAGCTCCCCTGTCGATGGGACTGATGGGACGTCTTTCAGCTGGGTGGGAATGTATCCCACAATTCCAGTCCTTTCCGGCAAGGCAGGAAGGTGGGTGCTGTCGGCAACTGTCAGGATTGTTCTGGGTGGGAGCCTCAGCCAAGGACACGCAGTTGCTGGGGGATCTTCCCCCTCCCCCATCTCATGATGACATGTCCTCTCCCTCCCATCCTTTATGGCGAGGCAGGAAGGTGGGTGCTGTTGGGCGTGTCAGCTGCTGTCAGTTATCTCCTAAGCTGGAGCCTCAGCCAAGGACACCCAGTAGCTGGGGGATCAGGCTGCCCCCATGCGAATGTTGTATCTCCCCCCCCCTTGCCAGGAATACCAGTGCATTCTTCTTTGGCCTGGCAGGCGAGCACATGAGGGGTGCCACCGGCGAGCAGCCAGATCCCCCGCCTCCTCCCTGTGCCCCTGAAACCCGGTGGCTGCCGGCATCTCCCACCATTCCTGTATCACTGGGAACAGCGGGGCGCTCCTCTGCTGTGGTCTCCATGATCCACGATCCACGGTTCGGGTTCGGGTTCGGGAATGGGAAATGTTTGTTGCTGTTCGGGAATTTGGGGTTGTGGTCTGTACCAAACCACGATCCTCTGGTTCTGTAATTTTTTTTGGTTTGTGCCCATGTCTACTCATGAGGACTCTGAATATACATGTTTAAGAATAGAAAAAGGGGAAAGGGAAAAGGAAATGTGGAGGTGCAGAGGAAAGCAGCAGTGACTGGATTCAATGCCATTCCAATCTTGCTGCAGCGGGCCACATTACATCTGGGGCTGTATGAGCACTCTTTCCTCGATATCTGTCTTAAGGACATGAGAGACAACTATGGGGAATGCAGCTCTTTTGAGGGCTATCTGTAAGCTGCCACCACTCTGCTACAAGTTTCCTTGGATGCTCAGAGCACCCAACTGACCCCTTCTGTTTACTTTTTCCCAGTAGGATTGATTTATTATGTGACCAAATGAAGTGTGAGGACCCAGGCAGAATAATAAAGAAATGTATTTAAAAGGTTTATTTAACAACTGGTGTTCAAAACAAAGCCCATTTCCACACTGTCTATAAATAGTGCAAGACTCACAGAAGGCTGCCGGCTTCCTCGTGCGATTTTTAACACCATCCAATTACAGATTCGGTTTCGTTTTCTCAGCCATGCCGGACGCTCCTCTCGGCTGGTCCGGGAGGAAACGACCGGGCACCCTGACCGGGCGGCTGATCCGCAAGGATTAGCCCCCAGGAGTCCCAGGGAGGGAGCCAGGGTCCGGGACGCGGCGGGAAGAACTCCCCGAAATCAATGCGGGGGGGGGGAATTGCCCGTTTGTCCCTATGGAGGCCGGCAGATGTGCGCGGCGCCTCGAGTGCCGCCGGGCAACGAGAAACGGCAAGTAAAAGAAACAGGCGGAAGCCTGTAAACAAGCAAATCCCTTCTGTTTTACAAGCGTTTGTGAAGGAGAGGTTGATCTGAAGAAGACTCGCTCTTCCCCTTCGTTGAGTTCCAGAATTTTGTTGGCGCCCCCCCCCCCCCCAAAATGGCAGCAAGGAAGCAAAGTCCCGCTCTCGGTAAGTCAATCTCGGCTACTTTGAAGGGGGAGTCGCTCGAAGAGTTGGTGCGCAGGGCGGTGGTGGAAGCCATAAAACCCTTTGTTGACAAGCTGAACGAAACTGATCAAAGGGTGGGCTTAATTGAAAGCGAGGTGAAAACCATTAAGGCAGCAGCGGGGGGGGCAGAAAAGTCTGCTCTGGAAAGTGCGTCACTTGTGAAGGCTACAAAAAAGGAGCTGAAGTTGGTGGAGAACCAGCTGATCGGGCTACAGGTGGAACGAACGCAGACAATTTTGCGTCTCCAAAACGTGAAAGAGGAGGAAAATGAGGATCTGTGGGATTTGGTCTCGGAACTACTGGCGACACCCGCGAGGACAACTAAAGAAGAGGTTAAAAGCGCCATTTTGGAGGTCCGTCGGGCTTCTTCAAAATATGCAACAAAGCGACAGTTGCCTCATGAGATCATTATTGACTTTTCATCTAAAAAGATTCGGGACACCATCCTATATAACTCATACAATGCGGATTTGGACTTTATGGGTTTGAAAGTCAAGATCTTGAAGGACGTTCCATTTCTAGTCCGGAAACGGCGTTTTAAATATAAAAAGTTTGCAGCTCTTCTGAGGGACCATGGAATAAAGTACAAATGGTTATTCCCGGAAGGAATATGGTTCAGATATAAAGATCAGGCCTATAAGATATTATCAGAAGATCAACTAAAGGATTTTGAGAATAAAAACCCAGAACTCTGCTGCACCGAGAACGAAGAAAAGGAGGAGCCGGAGGGGGGGGGGAGGAGGAGGAGAGCACCGCAACAGCGGTTGCACAGAGAGAATTGCGTCCGGGACCTAGAAGGGGGAGGAAAGTTTAATCAGAATTTGAAATGTTTATTCTCTGTATGATTAACCACTCCATCATTATTCTATGGAGCTATTTTTGTATTATGACAGTATGAAGGGAAACATTGAAGTGTAGTGTTTAGTGTTTGTAGTTCATTCCCCCCCCCTTTTCTTTTTCCACCCCCATTTGTTCCTTCCCTCTCCCCTTTCCTTGTGATAGTCTGGTGTAGTGTTTTGTAGTTATGAAAATAAAAAAATTTATAAAAAAAAAAAAACACCATCCAATTACAAAACGCCATAAATCATGTTTGTGGCATTTTGTAAACAGATGGCGTCAAAATTGCACAAGGAAGCCAGCAGCTTTCCATGAGTCTCATGCTACTTATAGAAGTGTGGAAATGGCCAAAGAGAATAGTAAAGGTTGGTGACTTCCGGTTTGGGATTCATGGAGGTCTAACGCAGCTCCATTTGTGGAGCTGACCGGATTGCCGTTTTAACCGGCCGGAGGGGTGAAAATAACCCGCGGCCGACTGCTCTCAGGCGGGGAGCAGGCAAAGAACGCTCAAGACCCTAGGGTGAGTTAGATCTCGGACGAGGGGGGGCTCTACACAAGGAGTCTCCCCCCCGATCCTTGAGGTCCCACCTTGCGACGGGTCGGCTATAATCTCTGCGGCAATTTTGGGGCCAATTCGGCTGGCATAAGACCTACATACCCAAGCTTCGATCGGGGAGGGAAGTCGAGAGGAGAATTTAAGATCGAAACAGCGATTACAACCCGAGAAAGCTGGAGAGAAGGTAAAGATCGCTATCTCTTGAAACGGGACAGATTGACAAAAACAGAGAGGAAAGAAAGTAGACTTTTAAACTGCAACAGACTAGCGAAAAGGAGGTGAAGACTCGGCAGGAGTTGTATTTTAAAAGAGACTAAGTTTAAAGAAGTTACTACAAAAATCGGACTATTGTTTTGAATACCTGTGGTTTTGGAGCTGTGGGAAAAAGACACCATCGCGAGACCTGCTGTGGGAAGACGGGAGACAGGAAGTGCGTAACAACAATAGAGTGGCTGGAGGGAAGCGGCCCTTGCCAAAGGACAGGAAGTGGGGAATCGCCATCTTTGAAAGTGGAAGGGTCGTGGCTTCAGCGGAAGAGGAAGTAGGCCATCTTGGATTATAATAACATAGAGAAACCATAGAGAAAAGACGCCCGACATTTTGGATATAAAAAATTAATTTTGGCAAAGATTGGGACATTTAAAAAAAAAGGAAAACGTTTAATTATACGCCACGGAGCTGAGGAAGAGTCGAAAAAAGAGTGGCAATCGGCAATAGAAAACTTGGACAAAAAACTTATAGACATGATGAAAGAACTTAAGGACACGAAATTGGAGCTTATTAAAGAGGTCAAGGAAGTTACACAGACAGTAAAGTCGGAGCTGTCAGAAGTGAAAAAAGGTGTGGAAACGATTAGCAGTGAATTACAAGGAACGCAGCAGAGAGTTAAAACAGTAGAAGACGCGATGGAGAATTTAATAGACACGCAACAAACAGAGATGAGGCTGGTGAAGGGGAGGATGTCAGTTGCAGAAACTAAACACATGGAGAAGCAGCTTCGTTTTCGTGGTCTGCCAGAAGCGGAAGGGAAGTCAGCGCAAGAACAGATGACTGAGGTGTTGGCTGATTACCTGGGGAAGGAGGAGGAGGAAATTGTGGCTATCCTAGATGTGGCGTATCGTGTGAACTCGAGAATTGCAACCCAGAGGAAACTACCAAGGGATGTGATTGTGCAGTTTACAACTAGAAATATGAAAGAGAGGATTGTGACCAAACAATTTCAAGATCCATTGGAGATTGATGGCAAAACGATTATTATAATGAAGGAACTGCCCAGATCAGTGTTATTGGACAGGAAAAAATATAGAGTGCTAATTCAGACTTTGAAGGACATGAATATCAGATACAGATGGGAGTTACCGGAAGGAGTGTCCTTTGAGTTTGGAGGGGCAAAAAAACGTATCAGATCTGAGCGGGAGATGGAGAGATTTATCAAGGACAATGAAAAAGACTTACCAACAAAACCATGAATATGGAGTGTAAAGTATTATCTTGGAATATAAATGGACTAAACTCACCGAATAAGAGAAAAAATATTTTTCATTGGCTACTAAAACAAAAATGTGATATTGTTTGTTTGCAGGAGACCCACATTAGAAAACAGGATGTAAAATATTTAAAATCTGGAAAATTGGGCAAAGAATTTGTAGCGGCTTCCAACAAGAAAAAAAGAGGAGTGGTGTTGTATATAAAAGAGGAGCTGCAGCCAAAATTTGTTATGAGAGATGTGGAAGCTAGATTTGTAGCAGTGGAATGTAATTGGAACTTAAAGAGAGTGTTGGTAGTCGGACTTTATGCACCTAACGGTGCAAAGGAAAGCTTCTTTGAGGACTTAAGGAAGCACCTAGACGATCTTGTATATGACCAGATAATTCTTGCTGGAGATTTCAATGGAGTGACAGATTTGGAATTAGACAAAAAGACTACAAAAGCACAAAAGAAAAGAGGACTATTGCCAAAGCTTTTTTTTGAGTTGATTCAACAAGAGACTCTCGAAGACGTATGGAGGAGAGAATATCCTAAAACCAAACAGTTTACTTTTTATTCTGCAAGGCATCTTACATTATCAAGAATTGATATGATCTGGGCCTCAAAGGACTTAGCGCTATGGACTAAGGAGGTAGAAATAATGCCGATGGTAGGCTCAGATCACAACCCAATTATGTGGAAATTTGGAAAAAGGAGAAAAAGGAAAGCCTGGAGAATAAATGAGGACCTGTTACAGGAAAGTGAGAATATGGAAACATTGAGAAGAGAGACTAAGTTTTTTATACAATACAACGTGAATAAAGAAGTACCAACCAGTAAAGTTTGGGACGCGTACAAGGCGGTTGTAAGGGGCATACTAATGGACTTAAATGGTAGAGCAAGGAAAAAGAAAGAGGAGAAAAGACAAGAGATTGAGGAGAAAATAAAGGCCAAAGAAGTACAGTTAAAAAAGAGACCAGGGAAAAAGAAAATACATCAGGAAATCAAAATTCTTCAAGAACAGTTAACAGCAATGAGTAACAAAGAATTGGAGTGGAACCTTAAAAGACTGAATCAAAAAGCTTTTGAGGGTGCTAATAAACCTGGGAAATATTTGGCATGGCAATTAAAGAAGAAAAGGGAAAAGAAAATAATAAATAAAATTTGTGAAGAAAACAAAACGTATTTGGAGCAGACTACCATTAGCAGAGCCTTTTATAAATTTTACGCTAAGCTGTATAATAAAAAAGAAGTAAACAAAGAATCAATAGCATCATATTTGGAGAAAACCAAACTTCCAGAGATCTCGGAAGCTTGGAGAAATAAGTTGAACAGTGAAGTAACTGATGAGGAAATAAATATGGCAATACAATCCGCAAATCTAGGAAAGGCGCCAGGGCCAGATGGACTTACGGCTAAATTTTATAAGACAATGGCCAATGAACTGGCACCATTCCTAAAAGAGGTGATGAACGGAGTTTTTAGGGATCAAAGAATTCCAGACACTTGGAGCGAAGCGAATATATCATTGATCCCAAAAGAGGGCCAAGATCTGACTAGCGTGAAAAATTATAGGCCTATATCACTACTCAATAATGACTATAAAATTTTTGCGAAGATATTGGCGGAGAGATTGAAGGGGTGGCTCTCGGAAGTCATAGAGGAGGAACAAGCAGGCTTTTTGCCAGACAGACAAATAAGAGACAACTTAAGGACAGTGATCAATGCTATTGAATACTACGACAAGCGTTGTGACAAAGAGGTTGGTTTCTTCTTTGTAGACGCTGAAAAAGCGTTTGACAATTTAAACTGGGATTTTATGTTTGCCACTATGGAAAAGCTACAACTGGGAGAAAGATTCGTCAGAGCAATCAAGGAAATCTATAGAGACCAGACTGCAGCAATTGTAGTGAATGATGAATTGACCAAAAAATTGACGATTAGTAAAGGAACAAGACAAGGTTGCCCGTTATCTCCATTGTTGTTCATTTTAGTATTGGAGATTCTGATGATACAAATTCGACAAGATGAGGAAATACGAGGAATAAAAATAAAGGACTACTCATATAAGGTCAGAGCATTTGCAGACGACATAATGTTAATTGTAGAAGACCCACTGGAGAACATGCCAAAAGTGATAGGCAAGATCAAGGAGTTTGGAGATTTGGCAGGTTTCTTCATTAACAAAAAGAAGTCAAAGATATTATGCAAAAACATGACTAAGCAGAAACAACAATTGTTAATGGAAACAACGGATTGTGAAGTAACTAGTAAGGTGAAATACTTGGGAGTTGAGCTGACTGCAAAAAATATAGATTTGTTCAAGAATAATTATGAAAAATTATGGACTCAGATAGAGAGAGACTTGATCAAATGGAATAGATTGAACCTGTCATGGTTGGGCAGGATTGCAGCAGTTAAGATGAATGTGTTACCAAGAGTAATGTTTTTGTTACAGACAATACCAATCATCAGAGACTCTAAACAATTTGAAAAATGGCAGAGGAAAATATCAGATTTTGTTTGGGCAGGCAAGAAGCCTCGAGTGAAAGTAAAAGTTTTACAAGATGCAAAGGAGAGAGGCGGAATGCAACTGCCCAATCTGAGACTTTACCATGATGCAATCTGCCTAGTTTGGCTAAAAGAGTGGATGACATTAAAGAATAAGAAACTATTAGCCCTAGAGGGATATAAAAAAATTTTTGGATGGCACGCATACCTATGGCATGACAAAGTAAAGGTCAACTCGATGTTCCTGCATCATTTTGTAAGGAGAAGTCTATTTACAATCTGGAAGAAGTATAGAACTTACTTACAAGAAGGAACCCCCTTGTGGGTGGTTCCATATGAGGTGATAGATCCGAGAGCTGTGGATAATGAACAACAATGTTTAACGTATAAAGAAATAACTAAGATTGAAGTATCTAAACTTAGAATAAAGACGCAAGAGGAACTATCACCTAACTATGACTGGTTTCAGTATAGACAGATTAGAGACTTATACAACTCAGACTTTGCAAAAGGGGGCATACGAACAGAGAACTCGGAACTAGAGCAGACCCTTCTTAAAGAAGACAAGAAAAGAATATCCAAGGTATACCAAGTATTGCTGAAATGGTATACTGAGGATGAGATAGTTAAAACACAGATGGTGAAATGGGCTATAAATTTCAATAAAGAAATAACAATGGAGGCATGGGAATACTTGTGGAAAACTACAATGAAGACAACGACATGTATTAATATTAAAGAGAACATCTTCAAAATGATCTATCGTTGGTACATGACACCAAAGAAGATTGCGCTAGGGAATTTGAATACTTCTAATAAATGCTGGAAATGTAAGAAACATGAGGGCTCCCTCTATCATATGTGGTGGTCGTGTGAGGTAGCTAGGCAGTTCTGGGGGGAAATAATAAGAGAAATGAGTGAAATTTTACAGTTTCAAATAAATAAGAACCCAGAACTCCTGCTGCTAAACTTGGGAATGGAGGGAATTCCAGCCCATCATAGGACGTTGATTTTTTATATGACTGCAGCAGCTAGACTTTTGTATGCGCAGAAATGGAAAGTACAAGAAGTACCAACTATTGAAGATTGGATCTACAAATTGCTGTATATGGCTGAAATGGATAAGATGACAAGAAAACTGAGAGATCTGGACTCAGGGCAGTTCAACACAGACTGGGAGAAGCTGAAACAATACCTGGAGAAGAAATGGGAGGTGGGAGGAAAACTGTGGCAGTTTGAGAACTACTGAAATATAATAAAAGTATAAAAGAGAGGGGTGACTTTACCGGGGGAGGAAGAGAAATGTGAATTTATAAGCAGTTAGATTAATTGATTGAGATATATATAGATATGTATAGGTCAACTGATAGAGAATAATTAATGATAAGGTTTAAACATGAGGATTGACTAACTAACAATATTTTCTTTCTTTGACAAGATTTATATGCACCAAACTGAATGTATAGAAGAGTTAAATTGATTGAGTATCTGAGGAGTTATATAGAATTACCATAAAAAGTTGAAATGAGTAATATATAGAGAACAAATCAAATTGTTTGATTTAAATGTGGGAAATTTTTATGGTTTATGATATATAGGTTTATATAGAATTATTCAAAACTGGAAAATGGGATAAATTGTTTATCTAAAGACGTATAGTTTGGGTGTATAATAATTAAAGGAGTTAATGATGCACTGCTTAATATAATGGAGAATGTATATCTGTTTTAGACAGAGGAATTTAATAGAAGTAAGGGAAAAGGGACAGAGGGTGGGAAAGCTGTTGGAAGTCAACAAAAGGGGGGGAAAGGGAGGGGGTTAGAAACGAAAAATTAGGGGAAAATTGATTGTAATGTAAAAATAAAAATGTTCTAACCCAATAAAAAATTTTTCAAAAAAAAAAGAGAATAGTAAAGGTTGGTGAACAAACAAAATTTTAACACCCTAACGTGTCTAATGACTGTTTTAAATGTCTCCTGGCGACTGGCTTCCAACTCTCTCACCCCTTCTGGATGAGGGAACACTCCATCTGCAGCAGCCTCTCCTCAGCTCTGCTCCCTAGGAGTGAACACCCTCCCACTGTTACGAGGCCTTTTATATCTTCTCTTAGACACCATCCTCTTACTTCCCTATTGGTGCAATTTTCCCCACAGAATCTACTCTTACGCAATCACAGGGGCCAAAGAGAACTTGGGAAATGTAGGCCCTGCAGTCAATTTAATGCCGACTCCCCCAAAGCCACTATGCCTCACTAGACCCAGACTCATAACAGGGGGTTAAATCTTAGAGTTGCTGGATGCTTTAGTCTTATGCAGAGGATGCAATTACCTTCTTGGTGGGTAACATTTACAGTAAAGATTCCCAATGACTTAAAAGGGACTTGAGGGGAACGAAAGTCACAGGGGTATCCTGTCAGACCAACTATCCAGGCTGGGGGACCTTGATGTGCAAGATCTTGCCCAGTTAATGCCCAAGATATTTGTTGCCAATAGGTGGTGATCAGGCTGTGGTTGGAACCTGGGGATTTGTGAGGGAGATAGTGAGTTGGTCTCCTTCTTCCCAAACTTCATATGTGTCAATTGCTACGATTATTTGGAGGAGGTCTCCCATGTTCCATACAGCTGCTGTGACTAGGGCAAGTTCACAGTGTTGGTGCAGTTATTTTTTTGACATGTTCCCGGTAGGGATGTCCACTGTTTGTCTGGGCAGTGGCTTGCAATAAACTGGAATGGCTGTAGTGGAAGCAGCAGCATAGCATGGGTTAGGGGCACCTGGGGAAGGAGGTGGCACCCCTGGCTCTGCACATGCATGCATTGCACGCATGCATGCTCTGGGCCCTGTGCAATGACATCACTTCCTGGAAGGGCATGCCCCCACCCCCCCAGAGCATTCTCACGGTTTGGGCCACTCACCGCACTGCCCCTTACAACTTCACCACAGCTGCCCACTCCACTGCTGGGTGCCAAGCTCATGGCAGTGCATGGGTGGCTATGATGAAAAGGTAAGGGGCAGGGGAGGCAAGTGGCCTGAACTGCATGGAGGGGTGGGGAGACAAGTGGGGAGGCAGGTTGCCTGCCGCATCTCCTACCGCGCAGCTGAGGCACGTGGCACAGTGAGTGCCGAGCTAGCGGTGGTCACGTGGGTGGCTACAGTGAAGGGGCGGGGAAGTGAATGAGGAGGTGGGCCGGGAGCACTCCTGGGAAGGAGCCATGGACATCAAATGTTGTTGTTGTTGTCATCTTACACAGTGCCCCCTTAAGGGTTCAGTTTTGCGCTTGACGTGCCCTGAGGACTGGGGGTGTCCTGTGATGTGAAGGTGTTGCTGCACATTGAGGGCTTTGCACAATTCCTGGGTGACTTTTCCTATGAAATGAGGGCCCATGTCTGAATCCAAATACCATGTAATGCCCCACCTAGTCCAGATGTTATTAAAGTAGGCTGTCATGGTAGCTGTGTTGTTGCGGCAGGGGAAAGTGCTCGTGGTTGTGTGGAGAGTAATCACATGAATGCTTGACTGTAAGGCCTTTGCACACCTTTAAGTGAACATGTATAAATCACAGCTGAGCTTGTCACAGTGGTACCTCCTCCAGTACTTTCCATCTCCACTCAACATCATGTGAAAATGACTCATGTGGATCGATCTATCTATCTATCTATCTATCTATCTATCTATCTATCTATCTATCTATCTATCTATCTATCTATCTATCTATCTATCTATCTATCTATCTATCTATCTATCTATCTATCTATCTATCTATCATCTATCTATCTATCATCTATCTATCTATCTATCTATCTATCTATCTATCTATCTATCTATCTATCTATCTATCTATCTATCTATCTATCTATCTATCTATCTATCTATCTATCTATCTATCTATCTATCTATCTATCTATCTATCTATCTATCTATCTGCACTTTGTATTGTCGAAGGCTTTCACGGCCGGAGAACGATGGTTGTTGGGGGTTTTCCGGGCTGTATTGCCGTGGTCTTGGCATTGTAGTTCCTGACGTTTCGCCAGCAGCTGTGGCTGGCATCTTCAGAGGTGTAGCACCAAAAGACACCTCTTTTGGTGCTACACCTCTGAAGATGCCAGCCACAGCTGCTGGCGAAACGTCAGGAACTACAATGCCAAGACCACGGCAATACAGCCCGGAAAACCCCCAACAACTATCTGCACTTTCTCTGGGAGTACTTCTTTCCAGTAATGGATTGTGGCGGGAGTGGGCAAAAAGAATGGCATGTGGAACAAATGATAAAACTAGTTGAATAGGTGTCCCTTTACATTGTCTGCCTAGTTTGTTCATGTCAGAGGGCTCAACTTTCCTTTGAACAGGACGCGGGTGTTTGTAGCACAGTGTATTCACTTCACGTTTTCACAGGAGTGGCCCCTTCGAGACCTAGAGATAAGAAGGAACTTTGATGAAACTTTCTGATCTGCATTGACTCAGCAGCACAGAACTTCTTTTGGCTTAATGAACAGCATTTGCTGTAACCAATGGTTACCTGAACACCAGTGCGCTGATGTTCAGAAGTGGCAATTTTCTCAGACACAAAGCCAGGCAGTCCCCTGCAATTAAGTCTAAATGGGCCAGCAATAAGCACATTATCAGAGCAGGCAGCAGGTGTGCCTGGCAGCTAACTTTGAAATGAGCTTTGAGAAGCATCTAATTATTAAGCAAAATAGTACAGCATTCAGGGACAACAACTTTTCTGTCTCTTGAATACAGCTGCTGCTTCTAACACTCTCCATGTTTATTATATCAATACACAAATGTCACAGCTGATGGGAGCAGACACAGAGGCATCCAGCCTAGCTGAATAATGCAAGAAGGAAAAAAAATCACACATTCTCCTTGGATTATAGTAATTACTTCTCCTAACATTTCCACTCTGTGTTGTTAAAAAAAAGATATTTTATTCACTTGAGGCTTCAAGCACATTAGTCATTTGGTCACTAAGAATTTTAAAAAGTTGAAAGGAATTTATAACATAAATGGTAATATAGATTCTGAACTAATATTAGGAAAAAAACACATTATGTGGCTAACAATTCATGTTCACCACAACCACAACCTCACTAAGGAATCTAAAGAAGAGTTACTCCAGTTGAATAAGCTCCAGAGCGAGTCTGCATTGGATTGCATTATCAATAGTTTTAGGCAAGCCATTGATCTTTCAGCCCCCTCTTCCAGTCCAACAATCAATATTTCTAATTCTCAACCCAGCCAACTCTGAGGATATTTAAAATCAAGAGACTGGAATCATGAATGGACATGGCAGAGCTTTCTAAAAAAACACACACAAAAACTGGGTTTAAAATTAAATCGATAAAAGGAGCAGCTGTAGCTTCATGAAGCAGATGCCCTCTATGGCTGTTGCTAGGCCCTCAATGGCTGTTGCTCGGCAACCATGACAGTTCAGTCAGTATTCCAGGCTTGGTTTCTGTTAATAAAAGGTAGGGGGCAGAGCCCTTTCCAGGGATGTTTTGACCTTTTAGGGAGGTTGAACCCAGGTCCATCAGTCAGCACTATATAACTTGCCACCACGCAACTTGCATGACTCACCCAGACTCAGCTGTCTTCTACTGTTCCACAGAAAATGAGAAAACTATGGAACGAGAAGTCAGAAGGATACTGAGTATAAATATGAACACTCACCAAATACAATGTATTAAGAATGCTGGCCATTAAGAGCATGGGAGAGATACCTCCCAGTAAGCTGATGGACTCCCCCTCAACCTGAGGTGGCCAGCCATGTGGCAGCTTTCATCCCCAGTGTGGATTCAAAGTCGATACAGCATCTCATACCTTTCCATTCCGTCCACATAAAACCCCACAAAGCAGGCCGGGCCTAGAGAATGCAACGGGCCTGAGGCCACAGGCAAGCCTCCCAGGCAACATAGATATGCAATCTGGATCTTTCAGATCCCAGCCAGATGTTCCAACCACTACACTGAACTGGCTCTTGTTAGAAAGGGTGTTGTAAAGGAATGATTCCAGGGATAGACTGAAGACAATTGCAAACAAGAGCTCTTTCCCAGCAGGGGAAATTGTGATGCTGTGGAGTCTGTTTCATATTTTATGTTGGTCCCAGGATACTAAAATCTGGAGCAGGGTTACTCATGTCTACAAGAGCTGGCTGAAGTACTGCTAGGAGAGGCTGGTGCTAGGCCTTGTGCTCTTTGTTTCTGCTGAATAAAGTTACCCAGTGCAGATTAACAAGGACTCAAGAAGCATGGGGAGAGCCAGACTCATTCTCTGGGGAGAAAAGGGAAGTGTGGGAATATACAGAGCCAACAGGGAGACAAAACTTTACTGACTGGGAGCTAAACTACAAGAGACAAATTACACGAGGACTGTCACGTGAAGGGAGTCTCAATCTTAGCTGGGAAGCTGAATTTTAAAAGAGATTGGAAGGCTTTGTCAATTTCCCCTCTCTACAGAATCAGCAAAGATCACTCCTCAGAGGGTTTATTTCCTCTTTGCCTCCTAGACGGGGAGGTGAAATTGATAGAGCCTTCAAGAGGCAAAGAGGAAATTAGCAAACCCTCTGAGGAGCTTGCACTGTAGAGTGAGGAAATTGACAAAGCCTTCCAGTCTCTTTTAAAACTCAGGTTCCTGGCTATCATCGCAACTCCTTTCACATGCACGTCCTTGTGTAATTCATCTCTTGTAACTTAGCTCTGAGTTGGCCAGTTTGAGCTCTGTGCAAGGCAAGGTGAGGGAAGCAGCCCCTGGCCTGCCTAAGCCCCATGTGAAACCAGGGAAGCACCCATGCCCAACCTGCAGAGGTTCAGGAAGTGGCAGTGGGCACACAGAGCTCCATATGAGTCAAGGAAAGTGACCCATAGCTAACTGGTTATGAAAGATGCCTCTTCTTCCTCCTTCCCCCTTTTGGAGGATGGGGCAGTGACAAAGTCTCTCTCTCCCCCACCTTCCTTAGGGCTGGAGGTTTTTCCAGTGTTTTTTCTCCCAATCTGCCCCTAATCACTGGGTTGTTGCAAGGATACATTCGGGAGAAAGGTGGCAGACAAATAAAGTAAATAAATAATAAATATAACTGAAAATGGGAGGGGCACATTAAAGTAGGGTTGCCAGCTCAGGACTGGGAAATTCCTGGAGATTTGGAGATAGCAGCTGTGGCGGAGGGGGGAGGAGGTTGGGAGGAGAAAGACCTTAATGAGTTTTAATGCCATAGAGTCCACCCTCCAAGGTTGCCATTTTCTCCAGGGGAACTGAACTATGTAGTCTATGTATCTGCTTCTCACTCTTCCATTGTCCTCTCCCAAAGAATAAAAAGGAAGATTTATTGTCGAAGGCTTTCACGGCCGGAGAACGATGGTTGTTGTGGGTTTTCCGGGCTGTATTGCCGTGGTCTTGGCATTGCAGTTCCTGACGTTTCGCCAGCAGCTGTGGCTGGCATCTTCAGAGCTCATCTGAAGATGCCAGCCACAGCTGCTGGCGAAACGTCAGGAACTGCAATGCCAAGACCACGGCAATACAGCCCGGAAAACCCACAACAACCAAAAAGGAAGATTGTTTCCGACATGCCTTCATTCTGAAATCTCCATCTTCTACACCCTCCCCTGTGTATAGTTGTTTTTACTGGTTTTTTTTATTATTCAGATCATTGAGCAATGGCAGCTTAATGAGATCGTAACATTGCTTTTATAGTTGTTTATAAACATTTTCCTCCGTGGATTGGTAGTGGGGTCTCCTTAATCAGAAGGCTTCTGCAGCAGGACTTTATTCCTGTGGTGGGTAAGTGACCGCTAGCAGAAAGGAAGTCTCAAAATTGTTGCTGAACTGAATTAGTTTATTGGCACTATGCATAAAACATGACAACAGCAAAATGACTCAAATCAAGTGCCCAATGCAAGAATAAGTGTCAAAAGCAATGGATATAACACCAAGACGGTCTATAATGTTGCAGTAAATAATATGGGATATGTACACATTATGTATATATTAAAGCAAATACATAAGCAAATGAGGCAGGAATTATCTTTCTCTACCAGTCCTCAGTAGAAGACACCCGGGGTAGTGGAGAGAGAAACCACAGACAACTATGGAGGATGAAGGTATTTGAAAAGGTTACCAGAAGATGAAAGCAAGCATAAGTGCATGTTAGCCATTCTCAAGACTTCTAAATATTAAAGTTTTATTTCCCTTCCTACTCTTCAGCTACCCATTCAAGGATCAAGGAAGATTAGGAACATCAGATTTTATAGTCTTGGGGGCCTCTCTGACTTGAGGGGGAGGATAAGGCATAGGACAGTTCTTTGGAGGCCTGAAGAGACAAGACAGGAAGAAGGCTAGTTTCCCCGTCCCCCTTGCTCCCAATGTTTCTTACAATCACCATCCTCAGTCCAATATCATGGAGGCACTACAGCTACTAGAGGTGGGGGTAGAGGTGTGGACCTAGTTCCTTCATATATTGTTTTTTTTCCCCACCCACAGTCAATCGCCCCATACCCATAAAATCTTCTCATATCCCCACAAAGTATGCCAGCCAAAATTCTAGGAGGGAAGGGTATGTACGTTGACAGTACATTCGTTAAGGAAGATGAAGGTGAAATTTCTCTTGCTGTTAATATTTGGAAGGAATTGATTAAGTAAATCTGAAGTGTTAAGTGCCCATTATTTTTTCCTTCCTAGCTGCTCTCTGGTGTTCAGATGAGCTCTGAATAAAATAATGTAGCATTTGGGGAAGAAGATACAAGCCAATAAGCCTCCACTTGAGGCCAAGATGGAGAAGATCTCCACGGCCACCATGTCTTTCCCCTTGGTGCTCAGATAGGTGGGGACAAAGGAGATCCAAACACTGCAGAAGACCAGCATGCTGAAGGTGATCAGCTTGGCTTCATTGAAAGAATCAGGCAATCTCCGTGCTAGAAAGGCCATCATGAAACTGATGGTGGCCAGAAGACCCATGTAGCCCAGTACAAGGTAGAACATGATGGCTGAGCCTTCATTGCATTGTATGATGATATGACCCATTTGGGAGTGCATGTCAAACTCTGGGAAGGGGGGTGAAGTTGCCAGCCACAGTGCACAGATGCCACTTTGACCTAAACAACAGGGAATGATGACTGACATGGCCAGTCTCTTCCCCATCCACTTCCTCATCCTGTTCCCTGGCTTGGTGGCCATGAAGGCAACCACCACAGTGACCGTTTTGGCCAATATGCAAGACACAGCAACAGTGAAGATGATGCCAAACAGCGTTTGCTGGAGGAGGCAGGTCATCGTTCCAGGCTGGCCAATGAATAGGAAGGAGCATGGAAAGCCAAGAGTAGAGAGGAGAGCAGGATGCAGGTGATACTTCGATTGTTGGCTTTGACAATGGGTGTGTTCCAGTGTGTGCCAAAGATCCCCATTACTATAACTGTGGCCACAAAATATAAAACAGCAATAGAAGCCAAGCCTGCTCCCATGGAGTCCTTGTAGGATAAGTAGGTTCTGGATTTTGGAACACACTGGTCCCTTTTCTGGTTTGGATATTCATCTTCTGGGCATTTCTCACATTGGTCAGCATCTGCAATTCATAATTGTTATAATCATTTATGAATGTACAACTGTTGTCCATTTTAATCACGAAGGAAGCTGCTTAGAAGGATTAAGATAACTTCTCTTGATTTCTTCACTCAGTTTCTCCCCGGAACTCCCATTGCCATGAAGGAAGAGAATGAGGTCCTGACCCAATTTATATGCATATGACATCCGCTAGTCTTGCAATAGATGTTCCGATTGTTCAGATAGCTATCTACGGCATGTTTAATTGACACAAAACTTATGCTAGGAGCCTAGAAATTGGCCCCTGGCTTCTGCATGGTGATGGGAGTTGTAGTCATAACCGTAATCAGAACATCCTGATTGACCTTATCATTGGAGTTGCAGTGCCAAAAAGGGAGGGAATCACATCTTGGCACAGATTAACTCCACTTTACTGTTTAAAAAGTGTAGGTGCCTGGGGAAGGCAATGGCAAACCACCCCGTAACAAAAGTCTGCCAAGAAAACGTCATGACGCATTGTCCCCCGTAGGGTCAGTAATGACTTGGTGCTTGCACGGGGGACGACCTTTACTTTTTTTTCTCACTGTTTAAAACAGAAAGCAACTGCCAGGGCTGAAAGGAAATGAATTTTGCCAATAGAAATTCCCTTCCCCTTAACAAGCCTACCATGGAGATTATGGGGTATTAGTTTGGCATCAGTGAAGAATACTTGGTCACAACTTCACCCAAAGTTGTTATAGTAAGTTAGGATAAGAAGCCCAGATTGGGAATTGCTCTTATGATGCTTCTTCACTCTCCCTTGGAGCTGATTGCTTAGACTGCAGCCACTTTCCTCCTCCAAAATTGAGCAGTGGGTGCTTCAGAAGAGCCCAGGAGACTTCACTCTCGGGCCTTCAGGAAACAGTCATTCAGAAATAGCTGCCTCCAACAAAGGGGAAAACTTGGTTTGAAAACTCTACATTTGTTATTATTAGCAGAAATCCCACCGACAGCCATGCTGACTATGGTAGGCATTGTATCATGGTGCCCACAACCTGCCCTCAAAAGCCCAAGAGTTCCCACAGGCGCAAGTATGTGCAGGAACACTGTCCTAAGTGGACATATCATTTATACCTTAGAAAACAGGTGGGGAAAGGTGAAAATCATCAGATAAAAGGAGGCCATGAGGCTGTCACTGAATATCCTTTTTTCAGAAGGTAGGCGATGGCATATCCCTTGGTACATTCACTGCACAGGTAAGTCCTAGTAATGGGAGTAGGACAAAATTCAAAACATCTGGAGCTTTTCTCTTGTAACTTGCTATCTTTTTACTTACCCATCTGGACGGCAACTTTCCCTTCTGGGCATTGAGCACAATCGTAGCAACAAACTTGCCTCCCCTCTTGAACAATCCTGCTGTATCCGGTGGGGCAGCTCTCGACACATGTGCTGCGTGGGACACTCTAAAGATAAGCACAAGGAAGGGGTTGGGGATAGAAATGCACTACTTGTACTTTACAGCTATGATTCTTGATTACAACCCATTTTCCAAAGAGCACACCAGAAAGTACATCCTTCCTCTTGTATATATACATACATACATACTTACAAGGAGTGAAAATTGGTGGAAGGAACATTAACAATTTGAGATATGCAGATGATACCGCATTACTGGCAGAAAGCAATGAAGATTTGAAATGACTCCTGATGAAGATTAAAGGGAGAAAGTGCTAAAGCAGGATTACAACTGAACTTCAAGAAGACAAAAGTAAGGAATTACAGAATTCCAAAGCTGAAAATGAGGAAATTGAAATTGTTCAAGGTTTTCAATTCCTTGGCTCAATCAACAACCAAAGGAGAGACTGCAATGAAGAAATCATAAGAAGATTGAGACTTGGAAGAACATCTCTGAGAGATAAAGATAAAGTTGTCTCTGGGAACCAAGATCAAGATAATCCAAACTATGGTATTCCCCATTACTTTGTATGGATGTGAAAGTTGGACAGGGAAGAAAGATGATAAGAAATGGATTAATTTGAAATGTGGTGCTGGAGAAGAGTTTTGTGGGTACCATGGACAGCCAAAAAGACAAAAAAGTAGATATTAGATTAAATCAAGCCTGAATTCTCCCTAGAAGCTAAAAGAACAAAACTAATACAATCATATTTTGGTCACATCATAAGAAGACAAGATATCTGGAAATGTCAATAATGCTAGGAAAATTGGAAGGCAGTAGGAAAAGAGGAAGATCTAAAATGAGATGGTTTGACTCAATAAAAGAAGTCCCAGCCTACAGTTTGCAGGATCTGAGCAAGTCTGCTGGTGAAACATCAGGAACTATTTAATTTTGATTTAATTAATTTAATTTAATTAATTATATTTATATTCCGCCCTCCCCGCTTTCACTGGCTCAGGGCAGATAACAAAATACAAATATCACACACCATTAAAAACATTTAAAAGCATTACATGGTACACCGGTTCTACCGCATAGCGGTTCTACCAGAGGGAATACATGCAATGGTAATGAGTGTGGCAACAGCATCTGTGTTCACAAAGGGGCAATGGTTTAACACCCCCCTCCACAGGGCGGGGCACGGCCCGGCGTCGGCCATATGCCTGGCAGAATAGCTCTGTCTTACAGGCCCAGCGAAATGCAAGCAAATCTTGCCGGGCTCTAGTCTCGCAAGACAGAGCATTCCACCAGGCCGGGGCCAGGACCGAAAAGGCTCTGGCCCTGGTCGACGCCAGGCAGGCCTCCCTAGGGCCAGGGACAGTTAAAAGATGCTTTCCACCAGATCGGAGAGTCCTCCAGGGCTCATATGGTGAGAGATGGTCCCGCAGATACGTCGGTCCCAGTCCGCATAGGGTTTTGTAGGTTAACACCAAAACCTTGAACCTGATTCGGTACTCCACTGGCAGCCAATGCAGCTGGCATAGCACCAGTGTAATATGCTTCCACACCAGTGCTCTAGCAATGACCCACGCTGCTGCATTCTGTACCAGCTGTAACCGCCAGATCAGGCCCATGGGAAGCCCAGTGTAGAGCGTGTTACAGTAATCCAACCTAGAGGTGACCATTGCTTGGACCACTGTAGTCAAGTCACA
Organism: Eublepharis macularius; assembly: GCF_028583425.1. Lineage (NCBI taxonomy): Eukaryota > Metazoa > Chordata > Lepidosauria > Squamata > Eublepharidae > Eublepharis > Eublepharis macularius. The sequence continues at coordinate 177,914,391 of NC_072793.1, forward strand.
GGGAGACAAATAAGGGGCAAGCTGCCTGGCCTGCCGAAGATAATAAAAGGAAGACCTGGCAACTGCAGTGATCTAGTCCTCCACCTTCAGGGAGGAATCCAGAATCAGCCCCAGGCTCCTAACTCTCGGGGCCAGTGTAAGTGCTGCCCCATCAAGTGTAGGAAGCCGGGGTCCCAAAAGCCTTCTCCCCATGACTCACATACAGGACCTCTGTCTTCGTGGGATACAATTTCAGCCGACTTTGTCTCAACCAACCAGCCACAGCCTCAAAAGCACACTCCAGGGCATCAGGGGTCGATTCAGGCCGCCCGTCCAACAACAGATAAAGCTGGGTGTTATCTGCGTATTGGTGACAACCAAGCACCAGCTGGGTGAGGGGGCGCATATAGATATTAAATAATAATGGAGAGAGTATCGCTCTCTGTGGCACACCACATACCAGTGGCCTACGAGATGACACTCTCTCCCCAAGTGCCACCCTCTGTCCCCGAACATGGAGAAAGGAGGCCAGCCACTGCAGTGCTGTCCCCTGGATCCCCACATCGGCAAGGCGGTGGGTCAAAAGTTCATGATCAACCATATCAAATGCTGCTGACAGATCCAGTCAAATCAGCAGTGCTGATCCGCCCTGATCCAGATGTCTGCGGAGATCATCTGTGAGGGCGACCAGCAATGTCTCAACTACAATGTCAAGACCACAGCAATACAGCCCGGAAATACAGCCCAGAAAAATCCTCAACAACCATCAGGTCTGTTAATGATAGGGCTTTCTGGAGGTCTTTCATTCATAAGGTCACCATAAGTCAGAGGCGACTTGATGGCACATAATACATACACACACCCACAAATACTTACAAAGATCAAACAAATTGATAAGAAAAAGAAAAGGAGCCGGGTAAGCAGAGGGACCTTGGTTATCATCTTCATCAAATATCCCTAATCATGTGTGTCTTTTTTGTATGTCTGAATTTCCACTCTTTGGCTATTCTGATTAATAAAAGCCAAGACAAATGTTCAGTCTTCGCAGAAAATCCCCAAAGTAGCTGGGTTTCTGCACAAATGCACTTCTTTCCAATGAGAAATGGGAAAGCAAAGCAAAGGCCAAGGAGGACAGTATTGCAAGTCGGTCAGCAATTGTTAAAAAATCTTGTACTCTTAATTTTAGGCTTAATCTCTTTCAGTGATTAATTCAGTGCCAATTATACCCCGAAAGAGATATTTTCAAGTTTCTTGCAGCTTCAGATTTTTATAATGCATACCTCTATTTATTATTACTAAAAGGGATATTGTCCCCACTATTTTGCTTAACATATAGTGAGTGTTAGACATTTACACTATACTCAAATATTATATCTTTACATGAGTATGCAGAAATGCAGGGAAGAATTCAGGCAATACCAACAGGTGACATAAGAAAATGCTCTCTCCCTCTCCCTAAGCCACGTAAAGAAAAGTCCATGGACCACACGGGCCAATGATCATGTCTGACAACAGTGCTTGCTATTTTATGGCTCCAGAGGAGAGGAATGGTCTACAGCTTTGAAGAACATATCTATGGTTTGGATTTCAAAGGACATAGGAGGTAGCAAAAAGCTTCAACAATTTTATAAAACAAACTGGCATACATTTTTAAAAATATCCATACCTGCTGAAATTTGTGATTCCATATCACCAAACTTCGATTAAAAGTAAACTCTTCACCTGCAGTTGCCTTAGATACTATTCGACCAACTTGGATTTTTTGGAAAGTTTGATTTGGGAATGTGACCAAGTTCACAATATCGTAGCCAGCTGCCAGGTCCCCATTTTCATCAAAAAAGATTTCATCTCCAGCAGAATTGTTAAAGCGAACCTTTCTTAAAAATGAAGAAAGCTAGGATGGAGAAGAAGAAGCAGTTTATGTTTTAACAAAATCTAGTTAGAAATTATGAATATACTTATCTGGAATTTAACATGGAACCCCCTTTTCTAAAATACAGACTTGCAACTGTATTATTATTATTATCAAATATGAATCAGCCTGATTTTTTTTATTTGATCAAAATGCAAAATTTAAAGATAAGAGGGAGCCACTTTATACATCTGACATCCTAAAAGAGAAGCTGTTACCCAAATAGGTCTCCTTAATTAGTTGGAATAAGCAGGCAGCGAGAGGGAGTAACTGAGATGCTTTTTTAGAAAACTCTCTAATAAATAGGCAGATGTTAAACAGGAACGAATTTTTTATTAATGGAGAAATAAGAGGCAAGCATACAGAAAACCAGATACAGCATAAAGACCACATAAGAAAAAAGTGAGGAAATGGGAAAATAATTTCATAGGGAGAGTGATAATTCTCAGACTTGGAGAGAAGAGGAGGTCTGTGGAAGAGCAGCAAACTGACTGGTATTTCACAGAAAGAAGAATCCCAAATGGATTGGGGGTTTCTGGATGGGTCCCAAGGCACTCACACACTGAGCACATCGTTGCAATGCCCAGTTATAGGGCCAAAAGGGGCAAAGCTGATGTCTTGCTCCCCCAAACAATACCTTAATGGCTTGTTGGGCAGCAGGACAACAACTTGGGAAGGGTTTGATATGACTATCATGGATAATCTATAGGTAGAAACGCTGCTTAGTGACCTGGTAGGTACTAGATGGGAAGGTTATCAGATGTGATGAATAGCTTTTGATTAGGTGAGTGGGAAAGGGGAAGTAAAGTGTTGATTAGGGAGGGAGTTTTCTCAAGAAGCCTCATTATCTCTGCTTATCTCCAGGGTGTGGAGGGGTAGGCAGTCAATCAGTAACCTCTGTCTGAAGTTCTGGTACTTTTCTAGTCTCCAGACCAGCTGGCATGGGCTCTGCCTAGGGTCAAGCAGTACATGGGAGTTATGGGTACAGGCTTATGATATTCCATATGTATAAACTGCCCTTACAGTGTGGGGTGGGGTCTGACTGATAACAAATAAGGATTTGTGATCTAACTCCCTGAACATGAAATTTCACCATAACCATAACCAAAGGATCCATTTTTTGTAAAGGAGGTTTCGGGTTGCTCTCTCATGCTTCTTGTGCATGACTGGAGCCATCTTGGATCTATGCCCTCTATAGAAATGCAAATCCAAGATATCTACCATGTGTGAGTAACAGGTATGCAATTTTTTTCACCCACACACCATTGTGTACATCTTTGTTTCTGCATTGCATATGGAAGTTTTCTTAGGGAGTCTGAATCTCTTAAAATAGCATTTCTTGTACAGAAAGCAGTTCATAATGGATGAACTGTGACAAAAAGAATTGTGACTGACCTGCCATGGCCGAGCACTGAGAAGACCTCCACCTCCCATCACTCTCTGCTGAGTTCTTGATGAATACATGGCATGGAGAGCATGTGCCACAGCATGGACAGCATTGTAGATACCATAGCTCTGACCAGACATGCCCATTTCAAACACAGTGCCTGGGATGCTGTCCAGCTTCTCTTCCCCAGTGCAGATTTTGCTTTGGGGCACATGCAAGTCATAGAGTGGTAGTGAACAGAAAAATATGCTGAACCAGAACTGCTGGATGAAATAAATCTTAGATTGAGAGGGATTGAGGGTCTCAATGAATTCCTGAAATCCTGGCACTTTATTCATGTGCAGTGCAAAGGACAAACTTCCATTGAGGGATTTTGCAGTGAATTTCCTTCCAGGTAAAATAGAGGTGATATCCCATTGAGAAGTTGTAATCCAAACTCTCTCTATAGGCAGTCTTCTATCAATTTCAAAACATTGTATAATTACTCGAAAACCGTCCATATACTCATCATCCCCATAGACAAGAATAACATTGAGTTTGCTAAACCATAGTTTTAGACTTATCCTCTCCAAGATCTTTCCAAGATACCAATTTTTGGTGAAACTTCCCACTGTCGGAATGATTTCTTTCAAAGCAATGCAAATATTACTCCGGAACAATCTTGGTATCATGTTTTGAAGGAACGTTTCTCCACTGTCATCATCTGAAGTGAGAAGGCCAATCCAATTCCATCCAAAATGCTTAAGGAGATGAACAATCCCAACACTTTGAGGTGTTTCATTTGAAATCATCCGGAATAAATAAGGGAATTGAGTTGTAGTATGAAAGGAACCATAACTGACCTAAGATTAAAGATTATGACTTTATGAAAGCTGACAAAAATCTTCATTTATTTCTGAAAATATGCTTCTTCCACCAAATACGTACTAATGTAAATTCCATTTGTTCCATTTGGTTAGCTAAGAAATGTTATACTTTGTAATGATCCTTATCTAAAAGTTCTAATCATGTCATCAAGGCAGGACAGTGAGTAGAATAGTAGGAGTAAATTTATTGTCCTTAGCCATATGGCCACCACAAGATAAGAAAAACATGCTTCATCTAAGAACAGTTACATCCAGCATTATAGTTTAAAAAATCACAATAAACTGTACAAGGAATCACACTTCTCGTAGAGCACCACTTTTGGCTTTGGATCTCAGCTTTGTGGCTGCTAATGTGAACTCTGAAACTCTATAGGACATATGACAATTGCTATCTGCTAACAGGAATGTGGGTGTCACCTTCTCAGGCATTGGAACTAGTGGGGGTGCTGTCGCCAGGTTGACCTTCCCTCTCGTTGGCTCAGGATGGACCTCAGAATTGGGGAGAGGAAGGGGTGTCATGTCTGTACCTCATTCATGCCATATTTTCAGCTGATGTACTGAACCATTTTTCTTTGCTATGCCTTGAGGTCATGTTACCAATGCCATAATTTGCCTTGCATTCACAGGCTTGCTGTATCCAAAGTATCTTATCTCTTATGCTTTGAAGCTCTGTGTTTCTGACCCTGTAAACCTGTTAGTTCTCAGGGAGAAGAAGAATACTGTGATTCATTTTTAATCTATTTCCTTCCTTGTGTCCAGACAAAGCATGAAAACTATTTAGGGAGTTCTCAGGATCGCTTCCTGCCAAAAGTTATGTTTTTCTGTTGGGAGGGGGGAGAGTGCTTGGAACCTATATGAACCATAGTATTTCAGATTTTACCATTCCTCTCAATCTTTGATCAACCTGTGCACATACCTATGAACATGATTTGATTCCTGATTAGAGCCTTTTCAACCAAGACCATGGAGTGCTTGCTGTGAGGGTACAGGGGTCTATCGGCCATAGCCTGTCATCCATAGAACTGACAGGGGTGGTTACAGCACCTTATTCCCTCTCTCTTCCCCCTGGGCAGCTCTTCGCTCTCTCTTTGCTGCTCTCCAGGCCTCCCAGCTACTCCTCCCCGGTCCTCCTGCCTTGCCTGCTTTTATAGGGCCATCCTGGTAGTTTACCACACCCCCTCCTGGTTCCGCCCTAGGCCTAGCCTTGCTTCCCCCCACCCTTTGTGATGGACATCTCCCCCAGCCAGTGGGAGAGTGGGTAAGCTACCAGGATGGCCCTATAAAAGCGGGCAAGGCAGGAGGTCCCTGCTCATGGCTCCTCCCCTGTCTGTCTCTGCCCCCTTGGAGCAAGGAGCTGGCCAGGCCCAGCCAGCAGCAGAGAGTCAGTTGATGCCACAGTAGGATGCACTGTTCCTTGGGTGGCTCCTGGCTTCCTCATTCGCCTGGCCAGGGAACATACTGTCCGCCTCACCCCTGCCCCACTGGCTCAGCTGTCCTGTGGCTGCTTGGCGCTGCACCAGGGCTCCCACCAGCCCTGGCCATGGTGGCAGGGTCTTCATTGAGCCAGGCAAGTGTGGGCTGGCTCGTCCTTGCCTGCTTCTGATTGCAGGCTGTTGCTGGCACCTCTGTCAGCCTGGCATCCACAGGGCCTTGCACTCTCCCTTGGGCCAAGCCCAGCACAGCCTGCTCCTTTGCAGCCGATGGGCTGCCTGCATCTTCCGCTGCTTGCTTCCCCTATCCCAGGGCCTTGGCAGATCCAGCCAGCTTGTTCTTGGTTGCCACCCTCTACCTAGCTTTGGTGACCGTGGAGATTCCCTTGCCACCAGCGTAGGCTTCCTTGCCGACTCTCTCCTTGATCCCTTTGGGGGGCTGCTCAGGTAAGTCTGGGCAGGAGGGGTGGAGGCCGACCCTGGACAAGGAACATGATTTTCTCAGTTTCTATGTGGCTGTGACAGTTAAAATTCCAGCCAGAAATTTGATTCTGGGTGTATTATATAGCAGGCAATATGCTAAATAATGAGGAAGGTTCTTTGTTCCATGGTCTGCTTTCCTTTTCTGACAAATTGTGTTAACTCTGAGAGCCTACAACTGGGTATGCTGTTGCTGTGGTCTATTAACTGAATCTAAATACTCACTGAGAATTTCATCTGTGGTTTGTGGTGTGTTTTGATTGCTGCCAGCAGATGGAGTTCCTCCAAGTGATGGGAACAATAAAAAGAGCCTGTGAGGTATCCTTCCCGGCAAGTAAATAGACCAGAATGGATGACTTTCTCATGCTGAGGTCACCTCCTTTGATATCTATTTTCCCAACCTCTAATTGCTTGACTCCCTTTGTAAAATTAGGACACTAATTGCACAGCTGAGAAGAGAGTTAAATGTTCCTAGCAGCGAACACCAGTAAAAGACTCTGGACTCACTAACCACAGAAGTCCCAATGACATGCTTTTTTACTCTATGCAACTAATAGCTAAAACTGTGGAGCTTATTTTTGAAAGACTGAAAATATCTGAAAATAAAATTGACCAACTTATTCAACTTTCCCAGAAGTTGCTGCAGCATACTAAAATTAAAGTAGACTTTAATTTCTCATCTCCAAAACGGGAGAGCCAACAAGGGCAAGGCTTGCAAAATGTGCCTGACTATTGACAACTACGGGCCAAGCTACACATGATGAATGACACTTGAACGGCAAGTGGATTGAGTGGAGGGCAAGTGAACAGGGAGAAATACACTTGCTGTTCAAGTGTCATTCGTCATGTGTAGCTTGGCCCTACAATTGACGTTCCCCTGGAACTCAGCAAGAAGGGCCAATGATCATCTGAAAGCCCTTACAGCTGAGCTTCTTAATAATTTGCATCAGGCACAAAGGGCTCTCCTTAATTTTGGTAGCCCCAGAACTCCTAGTCCTATCTTCTTGTTATGCGAGAAAGAATTCCTAAAATCTAGAGGGTTCTTCCTCATAAGGGTTTTTAATGATTTCATCTTAAACCCTTTGCTACCAAGCTGGCAAAAAGATGCCCCTCTCTGGCATTCATGGCACAAGGGAGCCAGGGTGGTAGAGCTTGGGGCCTTGACTTTCTCTTACAAGTGAATATGGCCCTGGATCATTCCTTTCTTGGGAATTCAATTAAGGAGGAACTACTTAATGCCTTTTGGGCTCTCCTGCCTACTGAACAACTGGCTATCACTATCAGGATCAATTATGTTGTGTGGTTCCTTAACCAGAGTTACGCCATGTTTAATCTGTAGTTGCAAGCCTTTCTCTCCCTCCAGGTCCAGATGTGGTGACCGCGTTTTCCATGGGAGAGGACATTCTTATCTGTCTCTTCAGCCAGTGACCTTGATGAGCTGAGCCTTCCCAGATACAAGTTCTCAGCAGTGTGAACTATGGCAGGAAGCTGGGAACGAAGGGTTTGATGCATTGCAAGTTTTGTTTTGTTCCTCATTCTTAACAAAGCCTCTGTTCATTCAAGTCTATCTAAGGCTTGAAATATGGATACTAGCGTCTTGAATACTGTCTTTCAATAAACCTTTTGGAATCAAGAAACTTCTTGCTTCTTGCAGAGGGGGGAAGGACTGAGTCGAGATAACTGGGATTCCATAGTCTGACAATCATCACCATATTAGGAGTGTTAAGAGATAAGCTCCTGAGAACAAAAGAGGACCTAATACAAGAGGAGTTAAAACTGTCTCCAGTGCCCAATGTACATGAGTATTACTCAGAGGTGACAACTCTCCTGGCTTCTCTTATTCCAAAAGAGGTCAATCTAAGTAATCTAGTGGCTCACCAAAAAAACTTCAGTAGAAGAATCTCGAGAAGAAAGAGCCCATTGACCCCAGAGACCTTAATCTGGATGAGAGTTTTGTTTTGGAGGCCATTCCCCTACATAACAATAGTTGCATTTTTCTGGACACTGATGGCACTCTAAATAAGATAACAGCTGCTGATTGATAATTAAAATTTCTATTGTGGATGCTTTTGGGACCTATCACTTGAGACAATGGAAAGATTAATCCTGCTGTTTCCAGATATACTTAGCATCTTATGTGGAGATTTCAATGTGAGAATAGGGTCTGGCAACTTAGAGGTGAGAGACAGAATAAATGCACATATCACTATGAGCATTTATTTTCTAGAGTGATCAGCAAAGGATAGGGTAATAAATAGACATGGGCACGAACCAAAAAAAAATTAATGAACCAGTGGTTCATGGTTCGGTGCTGATGACGAACCCAACCAGTGAACCAAAACAAACATTTCCCACTGATGACGAACCAGTTCAAGGTTCGTGGTCTGTGGGCATCAGAACAGCTCCTGTTGGACTTATAGAGCCCATATTCACAGGGAGTGTTTAGCAGGTTCTCCTCCAGCCAGCACACAAGTTTCATCAAGATTGTAATAGGGATCTTGGAGTTATACCCTCTCCAATCCAAAGCCCACAGGAAACACTCATTGGATCAAATTAGAGCCACCAGTTGACATTGTCCCAGTGTACAAGGGTTTGGCTGTCAGAACTGCCTATCAAGGTTTACAGAGATGAGATTGGAGTGCTCATGGCTACAGAACCCTCCTCCTCCTCCCCCTGGGTGTCTTCTCCCATGTAACCAATTGTAACCAATTTGCAGCACCATGGTTGGAAGGAAGTCCTGCCAATAAAGGTACAATGGGCTTCAATTCGGGTTTCCAGGGTAACAGAAGGAGTGCAAACAAAGTTCAGGCATTCCTCCAGCTCCGTTTCCAAGGGAATGGATTGATGGTGCCTGACTGTCTGGCTTCATGAACCGCAGGTGAACACAACAAACTGGGCTTCCAACAAATGCTGGTTCATTGGTCATGGTCCCTCACGAACCACCGATTCATGAATGGAAGATTGGGCAGTTTGTGGGTATTTTTGGTTCATAATGCGGTTCATCTCCATGTCTAGTAATAAACAAGTTCATCCTCAAATTGTTTAATCTGCTTTCATTGACCAACCTGCACATTTTGCACGGCATCCCTCTTGATTCCTCAGCATCACCAGGGACTAGTACTGTCATCTGTATTGCCATATCTCCTGCAATATTTAACCTAGTTTCTAATTCTAAGGTCTTAGACCTAATGCTAAGTGACCATTGTCTTTTGCGATTGTCACTTACTGTTAATGCTAAAGTACTAATGAAGCCTGTCCCGGAACTCATTGAGAATAGGTCCCTCTATCCCAGGAGATTTAATTAGTCTGAATAATTATCTAGCACTATATCCCACATTTTGTCATCTGTGGAGATGATCAGACTGAGATTATCTCTCTTACATAACTGCTCAGATGTGATACATTTTTTTGATGAGATCAGTGCTCAGCACAAGGCTCTAGTAAACAATAATAGAACTTTGAAGCTGTTAATACATATGTAAAGCACCTGGTTCAGTCACGAATACAGAGTGTTAAAAAAGAACTTCTCTATACTAGGAGACATGCCAGGTGTACCAGGAAAAGTGCTCAGATAGCCAATTTAAGTAATCTTAGCTCCAGGTACAAATCTTTAATCAAACATAAGAAATTTGAACACGCCAATTTTTTCTGGAGTGAGCTAGAGTACACCGTAATGGAAAGAAATGACTTGCATTTCTGAGAACTGGGTCACATTTAAAAGAAGTCCCTTCCATTCACAGATTGACACATTCATCTCAGGTCACATCTGGTCTTATTTCTATAAAGCCTTCAGATCACAATTCCTCTCATCTGAGGGGACTATAATCTGCCTGCAAACTGCATATCCTGACTTCTCAGAACTCCAGGAACGGAATCTGGTTTCCGAAGCTGAAATCAAGGGACTAATTGCTTTGCTGCCTACTGGAAAATCCCTGGGTGAGGATAGGTTACCACTGGAGCTGTACAAAGACTTCCTGGAGTGGTGGGCCCCAGTATCGGCTAGAGTGTTTACACAGGTCAATAGCTCAGGCTTGATCCCCCCCCCATGGAAGTTGAGTATTATGGTACCTATTTACAAAAAGGGGGATAAATCTAACCCACAAAATTAAAGACCAATAAGCTTACTCGATAGAGCAGCAAAATGATATAGCAAATATTTGCTGACAAAATTGGCAGATTGAGTGGCCAAAGAACAAAAATATTTGCCATGTGGTCTTGGAACCATAGATCATTCCCAAACTCTCTTATCAATTGGTTGATTCTGGCATTAATGGGCCAGCAAAGTCACTTTATGTAGCATTTGTTGACCTGAATGGCTCTTTCAGTTCAATCAATAGGTCCCATTTATGGGCAAAATTGGCCAAACTGAATATAGGTAAGAGGCTGTTATTTCTACTCTGTAAGCTGCATAAAGCTACCTCTGTGCAAATTAGGGTGAGAACCTCTGGATTCCTAACCAACAGTACCCCTATTAATAAAGGGGTGAAGCAGGGCTGCTTGTGGGCTTTGTTATTATTCAATTTATACATGAATGGCATTAACAAGCATTTCTCTGACCCACTGTTCATGTCACTCTCATTGAGACAACAGAAAACCTCAGTCCTGCTTTTTGTGGATGACATGGCCTTAATCTCCTTGACCAAGATGGTTTTGAGGAGAGTAGTGGTCTTTAGGAGGAAGCCAAAAATCTCCTTCTGGATCATCTGTTCCCATGTCTCTATTTCTGCATGTCTACAAACACACATACCTGTGGAATCATGTATGTTGTTAAAATGTTGGCCATCTGGATGGAGTTTTTGGAAGTGAAGCCACCAATGATGGCCATTACTTTCTTCTTCCTGTCACAGTCGTAATTGACACGAGTCGGCTGTTCTCTGAAGAGGAAATCCAGAATGCCTTGAGAGCTTCTCAGTGAGTCGAAAGCATTTTCATAAATGTCTGCTCCCAGTGTGGTGTTGGGTAAGAGTTTGGGATTCTTCTTGATTTCATTAAAGGCAAAAACAAAGGCTAGGATATGCTGATATTGTTTAGTCAAAAACCTGCAATGAGAGTTTTGTGTAGTCTCACACCCCTTTATCATAAGAAACAGTTGAGGCTTCTGTTTTAAAATGCTACTTACGGCAACAGCATATTGTTCAAATACTTTGAGTTGCAATGCTTCCCCCCCACACCTCAAGAAGGAGAATTTTATCTGGTGCTACCCCCTTCCAATTCGGGAATTCAGTCACTGAATATAATTTTAAGCACGATTAAAGTGCAGTGACAAAATAGAGGCCAACAAGATTTTCAGAGCTTAAAATCAGAGCATCCTTCTTCAGACATTGAATGAACACTACAGAATAGTTTCCTTTTAGCAGTTGAGATACTCCCTTAATCTCGGTAACTTCTCTCTCTGAGTCTCAGTGTTCAGAATATGAGGACTGCTTAATGATAGGAATATGGGTGGATTAGTATAAATAGGAAATATATTGGTGGCCATTGCAGAAGAACAAAATGAGAGCCTTGCATGGTGACCACAGGAGGAGAGAAAAGAACCAGAAGATTGGTCCTAGGTCAGGCGTATGAAGGATTATGCTTGACATGGATTCCCTGGCCAAATCAAGGCATAAGCTTCACAGCAGCAGGGTGATTGTCAGGTGATAGATAAGAAGGAACCTCTAAGGGATCTGTGGCCAAGATTCTAACCCCTATACAACACAGGCTCTGATAGGTTATGGAAGTTGTTAAGATCCCTGTGTTTTTTTGATGAATGGGATATTTTTAATCCTGTCTGTTTGTGCTGCCGTCAATTTCCTGGCTTCTCATGATTAAACCTCTGCTTCCATTACAAGTAGCAAAGAGGTGTTGTGACCCTAATCTATGCCATAAAGATCCAATTGCCTTCCTTTTTGGCGCTGCAATTCCTACCATCATCCTGAAGTGGGTGGGCCATGTTAAGACCCCATAGCTTTATTTTGGATGAATTATGCCCTCCTAGACAAACATAGCTTCCAAAGAAGAAGACGTGGTGGTGCTAGTTTGGGGAATGTGTGGCCCACAATGTTTCAGTTCCTTTCATGTTTGGCACTGCAACACTCATGACCATCCTAAAGATGGTGGCCAATTTTGAAATGTCTAGCTTTCTTTTCGTAAGAATTCTGTCTGCTGCCACAGACAGATAGAAGGACATATGAACGGGCAGCCATACTGATTGACAAGTGGATGTTCTTTATGTTATAGGTGACTGTTCATGGAATTTGTGAACAGACTGCATGAAAAATAAAAGAAAATTGTCTGAGACAATAGTTCTAAATGTGTTGTTAGATGGATGATGTTGATTTCATACCTGGAAATCATCAATTTTGAACATGCAGTTTTAAAACAGCCCTTTGCAGTCTGAGACTCCTCCGCCCCGGAATTCTCATGTTTCAGTTACATTAGAACCGTTTAAAAATGTAGATCTTTTAAACATTACAGAGCTACTTACCATCCTCTTGAGGAAATCTCTGGACGTATGGTGAAGTTGAGTAAAAACATTTTAAGGTGTATCGTGGATACAAATTCTCCAATGATTATTTCCTCTCTGAAGCTCTGTTCATGCTCTGGAACCCCTGGCTGCCGACTGGTTATGGATTCTGACCTGTTGCTCGAAGTATAGGGCAGCAATTGCAGAAAGAATAACAGCAGCAACATACCTCTGAGTGCCAGCAAAATATTCCAGCTGTAGGTCTTCATTTCGCCTGTTTGCATTTCTGAGAAACGGAACCACCAGTTGTCTGCCTTGTCACTTTTACTCTTTGTTCCTATGTCGGCTTTTCTTCTCCACTATTGCTCTTGGGTTTATACATCGTTTTGTTTTGTAAACACAGGCTATACACTTTTCAATGCAACATATGCTATTTTTATACGTTACGGTTTCTGCCATATATATATGTAAAATATACAATGGTATTTACTGATGTATAAGCAAAACCCCCACCTGTAATATTTATAGGTAGGAAACGATACAAATTTAAAGAATCAGAAGTTTTATTATCACAAAAGAAGAGACAAATTGTGATTGTTATTTAAAGCCGTGAAGAGGAGAAATTGAAAAAGGAAATCTATAGACAACCATCTGCCCAATACCAGCAGACAACCATCAACTCAGATTTATGATTTTTTTTGCCCCTATGTCTTTTCCCATGTGGGCATAAAGGAAAAAGTAGAAAACCTACATATGCCAGATCCTGCCTGATGCAATTCAGTCTCCCAGATCTCTGAGGTGCAGGTCGCTTTTATAGACTGAATGCAGTATAGCAGAAGCTCTTGAGCTGAATTTGCCTCCTGATTTTCAGTCATCGTTCGCTCACCGTATGTCTACAAAAAGGGAGTTTAATTGTAGTGTTTTTAATAATTATAGGGCAAATGACCTTCCTTCTCAAGGCCTCCTGATTTTCAATGCCACAGTGCACCTTGTTTTTCTCAAAAATTGTCAATGATATTTGTGAGACTTCAACATGGCTGATGCTTTTCTTCAGACCTCTGATGTGGTTCAATTAGCTCTGTTGCTTTCACAAGACATTCAGTTCCATAATCTCAATTTTGGTGACTAGGTTTGTGTTTTATTCCCCTGTCCCCTGACATCAAGTACACCTTGGCCAAGAAGATATAAAAATCAAGCAGCAGTGATTCAATGTTACCCTTATTGATATGCATATATTTCCCTCCTAGACAAACAATAGTTTGATGTGTTTGTTTTAGGTGCAGAAATGGTGTGAAGTTAGTTTTAATCTTCCCTCTTTTTCTGACTCCTGAGCCAATTCACTACCTTCCTTAACCTTTCTCACATATATTATGGTACAGTGCATTATTGAACTCATTCATTGAAAAAAGCCCTCAAAGAGAGGAGATCCATGTTGCTATGTGAAATCAGAATGCACAAAATGTATAAAATGGATAATCCAACTTTCATGAACTCTGGAACAGCTGTCTCTCACACCACAAACTGGAGGCTGGTCTCACAGCTACCCCATAGATACCAGTTGCTAATTCCAACCCATTCCCAGGTTCTGAATTCCTATGACTCAGAGCCAAGCTACAAGAGATGCCTGACACAGGAAGGACACTTGTCAGCTTCCCTCAAGTTTTGATGGGAAGTGTAGGCATCCTGATCTTGCAGCTTGGCTCTCCATTTAATTGGCTCTCCACTGAAGCTGCTCTTCCTTGGACAATCCTCTATCTTCTGCATTTGGTAACTATAAGCCAAACTCTCTTCAGCTTTCCTCACTGTTTTTCTAGTTAGCTGTGTGCATTGTGTGCTATGTGATCTGGAGTATTTTAAATAAAAACCCCTTTTTGATTGAACATCTGCCTGTATATTGAAAGGATTCTCTAGAAGAAGGGATTTTTGTATACATAATTACAAAAGATACCTAAGTTACTCCTCGACTTAGCAGCCACGTAGGCAAGGGGCCATCTTTGCCGCCCCAATGGAGAAAGCAGCAGGACACTGCTCTCTCATCAGGGGCTTGAGCACTGGGGCGGAGCCAAGTGCCTTTAAAGTTAGCTCTGCCCTCCCGACTCCACAGTTTCTCTTTTACTTGGCCCACTCACTCACTCTGTAGCAGTGCAGGTTTAGCCGGTTGCTGATTATCAGGGCCAGGGAGGATTTTTTTCTCTTCTCTGCTATTTGGCTGATGAGGAGAGGTATTACTAGAAATGGTCTCCTTGTGAGTTGGGGGGAATTAGTAGCACAGACAAGGCTATGCGAGAGGGGTAACAAGTGGGGATCTACACTATTTTTACAGGGTCCCCTCCCAAGGAAACTAACGAGACACAGGTGTTCTTCAAATTAAAGACCAGTCTTATTTAAAGAGGAAATTTCACACACACACACACAAGAGGCTAATAAATGATTTGCGCAAGCACACAAGAGTCTTAAGACTTCTGATACATGTTCTTCATGTGTCGGGAGATACAATGTTAGCCAGGAAGGATGTTTTTAAAAGACAAAACTGACAGAGATCATTCCGGAGGGAACGGATTATCTTGCAGCCCTCCACTGCCTCTGGTGTGATGGAATGTCTCCCTTTCTGGAGCCTTTGCTCTGCCATGGCTTGGAAAATTCAAAGTTTTAAGCAGAGAGGGTGGCAGGGCAAAGGCTCCAGAAGGGGAGACAGCCAGCACACCAGAAGCAGTGGAGGGCTGTGAGAGGATCCATCCCCTCCAGAGTGATCTCCACCATCTCTGTCTTTTAAAACTATGCTTCCCGGCTAACATTGTGTTGCCTGGCTCTTGACAAACACTCAACTAGGCAGCTCATGTAGAGAGACTCTATGTAAGGTAGGCCTCACTGGGAGAGTCTGACTGACCCAAAGTCAGCCATCAACTCAACATGGCATCGTTGGGGCTGCACCATGGATCTTAATGAGAGCGTAACATAGAATTAATACTACTTTTTTTCAACATTTATCTCAATGCGTTGGTAACTAGTTCTCTTTAAGCAGGAGGCCTATGTGAGTGCAGGCATGTAATCCTGTAATAGGTACGTGATTAGTAGCAGAAAGAAAGAGTCTCAAAATTGTTGCTGATGTCAATTAAAGGGTTTATTGGAAGGCACTATACATGAAATACCACAAAAGCAAAATGACTCAAATCAAATACATGATACAGTAATAGATGGCTAAAGGGGTGGATATAATACATACCAAGAAGTTGTACATAGCTAGAAAAAATAATATGGAAAAAATACACATTATGTATTTCTCTAATGCAAATAATTTAGAATATGTATGCAGTCAATAAGCAAATAAGGCAGGGATTTGTAGGATCTTTCTTTACCAGTCCTCAGTAGAGGACAAACTGGGTAGTGGAGAGCTAAACCTCAGACTACTATGCACTATGAATATGTCTGGAAATGGTTACCAGAAGATAAGAGCAAGCATACTGCATGTTAGCCATTCACAAGGCCTCTCTCTCTCTCTGTATATATATATACATTCACAAGGCCTCTCTCTCTCTGTATATATATATATATATAAATTTTATTTCACTCCCTACCACACTCCTTCCCTTCTGCTACCCAGTCAAGGATCCAGGAAGATTGGGAAGATTGGGTAGGGGCAGAGGTGTGGATTTAATTTCCTTCATATATACTTTACATTCCCACCCAGCATTAGTGGCCTTATACCTATAACATCTTCCCATATCATCCCATAATAGGCCACCCAAAATGGTGGTTAGTGTGACAGTAGAGCCCTGGCCTTGATAGCTCAAGCAAGTCCAATCTTGCAAACTAAGCCTTGGTTAGTAATTAGATGGGAGATCTCTGAGGAAGACCAGGATTGCAGTGGCAGATAATGGCAAACCACATCAGCCTCTTGATCTGAAAACCTGAGCTGGGGTTGCCATAAGCTATGACTACACTTCCCACCACATGACATTAGAAGTGTTTGGGGGCCTCTCAGCCTCTTGAGGACTGGGGAGAGTGGTGGAAGACGCATACAAGAGCTCTATGGAGGACTCAAGAGAGAGCAAGACAGCATCCTCAAGGCAGGTAGACCCCAAAGAGAAGGATGGTTTCGCAGTCCTCCTGCCTCCTAAACTTTCCTACATTTTCTTTTGATGGGGCCAATACTACACCACACTGATCAAAGGCAAGGGCAGGTGTGAACACAATTCTCCCTCATTGCTGTTTACTTTGCCACACTAAGGCAAAAGACCTATACTCATAATATCTTCAATTATCCCCCAAAATATGCCAAACAAAAATTCAGGTGGGGAGCTATGACAGTTGAAGGTACATTAATTAAGGAAGATAGATGAAATATCTCTTGCTGTTAGTGTTTAGTTCACAGTGTTAAGGCTTCATGCCATCCAATGATTCTGCATCTATATAGATTTTTCCTACTCATTAAGAAGGAGATAGAATAAAGAAAAGGAACTGACTAAACAAATCTTAATGAGCAAAGCTGCAAGTGATTTTCTTCACATGGAGAACACTAGATTTTTCTCACAAGGTTACCTGAGAAGTGAAGTCTGAGTGGTCCTTCCCCTCCCAGGGCGTCCTGCAGGCTGCCTGCTCCTGGGGAGCTGCTCTGGAAGCAGCAGCATCAGTGAAGCTTCAGCCACAGCGACAGTGGAAGAATCTGCAGCAGATCCTTCCACTATCGCTGTGGTTAAAGCTCCACCAACGTGGCCTCTTTCTCCAGAGCAGCTCCCTGGGAGCAGGCAGCCCGCAGGATAACCTGGGAGCAAGTAACAGCTGCCTGCCCCCAAACAAAGCCCTCTTGTGGCTCTTGAGGCAGCGAATCTAAATGAGAGGGGAAGGACCACTCGGACTTCACTTCCCAGGTAACCTTGCAAGAAAAATCTAGTGTTCTCCACATGAAGAAATTCACTTGTAGCTTTGCTCAATGTTAAGTACCAGTTATTTTTTTCCTTCCTAGCTGCTCTCTGGTGTTCAGGTGAGATCTGAATATGATAATGTAGCATTTGGGGAAGAAGATACAAGCCAATAAGCCTCCACTAGAGGCCAAGATGGAGAAGATCTCCACGGCCACCATGTCTTTCCCCTTGGTGCTCAGATAGGTGGGGACAAAGGAGATCCAAACACTGCAGAAGACCAGCATGCTGAAGGTGATCAGCTTGGCTTCATTGAAAGAATCAGGCAATGTCCGTGCTTGGAAGGCCACCGTGAAACTGATGGTGGCCAGAAGACCCATGTAGCCCAGGACTATGTAGAACATGATGTCCGAACCTTCATTGCATTGAATGATAATATGACCCACTTGGGAGTGCATGTCAAACTCTGGGAAGGGGGGTGAAATTGCCAACCACAGCACACAGATACCAGTTTGAATGAAACAACAAAGAATGATGACTGATATGGCCAGTCTCTTCCCCACCCACTTTCTCATACTGTTCCCTGGCTTGGTGGCCATGAATGCTACCACCACAGTGACAGTTTTGGCCAATATGCAAGACACGGCAATGGTGAAGATGATGCCAAACAGAGTTTGCCGGAGGAGGCAGTTCACTGTCCCAGGCTGGCCGATAAATAGGAAGGAGCACAGAAAGCCAAGTAGCAAAGAGGAGAGCAGGACACAGGTGATCCTTCGATTGTTGGCTTTGACGATGGGTGTGTTCCAGTGTGCACCAAAGATCCCCATCACTGTAACTGTGACCACAAAACATAAAACAGCAATAGAAGCCAAGCCTGCTCCCATGGGGTCCTTGTAGGATAAGTAGGTTATGGATTTTGGAACACACTGATCCCTCTTCTGGTTTGGATATTCATCTTCTGGACATCTCTCACATTGGTCTGCATCTGAAATTCATAATTATTACAATCATTTATGAATGTACACCAGTTGTCCATTTTAATAATTCCTAAATCTGCCAGTTGAGCGATGCTGCTAAGAAGGGTTATTAAGAGATTTCTCTTCATTCTGCTTTACTCAGTTTCTCTCGGGAATCTCTCATTGCCATGATGGAAAGATCCTGACCCAGGTTATGTGCAGAAGTCCCTACTACTCTTGCAAGTGAAGTTCTGATTGATTCAACTGAACATAAGGATCGAAGCCTCAAAATTTGAAACATTAGGATGATCTTGGGAATCAAAGACCCAGACATAAAGGTGATTGGGAGCTTCCTCAAGCACACAATCCTTGGAAAACTGAGCCCCTGCTTTTTGCTTTAGATGAGATAGTTTTCTATGGCAGGCAGGAGCTTCCAGCTTGGCGCCAGAAGCCCCCAGTGCAACAGAAAACAATTGCCAGGGCTGAAGTTACAATAGGGCGCATTAATGTCTTTTCAAATTAAACTAATAGAAAAATGGTGTATTGTCGAAGGCTTTCACGGCCAGAGAACGATGGTTGTTGTGGGTTTTCCAGGCAATACATGACCACGGCAATACAGCCCGGAAAACCCACAACAACCATAATAGAAAAATGGTTCTTGTAAAAGATGATAAGAGGAATCTATGACTATATTTAAAGGAAATGAATTTTGCCAAAAGAAAGTCCCCTCCCCATAACAAGCCTACTACTGAGAATCTAAAAGGAAACCTAGTTTAATATCAGTGAAGAACACTCTGTCAATACTGCACACAAAGTTGTTACAGGAGGTTAGTGTAACAGAATTAGTGAAGCCCACACTGGGAACTGCTAGTGTGATGCTTCTTCACACTCCCTTGGAGCTGATTGCTTAGACTGCACCTACTTTGGATGGACTTGGGATGATTTCAAATTCTTTTGCGTAGATGTTACTTTTACTTGCCGTCACTCTTTGACATATATTTTCATAATAGTTTTAGTATTAATTTAGCATTGATTGGTCTTCCATGTGCATTCTGATTAAAGAGGTTTTCTTGTTAAATATAGTTGGGTCTCTAGACTGCATAGATTGTCCGAGGATTTGGCTTGATTACAAAAACGTGATTCATTTGAAAAAGATAAGCGTGAGAATAACATGCTGGATGCTCACTGCCTTCTTCCTCAGTGTATCTTCTCACCAAAGTCAAGAGTTACTCCTGGCTTTCCTCTACTACAGCTGGTGCTTCGACAGAGCCCAGGAGACATCACCCTTGTGTGCTTTCTGGAAGCAATTCTTCGGAAACAGCCACCTCCATCACCAGAGGACACCTGGTATGGAAACTCCAAACATTCTTTGATTGGCAACAGTTCCCATGGCAGCCATTTTGGCCAGGGCAATCATTTTATCATGCAACCCACAACCTGTCCTCAAAAGCCCACAAGTTCCCATGGGCTGAACTATGTCAAGGAACGCTGTCCTAAGTAGATATCTTGTACATACATTTAAAAAGTTGAAACTTTACATCTGTTGGAGGCAGGGCATTGAGGATTCTCCTTGACTCTCCATTTTCCAGTAGGTGGAGATTGACAAATCCTTCAGTCTATCCCTTGCACAGGCAAATTCTAGTAATGGGAGTACGACCAAATTGAAAATGTCTGGAGCTTTTCTCTTGTACCTTGAAATCTTTTTACTTACCCATCTGGGCTGCAATTTTTCCTTCTGGGCATTGAACACAATCGTAGCAACAAACTTGCTTCCCCTCTTGAACAATCCTGCTGTGTCCGGTGGGGCAGCTCTCGACACACGTGCTGCGTGGGACTCTCTAAAGATAAACACAAAGAAGGGGTTGTTGATGGAAATGTGCTGCTTGTCTCTTACAGCTATGATTCTTGATTCCAATTCCTTTGCACAAGAATACATCAGAAATCACATTCTCTCCACTTGTACACATACATACGTTGATAAAAAGATCAAACAATTGATAAGAGAAAGAAAAGGTGCTGGATAAGCAGAGGGACCAAAGTTATGCCGTTAATATACATCACTCCCTACTTCACAAATATCCATAATTGTATATCTTATTCTCTGAATTTTCACTCTATCATCTCAGTATGTATTCCTATTATTAAAAGCCAAAGCAAATGTCCATTCTTCACATTATGGATAGTCATGGGCACGAATGGGAAAAAAAACCAAGCATGCTGTTTGTTGTTTGTTGCTGACGATGAACATGAACAAATGAATGAAAACGAACATGTCCTGCTAATGATGTTTGATGTTTATCGGGACAGAATGGCCTCTGTAGCACTTAGAGAGCCCATATTCACAGGGAATGTGCAGCAGGCTCTCCTCTAGCCATCTGCCAAGTTTTGTCAAGATTGCAATACGGATCGGGGAGTTATACATTCCCAAACCCGACACCCCCAGAGAAATCACTTTTGATCCAATTGGAGCCATCAGTTCACTTCGTTCCCATTTACAAGGGGAGGACTCGAAGAGGGGGTGGGTGGTAAGTGTGGCCACTGGACATGGTGGGCTAGGGAGGCAGCAGTGGGCTGCCTCCCCTCTGGAGGTGGGGGGTCTGGCCGGCAGCTGCTCCCCAGTGGCACCCCCCATGTGCCCGCTCACCTGCAGGCTAGAGTGACACTCCGCTTTTTCCTGTGGACAGGGAGGTGGGTGATGAGTGCGGCTGCTGGGCCTGGTGGGCTTGGAGAGGCAGTAGCGGGCTGTCTCCCCTCTCAGGGTGGGAGGTCTGGCCACTCGCTGGCGGCACCCCCCATGTGCCCTCCCGTCCGCCAGGCCAGAATGACACTCCACACTTTCATGTGGACAGACATGGAGATAGGTGATGAGTGCGGCCACCGTGCCCACCAGCCAGTGCCATTGACAGGGGGTGCCATGCTGCACAACCATATATGGTTCAACAGCTCCTGATCTGCCCCCCATGCCCCCCCAAAAGCAACAGCAGACAACAACTGCCTTCCTGCCTTTGTGGACAGGACGGAATGAGCAGGAAAAGCCGTGGGGAAGGGTCTGTCATGATCTGGCTGTGCCAGGAAGGCCTAGCAAAGCCTCAGAAGCCTGTAAGCTGTGGGAGCAGGTCTCCTTACAATTCTCAGGAGCCCCTGGCTGTTTTAATGCCTTATTGGCCAATCAGAACACAGGGGGCTGGTGCTATAGAAGTCTGGGAGGAAAAAAGCCTGTGTTCTTTCTTCCAGGGGGCAGGCCAGGGGAGGTTTCTGCTAGGGAGAAATGCCCTCAGCCAGGTAGGGTCAGAAGACAGGCCTGACAGCCTTTAGCAGCCAACAGCTCACTGAGACCATGTCTCACACATGCTGGTAGAGGGCAGGCAGGACTCAGTGGCCAATGGTGCATCGTGATGGCATAGAGAACCATGGGGTGAAATGCTGACTAGACAAACTCCTGTGTTTGTGTATGTGCCAGAAGGCAAAACCCCTTTTCCCTTAGTAAGGATATCAGATTCAAGAAACACAGCTGCTAGAACAGGTGAAGTATGCCACCTTCCCTTTTTCACATTGTGCTTTCTCTTTGCTGTGTTATTATAATACTAGCAACAAAGCCCATTGTGGGGAAAAATACAACAGGCTCCAGAAAGGGGAGGGTGGATAAGCAATGGAGACCAAAGAGGGCAATGCCCTCTTTGCAAACCGCTGCACAGGCAAACCACAGAAATCCTGACAGGGGACCTGCCAGAAAAAGAAACTTGCAGAAACTGTGAATTGGCTTTAATAACTGCTGCAGTCTGGAACGTGGGGGATCCCCTCCAAACTGTGGTCACAATTGGCACGTTTGACCCCAGAGAAGAAGGAGACCAATTGGCAATCACCCTTAGCAACCCAGCAGGCTCAAACCACAGCCTGACCATGATTAATTGGCAATAGATTCCCTGGGCACTCACTGGGCAAGACCTTATGCGCCAATGTCCCCCAGATTGGATAGCTGGACTGACAGGCTCCCCCTGTGATGTTCATTCCCCTAGAATCCCCTTTAAGTCAGTAGGAATCCCGACCATTAATACAACCCATATAGAAAGAAACTACACCCTGCTTATAGGACAAAGGAACCCTACCTCTTTGCAATTTGACCCTCTGATCCAAAATATAGAATCTCTGAAAAGAGCTGCTTCTCCCATAGTTGGATCTCATGTCATTAAGACGGATATCCAAGAGCAAGTCTTGATTCAACTCCAGATGTCTATGAAAGAGGTGTAAGTAAGTTTGCTTGGCCTCAACAGTCAATACCTGTCTCACAATTTCAGAATGTGCCCCCTACCTCCACCCCAGCGAGCAAGGTTGGGAAGAATGGGTCAGATTGTGGCAAGGCGCTAACCACCCCTTAAGGGGGAAGTGCGATTTAAAAGATTGGATCGCCCCAGTTGGAGCGGGTGTTTCTCTTACAGACACCCCTAACATAGAGGTCCAGGGGGGGAGTGGCCTGCAGCATCAGAGTGAAGACAGCAAACTCTAGGGCTCCTCTCTAGAGGGAACTGAAACTGCCACGTTGAGGGGGGTTATATACCCCCGATAGACATCTGGAGGGTGTCAAACAGCTGGGGACAAGCCTCTTGATCATTCTGGTCAGTAGCACCTGACAGATCTGATCAGGGGAAAGTCCTATAGCCAAGCATCTGGCAGAAGTCTTCATTGAAGTTGAAACTTGGAATGCCGGAGGAGGAGTGGAACTTTCATTTTCTTGCTGCTTGCTGTCTGAGATGTGATTTACAACTTCCTGTGAACTGTGAGTTTAAAGCCAAGAATTGCCAGAATGATAACACCCTTTTAACTTTTTTGCTCGAGAAAGGATTTAAAAAGGGAGAGGGGGCTACAATATTAGCTACAAGATTAAAAAATATTACTGGACATAATACATCCAGACCAGACAGGCTTCCTTCCCAAAAGACAATTGAGAAATAATATCAGAGTGGCTTTAAATTTATTAGAGTATTATGAGGCTCACCCAGAAAAACAGTTGGCAATGATATTCCTTGATGCAGAGAAAGAGTTCAATAACGTTGGCAATTCTTTATTGAGCAGATGAAATAAATGGACTTTGGAACAGAATTTATAAAAGCTATCGAAGCTATTTATAAGAAACAGAAAGCAAAAATAATTTTGAATGATGACTTTATAGAATCAATCCCAATAGAAAAAGGGACGAGACAAGGCTGTCCACTGTCACCATTAATATTTATTCTGATGCTGGAAATATTAACAAGAGCAATATGAAAGGATATTGCAATAAAAGGAACATCGGTGAGAGGACAGTGATATAAGCTGCAAGCATTTGCAGATGACCTGCTATTTATACTAGAAGAACCAAGGGAATCAATAGAACATTTAATGAAACATCTAAAGGAATATGGAAAGATGGCGGGAATGAAGATCAACTACCAAAAAACAAAAGTGATAACTAAAAATATGACTATACAGCAAAAATAGAATTGACTAGAATGACAGGATTTCAATTGGAAAAGAAAGTAAAATATCTGGGAATACAACTGACCTCGAGATGTAGCTCATTAATGAAAGAAAACTACATGAAGCTCCTACAAGAAATAAAAAGAGACCTAGTGAGATGGAAAGGATTACAACTCTCATTGATGGGAAGGATTGTGATGATTAAAATGAATATATTGCCATGTATTCCTTTTCCAAACTATTCCAATAAATATTAACGTAATTCTTTGACGAACTAAATAAAAACATAAGCACATTTATTTGGCAAGGAAAGAAACTAAGAATTAAGCTGAAAACACTTCAAGGTCTAAAAGAGAACGCAGGCCTGGCTTTACCTGACTGGAGAACTTACTATCAAGTGTGTTGCCTGGTTTGGATGAGAGGGTGGATTTCATTGGAAAATCCAAGACTTTTAGCTCTTGAAGGTCATGACTTACAGTTAGGATGTCATGTATTTATATGGTATGGAAAAGTAACTGGACACAAATACTTTAAAAACCACCTGATAAGAAAATCTCTTATAATGACATGGGAAAGAATTATACCACTAATATATGAGAAAAGCCCACAATGGGTCTCTCCACTAGAAGCATTAACACAGCCAAATGTATTTTCTACGGACAAGGTTGTCAGGTATAAAGAACTTTTAGATGATAAAGGAGTATTAAAAACAAAGAGAATTTACTAAATCAAGGTATTAATTTGGATTGGTGGTCAAGAGCACAAATTGAATGTAGATATAATAAAGACAAGAAATTGGGTGGTTTTTATCTAGAACAAAAAGATTTTGAAAAATTATTATGCAACTCAGATGAAAAATTAAGAAAATGTATCTCTTTTTAATGCAAATGAAAAGGAATGAAGAAGTGGGAAAATGTAAAATTTTATGGATACAGAATCTAGGAAATAAAACTGACTTAACACTATGGAGCAAAATATGGAAAGTGAATGTAAAAATAACCAAATCTTTCGCGTTTAAAGAGAACTTATATAAGACGTTTTACAGGTGGTATCTAACACTGGATAGATTGGCCAAAATGTATAAAAATGTGTCAAATAAATGTTGGAAATGTGGGAAACATACAGGGACATTTTTTCATATGTGGTGGTCCTGTAAGGAAGTGCATAAGTATTGGATAATGGTGCATGACTTGATGCAAACTGTGTTACAAATTTCAGTTACTCTTAAACCAGAGAGTTTTTTTGTTAAATTGTATACCGGACATAAACAAAGAACAGATGCATTTTACTATTCATGTAATAACTGCAGCTAGAATTTTATTTGCGTCCTACTGGAAATGACAAGCAATATCCAAACAGGAGGAACTAATAGAGAAGATAATGGAAACTGCAGAAATGGACAAATTAACTTCTATATTGAATGGACAAGTGG
Organism: Eublepharis macularius; assembly: GCF_028583425.1. Lineage (NCBI taxonomy): Eukaryota > Metazoa > Chordata > Lepidosauria > Squamata > Eublepharidae > Eublepharis > Eublepharis macularius. The sequence goes on from NC_072793.1 coordinate 177,939,591, forward strand.
AAGAAGACTTTTTTACACTTTGGAATCCCTTTTATGAATGGATAAATAATAAATGTACAGAAGTGTATGAATCAGAACTTACAGTTATAATTCTATTGAGATTAATTAGAAGACTTGGAGAACTATAATGTTGATATAAGCCAGCCTACTGAAATTGTACTGAAAACTTTATTACTCCTTTTATCTTATATCTATTTTCTTTTCTTTTTTATCTGGAAAAATAATAAAAAACATAATAATAAAAAATAACATAGGGGTCCTGGCAAATAAACTCTTCTATGCATCCGCTAATGTAGCCAAGCTGGGAGACCCACTGACCCAGTCCCTCACTTTAGTCACTGATGTGGAGCATTCCATTTCATCCCTATTAATTACTTGGGAGCAGTTCATTGAAAAAGATTTCTCCCTACTGACTAAAGGAACCCAGTCCTTGCAGCACAATGTCTCCATGGCAATTGCCTGTACCCAAGCCTAAGCAGTTAACATGGCCACCGCCATGGATATCATTAGAAACTCCCTTAGCGGCATCATCCCCCTCAAAGTGAAGTGGCTCATAAAAGCCAACCTCACCAAGGCGGAAATCCAACTAGAAGACTGGTGGAATCTCGTTAATGCCACTTATGATTCCTACCACCAACAACTGTGCCTCTTTATTGTAACTTTTGCGGTCCAAGAATCCTTTCCCATCTATCCAATTGTTGCCCTTGGCTTGCAAACAAGCACCGGGACCATATTGTACTCAAGGGACCGTAATCGTTGGGCTAGAGCTTCTTCCTCCAGTTGGCAGACCATTAATATTGAAGGCTGCCGGCGCAGAGAAAAACCAGGGTTCATCTGCGACAGTGCTTCGTACCCTAGGCAGTGCGGGGCCCCACTAACCTCTTTTCCCAGAGCACCTAACCTGAGAAACCAAGACGCCACAGTGCTGCACACTGCACCCCCGAGGAGCGACTTGCCTGCCACACCAGTTTTAATGTGTGCCCCTGAAGTTCGGCTGTGCCAAGCTGACCTTGGATGCCTGATGCAAGCCTCGCAGAGCCGTGTGCTTGTTCCCACTGTCTCTCAAGGATTACAATTACCTAAGCAGACTGCAGGTCCGGTCTTCCTTCTCTCCAAAGCCACCGCCATTTCAAGCCGCTGAACCACAACTGGCATTTGTGCCACCTGCCGTATGGACTCTTTGCCAGGGCCTCACAACCTCCATATTGTGGATTACTTGAAGACATTCAGACTCTTGCCTTATTTGTTTAACTGGCCGCCACTTCTGTGCTTTTGGAACCGAGGGAGGGGGTGAGCCACCACCATTTGTGCCTGCCATTGGAGCCGGCTGGCCCAATTAGGCTATTGAGCCTTTGGACTGCTCTTTACTGGAACCACTGAACTCTGAATTATTTTCACTTACGGGGGGGGGGGGAGGGGGGAGATGTACAAACTCTACCCTCCCCAACGTGTACAAGGTTGCAGATTGTCTGCCCCAGTGTTCTCTTATTATTTGTGCGCACTTATTGATTGCTTTGTTATTTACTGCCAGTTATTTGGATTACTTCGTTGAATTTGATTTAGTTAAGTTACAATTGTTTTCATTTGCTTAGAGTTAGAATGTTTTGCTTTTAGCCTAGACACTTGCCTCTATTGATCTCAGACTCCAGTCCACAGAGGGAGACCATGTCCTCGGCACGCTCTTTCTCTCTCTCTCTCTCTTAATTGGAACACATTTTTATTCGGCTACCAAAAAGATTTATGTGTGATGCAGCTTTCCAAATTGCCCTTTTGTGCTTATAATGACAGATGATAGCTCCATTCCTAATCCTCAGTCCTGCTCCCTCTTTCCTTGATGCTGACCCAAGCCTTGAGCCTGGCTCCAGCCGGGAGCACCCGAAAACTGCCCCGCACTGCAGTGCTGTTTTCGAGGGGGGAATTGTAAGCAGTCAGCCTGGCCTTCGCCAGTTGTACAGCAGTTTTCATATAACTGCGTGTGATATTAAAAGTGTACAAGCCTCTGGATTTTAAAATGGATACTGTACAGCCCCCAGAGAGCCTCTGCCATTGCTACATCCCGCCCGGGAAAACCAGGCATGCAAGGAATGCTGCCCTGGAATGCGGAGTGATTGCGGCTTGATTGGATTTACTGCCATCCCGGTCCCACCAGTGCCCAGAGCAACAAAGGCCTCACAGTCACCCTCACTTAGCACATTCCTTTCCCTCCTTCTGTGATGAGATCTTCTGTCCGTGATTAAGGAGCTAATCAAATGACATTCATAAGTATAGACAGCCGTTCCTGGCACAATGCATTCCCTTCCTAAAAACACTTAACCTAGCTCCAGTGTACTTCATCAGAAAACCATCCTTTTGTGCAGTGCTAGAAGTAGGTTTGCATCTGCATTCACACACCCTGGCAGCTATCAATCAAAGTACTCAAGCCTTTTGTCTAGCCCAGGAACTGACCATTGGAGTCTTTGTCCTAACTGCTAGGAGGACTCTCCTCCACCTCAGGGCACATTTCACCTATAAAGGTAGAGCTCTGGCCCCATTGAAATCGAACACGTTTCCAGATCCACAAGCACTGTTCCCTTGAGGTTTGCTCTAAGCTTCTTGCTCTCTTGGCCAAGGATGCTGGACATTTGAAGCTTATCTCTCCTCACCGCAGACTGGACTACTCTCCAGGATAGGCAGATATACTTACTCCCTCTCTCTATTCCCAATCTCTGGCTAAATTTCCTAGGACTTTCTCTCTCTCTCTCTCTCTCTCTCTCTCTCTCTCTCTCTCTCTCTCTCTCTCTCTCTCTCTCTCTCTCTGTAATCATTTCCCCCAGTAATGTGCATGTATGTGCATAAAGTTATTGTGTTCAATAAAAGTTATTGTTTGATATTAAGCACCAGACTCGCTTGTTCTATTGTTGGAAGGGACCTGGTATACAAAAGTGTCAGATCCCATTTACGGCCTCTCATATAGCCATCTTCCTTGCTTCCTAATTCCCCCATAAATCATATTTATTGCAAGGAGACAACCTTCAGTAACAGTTTAGGTGATCCAGAGTAAAAGTCTGGTGCTGGAATGGAGAATCTAAAGCAGAAAAATAATGGAGCATCATTCCATGCCTTTGGTGTATACCTAAAATGGCTGCAGAGCAGACAGGGGGATGCAAATTTTGAAATTTGTGATCCATAATCCTTAATTTGATGGTTCTTAAAATATATAATTCATCACATAAAAGAAAGGAAACCACTGCAATTGCAAGCGTTTGCAGTTTGTGGATAAATATAGACAACCAACTGATGCTATGCTGATCTTTCATCAAATAAAATAATAAACTCCTGGATTCAAATCTAAAATGAATTTTTAGCCAATACCTAAAAGCCGTAATCCAATCCCCTAAAGTATATAAATATAAGACTAAGGCCACATTGGCCAATGATGATATCTGACTACAATGCTTGCTATTTTATAGCTTCAGAGAAGAGGAATTGGCTACAGCTTTGGAGGACATCTGTAGGATTAGATTTCCAAGGATTTAGGAAGGAACAAAAAGGTTCTCCTCTATTCTAAAGAAGTGTCATAAATTTAAATAATATCTTCCATACCTGCTGAAATCTATGATTCCATATCAGCAGATTTCTATTAATCATGAACTCTTCACCTGCAGTTGCCTTAGATACCTCCTGACCAACTTTGATTTTTTGGAAAGTTTGATTTGGGAATGTGACCAAGTTCTCAATATCGTAGCCAGCTGCCAGGTCCCCATTTTCATCAAAAAAGATTTCATCTCCAGCACAATTGTTAAAGCGAACTTTTCTCAAAAATGAACAAAGCTAGGTTGGGAGAGAAACAGTTTACGTATGTAAAAAATGCAGCGGGATATAAATGAATATACCTTTCTGGAACTTGCTGACATGGAGCAACTTGTTCTGTAATACTGATTTGCAATTATATTAATACTATGAAATATAAATTAACTTGATTTTTGTATTGTCAAAGGCTTTCACGGCCGGAGAACGATGGTTGTTGTGGGTTTTCTGGGCTGTACTGCCGTGGTCTTGGCATTGTAGTTCCTGACGTTTCGCCAGCAGCTGTGGCTGGCATCTTCAGAGGTGTAGCACCAAAAGACAGAGATCTCTCAGTGTCACAGTGTGGAAAAGATGTTGTGTAAGTACTTACACAAAAACTCCAATCACCACCCCCGACAGAAAAGAGGCATAATGACAACATTAGTGGATCGTGCAAGACGGAGCTGCACTTTCTCAATGAGGAAATTAATCATCTAAACCATGCACTTTAGGCAAATGGCTACTCCAGAAATGAAATCCGAAGAGCAATCAAACCCAGGATGAATCAAACAACCAAGGAAAAACAGTCTCCTACAGGAAAAGTGTTTTTGCCATAAATCAAAGGAATTACTGATCAGATGGGAAAGCTTATGAAAAAGCATAACGTTTAAGCAGTATTCAGACCCACTCGAAAAATACAACAGATGCTACGATCAGCAAAAGACAGTAGAGACCCCCTCACCTCTGCAGGAGTATACCGTATACCCTGCAACTGTGGACAAGTTTACTTCGGGACCACAAAGTGTAGCATCCAGGCAAGAATAAAAGAAAAATCAGCAGTGGCTGAACATAGCCTTACTCAAACAGGGCACAGTATCTTATTCCAGGACACCAAAATACTGGACAACACTTCCAATTACTTTGTCAGACTGCACAGGGAAGCCATTGAAATTCACAAGCATAAGCAAAACTTCAATAGGAAAGAAGAAACCTTAAGAATGAACAGAGCATGGTTTCCAGTTCTGAAAAACACCAGGCTAACAAAACACTCTATACCCGACAATAGCCCTGCAGAGAAGATTAGCACATCAAGCACCAATCCATATGCAAAAGAACCTCCTCAGGATACAGTGAAGCCTCCCGCCATTAGCATTCCACACCCTGGGAAACTCTTACAGGATGACTCAGCTCAACCCCACCCCTCCTGAGTAGATATAAATGACCTGCCAACATCTTTTCCACACTGTGACACTGAGAGATCTCTGTCTTTTGGTGCTACACCTCTGAAGATGCCAGCCACAGCTGCTGGCGAAACATCAGGAACTACAATGCCAAGACCACGGCAGTACAGCCCAGAAAACCCACAACAACCAACTTGATTTTTAATTAGATCAAAATGTTAAATTAAAAAGGTAACGATATATATTGTCGAAGGCTTTCACGGCCGGAGAACGATGGTTGTTGTGGGTTTTCCGGGCTGTATTGCCGTGGTCTTGGCATTGTAGTTCCTGACGTTTCGCGAGCAGCTGTGACTGGCATCTTCAGAGGTGTAGCACTGAAAGACGGGGATCTCTCAGTGTCAAACAGTGGAGGAGAATTTGCCTAGGGAGGTGGTGAGCTCCCCTTGGCTGGCAGTTTTCAAGAAGAGGCTGGATGAATACTTGTCAGAGATGCTTTAGGCTGATCCTGCACTGGGCAAGGGGTTGGACTAGATGGTCTGTATGGCCCCTTCCAACTCTATGATTCTATGATTCTATGATTCTATGATTTATATCTACTCAGAAAGGTGGGTTGGGTTTTGTCATCCTGTAAGGGTTTCTCAGGGTGTGAAATGCTAATGGAGTGCTAATGCTTCACTGTATCCTGAGGAGGTTCTATTGCATATGGATTGGTGCTTGATATGCTAATCTTCTCTGCAGGGCTATTGTGGGTTGTAGAGTCTTTTGTTAGCCTGGTGTTTTTCAGAACTGGAAACCATGCTCTATTCATTCTTAAAGTCTCTTCTTTCCTGTTGAAGTTTTGCTTATGCTTGTGAATTTCAATGGCTTCCCTGTGCAATCTGACAAAGTAGTTTGGAAGTGTTGTCCAGTATTTTGGTGTCCTGGAATAGCCTAACTCAAACAAGACACAGTATCTTATTCCAGGAAAGATGAGACTTTAAGAATGAATAGAGCATGGTTTCCAGTTCTGAAAAACACCAGGCTAACAAAAGCCCTGCAGAGAAGATTAGCACATCAAGCACCAATCCATATGCAAAAGAACCTCCTCAGGATACAGTGAAGCCTCACTCCATTAGCTTTCCACACCCTGGGAAACTCTTACAGGATGACTCAGCTCAACCCCACCCCTCCTGAGTAGATATAAATAACCTGCAAACATCTCTTCCACAGTTTGACACTGAGAGACCCCTGTCTTTCTGTGCTACACCTAAAAATTTAACCTTCTTTAAGAGAATAAAAGCATACCATTATAGTTAAGGGTGTATGGAATTTCCAGGGTACGCCCCCTCATAGATCAGACATCCTAATTGAGAATCAGGATCTACCATTTGACTCCCCGAACATTAAATTCCATCAGAATCACAACCCAAGTATTCATTATTTGAATAAGAGCATTTGAGTTGCTCATGCATGACTGGTGCCATCTTGGATATATATACGCTATATATGCATCTGATGAAGAGAACTGTGATTCTCAAAAGCTTATGCTACAATAAAGTTGGTCACTCGAAATGGTGAACAAAATCAGTCTTATAATTATCCCCTCGATACAGCTGGGGAGCTGGGGCTGAGAGGAGTGGCTTACCCAAGGCCTCCTGCAGAGCTCATGGCAGTAGGAAATTTGAACCAGCAGAGTACTGATTCACAGCATGATCACTTAATCGCTATGCTACAGCAGCTGTCATAATGGATGAACTGTGACAAAAAGAAAAGTGACTGACCTGCCATGGCTGTGCATACAGCAGACCACCTTCCTCCATCACTCTCTGCTGGGTTTTTGATGAATACATGGCATGGAGTGCATGTGCCACAGCATAGACAGCATTGTAGATGCCATAGCTCTGACCAGACATTCTTGTTTCAAACATGGCTCCGGGAAGGCTCTTGAGCTTCTCCCCTCCAGTACAGTTTTTGTCTTGGGGCCCATAAAGGTTATAGAGTGGTAGTGAACAGCGAAATATGTATAACCAAAACTGCTGAATGAAATAAACCTTAGACTGGTACGGATTTAGGGTCTCAGTGAAGTCCTGAAATCCTGGTACTTTATTCGTGTGCAGTGCAAAGGACAAACTCCCATTGAGGGATGTTGGTGTCATTTTACTCCCAGGGAAAATAGATGTGACATCCCATTGAGAAGTTATAATCCAAACCCGCTCTATTGGCAGCCCCAGACGAATTTCATAATCTTGTAGAATTATTCTTAAACCTTCCATAGACTGATCATTCCCATAGACAAGAATGACATTGACTTTGCTAACCCAGATCTTTAGAGCTATCTGCCCCAAGATTTCACCAAGATATATATTTCCCATGTAACTTTTCTCTGCTGGAATAATTTCTTTAAAAGCAATGCAAATATTACTCTGGAAAAACCTTGGTACCAAGTTTCGAAGGAACATTTCTCCACTGTCATCATCTGATATGAGGAGGCCAATCCAATTCCATCCAAAATGCTTCAGGAGATGAACAATCCCAACACATTGAGGCGTTTCACTTGGAACCATCCGGAATAAATAAGGGAACTGAGTTTTATCATTCATTGTAGGGTCAAAGGAACCATAAGTGACCTAAGATGAAAGATCATGACTTTATGAGAGCTGACAAAGATCTTCATTTATTGTAATTAATACACATCTTCCTCCAAATACATTTGAATATGTATAAGTCAAAATGTTCCATTTGGATATCTAAGAAATGTTTTACTTAGTTATGATCCTTATCATCTAAAAGTTCTAATGATGCTATCAAGGCAGGTCAATGAAGAACCGCAATTGTTCATGGCTCCTTCAGGGCTAGGGCAAAGAATGGCCATGGATAACATGGACTTAGGCGAAGATATTGGCCTATCATTCCAGCCATCACGAATTGACCACAGGATCCTGAACAGTGGAATAAACTTAGCTACCTGAGAGAGACAGCTTAATGGAGAGGATTTCTGTAGCTATGTCTATATTCTTTCATCTTCCCAAATATACATACCTGTGGAATCTTGTATGTAGTTAAAATGTTGGCCATCTGGATGGAGTTTTGGGAGGTGAAGCCACCAATGATGGCCATTAGTTTCTTCTTCCTGTCACAGTCATAATTGACACGAGCTTTTCTTCCTCTGAAGAGGATACTCAGAATGCCTTGAGAGCTTCGCAGCGAGTTGAAAGCATTATCATAGATTTTTTATTCCAGTGTGGTGTTGGGTAAGAGTCTGGAAGTCTTCTTGACTTCATTAATGGCAAAAACAAATGCTAGGGTATGCTGATATTGTTTTGTTATTAACTTGCAATGAGAGTTTTGTGTAGTCTATCAGGCCTGTATCATAAGAAGCAATTGTGGCTTTTCCTCTAAAATGCTTGTTATGGAAAGAATACTCACAGGTTATTGTTCAGCTCCTGCTAGAGCTGCCACCCTTTTTCCCCCCTCAAGAATTTGAACTGGCTCTACTCACTCCAAGCAGGAATTCAGTCATTGATGGAAAACTCCATTTACAATTTATTTGCCTTTTAGCACTTGAGATGCTACTTTAATCTCAGTTACATCTCTGAGTCTCACTACTCTGAATATGAGGACTGATTAAAGATAGGAATGTTGATGGATCGAGATAAATAAGAAATATATTGATGGCCATTGCAGAAGAACAAAGTGGGAGCCTTGTATGGTGACCTCGGGAAGAGAGAAAAGGACCAGAGGACTGCTCACAGATCGGGGGTATGAAGGATTCCGCCTGACATGAATTCCCTGGCCCAATCAAGGCACAAGCAGCGCAGTAGCAACTCTCCCAAATTGTGGCTGATTGTCCGGTGAGGGATTAAAAAGAACTTCTAAGGGATCTGCTGCTTTCTTTTTGCACACAGGATTCTGGTACCAGGAGTTTAGCAGAAGAACTGCCCTGCAGACACTGGCATGTGCAAATATTGGTACCCTGAAAACTGGGGAAAGTTGCATTATTCATTCTACTCACATTTGTGATGTGCTGAGAAACTTCAGTTTCTCCACTAGGTGATTGTCTTTTCTCCAACCAAATTTTACGGAGAAAAAAAATGATTTGAGGAGGGTCTGGAAATGCTTGTTTTGAAATGTTTCCAACTATAGGCACTGGCATCCGGATGGTCATGTGAATGTTAGTGCCAGATGAGAAGGGAATTCAAATATCACAGCTCAATTGTCATTACCAGAAACTGCCCCCAATGGAAGCAAAAGTTGTCTCTGGCAGGCATAACTCTCTGCAATCATGTCCCAGATGGTGATTGAAGTTGCATTTCCAAGAATAAAGGGAATCATGACACCCTGGCCCAGACAAAAGGCAGCTGACAGTCAAGTGAGGGATTAAAAAGAGCCTCTAAGGGATCTGCCGCTTTGTTTCTTCTCACAGGATTGTGGCACTGTGAGTTTAGCAGATGAACTGCCCTACAGACAGTAACAGGCACAATACTGGTACCCTGAAAACTGGGGGAAATTACTGAGAAATTTCAATTTCTCTGCTGGGTGATTGCCTTTTCTCCAACCAAATTTTATGAAGAAAAAAAATTATTTGTTTTTTTTTTAAATAAATTTTTATTGGATTAGATATCATTTTGTTTCATATTACAATCAATTTCTCTATTTCCCAGTTCTAACCCCCTCCCTTTCCCCCCCCCCCTTTTTGTTGACTTCCAACAGTTTTCCAACCCTTTGTCCCTTTTCCCTTACTCATTTTAAATTTATTCTGTCTAACAAACGTACTTTCACTTTCTTCTAAGCTTATCTATATAACACCATATTCTTTCTATTCTCTTACTTACTTATTTTAACAACTAAATAATAATAGGAATAGTAACTAAGTAATATCTTTCTTTTAGTAATAATTCTTTAACTATTTTTAATACTCTGTACTCTATCTTTTAGTCCCTTCTTCCATATTAGACAAACAATTTGTCCCATTTTGCATAATTTCAAATATTTCTATAAACAATACATTCATATAAATCAACCAATTTAACTTATGCTCTGTATATTACTTTGTCTACATATCTTATCTTCATTCTGCTTTAATTATATTATTATTTTGCTTTGATTATGCAACTATACAACTATCATCAAAAGTCGTCAACCAATTTGACCCCTATATATCTTCAAACCAACTCATTCAATTTAGTACATTGTACAATTACCAGAAATAATATTAATTAGTCTATCCTTATACTTAATTATTTTCTATCATTATTCTATATATAATAGTCTAATAAAATAACTGCTTAGAAATTCACATTTACCTCTCCACCCCCCGGTAAAGTCACCCCCCTCTGCATTTTATTATATTTTAATAGTTCTCAAACTGCCACAGTTCTCCTCCCACCTCCCATTTCTTCACTAGATATTGTTTCAGCTTCTCCCAGTCTGTGTTAAACTGTCCTGGATCAAGGTTTCTCAGTTTTCTTGTCATTTTGTCCATTTCCGCCATATACAGCAATTTGTATATCCAGTCCTCGATAGTTGGCACTTCTTGTACTTTCCATTTTTGCGCATACAAAAGTCTAGCTGCTGCTGTCATGTAAAATAACAATGTCCTTTGTTGAGCTGGAATGTCCTCCATTCCCAAATTCAGTAGCAGGAGTTCTGGGTTCTTATTAATTTGAAATTGTAAAATCTCACTTATTACTCTTATAATTTCCCCCCAGTACTGCCTAGCTACCTTGCACGTCCACCACATGTGATACAGGGATCCCTCATGTTTTTTACATTTCCAGCATTTATTAGACGTGTTCAAATTCCCTAGCGCTATCTTCTTTGGTGTCATGTACCAACGATAAATCATTTTATAAATGTTCTCTTTAATATTAGTACATGTAGTAGTCTTCATTGTATTCTTCCACAAGTATTCCCACACCTCCATTGTTATTTCTTTGTTAAAATTTATGGCCCACTTCACCATTTGTACTTTAACTATTTCATCTTCAGTATACCATTTCAGCAGTACTTTGTATACCTTGGAAATTTCCTTCTTATCCTCTTGTAAAAGTGTCTGCTCTAATTCCGAATTCTCCATTCTTATCCCTCCCTTTGCACAGTCTGAATTGTAGAGATCTCTGATCTGTCTATACTGAAACCAATCATAGTTTGGAGATAACTCGTCCTGTCTTTATTTTAAGTTTAGAAGATTCTATTCGGGTTATCTCCTTGTATGTTAAACACTGTTGCTCATTATCGACAGTTCTCGGATCTATTATTTCATATGGAACCACCCATAGGGGGGTTCCTTCTTGTAAATAGTCTCTGTACTTCTTCCAAGTTATATATAAGCTTCTCCGTATGTAATGGTGTAAAAACATAGAGTTCACTTTTACTTTATCATACCATAAATATGCGTGCTATCTGAATATTTTTTTATATCCTTCTAGGGCCAGTAATTTCCGGTTTGGGATTCATGGAGGTCTGACGCAGCTCCATTTGCGGAGCTGACCGGACTGCCGTTTTAAGCGGCCGGCGGGGGCAATTCAGCCCGCGGCCGACTGTTCTCAGGCGGAGAACAGGCAAAGAACGCTCAAGACCTCAGGGCACGTTGATCTCGGGTGAGGGGGGTCCTGCGCAACGGACCCTCTCCCGACCCTTGAAGTCCCACCCTGTGACAGGTCAGCTACTATCTCTGCGGCAGTTTTGGGGCCAATGCGGTTGGCATAAGACCTGCATACCCAAGCTTCAACAGGGGAAAGAAGAGCGGAGGGGAAATTAAGATTGAAACAGTGATTACAACCCAAGGAAAGTGGATGAGAAGGTAAAGATCACTATCTTCTGAAATGGGACAGATTGTTAAAAGCAAAGAAGAATAAAAGTAGATTTTTAAACTGCAACAGACTAACTATAAGGAGGGGAAGACTCGGCAAGAGTTGTATTAGAAAAAGGACTAAGTTTAAAGAAGTTATTGTTTTGAATACTTGCGGTTACGGAGCTGTGAGAAAATTTTACCATCGCGAGAGCTACTGTGGGAAGTCAGGAAACAGGAAGTACGTAATAACAATAGAGTTGCTGAAGAGAAGCGGCTCCTGCTGGAGGGCAGGAAGAAGGGAATCGCCATCTTTGAAAGGGGAAGAACCGCGGCTTCAGCGGAAGAGGAAGTAAGCCATTTTGGATTACAAAAATCATAGAGGAACCATAGAGAAAAGACGCCCGACATTTTGGATTCTTTAAAAGTTTTTTTCGAAAAGGCCGGGACATTTAAACTAAAAGGACACTAAATTAAATGCCACGGAGTTAAGGAAGAGAGCGGACTCGTGGGAGCGAGCTAAAGCAAGCCCCATGATGTCGAAAAAAGAGTGGCAATCGGCAATAGAAAATTTGGACAAAAAACTTTTAGAAGTGATTAAAGAACTTAAGGACATGAAACCGGAGCTGATCAAAGAGGTTAAACAGACAGTGAAAAGTGAGCTTGCAGAAGTGAAGAAAGGTATGGAAACAATGCAAAATGAATTGCAAGGAACACAGCAGAGAGTTAAAGCAGTGGAAGGCACGGTGGAGAATCTAGCTGATACGCAACAAACGGAGATGAGGCTGATGAGGGGAAGAATGGCGGTTGCGGAAAGCAAACACATGGAGAAGCAGCTGAGATTTCGCGGCTTGCCGGAAGTGGAAGGAAAGACAGCGCAAGAACAGATCACTGAGGTGTTAGCTGAATACCTGGGAAAGGAGGAGGAGGAAGTTGTGGCTATCCTAGACGTGGTATATCGTGTAAACTCAAGAATTGTGACCCAGAGGAAATTACCAAGAGACGTGATTGTGCAGTTCACGACTTGAAACATGAAAGAGAAGATTGTGACTAAAGAGTTTCAAGATCCATTGGAGATTGATGGCAAGACGATTATCATCATGAAGGAATTACCCAGATCGGTGTTACTAGATCGGAAAAAATATAAAGCTTTAATTCAGATTCTGAAGGACATGAAAATAAGGTACTGATGGGAATTACCAGAAGGGGTGTCCTTTGAATTTGGAGGAGCAAAAAAGCGTATCAGATCTGAACTAGAGATGGAGCGGTTTATAAGGGACAATGAAAAGGACTTACCAGCAACAAGATTATGATTATGGAGTGTAAAGTTTTATCTTGGAATGTAAATGGACTTAATTCACCGAATAAGAGAAAAAGCATTTTCCACTGGCTATTAAAACAAAAATGTGATATTGTATGTTTGCAAGAGACTCATATTCGAAAACAGGACGTAAAGTATTTAAAATCGAAAAAATTGGGTAATGATTTTGTAGCGGCCTCTAATAAGAAAAAAAGAAGAGTGGTGTTGTATATAAAAGAGGAGCTGCAGCCAAAGCTTGTAATGAAGGATGTGGAAGCCAGATTTATAGCAGTGGAATGTATATGGAACTTAAAGAGAGTGCTGGTAATTGGAATTTATGCACCTAACGGAGCAAAAGAAAGCTTCTTTGAGGATTTGAGGAAGCAACTAGATGAACTTTCATATGACCAGATAATCCTTGCTGGAGATTTCAATGGAGTGACAAATTTGGAATTAGATAAAAAATCAGCAACTGCACAAAAGAAAAGAGGACTACTACCAAAGTTGTTTTTTGAATTGACACAACAAGAAACTTTAGATGTATGGAGAAGACAAAACCCTAAAAGTAGACAATTTACGTTTTTCTCTGCAAGACATTCTACACTATCGAGAATTGATATGATCTGGGCCTCAAAAGACTTAGCGTTATGGACTAAGGAGGTGGAAATAATGCCGATGGTAGGCTCGGATCATAACCCAATTATGTGGAAGTTGGGAAAAAGGAGTAAAAGGAAAGGATGGAGAATAAATGAGGATTTGTTACAAGAGGGAGAGAATATGGAGATGCTGAGAAGAGAGACAAAGTTCTTCATACAATACAACATGAATAGAGAAGTACCAACCAATAAGGTTTGGGACACCTATAAGGCAGTAATCAGGGGCATACTAATGGACTTAAATGGAAGAGTCAGAAAAAAGAAAGAGGAGAAGAGACAGGAGATTATGGAGAAAATAAAAGCCAAAGAAATACAGTTAAAGAAAAGACCAGGGAAAAAGAAAATTTATCAGGACATTAAAATACTTCAAGAACAGCTGACAGCAATGAATAATAAAGAACTGGAGTGGAATCTTAAAAGATTGAACCAAAAAGCGTTTGAAGGTGCAAACAGACCTGGGAAATATTTGGCATGGCAATTGAAAAAGAGAAAGGAGAAGAAAACAATAAACAAAATTTGTGAGGATAACAAAACGTATTTGGAACAAACAGCCATTAGTAGAGCCTTTTATAAATTTTATGCTAAATTGTATAATAAGAAAGAGGTGAATAAAGACTCAATAGCAGCATATTTGGAGAAAATGAAGCTCCCAGTAATTTCGGAAGCTTGGAGAGACAAATTGAATAATGAAGTAACGGATGAAGAAATAAGAAAGGCAATACAGTCAACAAATCTGGGAAAGGCGCCAGGGCCAGATGGACTTACAGCTAAATTTTATAAGGTAATGGCCAATGAGCTGGCACCATTCCTAAAAGAGGTGATCAATGGTGTTTTAAAGGATCAACGGATCCCAGATACCTGGAATGAAGCTAACATATCATTGATCCCCAAAGAGGGGCAAGACCTGACTAATGTGAAAAATTACAGACCTATATCGTTACTTAATAATGACTATAAAATCTTTTCGAAGATACTGGCGGAAAGAATGAAGGGATGGCTTTCGGAAGTTATTGAGGAGGAACAAGCAGGTTTTTTGCCAAACAGACAAATCGGAGACAACTTAAGGACAGTGATAAATGCTATTGAATACTATGATAAGCGTTGTGATAAAGAGGTTGGTTTCTTCTTTGTTGATGCTGAAAAAGCGTTTGATAATTTGAACTGGGACTTTATGTTTGCCACTATGGAAAAGCTACAAATGGGCGAAAGATTCATAAGAGCAGTTAAAGAAATTTATAGAGACCAGAATGCAGCAATTGTGGTGAATGACGAGGTTACCAAGAAAATGACTATAGGTAAAGGAACAAGACAAGGTTGCCCGTTGTCTCCGCTGTTATTTATTCTGGTATTGGAGATTCTGATGATACAAATACGACAAGATGAAGAAATTCGCGGAATAAAATTAAAGGACTTTTCATATAAGGTCAGAGCATTTGTGGATGATATAATGTTAATTGTGGAAGATCCAACGGAGAACATGCCAAAAGTGATAGAGAAGATCAAGGAGTTTGGAGATTTGGCAGGGTTTTATATTAATAAAAAGAAGTCAAAGATATTATGTAAAAATATGACTAAGCAAAAACAACAATTGTTAATGGAAATAACAGACTGTGAAGTAACAAGTAAGGTGAAATACTTGGGAATTGAACTGACTGCAAAGAACATAGATCTATTTAAAAACAACTATGAAAAACTATGGACTCAGATAGAGCAAGATTTGATTAAATGGAATAGATTGAACTTGTCATGGTTGGGAAGGATTGCAGTAGTTAAGATGAATGTGTTACCAAGAGTAATGTTTTTGCTACAGACAATACCAATTATCTGAGATTCCAAGCAGTTTGAAAAATGGCAGAGAAAAATATCAGACTTTGTTTGGGCAGGCAAGAAGCCTCGAGTGAAAATGAAAGTTTTACAAGATGCAAAAGAAAGAGGCAGAATGCAACTGCCCAATCTAAGACTTTACTATGATGCAATTTGTTTAGTGTGGCTGAAAGATTGGATGACGTTGAAAAAAAAATTATTTGTTGATGGCTTGGAAATACTTGTTTTGAAATGCTTTCAACTATAGCCGGGGCCATCACAATTGGCCACTAGCATCCAGAAGGTCATGTGAATTCTCGTGCCAGATGAGAAGGGAATCGAAATATCAGGGTCCATGGGATCAGACATCAATCCCAAATGTTAGAAGAGACCTTATCAACTCTCTCCTGGTGGCAGCTAGGAGTGCAATAGCAACCAAATGGAAAGACCAATCTCCACCTACTACAGAACTTTGGTTTACAAAAATCTGGAACCATTTGGTAATGGAAAAAATAACTGACAATCTACATCAGACGGAATATCAAACTTTGGGATCAAACTTCTGGGAAAAATGGATCCCATTTTACGAATTCAGAGAAGCAAGAGATTTGCAACCTCCCTCTTCACACCACTCATTGTTGATGTATTAATGTTGAAGCACTGTGTTAATATTTGTAAATGCAATGTATTATATTGGTTTGTTGTTTGATTATTGTTACAGTTCTAAAATTGAATAAAAATATATATTTTTTTAAAAAAAAGAAATATCAGGGTCCAAATTTTATCACCTGAACCTCCCCCCCCCCCCAATGGAAGCAAATGTTGTCCCTGGCAGGCATAACTCTCACGCATCATGTCTTGGATGCTGACGGGAGTTGCATTTCCAACAATAAAGGGAATCAAGACACCCTGGCCCAGATTATCCTCAATACGCCTCGATGCAATGGAAGTAACTATTCTCTTTATCACACGGCTCAAATAAAACGAGGGGTTATAAAATTTGCCCACAGCTTCAGATTGATGGTTGCAGTGCCAAAAATGAAGGAAGCCAGAAGATCTTTGCCCAGGTTATTGCGATAATGCCCCTCCCTTGCAGTTTCCCATTGAATATCAGGTACTTCATTTGTGCCAGGCATAATGCACCAGAACATAAAGACAGGGGATTCAAGATTTGCCACCATCTTTAGGATGATCAAAGGACTTGTTGAAATGAATGGAACTGCATAACACATCAGACCACGAAGCTTGGGGTTTTAGATGAAGGGAATGACACCACGGGCCCTCCATTTTTACCTCTTAACATCCCTATGAAGTAGGACAGGCTTAGAGTATGTGACTGGGACAGGCTTTGATAGGTCATGGAAGTTATTAAGACACCCCATTTGGAGATGTGTAGATTTATTTTCAGAAGATTTATGCCTGCTGCAGATAGATGGATGGACATATGAACAGACGACCACACAGATTGACAGGTGCATGGTTCCTTATGTTATTATAGTTTACTATTCATGGTGTTAAACATATTATTTTCTTTCATTCTTGGAAATCACCATTTGATGAGGAAATTAGCAAGAGCTGAACATGAAGTAGCCCATCCCAGTTAGAGACTCCTATGCTGTACAAACCCACATGTCAATTACAACTTCATGCACACCTTTTAAACAATAAAGAGCTACTTACCATCCTACTGAGCCATATCTTGGTTGTTCTGTAAAGTTGAGTAAATACGTTCCAAGGAGTCCAGTTGATACAAATCCTCCAAGGATAATTTCCTCTCCAGAGCTCTCTAAATGCTGTGGAACTCCACGTTGCCCACTACTTACAGATTCTGAAATGTTGCTGAAAGTAGAAGGCAGCAATGGCAGGAGGAATAACAGCAGCAACGTACTTCTGAATGCCAGCCAAGTATTGATCCACTTCCAGTTGTGGACCTTCATATTCTCACATACGTCTGCTCGCATGTTTGAGAAAAGGACCAGCCAATTGTCTGTCTTGTAATGTTTACTCTTCGGTTTTGCTTCTCGACTTTAGCCCTTGGATTTATAATTTTCTGTTGTAAACACAGGCTATACACTTTTGTATGGAAAGTGTGCTGTTTATATACATATGGTTTCTGCCATAAATATATATAATATATGCATAATATAAAATGTCATTTACTGAAGTATACATGGCATCTCTGCCTGTAATGCTTATGATTAGGAAAAAATGATACGAAGTTAGAGAATCAGAAGTTTTACACAAAGGAAGAGAAAAGTGCGATTGTTATTTAAAGCAGCAAAGATGAGACATTGAAAAGAAAATTCATAGACTGCCAATGGAACCCCTCTGCCCAATACAAGCATACAACTATCATCTCAGATATAAGAAGTTTTTGCCTCCATGTCGTAGGAAAGCTTCATATGACAGATCCTGCCTGATGCAAGTTAATCTTCCACATCTCTGAGGTACAGGTTGCTTTTACAGACTGAATGGCGTATAGCACAAGCTCTTGAGCTGCATTTACCTATTAATTGTCAAAGTAATCATCATTCATTAACTGTGGATCTTAAAAAAGGAGTTTAATTACAGTGTTTTTATTAATTACAGGTCAAGTAACCTTCTTCCCCAAGGCCTCAAGTTTTCACCATGCAACTGTGTATCTTGTTTTTATCAAAAATTGTTAATGATGTTTATGGGGTTGCAACATGAGCAATACATTCTTTCAGGCCTCTGATGTGGTTCAATTGCTTTCAGAATACCTTCAGTCTCATAACCCCTATTTTGCTGTCTTTGGACAACATGGAACGAGTGGTGGTGAGGAGGCCCATATCACTATGTATGTCCCCCCCCCAAGGGAAGCAACAAGCATGTGGTTGGTTGTTGGGGGTTTTCCGGGCTGTATTGCCGTGGTCTTGGCATTGTAGTTCCTGACGTTTCGCCAGCAGCTGTGGCTGGCATCTTCAGAGGTGTAGCACCAAAAGACAGAGATCTCTCAGTGTCACAGTGTGGAAAAGATGTAGGTCATTTGTATCTACTCAGGAGGGGTGGGGTTGAGCTGAGTCATTCTGTAAGAGTTTCCCAGGGTGTGGAATGCTAATGGCGGGAGGCTTCACTGTATCCTGAGGAGGTTCTTTTGCATATGGATTGGTGCTTGATGTGCTAATCTTCTCTGCAGGGCTATTGTCGGGTGTGGAGTGTTTTGTTGGCTTGGTGTTTTTCAGAACTGGAGCCCATGCTCTGTTCATTCTTAAGGTTTCTTCTTTCCTGTTGAAGTTTTGCTTATGCTTGTGAATTTCAATGGCTTCCCTGTGCAGTCTGACAAAGTAGTTGGAAGTGTTGTCCAGTATTTTGGTGTCCTGGAATAAGATACTGTGCCCTGTTTGAGTTAGGCTATGTTCAGCCACTGCTGATTTTTCAGGCTGTCCAAGTCTGCAGTGTCTTTCATGTTCTTTTATTCTTGTCTGGATGCTACGCTTTGTGGTCCCGATGTAAACTTGTCCACAGCTGCAGGGTATACGGTATACTCCTGCAGAGGTGAGGGGGTCTCTGCTGTCTTTTGCTGATCGTAGCATCTGTTGTATTTTTTGGGTGGGTCTGAATACTGCTTGAAGGTTATGCTTTTTCATAAGCTTTCCCATCTGATCAGTAATTCCTTTGATATATGGCAAAAACACTTTTCCTGTAGGTGACTGTTTTTCCTTGGTTGTTTGATTCATCCTGGGTTTGATTGCTCTTCGGATTTCATTTCTGGAGTAGCCATTTGCCTGAAGTGCGTGGTTTAGATGATTAATTTCCTCATTGAGAAAGCGCGGCTCACATATCCGTCTTGCACGATCCACTAATGTTTTCATTATGCCTCTTTTCTGTCGGGGGTGGTGATTGGAGTTTTTGTGTAAGTACCGATCAGTGTGAGTTGGTTTCCTGTAGACCTTGTGACCTAACTGAAAGTTTGCTTTGCGGATGACCAAGGTATCCAGGAATGAGAGTTTTCCCTCACTTTCTTTCTCCATTGTGAATTGTATGTTCAGGTGGATGTTGTTGAGATGATTCAAAAACTCCATCAATTCTTCCTCCCCATGGCTCCAAATGATGAATGTATCATCCACAAACCGGAACCATACACTGGGTTTGTGGGGTGCTGATTCTAGAGCTGTTTTTTCAAAATGTTCCATGTAGAAGTTTGCTATAACTGGGCTGAGTGGGCTCCCCATGGCCACCCCATCCATCTGTTCATAGAATTCGTTGTCCCATTGGAAGTAACTGGTTGTCAGACAATGATGGAATAAGGCTGTTACATCCTCTGGGAAAATCTGATTAATCAGTGCAATAGTGTCTTTAACCACGCACTTCAGGCAAATGGCTACTCCAGAAATGAAATCCGAAGAGCAATCAAACCCAGGATGAATCAAACAACCAAGGAAAAACAGTCACCTACAGGAAAAGTGTTTTTGCCATATATCAAAGGAATTACTGATCAGATGGGATAGCTTATGAAAAAGCATAACCTTCAAGCAGTATTCAGACCCACCCAAAAAATACAACAGATGCTACGATCAGCAAAAGACAGCAGAGACCCCCTCACCTCTGCAGGAGTATACCGTATACCCTGCAGCTGTGGACAAGTTTACATCGGGACCACAAAGCGTAGCATCCAGACAAGAATAAAAGAACATGAAAGACACTGCAGACTTGGACAGTCTGAAAAATCAGCAGTGGCTGAACATAGCCTAACTCAAACAGGGCACAGTATCTTATTCCAGGACACCAAAATACTGGACAACACTTCCAACTACTTTGTCAGACTGCACAGGGAAGCCATTGAAATTCACAAGCATAAGCAAAACTTCAACAGGAAAGAAGAAACCTTAAGAATGAACAGAGCATGGGCTCCAGTTCTGAAAAACACCAAGCCAACAAAACACTCCACACCCGACAATAGCCCTGCAGAGAAGATTAGCACATCAAGCACCAATCCATATGCAAAAGAACCTCCTCAGGATACAGTGAAGCCTCCCGCCATTAGCATTCCACACCCTGGGAAACTCTTACAGAATGACTCAGCTCAACCCCACCCCTCCTGAGTAGATACAAATGACCTACATCTTTTCCACACTGTGACACTGAGAGATCTCTGTCTTTTGGTGCTACACCTCTGAAGATGCCAGCCACAGCTGCTGGCGAAACGTCAGGAACTACAATGCCAAGACCACGGCAATACAGCCCGGAAAACCCCCAACAACCATCGTTCTCCGGCCGTGAAAGCCTTCGACAAAGCATGTGGTTGTTTTGGGTAGTGAAATGGTAGCTTTAAATCTTCCCACTGTTTCTATCAGTGCCCTGGTCTGAACTGGACTCCTGAGCCAATTCAGTAGAGGTGTACACGGACTAGAAAACAGACCTAAATTTGATATGCACTGGCCCAGTCCGTCATTTGCGAACACACAATTTGTGGGACTCATGTTTTTAATGAACTTTGGTCCGTTTGCGCCAGTCCGTCAGTCCGTGGTCTGTGAGTCCAGACATCCTGGTGCTGATCTATTAATTCCCTAGGCAACAGAGGGAATGTGCACAGACCTTCTGCAGACCTTGGAACACATCAATCCTAGCCCTCAAAACCTTGATAGGCAGAAACCAACCCTGGAATACTGGTTAGGGTTGCCTAGCAACAACCACCAAGAACATCTGTTTAAACAACATCCAGTCTATGGTTTTGATAGGGAAAATGAGGAAACCAGGAGAAAAAACGGAAGGAAATGGCAATCTCCTGCAACAGGACAAAAAATGAAGCGCCATGGAAGACGGATGGAGATGAACACTTTTTGTAAGCTTCCTTGTAAACAGGTGGATCACAAAGGTGGGGCAAGAGCTCGAACCAGGTTAAAATTTGTTTTCAACTTCCACCTGGGAGTCTGCAGTCTTCAAAGAAAGAAACTTATATACTGGAGAGGACTCGTTGTTGCAGCACTTCCCTAAGGGACTTTGGTCATTCTATGACTTTATTTCACCTTTGTAATTCTTTGTAATTTAGGTGTAAGAATTTTGTCATTTATTATAGATATAAATCATTGATAAGAATGAGTTTTCACATCGAGCCTTTGGGCACTTTAAATACAAAGATTTTTTTGTATTAATTTATTTGTAAATGTTTCTTTTGCAGGTGCTTGTATATGTTACAGTATCAGGATTGCATTTGTATTTTTCCTCTTTGCGGTTTCTATAGTTTGAATGAAACAACAGGAAATGATGACTGACATGGCCAGTTTCTTCCCCACCCACTTCCTCATCCTGTTCCCTGGCTTGGTGGCCATGAAGGCAACAGCCACAGTGACCGTTTTGGCCAATATGCAAGACACGGCAATGGAGAAGATCATGCCGAAGAGTGTTTGTCGGAGAAGGCAGGTCACTGTCCCAGGCCGGCCAATGAATAGGAAGGAGCATGGAAAGCCAAGCAGCAGAGAGGAGAGCAGGACACAGGTGATGCTTCGATTGTTGGCCTTGACAATGGGTGTGTTCCAGTGTACACCAAATATCCCCACCACTATAACTGTGGCCATAAAAAATAAAACAGCGATAGAAGCCAAGCCTGCTCCCATGGGATCCCCATAGAATAAGTAGGTTATGGATTTTGGAAAGCTGTGGTCTCTTTTCTCATTTGAATATTCATCTTCTGGACAATTCTCACATTGGTCTGCATCTGAAATTCATAATTGTTACAATAATTTATGAATGTACTCTTTTCCTTACTCCCCTTTACTGAATTTCTCCATGGATTCCAGCATTGCCATGAAGGAGGGGAAAGGAGAGATCCTGTCCC
The DNA here is from genome assembly GCF_028583425.1 of Eublepharis macularius. Taxonomy (NCBI): domain Eukaryota; kingdom Metazoa; phylum Chordata; class Lepidosauria; order Squamata; family Eublepharidae; genus Eublepharis; species Eublepharis macularius. The sequence continues at coordinate 177,961,861 of NC_072793.1, forward strand.
AGGTTATGTGCACATGTCTCCCGCTACTATTGCAACAGAAGCTCGGATTGTCTGTTGCAGGCAGAACTCAACAGCATCAGCATCATCATCATCATCATCATCCAATTGAAAATTCATGTTAAGATTATTAAAATCATTGAAGTCATGCCAAAAGGAAGGAAAAAGTAGATCTCTTTGTATGACCTTCTCGTTTGCTGTGGAATTTTATCACATGGACACAAAACTTGGATATTAGGGAGATGGTTGAGTTTTCATCTCTTAAGAGTTTCTCTAAGCAGGTCTTATCTGCAAGAACTGGTCTATCAAGGGAGGGGGAGAAATTCTCTAATCTCGTAGTTCTACCCTTTGTAGAAATGGTAATGGAAAAAGACATGTTACATTGATTCCACTTCACCTAAAGTTCAATACAAAGTTTATCTGCATATGGGATCTTTTTATATCCCCCTTCTAATACCATTGATGGCATAGCCCCACATCTAGCTAAGGTAAATGCTGTCCTATAAGAAGGAATATCTAACTGGGTAAGTTATTGAGCCATGTTCCTAACATGTCTGAGCTTCACTGGAGCCATAAAATTTGGTGATTTTTGGTGATTTCCAAGAATTTAAAGACAATGCAGGATTTGCTCTACCAGACTGGAAAATATACTACAAAGCATGTTGCCTGGTGTGGATGAGAGATTGGATTTTACTAGGAAATCAAAGATTACTTGTCCTAGAAGGACATGGTTTGCACTTAGGTTGGCATGCTTTTCTATGGTATAGGAAAGCTAAAGGGCATAAATATTTCAAGAATGATTTGATTAGGAAATTCATTATGACTGTATGGGAAAAAAATGTACTGGGAATTTACACCACGTTTCCGCAATGGGTATCACCTCTAGAAGCGTTCTCACAACCAAAGACATTTTCCCTGGATAAGAATATTAGATACAGAGATTTTCTAGACTAGCAACAAAGCCTGTTGTGGGAAAAAAATACAATGGGGTCTAGAAAGGGGAGGGCCGATAGGCAGGCATTCCCTCCTCCTCCGTCACTGATCCTGTTCCAGACCCCGAGATGACCCACCTTCTGTCCTACACCTGGAATAACTAGAAGTTAGGCCTTGCAGGCAGGCATATGGGGGTGCCGCCAGTCAGCGGCCACACACCCCACCCCCTCTGGGGGGAGTTGGCACCACACCACCTCCCCTAGCTCGCCAGGCCTGGCAGCCGCCGACATAGCCCACCTTCCAGCCTATACTGGGAATAACTAGAAGTTAGGCCTGGTGGGCAGGCACATGGGGGTGCCACTAACCAGCAGCCAGACCCCCTGCCCCCTCCCGTAGCCCACCAGGCCCAGCGGCCACCGACATGACCCACCTTCTGGTCTGCACCGGGAATAACTTGAAATTAGACCTGGCAGGTGGGCACATGCGGGGTGCTCCCGGCCAGTGGCCAGACCCCCCACCCCCTCCAGGGGAAGCTACACCACACCACCTCCCTTAGCCCCCCAGGCCCGGTGGCTGCAGACATAACCCACCTTCTGGTCTCCACCGGGAATACCAAGAAGTTAGACCTGGTGGGTGGGCATATGGGTGTTGCCACTGGCCAGTGGCCGGATCCCCTCCCCCTCCACTAGCCTGCCAGGCCCAGTGGTTGCCAACATAATGCACCTTCTGTCTTACGCCGGGAATTGCTAAAAGTTAGGCCTGGTGGGTGGGCACATGGGGGATGCTGCCATCCAGTGGCCAGACCCCCTGCCCCCTCCGGGGGAGGCAGCACCATGCCACCTCCCCTAGCCTGCCAGGCTTGGCGGCCACTGACATGACCCACCTTCCTTCCTATGCCAGGAATAACTAGAAGTTAGGACTGGCAGGTGGGCAAATGGAGGGTGCCACCAGCCAGTGGCCAGACCCCCCACCCCCTCTGGGGGAGGGGGCCCCACGCCACCTCCCCTAGCCCACTAGGCCCAGTGACCACCAACATGACCCACCTTCTGGTCTCCGCCAGGAATAACTTGAAGTTAGGCCTGGCAGGTGGGCACATGGGGGTTCTGCTGGCCAGTGGTCAGACCCTCTGCCCTCTCTGGGGGAGGTGGCACCATGCCACGTCCCCTAGTCTGCTGGAACCGGCGGCCGCCAATAACCCACCTTCTGGCCTACGCTGGGAATAACTAGAAGTTAGGCCTGGCAGGCGGGCACATAGGGGTGCTGCCAGCCAGCGGCCAGGCCCCCCTCCCCTAGCCCACCAGGCATATTGGCCACACTCATCATCCAGCTTCTGGCCTCCGCCAGGAATAACAAGAAGTTAGGCCTGGCATGTGGGCACATTGTTGGTGCTGCTGGCCAGTGGCCAGACCCCCCCCTTCCAGGGGAGGTGGCCCCACATTGCCTCCCCTAGCCCACCAGGCCCAACGGCCACCAACATGACCCACCTTCCAGTCTCCGCCGGGAATAACAAGAAGTTAGGCCTGGTGGGTGGGCACATGGGGGATGCTGCCACCTGGCCCACCAGATCCAGCAGCAGTGCCGACATGACCCACCTTCCGGCCTACGCTGGGAATAACAAAAAAATTCAGCTACCTTGCTGACCCTCTGGAAGATACCCTCTGGGAGGCCTGGTGGGCAGGTACATAAGGTGTGCCACTGGCCAGGGGGAAGACCTCCCCCAAGAGGGGAGGTGTCCCACTTTCAGGTCCACTGCATGGGGCCAAAGTGAGCTGGAGAGGGAGGGTGGCTCCATTTGTATTGAATGAGTTGAGTTTCCTGGGGGCATCAAATTTGGGAAGGTCTAACTCCGAGATCCATACTGCAATCTTGAACAAACTTTGGTGATGGCTGGAGGATAGCCTGCTGCACTTTCCCTGTGAATATGGGCTAAGGTGGCCGCTCTGGCAGTGACGAACGATGAACACCGAACACAGTCGTTAACGGGACATGTTCTTTTACGTTCATCTCTTCCTGTTCAGCATCAGCAATGAACACTGAACAGCCTGTTCAGGTTTTTTTTCCTGTTTGTGCCCATGTCTAGTCATTACTGACCCATAGGGGGAACGTCATATCATGACATTTTCTTGGCAGACGTTTTATGGGGTGGTTTGCCATTGCCTTCCCCAGTGATCTGCACTTTACCCCCAGGAAACTGGGTACTCATTTTATCAACCTCGAAAGGGTGGAAGGCTAAGTCAACCTTGAGCCTGCTATCTGAACCCAGCTTTCACCAGGATCGAACTCAGGTTGTGAGTAGGGGTGTGCAAGCCAAAAAATTTCGGCTAAAGCCGAAAGTCGAAAGCCGAAAGAAGAATCTCTTTCGAATAAGCCGAAAGCCAAAACGGCCAGCCGTTTCGGCTTTCGGCTTTCGGCTTTGTTTCCGCTTTCTTTCGGCTTTCTTTCGGCTTTTTCAATGGGAAAATGCCTCCGTCTTCCCGGATGTCTGGGGGAGGCATTTTCCCACCGAATCAGCCCAAATTGATTGATCCTCAACAGCATGATGATGATGATGATGATGATGATGATGATGATGATGATGATGATGATGATGATGATGATGCGGCCCCTTCCCATTCGGCAGCTAAAGCTGCTTAGACTGGGGGCTGGATTTGCCTCACTGGATGGAGAAAGACGCTTTCCCGGCCATCAGGGCATTGCCTGAGGGGGGGGCAGAGCTGGAGGCTTATAAGCCTGCTCCGCCCTCCCTCACCCTCAGTAGTCACCTCATGCTCGGCAGAGAGTGGAGTGCAGTTGCGTTCCCCTTTCTGTGAGACAAACTGGCGGCATTTAGGGGCCCCTGGGAAGGCGTTGGCAGCGTTGCGGAGAAGCGGGCGTTGCGAGCAGCAGCGTGGAGAAGCAGGCGTTGGCAGTGGTGAAGAAGCAGGCGCTGTGGAGCGAAGCAGCGAGGAGAAGAGGGCAGCTCCGGCCAAGCCGTGCTCTGCTTCCAGCTGGCTTGCCCCTCTGCGTGGCCTGAGTTTGTGCGGCCCGCACCGACGTGGCTGTCCTGCGCTCAGCCAGCTCGGTTTCCCGAACGTGCGGCTGCTGCTGCAGTGCCACGCTACTCAGAGGGCCAGACGGCTCTCCCTTCCTGCAGCCCACTGGAGGCCTCTGCCTGACTGCACCCAACGGCATGGGGGAGTTTGCTCCTTGCCCCCCCTCACAGACACTAGGCTTGCACGCCGGGGCTGTAGGCACAGCGTTAAGGGGTGGTAGCCTTTCTTCTTGCCCTGCGGCTGTGGGGCTGGATGGTGGCTGAGCATTCTTGGAATAGGGTGGGCTTCTTGTATCACCCCTCCTGCTGAAAGTAGGCAGCCCCCAGGTCTTTGTGTGGTTTGGGGTCCCCTTTGGGGTTACTCTAATGTGGGTCACCCCCACATTAACCCAGCTGGTCTTAGGAACAAAGCAGATGGAAATGCCTGCCCCCCACCTTAACCCATCTGGTATTAGGAGCAGAGTAGGTGGCAATGCCCACCCCCTTAAGCCAGCTGGGATCAGGAGCAGAGCAGGGGGCAATGCATGACCTGCTGTGAATTAGCATTGATCAGAAACGGAAAATATCCAAATGAAAATATCCAGCTGGAGAGTGTGATTGGGACTATTATGTGTGTAGAGGAGGCCAGGATGAAGGGAAACCGAAACGAGCAACTCTAAGCTGGCAGGCTCGTTGCCACCTACCTGGAGATCCAGAGGGATCCTATTAGGCTCTTCTGATATTGCTGTTTTGGACACTTACCTTTACATTGACCATCCTGATGTGAACACAAGAGGAAGAGTCATTCCAAGGACTACTCCAGCATATTTAGATTATAGAATTGTCATTGACTCTTTGCAGCAACTATGGGACAGATGTTTGTACTTGTTGTATTTATAGATGTATGCATTGTAAATATTTGGCTGATTGTACATTTTTTGTATTCACTTGGTGAGTAAGACACAAATAACAAAATATTTTGATATAATAATCATAGATTTATTGGGTTCCTAGGGCTTGTGCCCTTGTTGTAGTCTGTTTGGGTTGGGACCCCTCTCTTTTTTGTTACAGGTGAATGCATGCCCCCTTCACCCAGCTGGGATCAGGAGTGGAACAGGTGCCATTGCCCACCCAGCGCCTTCACCTGGATGGGATCAGGCAGAGAGCAGGAGGCAATGCCCTTCTTTCCTTCACTCAGCTAGGATAAGAAGTGGAGCAGGTGGCAATGCCCACTCCCTTCAGCCTACTGGAATAAGGCACTGAGCAGGCAGAAATGCCCACCCCATATTCACCCTGTCGGAATCAGGTGCCAAGGAGGCAGCAATCTCTGCCCCCCTTCAACCTGCCGGAATCAGGAGCAGAGAAGGTGGCAGTGCTTGCACTCCCTTCACACAGCTAGGATCAGGCTTGGAGAAGGCAGCAATGCCTGCCCCCTTGCACATAGCAAAGCTCACTGCCCGCCTTCACCTGTCAGGATCAGGTGAGGAGCATGAAGTAATGCCCACTCCTCCCTTCACCCAGCAGGGAACAGGTGGCAATGCCCACTCCCCTTCACCCACCTAGGATCAGGCTTAGAGCAGGGAGCAATGCCCGCCCCCCTTCAACCAGCCATAATCAGGCGCAGAGCAGAAGGCAATGCCCATTTTCCCTTCACCCGGCTGGGATCAGGAGTGGGGAAGGTGACAATGCCTGCCCCCCTTTACCCAACCTGTATCAGGCATGCAGCAGGTAGCAAAGCCCACCACCCCTTCACATTGCTGAGATCAGGTGAGGAGCAGGTGGCAATGTCCAACCCCTTCCTTCATTGGCCAGGATCAGTGACAGAGGAGGAGGGAATGCCTTCCTGCCCACTCTCCCTTTTCTAGAGCCCGTTGCATTTTTTCCCCCACAACGGGATTTATTTCTAGTTATTAATATCATCATTGTCATCATTATCGAGATCTCCCAGAACTGCAACTGATCTTTAGGTGACATAGATCACTTCCCCTGGAGAAAATGTCTCCTTTGTAGAGAGACATTGTAGAGAGGTACTATACTATTTGGAGGCCCCTCCCCTACCCAAACCCCACTCTATCCAGCCTGGACCTGGCAATCATACTGTGAGGCCTGCCTGCTTGCTCCCCCTCTCTTTGATGGGTCAGCTGTGGAACTCTGTGATCTGAGTAGGGGTGTGCAATTCGGGTTTCAGATATCTGAAAAAATCCCGAAACAAACCTGTTTCGGGTTGTTTCGGGTTTCCTGAAACGTTTCGGTTTTTCCGAAATGTTTCTGGTAACCCGAAACAACGATACCTGAAATGTTTCGGGTTGTGTCGGGTATCGTTTCGGATACCGAGAATCGCCATTTTGTTTTTGCTAGGCATTTGCGTTTGCAAGCGTCTAGCAAAATCCTGCTGGAAGCTAAAGCTTCCTGCAGGCTCTTAGAAGAGGGGGGGGGGGGAGAAGGAGTGAGTCACTCACTCCTTCTTTCACCCCTCACCCCTCTTGCATTGGAGGGAATCCTTTGCTTTGCAAATGCAAGGTGCATTGATAGCATTGCACTTTGCATTTGCAAAGCAATGACAGCATGCAGAGATTCCCGCCAAAATGACCAGGTAGGGGAGGGGGAGCAGGAGGGAGGGTGACTGTAGGAGTGTGTGGGAGGTCATGCAAGGGAGGAGGGACTTTAGGAGTCACCAATCCCACTGCTGCATCCTTCTGCCAGCCAATAGATTCAAATCTGTGGCTGAGGCTGCAGCAGGGGATTTAAATTTGTGGCAAGACTGGGACAGCTCTGTGGCTGACCGTTGCCGACTGAGAAAGGAATGAGAGAGGAGAGAGACTGCACCTGGAGGACATCTGCCTGTAGGATCAACTGTGCTGGACATCTGGAGAGGAGGCCTGGTAGGAATCTTTTTATTTTTTTTTTTAATTTATTGAAAAAAGATGTTTCAGTTTAGTCTTGGCATGGCCTGCGGGGACATTTTCAGGTTGGGCAAGAGGACAATGTTTGGGGGTGGGGGGGTTTCAATGATGCTTGTTGTGCTTGCTAGATTTAATGTTTCCTTTGTTATGCTTGAGTGTGTGCTTGATTTAATGCTTCTCAGGCTCTTAAACAAGTGTGCTGGCTTCTGGACTATACACAGGCCGCGTTGCAGCTCTGCTGGGTGGCTCTGGTGTCTTTCTGCTGGCTGGCCTGGCACTCACAATCACAATTTTGCTTCACAAACAGGATTGGTAGCTTGCTTTGCTGTTTCTGGTCCCCTTGATCTAATGTTTCCCAGGCTGTTAAACAAGTGTGCCGGCTTCTGGACTACACACAGGCCATGTTGCAGCTCTGCTGGGTGGCTCTGGTGTCTTTCTGCTGGCTGGCACTTACAATTATGCTTCACAAAGAGGTTGCAGTTGACTATTGCTGAGAAACTGCCTTCGTGGACTTCTTCTGGACTGGACTGCACCTGGAGGACATCAGCCTGGAGACCTCTGAGTGTGGAGGATCAACTTTGCTGCTGGACATCCGGAGAGGAGGACTGGTAGGGATTTTTTTTTAATTTCTTTTTGGAAATTTATTGCTGCCGCTGGGCCAATCTGCTAGCATATGTTTCAGTTTGGTCTTTATGGCTTGGGCTAGGGGGGCATTTTCTGTCTGGGCAAGAGGACAATGTTTGGGGGTGGGAGGGGGGTTCAGTACTGCTTGTTGTGCTTGCTTGATTTAATGTTTCCTGTGTTATGCTTGACTGTGGGCTTGATTTAATGCTTCCCAGGCTTAAAAACGAGTGTGCCAGTTTCTGCTCTGCAGGGTGGGTGTGTTGTGTTTTTCCACTGGCTGGGCCTAGCCTTTCTGGGTGGGGGGGGGGAAGGTTCTTGCATGCCACCTGACTTTTAACTCTGGCACAGCTTCCCCACAGTGGCTTCATGACTGTCTAGGCCCAAAGCAGATCTGGGCCTTGACTTTTAGGGGTTGTGTGTGCAGCGTGTGTGACTCTGTTAACATTCCAACTTTCTTAACAGCATCGCGGAGGAGAGGAGGACCAGCTGCACGACTGCCTGAACTTTGCTGGACTGCAGGACTGGTGAGTGAGTCTGTGGGTTTACGGCAGGGTGGGCTTAGGGGGGGGTTGCTAGCTTGGGAGGGGGGAGGTACATTTTCAGAACACCGCATCCACGCCCCACACAGACACACCACAGAATCACTGTTCCCGCTAAATAGTGTCTTAGGTAGTTAGGACAGTTAGTAGGCATTCAGTGGCTAATTGCTCTCAACCTAATCAATCAGGGAACCAAGATTAGATTTTTTAAAAACATTAAATAGGGATTCAGCAGGAAAAGCATTAGTGAGTGAGAGTTAGGTTATATTTGATTTCTACATACAAATTTTGAATAGCTGTTAATAGGCTTCCCATTACTGACCCCCTAACTAGGGTTCCACTGCCCATCTCTGGCACCCGTGGTGGAGCCAGGCCGGCCCAGGCATACTAGTGTTGTTAGTGTATAAGGCGTTCACTTGTTGTTATTGGGGTTTAGTGCCAGCTCAGTTCCGGAGGAATTCAGCTGTTTGGCAGGCTCAGGTCCCCCAACATAAATAGGGTTGTTTAAAAAGAGATTTGAGCGACCATCTCCAAGACAAGTTACAGAGCCACAAGAAGAACAGATTTAGAAGCAGGTAGATAGGGCATGAAAACAAAGTGCACCTTTGTTTTCCCTTGGTTTCTGAGTAGTTCGTGTAGCTTCCATGAGGGGAAAGGATGGCAGAGAGGAAAGCAGAGAGGGGCCCTGGGGGAAAGGTTAGGGGGAAATCTAGACAGGAGGAGGGGAGGGAGAGGGGGGGAGGGAGAGGGGGACTGCTGCGGTAGCCCCCCCATCTGAGCGGAGGAGGCCCTCCCCTGTGCTGCTGCCATTCACCAGCCTGGCTTCTGGTGACAGGAAGAGGGTTCGCAAGGCTCTCTTTCCTGAGGCAGCTGCTGGGAGGCCACCCCCAACCCGGGTGCATGAGGCAGGGGCTGGCACTGGGCAGGGGCCTGCTGCTGAGGCTCCTCCTCCTCCAGTGGTTGCGAGCCAGCTGCTGGAGGAGGGGCAGCATGTGGTGTCTCCTGGGATGGACGTGGGGCATGTGACTTTTCCATCCCTCACGATCACCCCAGGAACCCGGAGGATGTTGGAGGAACTGCCCGTGAGACCCCCTGTGGGGCAGTCCACCCCAGTTTCCTCTGAGGCCAGCAGCAGGCCTCTCGTGGCTGTGCAGGAGGAGAGGATGCAGGAGGAAGAGGCAGAGACTGTGGTGGAGGAGCCCACATCTCTGCCCCTTCAGCCTCGTCCATCCCCACCTGCCTGGCTGAGAGTGGGACACGGTGTGTCCGGCCAGAGCACCTCACAGGAGGTGCCTCAGGGTGGGCCCAAAAGCGCTTCTCTTGTGAAGCGTGGGCCGTCCTGTTACTCCGAAATCTGGAAGCACTTCCAGACAACGGAGGATCCCTGAACAGTCCAGTGCCTGCATTGTAGGCAGTGCATCAGCCGTGGCAGAGATGTGCACCATCTCTCCACGTCTGGGATGAGGACCCACATGAAGAGGCACCACCAGGCAGTGCTTATTCGGGGGGAGAGTTCAAGTGGTGCCCAATGGCCGCCAGCTAGCCAGAAGGAGGCAGGGTCCTCTGGTGCTCTCCCCGCAAGGGTACCTGTAGGGAAGGAATGCCAAGCCTTTCTCCCAGAGATGCTTCCTGAAGGTCAACTCTCGCCTCTTCGATTTCTCAGGACTGGACTTCCAGAGTGACTGAGGTGAGCCCGACTTGTGGCCTGCATCCTCTGCGAGTCCAATCCTTTGGAATCGCGCTCTCCCCTGCATAAAACCCTGTAGACGCAGTTAAAACCGGCCAGTAGAGGGAGGGTGGTTAGGAACCAGTGGCAAAGGGAATCCCCCCAGCAATTTGAAAGACCCCCACAAGGGAATTCAAAACATCTCCCAGCACTGAGACAGACCCTGTGGGACCAAATTTATTCTGAAAAATAATGCCCCAGAAACATGGATCGCCAATTTGCCACTGGAGGGAGAAATAGGTTAGATAGGGATTGCTTAGGTGGGGATTAGGGAATGGGAAAATGTCAGATCCTGCTGTTTGGAATGTTTAAAATGTTTTTCAGAGTTGAAATCTTTGTTTAAAAAAACCCCAAAAAACTTGAAATGTTTTTTAAGAGTTGACATTTTCTTTAACCCCCCCCCCCCAAAGGTTGAAAAGTTACTGTTTGGTTTGCTTGGTTGGGGGGATGCGGGAAGAGTTGGGGATGGGCACCAGCCAATGATGATGTCTCACAAATGTTTCCAGGTAAATGCTGAGGCTGGTGTGGGGGTGGGGGGAAACCTCTGCAACACTGCTCCAGGAATACCACTGTGCAGTGCCTGGGCAGTGCCCGGTCCAGCTTTGTGTGGCTGAACTGAAAGCATAGCCGTAGGAAATGACATTGGTTCTGCTGGACCTTGTTGCAGTGGTTTCCCCCCATTAAGTTTGGTTATGGAGGGATGGTTGGGAGATGGGCTTACGTGCATGGAGATAAAGAAATTTTGAAAGAGACAATGTCTTTGTGTGGTTTTTTGTTGTTATGGAGGAGGTGTTGAGGGGTTAAGCAAATAAGTTTTTTATTTAATGATAGTTGTGTTGTTTTCTGACTAAGACAATGCTGACCTGCCTGTCGGTGTGCCCTGCTACTGTGTAACCTAAATCTGTTCAAGAACGAAAGTGTTTTTGACCCATTTTGCCCTCCCGCTGTGTAACACACATCTTGTACAGATGTTTTGAAGCTTTGGTGATTGTCTGATATTTATTGTGTTGTGTTATGTTTGAGTAGTGTGACTCACTGCAAGCATCCTGTTATCATGCCCTTTTGTGCCCTACTGCTGTGTAAATTTAAGCTGTTCATGAGGTTTTTTTGAAAGGTCTTGTGGTTTTGTTGTATCTCTTATTTGAAGCTAGTTATGTTAATTTTGTCTAGTGGACTTCTTTTTCCATGCCTTGTTTTACCCTCCTACTATGTAACCTAAATCTGTTCAAAAATTTAGAGTTTGTTTAAAAAAAATTTTTTTAAGATTCTTTGATGTGTAGTGAATTGTGTTGTCCTTTTGTGTGGGGGACGGTTAGTGTGATTTGCCGTGATGTGTTGACCTATTGTACTTTGAAAGTGAGAAAATAAAGTTTTTTAAACTTGAATCATTGTTTGTGTGTGTATGCTTCATTCTTTGATGTGAGGTTGGTTCCCAGCATAGGGAACAATGGGGCAGGCTGGCCAGCCTTCTCTGTAGGTGGTGGGGGTGTCAGTGGGTGGTTGTCTGTGTGTCAGGTGCTCTTTCCCAGGGACAAGTTGGCACTCAGAAGTGTGCCCACCATTGTGGCACCCCTGGGCTGTGTGGAATTGCCCTGGGAAAGAGAGTTTAAAAGTTCCCAGCATAGGGAACAAAGGGAGAGGGCTGGCCAGCCTGTTCCTGGGCTTATGGGTGTGGGGCTGCTGGGGGTGGATTTATGTCTGTGAGGGGCTAATGTGGGGATCTGGGTCTGTGTGTGGCTGCTGGGGGGGAATTGGGTTTGTATGGGGCTGTAGGGGGTGGACTTTGGGGGCTGAGAGCACCTACTTGGGGAGGCCATGAAATGCCCCCCCCCCAAGTGGGAGCAGGCTGAGCCTTGGTGGGGGATGGGAATGGAGGTGGAAGAAGGGCCCCAGAGGGTTGAGGGGCATTTTCACACAAAATGCCACCCCTGGCAAGACAAGCCTCCCCCAGGTGGAATTGGTGGAGAAAAGAGCACCTACTGCACCTGCTCCAAGTGGGAGCAGGCTGAGCCTTGGTGTGGGGGGGTGGGAGTAGAGGTGGGAGAAGCACCCCAGAGGGTTGGGGGGCATTTTGCATGCAAAATGCCACCCCTGGCAAGACAAGCCTCCCCCAGGTGGAAATGGTGGAGAAAAGAGCACCTACTTGGGGAGGCCATGAAATGGGAGGAAAGGTGGGAGAAGGGCCCCTGAGGGTTGGGGGGCATTTTGCATGCAAAATGTCACCCCTGGCAAGACAAGCCTGCCTCTTCATTTTTCCCCATAGGAAATAATGACGATCAGCAGCAGCAAGCACAAAATAAGAGATTAGCAGCATCAAGCTAAAAAGACGTTTCCCTTTTTTAGGCGAGGATAGGGTGACCTGGTTTGGGGGGCCATAACATGGCCCCCCCAAAGTCCAATCGGTCTGAAACTCGGGGGGGGGGGTAGAGAGGAGTTAGAGGAAGGTCCCCACCAATTTTGGCTTGATTCGGTGGGAAAATGCCTCCCCCAGGCGTCCGGGAAGACGGAGGCATTTTCCCATTGAAAAGCATTCCGAAACAACCCGAAAAACCTGAAATGATATCCGAATTGCCGGATTTGGCTATTACCGAAACAGATTCTCGTTTCGGGTATACCTGAATTGAGAATCTCGAAACAGTGTGCCTTTGCACACCCCTAGATCTGAGGTAAAAATCAGGTAAAAGAAACTGCAGACAGATGAAAAAAGAGAGCACAAGACTTCTGAATAGAGATTTTATATAAAATGTTCATGGGAACAATGGGGCAGGCTGGCCAGCCTTCTCTGTAGGTGGTGGGGGTGTCGAGGGGCCATTTCAATGTGAACCTCTCACATAAACCTGCTGAAGTGCCCAGCTCACCACTCCTCCCTCAGTCCAACTCCACACCTCTTGCAGCCATCACCTTTTACTGCCCCCAAGAAGCCTCCTGGCAGAAAGGAGGAAGGGGTGTTTTGAGGCACTGAGCATAACCCTCAAAGATGTCAGGGGCAATGAGAGAGTGATGGGGGGAGTCACCGGGCTGCTGGCTGAAGACTTCTGGCAGACTCTGCCAGTAGTCCCAAGGGGAACTCAAGCTGACGAGGTTATTGTGGGTGTCATGGCATCGTATCTGTGGCCCCTCATCAGGAAACTTTCACTAAGAAAGAACGTGAGGGTCCACTTGAGAGTCGAGGTGTCTGCTGGGGAATTCTCTGAACTCCTACTAAAAATAGGGAACAGAGAGTATCCTGAGTTGAAGGGAAAGGTGACCATACCTGCAGACCTGGGCACAGTAGTGACGAACCTATCAGACCTAACAGCCACAATATACCCTGATTGTTTACAATTGACCACTGAGGAAGGCCTAAGGGCCGAAACTCGTCTGGTCAGTTTTGTATTGTACCTTGGTCTATTTGTGTTGGTCATTGCACTGTACCATCACCTGTGTCTTGAGATGTTTTAGCAAGTTTTAGAGTGTATATATATGTAGCCTGCCATTCAGGCCTTATGTTTTAAACTTGTTTTTATTTCCATTGGTGCACATTGATAATAAATACTTTTTAATATTGAATATATATATATATATATATATATATATATATATATATATATATATATATATATATATATATATATATATACTTATACGTTATTACTTAACCTCTTTTGTTTTCCTGCCTGTTTGAGTTGAGTTTGTGGGGTTTCCCCCTCACACACCCCTTTTTTCTTCCTTGCCATCATTAATGAAACACAACTCCCTCAAAGGGGCAGAAATGGAATACAGATCTGGAGACTCAGTGGTGCAAATGGATGATGCAGTCCACTACCCCATGGAGTTCCTCAACACGCTCAACCCTCCTGCCTTCCCAGACCACAAGCTTCTCCTCAAAGTGGGGGCTCCATTGATGCTGCTCCAGAACCTCAACCTACCCAAACTCTGCAATGGCACCAGAATGTAAGTGAAAGCACTCCACAGGAACATCATCGAGGCTACATTGTTCATCGGCAGTGCTCAGGGAGGGGGGGGGGCAGTATTCATACCTCACATGCCACTGATACCATCAGAGAACCACTTTGAATTTAAGAGACTGCAGTTCCCCTTCAAGGCCTGCTCTGATATGATGATCAACAAGTCTTAGGGCCAGACACTGAAGGTGGCAGGAATTGACTTGAGGGAGGATTGCTTCTAACATGGGGAGTTCTAACATGCTTCTAACATGGGTGGTCTGCTCCAGAATGAGCTCACCCAGCAGCCTGGTAATCCTAGCACCTGGGGGGAAAACCACCCATGAGGTCTACAAAGAGGTCCTTCAGTAGAAAAAAAAAGTTTGTACGTATTTTTCACTTTATTTCTTGCACTACAATCTTTTCCTTTAAAAATCTCTTAAATAACTGTTACATTCTGAATTTCACTTCATCAGTTTTCGGCATCAACACACTTCGCTTTATTCAAATACTTTTGTGAAGCTTGGGTACTATGCTATTATACTACAAAACCAACTCAACCCCACCCACCCCCCACAAACCAAAAAATGTTACATACCCGTAAGTATTATGAATGGATTTAAAGTAGTTAAATACCATAGTGAAGCATGGGCATCAACCTAGTATGGAATAAATACACATTATGTATCATGCAAAAGCAAACAATGTGGAATACATATGCAATAAATATTCAAATAAGGCAGGGATCTGCAATATCTTTTTCTACCAGTTCTCAGCTGAGGACACCCTGGGTAGTGGAGAGCTAAACCGCAGACCACTGTATAGTATGACTATAACTGAGAAAGGTTACCAGAAGATGAGAGCAAGCACAGTGCATGTTGGCCATTCTCAAGTCTTATCAGTATTAACATTTTATTTGCCTCCCTACCATCCTCCTAGCCTTCTGTTACCCATTCAAGGATCCAGGAACATCAGGAAGGCGGGACCCTCATACGTTTGGGGACCTGTCAGTCTCTTGAGGACAGGGATGAGCAGGGGACAAGGCATAGGACAGCCCTTTGGAGGCCTCAAGAGACAGTAAGAAAGCATCTCCAAGGCAGGCAGACCCCAAAGAAAGAAGGCTGGTTTTCCATTCCTCTCCCCTCCTGTTCTTTCCTAGATTTTCCTTCCATAGGGACAATAATACGCTGGCACCACACTGATTAAAGCTGAGGGCAGAAGTGTTACAACAATTCCCCCTCATTGTTATGTTGGGGCAAAAGCCCTATACCCATAACTTCTTCCAGTATCCCCCAAAATATGCAACCTAAAAATTCTGGGGAGGGGGGATTATGGCAGTTGAAGGTACATTGTATAATGAAGATCGGTGAAATATCTCTCGCTGTTAGTGTTTGGTCCACAGTGTTAAGACTCCATGACATTCAGTGATTCTGCATCTATATAGATTTTCCCGACTCATTATGAAGGAGATAGAATGAAGAGAAGGCATTGACTAAACACATCTTAAGCATTAAGTACCAGTCATTTTTTCCTTCCTAGCTGCTCTCTGGTGTTCAGGTAAGACCTGAATATAATAATGTAGCATTTGGGGAAGAAGATACAAGCCAATAAGCCTCCATTAGAGACCAAGATGGAGAAGATCTCCACGGCCACCATGTCTTTCCCCTTGGTGCTCAGATAGGTGGGGACAAAGGAGATCCAAACACTGCAGAAGACCAGCATGCTGAAGGTGATCAGCTTGGCTTCATTGAAAGAATCTGGCAACGTCCGAACTAGGAAGGCCACCATGAAACTGATGGTGGACAGAAGACCCATGTAGCCCAGTACAAGGTAGAACATGATGTCTGAGCCTTCATTGCATTGAATGATAATATGACCCATTTGGGAGTGCATGTCAAACTCTGGGAAGGGTGGTGAAGTTGCCAACCACAGTGCACAGATGCCAGTTTGAATTAAACAACATGGAATGATGACTGACATGGCCAGTCTCTTCCCCACCCACTTCCTCATCCTGTTCCCTGGCTTGGTGGCCATAAAGGCAACAGCCACAGTGACCGTTTTGGCTAATATGCAAGACACGGCAATAGTGAAGATGATGCCAAACAGGGTTTGCCTGAAGAGGCAGGTCACCATCCCAGGCTGGCCAATGAATAGGAAGGAGCACAGAAAGCCAATCAGCAGAGAGAAGAGCAGGACACAGGTGATGCTTCGATTGTTGGCTTTGACGATGGGTGTGTTCCAGTGTGTACCAAAGATCCCCATTACTGAAACTGTGGCCAGAAGACATAAAACAGCAATAGAAGCCAAGCCTGCTCCCATGGGGTCCTCGTAGGATAAGTAGGTTATGAATTTGGGAATGCACGTATCCCTTTTCTCGTTTGAATATTCATCTTCTGGGCATTTCTCACATTCATCTGCATCTGAAATTCATAAATGTTTGTTTTAATAACTGCCTGTTTTAATGATTCCGAATTCTGCTTGTTGCTCATGAGAAGAGTTGTTATGAGAAATTCTCTTCCTTCCTCTTTACTCACTTTCTCCCTAAAGTTCCCATGAAAGAGGAGAATGGAGAGATCCTCCTGACCCAGATCATGTGCAGCTCTCTTCTGCTACCCTTCCAACAGAAGTTCATATTGTCTAAACTTAAAGATCTTGACCTAGGACAATATATTGTTGACTGGGGGAAATTGAAACAATTTTTGGAAAAAAAATGGGGTGTAAAAGGAGAACTGTGGCAGTTTGAAAATTTTTAAAAGAATAATGTCGTAATGGGAAGAGAGAAGGGATCTTACCACTTAGGGGGAATGTAACTATAATCTAAGCAAATATAATATTTAAGGGAATTTTACATTGAACAGATGGGACAACGAAAATGGTTAAACAGATATATTAATGAGGTATACAGTGCGTAGTATATAGTATAAAACAATAAGGTAGCGTATCAGACATTATATTATAATATATTATGTGGTTGGGTTATATTGGGTTGTGTGCTGTGCTACATTGGTGGCATAGCATACAATCTAAGTTTTGTGATATATACTATATTGATAGTATATTTGATGGAATATATATTTAAAAGAAGAGAAATAGAAAATGTCTAAAGTAAGAGACACTGAGAATCTGGCTATATATTATACCATACTGTTGTGTTATATTGTTATGATATATACTATATTGATAGTATGCTTGATAGAATTTTTGTAAAAAAAATAAGAATGTGCTTAAGAGTAAGAGATATTATGATCTAGAGGCGGTAGGAAAATATAAATGAATTAGATTTAAGCAATAAGAAGGGTTAAGGGTTGGAAAGCTGTTGGAAGTCAATAGGGAGGGGGGAGGAAAAGGGTGGGGGGATAGAGCAAGGGGAATAATGAGATTATATGTGTCAAACTTGGAAAAAAATTCTTTTGTTTATTCGCTCACCAATAAAATTTTACAAAATAGAAGTTCATATTGTCTGTAGCAGGCAGGACTCAACCAATAACAACAACAACAACAACAACAACTGCACTAGTATGCCATTCTTCAAGACATATTAGTGCCTCACCTAGAGTGGGTGAGGCACTAGTCATGTCCCTCTCTGACAAAACTAAGGGGGGGTTAACAGCTCCTTTGACCTCTCAGAGCCTGTCTGGTGCCGTGGTTAGAATGTTGGATTAGGATCAAGGAGATCCAGATTGGAGCCCTGACTTGGCCATATTAATTTGGTGGCTGACTTTGGGCCTGGTTGTTGTGAGTATAATTGGAGTAGAGGAGAACAATGTAAACCACCTTTCTCCCCTTTGGGGACAATGGGGGGGTATAACACTTGCTATATATCTAATTTTGGCAAACTAGTTTGCAAAAGTGGGTTTATCTGCTATTGCTGCAGCTGTTTGGGCAGGAGGAAGAAATGCTTCTTCAGCATGCAAACTACTATTAAATATGTCAAGCAGATCAAGCTTCCAGGTTGGCGTGTGGAGCTCCCAGTACAACAAATAATGACGGGCAGGGATGAAGTTGCAATAGGTGTATTAATTTGTTTTTTCAAATAGAAATTACAGAGAAATGGCTTTTGTAAAAGAGAGTAAGAGGAATCTTTGACTATTTTTAAGGAAATGAATTTTGCCAAAAGAAAATCCCCTCCCCATAACAAGCGTCCTGCTGAGTTTAGGAAAGGAATAGTAGTTTAGTATCAGTAAAGAATATTTTGTCAATACCGCACACAAAGTTGTTACAGTAAGTTAGAATAACAGAATTAGTGAAGCCCACGTTTTGAATTGCTATTGTGATGCTTCTTCACACTCCCTTGGAGCTGTTTGCTTAGACAGCAGCCAGTTTGGATAGACCGGGGATGATTTCACATCCTTTTGCACACATCTCGCTTTTACTTGCTATCACACTCTAACACATCTTAATATTAATTGTGTCTTCCATGTGCTAACTGATTAGAGAATCCCTTGTGATGTGTAGTTGGGTCCTGAGTCAGCTTAGACACTCCAAGGATTGGGCTTGATTACAACAACGTGATTAAAGTGAAAAAGATAAGTGTGAGAATAACGTGGTGGGTCCTCACTTCCTTTGTTCCTCAATGCATCTCCTTGCCAAAGCAAACAGCTTTTCTTGGCTTTCCTCCACCACAGTTGAGCAGCTGGTGCTTCAGAAGAGCCCAGGAGACAACACCCTTGGGCCTTCCAGCAGCAATCATTCAGAAACAGCCACCTACATCACAGCAGGACAGTTGGTTTCATAACTCCAAACATTTTATGAGTTCTAGCAGTTCCCATTGCAGCCATGGGAGCCACGGTAGGCATTTTTATCACAGTACCCACAACCTTTCCTCAAAATCCCAAGAGTTCCAATGAGCACAATTACGTGATGAATCGCTATCCGAAGTGGACATATCCTATTATATAAAAGGCCAGCTGTACTACTGATGACTCACCTCTTATCCTGATGCATCTACCTGCAGCAGGTAGCCTAGGCTGGGATCAGGAGTGGAGCAGGTGACAATGCCACCCAGCGCCTTCACCTGGCTGGAATCAGGCGCAGAGCAGGAAGCAATACCCAACCCCTTCACCCAGCTGGGATCAGGCGCAGAGTGGACAGAGATGCTCACTCCTCCATCACCCTGCTGGAATCAGGAGTGGAGCAGGTGGCAATGCACGTCCCCCTTCACCTGACTGAGAGCAGAAACAGAGCAGTCAGCAATGCCACCCCCTTCACCTGGCCAGAATCAGGAGTGGAGCAGGCGGAAATGCCTGCCTCCCTTCATCTAGTCGGAATCAGGCATGGAGCAAGCAGCAATGTCTGCACCCTCTTCACCTGACCAGGATCCGGCAAGGAGCAGGAGGCAATGCCCACCCCTCTTCACCCAGCCGGGATCAGGCGCAGAGCAAGTGGCAATTCCCACCCCCTGCCATTACTCAGGCAGGATCAGGTGGGCAGCAGGAGGCAATGCCTGCTTTCCTTTCACCCGGCCAGGATCATGAGTGGAAGAGGCAGCAATGCCCATCCCCCTTCATCCAGCTGAGATTAGGTATGAAGCAGGTGGCAATATCCTCTCTTCACCTGGATGGGATCAGGTGCGGAGCAGGAGGCAGTGCCCACCTCACCTTCACCCAGCCAGGATCAGGTGCAGAGCAGGCGGCAGTGCCACCCCCTTCACATGGCCAGGATCAGGCGCAGAGCAGTCAGTAATATCCCCCCTTCACCAGGCTGGGATGAGGTGTGGTGCAGGCAGCAATGCCCACTCCCCCCCTTTCACCCAGCCAGGATCTGGCACAGAAAGGGAGGCAATGTGCACCTGCCTGTCTTCCCCTTTCTAGAGCCTATTCTATTTCCCCTCCACAATGGGCTTTGTTGCCAGTTATTTATAAATTAAAAATGGGTGGAGAAACAAGAAAATCTACATCAGGTGGATGCAGTCCATGAGGCTTTCACTGAATACTCATTTTTAGAAGGTTGAGATTGGCAATTTTCTTAGTATATTCACTGCACAGGAAAGACTTAATAATTGAAGTAGCACCAAATTTGAAACATCTGGAACTTTTCTCTTGTACCTTGATATCCTTTTACTTACCCATCTGGACTGCAACTTTCCCTTCCGGGCACTGAGCACAATCGTAGCAACAAACTTGCTTCCCCTCTTGAACAATTCTGCTGTGTCCGGTGGGGCAGCTCTCGACACACGTGCTGTGAGGGACTCTCTAAAGATAAGCAAAAGAAAGGGTTGGTGAGGGAAATGCGCTTTTTCCTCAAGGATAATAGATATCTGTATGAGTAGGCTTCTTTCAAGAGTTCCAGATATCCTTGTGACCCAGTACTGTTTGATAAGGTTATCCAGTAAAAAAAAACCTGGTCAATATAAACTCGCAACGTATACATTATTTTAATAGGTGTGCATCTAGAAAAGTTTTGTTGTGGTTTTAGATCTGGGATAGGAGTGAATCCCCTCCCACCCCAGTGATTGCTGGTTTTGGATTAGAATGTTACCGCTTTATGATTCAATTCTGCGTGTAATTTTTCAGGCTCCACCAAACTTGCAGAGAACACAACCATCCCATGAGTCCAACAACCATGTAAGTTTCAATCATTTACAATAAAGGGCTTTACTTAATTTTTTAAAAAAAAATCTCATTGATTTTTTGCTTCGTTACTTTCAATGACTATCTGAGAGCCAAAATCTGCTTCTGCCATCTTTCCATTGTGAGGTCAGTTTTATAGTTTCCTTTAACATGCTTGTGTTGATTTCTCTGGAAGGAAGAAATGTGACTGGTGGCCCAGGGGAAATCATTACAGAAAAAGAAGTTGCTTCCATGTTACCAGCTGAGGGCTATGGTGATTGGCTGGGAAAGCTCTGTGCTCAATGATCTGATTGGATGGTGTTAATGGAGACATGTCTCCCAGAAAATAAAACTAGAAAAAAGCCACGATAACAGAGATGCATTTGCACAGCATCCAAAAACAAAACACAACATGGGTGTTTTGGAGAAAGTTGTTCTGATTACCGAACAGCCTAGATTATCATTTTCTTTCCATTGAATCAAAAGTCATACCCAAAAACAATTATTTTCATGTTTCTTCTTTTTTCAAAACATGTCATGCTTTTTTTAAAAAAAAATCCATACCTGCTGAAATTTGTGATTCCATATCAGCAAACTTTTATTAATAGTAAACTCTTCACTTGCAGTTGCCTTAGATTCTATGCAACCTACTTGGATTTTTTGGAAAGATGTATTTGGGAATGTGACCAAGTTCACAATATCATACCCAGCTGCCAGGTCCCCATTTTCATCAAAAAAGATTTCATCTCCAGCACAATTGTTAAAGTGAACATTTCTCAAATATGAAGAAAGCTAGGTTGGGGGAGAAGCAATTTATGTATTTAAAAAATGTAGCAGGAAATAAATGAATACACCTTTCTGAAATCTGTAGACAGGGATCTACTTGTTCTGCAACATTGACTTGCAATTTTATTAATATTATGCAATATGAAGTAGCCTGAATATTGCATCATTAATAGTATTATACTTAAAGGTGTATTGAATTTCCAGAGGGAGCCAACTCATAGATCTCACCAGTCATAGATCTGAGGAGTTTCTTCTTGCCCTCCATGCATCTGACGAAGAGAACTGTGATTCTCGAAAGCTTATGCTACAATAAAGTTGGTTAGTCTTAAAGGTGCTACTGGATTATTTTTGATTTTGCTACTACAGGCTAACACGGCTAACTCCTCTGGATCTATAACTCATAGATCTGACATACTAATCAAGAATTGGAATGCCTGAACATGATATTGCATCACAATCATAATGCGAGGATTCGGTTTCGTTTTCTCGGCCATGTTGGACGCTCCTCTCCGCAGGTCCGGGAAGAAGCACCCGAGCAGCCTGACCGGGTGGCTGACCTGCGAAGGTTAGCCCCCAAGACTCCCAGTGAGGGTGTCAGGGTCCGGAGCACGACGGGAAGAACCCCCCGAAGTCGATGCGGGGGATAAACTCCCCGTTTGCTCCTATGGAGGCCGGCAGACTTGCGCAGCACATCACGTGCCGCCGGGCCATGGAGAACGGCAAAAAGCAGATTTAAGGTGAAAACCTGTAAGTAGCGAATCCCTTCTGTTACTACAAGTGTATGCGAAGGATTGGTGGGATTTGAAGCTAAGAAGGCTCGGATTTCTTCCCCCTCACTGAGTTTCGAAACTTGGCTAGCGGATTCCCCCCCCCCCTAAGATGGCGACGAAAAAGCAGAGCCCCGCTATGGGCAAATCCATCTCGGCTGCTTTGCAGGGGAAAGGAGAGTCTCTTGAGGAGCTAGTAAAGCGGTCAGTCGTCGAAGCCATAAAGCCCTTTGTTGACAAGTTAAACGAAACTGATCAAAGGGTTGGCTTAATTGAGAGTGAAGTGAAAACCATTAAGGAAGCAGCGGTGGGGGTGGAAAAGTCTGCTCAGGAAAACGCAGCACTCATGAGGGCAACAAACAAAGAACTAAAGCTGTTGGAGAACCAACTGATCGGGTTGCAAGTGGATCGTGCTCAGACAATATTGCGTCTCCAGAATGTGAAGGAGGAGGAAAATGAGAATTTAAAGGATCTGGCATTGGAACTTTTGGCGATACCCACGAAGGCAACTAAAGAAGAGTTAAAAGCACCATTTTGGAAGTCCGTCGAGCTTCTTCAAAATATGCAATGAAGCGTCAGCTGCCTCGCGAGATTATTATTGACTTTTCATCTAAGAAGATTTGGGACACCATCCTATATAATTCATACAATGCGGACTTGGACTTTCTGGGCAATAAGGTTAAGATATTGAAGGACGTTCCATTTTTAGCTTGGAAAAGAAGATTTAAATATAAAAGGTTTGCAGCTCTTCTGAGGAAACGTGAAATAAAATACAAATGGCTATTTCCGGAAGGTATCTGGTTTAGCTATAAAGATCAAGCTCACAAGATAACATCGGAAGACCAGCTAAGGGACTTTGTGTGTAAACATCAAGAGTTCCAGCAAGAAGAAGAGGATTGCAAGCCTGAAGGGGGAGGGGAGAAGGGAACGAGTACAGTGACTGTAGCTGTTCAGAGAGAATTGCGACTGAGACCCAGAGGGAGGGAGAAGACCTAATCCTGATTGTAGTTTGTATTTTATAAGATCTACCAATCTAACAGCATTTTACAAAGTTCTAATGTTAAATAATTGCAGTACGAAGGGAATGCATTACTTGTAGATGTAGTGTTTGTGTTGTTATGTGTTGTTTCTTCCCCTTCTCCCTGTTCCCACTTTTTCCTTTTTGTAGTACTAGTAATTAAAAAAACAAAAAAACAAAAAAAAACAATCATAATGCGAGGGTTCACTCTTTGAAAAGGAGCATTCAGATTGCTCTGTCATTCATGACTGGAGCCATCTTGGATATATGTGCTGTATATACATGCAGTTCCAAGATATCCCTCATGTGTGAGCATCACTCATTCATTTTTTTCTCCCATACACCATTGTGTCCACCTTTGTTTCTGTATTTTACATGCAACAGGCTTCTTACAGAGTCTGAATCTATATGTTCTTGCAAAGAAAGCAGTTCACAACGGATGAATTGTGACAAAAAGAATTGTGACTGACCTGCCAGGGCTGAGCATAGAGAAGACCTCCTTTCCCCATCACTCTCTGCTGAGTTCTTGATGAATAAATGGCATGGAGTGCATGTGCCACAGCATAGACAGCATTGTAGATGCCATAGCTCTGACCAGTCATTTGCATTTCAAACACAGTGCCGGGGACGCTGTCAAGTTTTTCCTCCCCTGTGCAGTTTTTGGTATGGGGCCAATAAAGATTATAAAGTGGCAGTGAACAGTGAAATACATTCAACCAAAACTGCTGGATGAAATAAATCTTAGATTGATATGGATTTAGGGTCTCGATGAAGTCCTGAAATCCTGGCACCTTATTCGTGTGCACTGCAAAGGACAAACTGCCATTGAGGGATTTGGGTGTGAATTTGCCCCCTTGGAAAATAGATGTGACATCCCATTGAGAAGTTATAATCCAAACTCGCATTATTGGCAGTCCATAATTAATTTCGTAACCTTCTAGAATTATTCGTAAACCTTCCATAGACTGGTCATTCCCATAGGCAAGAACGACGTTGAGTTTGCTAAACCAGATTTTTAGACCTATCCTCCCCAAGATTTTACCAAGATTTATATTTTCCATGTAATTTCTTGCTTTTGGAATCATTTCGTTCAAAGCAATGCAAATATTATTCCGGAGCAACCTTGGTATTAAGTTTTGAAGGAATGTCTCTCCACTGTCATCATCTGATATGAGGAGGCCAATCCAGTTCCATCCAAAATGCTTCAGGAGATGCACAATCCCAACACTTTGAAGGGTTTCATTTGGAACCATCCGGAATAAATAAGGGAACTGAATTTTATGATTCATTGTAGTAGGAAAGGAACCATAAGTGATCTAAGATGACAGAACATGACTTCATGAGAGTTGACAAAAATCTTCATTTATTTTTGAAAATATACTTCGTCCAAAAGCATAAAAGTATAAATAAGTCCACTTATTCCATTTGGTTAGTTAAGAAATGTTATAGTTTGTTAAGATATTTATTATCGCTACCTCACTACACGATTATAAACCCCGAAACCTGAATTATAGATTTGTTCTGCGACATGCTGGATGTGCCTGTACATGTTTCTCCCGATGTAGTTGTACTTAGCTTGCTTAACACTGTATTAGGACTTTATTGATTATGTATAATATCTACACACATGAGTACTGCCGACTGTTAGTGTTTTGATGTTTATGTATTGTTGTATCTGAACATTGCTACGTATGATACCACCTTTTTTCCACGCATTTATTGTTGATCTTGTTACTTGTTACGCTTTCAATAAAAATTTTGAAAATAAAAAAAAAAAGATATTTATTATCTAAAATTTCTAATCATGCTTTCAAGACAGGGCTATGGAGAACCCCAGTTGTTCATGGCTCCTTCAAGGTTGGGGGAAAGAATGGACCTGGATAACACTGACCTAGGGAAAGATATTGGTTTGTCATTCCAGAATTCAGGAGCTGACCTCAGGATCCTGAACAGTGGACTAAACTTAGAGATCTGAGAAAGACAATTTACTCTAGAGGATTTCTGTAGTTATGTCTACATTTCAGCATCTCTGTAAGCATGCATACCTGTGGAATCTTGTATGTAGTTAAAATGTTGGCCATCTGGATGGAGTTTTGGGAGGTGAATCCACCAATGATGGCCATTAATTTCTTCTTCCTGTCACAGTAGTAGTTGACAAGACTCTTCTGTCCTCCAAAGAGTAGATTCCGAATACCTTGAGAGCTTCTCAGTTGGTTGAAAGCGTTGTCATTGATGTCCAATCTCAGAGTGGTGTTGGATAAGAGTTTGGAATTCTTCTTGATTTCATTAAAGGCAAAATCAAAGGCTAGGATATGCTGATAATATTTTGTCATTAACCTGCAATGAGAGTTTTGTGTAGTCTCACACCCCTGTATCATAAGACATAATTGTGTCTTGCCCCTAAAATACTAGTTATGGCAATGGCATACACAAGATATTGTTCAAACCCTGCTAGAGCTGCCATGCTTTTTTCCCTCTCACAAAAGAGAATTTGAATTGGCTCTACTCTCTCCAGCTCAGGAATTCAGTCATTGATAGTAAACTCCATCTACTGAATATTTGCCATTGAGCAATTGAGAGACTACTTTAATCTCCGTAACATCTCTTTTTGAGTCTCAGGGCCAAGCTACACATGATGAATGACACTTGAATGGCAAGTGGATTGAGTGGAGGGCAAGTGAACAGGGAGAAATACACTTGCCGTTCAAGTGTCATTCGTCATGTGTAGCTTGGCCCTCAGTGCTCAGAATATAAGGACTGATTAAATAGAGGAATGTGGATGGATCAATGTGAATAAGAAATATATTGATGGCCATTGCAGAAGAACAAAATGGGAGCTTTGTATGGTGACCTCAGGAAGAGAGAAAAGGAGCAGAAGATTTCTCATAGGTCAGGCATAGGACGGACTCTGCTTGATATGAATTCCCTGGCCAAATCAAGTCTTAAACCTGACAGCAGCAACACTTCCAGTTGGCGGCAGAATGTCAGGTGATGGAGTAGAAAGAACTTCTAAGGGATCTGCCGCTATCATTCCTCATGTAGGATTCTGGCAGCATGAGTTTAGCAGAAGCAGTGCCCTACAGACACTGACATGCACAAATACTGGTACCCTGAACACTGGGAAAAGTTGCATCTTCCACTCTTGTCAAATTTGTGATGCACTAAGAAACTTCAGTTGTCAACTGGTTGATGGTCATTTCTTGCCCTGCATATTATAGTGTCCGTTATTCTTTTATTGGGAGTTGAAAATACTTCTTTTGAAATACTTCCAACAAGTTTGAGGATTTTAACATTTTAAAATAATATAATAACAAATGGTTTATATACCTTCCTTCAGGACAATTTAACACCCACTCAGAGCAGCTTACAAAGTATGTTATTATTATCCCCACAACAATCACCCTGTAATCTAGAATTCTTCTCACACCTATAACTCCTATGTATTATAATAAAGGAATCCATCTGTCCATCAGTCAATTTGTCTGTGGCACACAAAACTCATCAAAAAACTAAGTCAGGGCTTTCAAAATTGTCATCCGGCTTAATAATGACTGTGGGAGTTGGTGTATCGAACACAAAGGGAATCACAATCTTACGGAGCAGCAATCCCCTACCTCTTCCCCCTGTGTTTTCAATTGCAGCCGTGGTTTACTCTGGCAGGTATAACTCATCCATAAATAAAGCGTAGAGCCTCAAAACTGGCGACTAATTTCAGAATGAGGATGGGAGTTGCAGTGCCAAAAAGGGAAGAAATTGACACGTTGCAGTCCATTGAGAGATACCCCACAATGGTATTTGCAATGGAAGTAGAAGCTGACTTTGGCAAGCATAACATCTTCAACTTCGGCTAGCACAACAGAATATAAAGACAAGGTGGACAAGATTGGCCACCACCTTTAGGATGCTCAAAGGACTTGCAGAAATGAATGGAACTGAATTACACGTCACACCTCAAAGATCGGAGGTTTAAATGAAGGAAATGGCACTGTTCTTGTACCCTCCCTTTTTTCCTCATAACATCCCTGTAAAGTAGGACTGGCTGAGAGTACATGACTGGGCTGAAATCTGGCAGAACTCTTCTGTGAGATAATAGGGATTCTAACCACTATACAACTCAGGATTTGATAGGGCATGGAATTTATTAAGGTGTCCCCTCCTCCCATTTTGAGATGTCTAGATTTATGTTCCGAAGAATTATGCCTGCCGCAAATGGACGGATGGACTTATGAAGGGACGGTCACATGGATTGACAGGTGGACTCCGCTGAAAATAAAGGACAATTATCTGAAACAATGTGGAAGTTCTAATTTTGGTGTTAGACTTATGATTTTCATTTCACTCTTGGAAATCATCTTTTGATGATGCAGTTAGCAAGTGCCGAACATAAAATAGCCCTTTGCAGTCAGCGTCTGCTGAGCTGTGTATTCTCTTGTGCCAATTACATGAGAATAGTTTTAAAACTTCATGCAGACCTTTTAAACAATTAAGAGCTACTTACCATCCTTCTAAGCCATATCTTGGTGGTTCTGTAAATCTGAGTACAAACATTTCGAGGAGTGTAGTGGATACACCTCCTCCAATGATAATTTCCTCTCCAAAATTCTTCAAATGCTCTG
Source organism: Eublepharis macularius (assembly GCF_028583425.1). Classification (NCBI taxonomy): domain Eukaryota; kingdom Metazoa; phylum Chordata; class Lepidosauria; order Squamata; family Eublepharidae; genus Eublepharis; species Eublepharis macularius. The sequence continues at coordinate 177,989,251 of NC_072793.1, forward strand.
GAACTCCTGGCTGCCAACTGCTTATGGATTCTGGACTGTTGCTGAAAGAATAATGCAGCAATGGCAGGAGAAATAACAACAGCAATGTATTTCTGAATGCTAGGCAAATATAGATTCTCTTCCAGCTGTGGGCCATTTTCTCACATACATCTGCTTTCATGTCTGAGAAAAGGACCAGCCAATTGTCTGCCTTGTAACTTTGACTTTTTGTTCCTATATCGATTTTTCTTCTTCACTTTTGCCTTTGGATTTATAGAAACTTTTGTGTTGTAATCATGAGACATACATTTTTGTATGCAATGTCTGCTGGTTTTATACATATGCTTTCTGCCCTAAAGATATAAATATATGCATAATAGACAATGTTAATTATTGAGGTATACTCAAAATCCCCATCTGCATTTTTTATGGGCAGGAAAAAACAATATAAAGTTAAGAATCAGAAATGTCATTCACACAAAGGAAGGGAAAATTGTTATTGTTATTAGAAACAGCAAGAAGGAGAAACTAAAAAGGGAAATTCATGGACTGCCAATGGAACCCCTCTGCTCAAGACCAACATACAACCATCATCTCAGACATAAGAAGTTTTATGCCTCTGAGCTAGGCATAAAGGATAAAGTAGGAGAGCTTCATATGACAGGTCCTACCTGATGCAATTCAATCTCCTCGATCTCCGAGGTGCAGGCTGCTTTTCTAGACAGCTCTTGAGCTGAATTTGTCTAGTATTGATATTCAAAGTAATCATCATATATTAGCTGTGGGTCTAACAAAAGAATGTTAATTATAGTGTTTTATTAATTACAGGGCAAGTAACTTTCTTTCCCAAGGCCTCAAAGTTTCACCATTCCACTGTGTATCTAGTTTTATCAAAAATTGTTTCGTTTGTGAGAGTGCAACATGCTGGTGCTTTCTTTCCGGCCTCTGATGTGGTTTGATTGCTTTCAGAAAAACAACTCAGATTGGAAATGGAAGAAGAAACTACTGTAAACTAGAGGGGGGAGTCCGTGGGACGGGGGGGGTGTCTGTGGAACATGGGCATCCCACGATCCGCCAGTTTGCTGAACCAGCTCTATCCATGTTAAATTTTGGTCCATTTTCTGGTCTGTGTCCACCTCTAGTGGAGAGTGTCAGCAGCAAGGGACAGGAAAGTTGATCTCCCTGATTGCAGCACTATTCTGCTTAATCATTAGAAACTTGTAAAAGCTTATTTCAAAGTTAGTTTGCAGGCTTGTTGTTGGCCCAATTAAACTTAGCTGCAGTGGACTGCCTGGGTTTATGCCTGAGGGAATTGCTACTTCTGAGCAGCTCACAGGCGTCCAGGTAATCAGAGGCTACAGCAAATGCCATTCCTAAATGAGAGCAGAGTTTTGCCTCCTCAGCTGGAAGAATGAGACAGACACAGTGCATTGATATAAATGGCCGCTTTATTAAACATAACATCAACACTAAATTGTGGCAAGGGCAAACTAAGCGGTACAGGTCAAGCCATGGGGTCACCTCTGACCACTGCCTTGACCTGTAAGGGTGAGCCCCGCTGCCCCGGGCATAATCCATTCATAGAATGGCCTCAGCCCGGCTTGCCAGGCAAAGGGTTCCCCCTCAAGCTCCTAAAGCCTCAGCCATACAGCACGAAGGAAGGACTTGCACCCAGGGTTCCCTGGAGGCAGTCTGCACAGGTGGTGGTAGCCATGAAGCATACCATCCCTCCTGAGAGACCCCATTTTTCCACCAATGGGGAATTGCCAAAGGGGTGCTCACCGGCCCGCTCCCTATTTCCCAACTTTCTCCTGCCAACGCGAAAAGGCCAAGCCTCTGCTTAGGCCCTCGTGCCCCACAGATGGCCTAGTGCCAACCTGAGCCCTAGCCGCAGGTCCTCTAAGAAGATGTTGTTGCCAGAAGGAGACAAGTGAACCCCATCGTCCCAGTACAGGGTGGCAAAATCGGCCTTAATCCTAGGGTGAGGGAGATAAATGCCGAGTCCTGTGGCCAAAGCCTTCTGTATGGCCCTATTGGCCCTGCGCCTAGCACGAGCCATACCCCTAGAGTTAATTGACTCCCCCCCGCTTATGCTGAGGGAGCATTTCCGACCAAAAAATATATACTCCAGGCCACCGGCTCTTGATCACCCTCAAGTCGGTGATCACTTGTAAGGACAGAGCTCTGCCTTTCAATAAACCCAGGTCATTACCACCCACGTGTAAGACCAAAATATGCGGAGGAGGACCTGTCCTTCCTCCAAACAGGAGAGGCAGCAATCCTGACCATCAAAGGCCATGCCGGCCCAACCATTCTATCGAAGCATCTTCACTCAGCCTGAGCTGAGCTCCAACAGGCGTCCGTCTGGCTTGCACTGCAGCCCAGAACACCATACTGTGGCCAGCTATGAGGATCTGCTTCCTCTCAAAGTTGCACACCGCACTTAGGAAAAATTAAACTGGGTGAATATAAGACGGATGAATATAAGACGGATAAGCAGATGACTTCCATCTGCCCACCTTCTGAATGGTCTTGTCAGTATACCTCATGGCAGCAGCCACCGCTCCGATCCGAAATGAATGAGTGCCAAATTTGACACCCACCAGGCCCAACTGACACAAAGCTCTATCCGTTACCACCCAAAACTGGTAACGAGTTAAGGGAGAGCGATCACAATGGCGAAACAAAACACCCTCATAATCTCCCCTAACCTCTAAGTACTGATGAAGAGCTCTAACTGGGCACAATCCCTCTTCAGCACAGGGGCCCAAAGTCAACACAGACCCAGCCCGCCGATTGCTCAGAGCCACTGAGACTGAAGGGGGGCGGAGATGCCTAATGGCTTCAAGTCCACCCCCAACAGTAAAGACTCAGATGGCCGGGAACCCAGTCTCTCTCATTCTCCATCCGAGGAGGCAAACTTTGGCCACACAGCCAAAGCCACGCGTGGCTGCCATGAATGGCTGCATTGTGCTGATGAGTCAACGCAGATGATCAGAAAGTTTCACCAGGGTGTTCTGACTTCCTTGTTGTCGCTAGGTCTCAATAGGCCACAGCTGCAAATACATGTAGTGATTACATTGTGCTACTAACATCTGAATCCACTTCAAAGTACAGTTGAAGACTGTTGTTACCCAATGAGGGTAACAACACTTTGGGATCCTCACTTTGATATCTCCAGCTGTATATTCAAAGATTGTCCCAGCTAGAGAACTCTTTCAATGACCAAAGAGATGTTTCAATCAAATGGGGATTTTTATTGAAAATAATAAAGATTAACAACACGCAAAACTCACACACAAAAAACACTCAGAGCTAACCTGAGCGACTGCCTCTTGCCATATGTTCTTCAGAGAGCACTTTGTTCGGCAGACCAACATCTGCTGGTGGTCCCTGGCCCCAGGGAGGTTCGTCTTACCTCAACCATATTAAACCAGAGGTGACCCTCAAGGACTTGCAGGGGATATCTCATTTCTTCTCCCCCCACCAGGCTCTTTCCCCCCCTTGTCCTTCCTCCCCCCCCCCCCCGCTCAACCGGGCCAAGTTGCATGAAGGGAAACCTACAAGGACTTGCCGGGGGTTCTTCACTTTTTCTGTATCCCCTTCCCCATTGTATTTCATCTTTTCCTCCTCCTGGGAGCCCTCATATGCTCACCTTTCCCTACGTCCGTCTTTTCTTCAAACCCACTAAAGAACTTACCTACTATATTCTTCCATTTCCTTCAATCTTTCTTAATTTACTTCAATTATATACTGCCTTTCTCCACGATGGGGTCCCAAAACAACTTACCTCATTCCCCTTGCCTCCCTATTATCCTCACAACTTTCTTGAGTAGGGTTGCTAGCTCCTGGTGGGGAAATTCCTGGAGATTAGGAGAGTAGAACCTCAAGAGGGCAGGGTTTAGGAGGGAGACGGACTGTAATGACATAGAGCCACATTTCAAGATGTGAATTTTCTCCACGGGAAGTGATCTCTTTCACCTGGAGATCAGTTGAAGTTCCGGGAGATCTCCAGCCAGCACCTGGAGGCTGGCAACCCTAACCCTGAGAGTTAGGTTAGACTAAGGACCAAGCTACACATGACGAATGACACTTGAACGGCAAGTGGATTGAGTGGAGGGCAAGTGAACAGGGAGAAATACACTTGCTGTTCAAGTGTCATTCATCATGTGTAGCTTGGCCCATAGAGTGTGTGATTGGATCAGTCTCCCAGTGAGCTTCTACAGCAGAGTGATGAGTCACATCAGGATCTCCCAGAGCCTACTCTGACACTCTAACCACTATACTGCCCTGTTGTTTATTGAGGAAGAGGCTGCTGTTGAACAGTGGGAAGCAGCCAGGCTTGGATAGTTCCTGCAGGTCATGTGACATGTCACCTGGTGGTTGCTCCTGAGCCTGGTCCCAATGACTCCTTCTGCAAAGGCCAGAACAGGCCTGGAAAGGGCCTGGAGCCCTTTCCTTGCCTTTTAGTGACAGAAACCAACCCTGGAATACTGGTTATGGTTGCCTAGCAACAACCACCAAGAACATCTGTTTAAAGCTACAGCAGTTCCATTTATCATCTAACCTCAGCTAGCACACTGTCACATGAGCTAAATGGCTAAGTGGGGATTTGAACTCTGATCTCCCCAATCTTAGACTAGCACTCGAACAACTACATCACTCACATACTAGATACTAGATATAGAGTAAAAATCTCAACACAAATCTCAGAATCCAGAGTAAATACTGGTTTCTCAGAGAGCCTGGCCTAACAATATGGGATTTTTAAAAATATGAAGTAGGGTTAAGGACAGCAGAATCGCTTTAATTTCTATCTTTGAGGGAACAGATATATATTAAACCCCCTTCCAAGTTCTAGTGTTTCCAGGTCCCCTTACTTCCTGGAGGGTCCATCTTCACCCATGTGTGAAGCACAGGAGCACTCCCAATGGTGATGTGATGATGTCACTTCCTGCACTGACATCTTCACACAGACCATGGGAGAGCTTCCAGTTTTCACGACAGCCAACTTAGATCCAGAATAAATCTCAGGAGTGCTCCCGATAGCCCTAGCGACGTCATGATGACACCTCCAGGAGTGGCGTCATCATTCAGGTCACACAGGAGCAGCACATTTCATTGTGTTGAGTTTGATGATATCATGGATTGATCTAGTGATGTCATACGGTGGAACTTGATGATGTCATACTGAATATTATTATTAATAGGTTAACTTCTGCATATTAATAGGTACATACTTCAAAGTGATGGGTTATTTTGCTAACAAATAATAGCTAATCTAAATATTGAAAAGGAAAATAACTTGTAAAAAGTAAATAGTAGTATAACTACTATTATCATATAACTTGGGATTCTTCATCTTTGGACTTGAATGACTCTGTTGGGGATGATATTTTCTTTGTTGTATGCCTCGGAATCAAGCACTTTCATCATAAGTTGCCATGAAGATTTTTTGGTATTGGATATGGATCTTTAAGTGTTGTATGAATTAATGCTTGTTTGTGATACACAAATCTTTTAACTTTTTGTACTTATTTCATAAACTGTGTTTACTTTTTGATAGAATTTTTAATTGTTTATTTAGTTAGGTTTTCATAGTGGATACACATGTCCTTGTTTGTTTAACTTCCAGGTGGGTAATAAGCAAGTAGAGAGCATCACGGTAATATACAGAGAAAATAAGCAAACAAGCCATGAAATCTAACTAATAAATGTTTCTATTGTAATTCAATCAAATTTAAAGCAACATTATACCCAACTTGAACAAAAGAAACAATATATATACTGGGTGGATGATTACAGAAGGCAAAGCATAATATAAAAATAATTCAAATATAATTCAAAAATAATTCAAATATAATTCATGTTTAGGGTTTAGACATGCGCCAAAATGGAAGGCAGATGCTAAAGGCAAGAATATTGAGTGACCAGTGGAAGTGTATATGATGAAGAGATGAAACGGGCAGATTGCTGGCTCCCCGTCGCAGTTGTGTATCATTTCTTCTCTGCCGCTTCTCATTGTTATCATATGAGATCATATACACTGTTTCTCCAAAAGAAATTTATTGCACTGAAGACCTTCTTACATCGTTATATTATAAACCTACTGGGACTTTGGTGATTACTGTATAGACCTCTGGTCAATATTGCACAAGAATTCTTGTTGAATTATATTTGAATTATTTTTATATGATGCTTCGCCCTCTGTAATCATCCACCCTGTATATATATTGTTTCTTTTGTTCAAGTTGGGTATAATACTGCTTTAAATTTGATTGAATTACAATAGAAACATTTATTAGTTAGATTTCACGGGTTGTTTGCTTATTTTCTCTAACTTCCAAGTGGGGCCTGGAGATCTGGATTTGCAACTCATCACCACCAGACAACAGAGATCACTTCCCCTGTAGAAGACGGCTGCTTTGTAGATCTAGCCTCTATGCCATTAGATCCCACTGAGATCCTCTGTTCCTAATGGCTCTACTCACTCTGCTATGAAGTTCCCTTAGTGACATTGGCCAGTCGTTCTCAGCCTATTTAGCCTGTCTCACATTATTGTTGTGAGGATAAAATAGGAAATGAAGACTCGTGTATGCTTCTGTCCACTACTTGGAAGGAGAACAGCATATAATTGTATTAGGCAGACAAGACAGATGATCATGTCCTTAAATCAAATGCACGTCTCTTACACGGAAGGGTGTTTGGTCTTAGAATCTTATCTTTTTTTGAAAATAGTTTCTATTGGGGAGGCTGAAGACTAATTTACCACACATGACCTACGAATTTCACTGTTCAACTAAGTATTCTTTAGTATCAAATGTTTTTGAGCCTTTTCCTTTCCCTTTCTATTTTGGTGTTGCTGGGAAAGAGCAGCTCAGACTCCAAATACTTTGGGCTTCCTACATTTTTCTGAACAAGAGATGATTCTCAGTCAGGAGCTTTTCACAACAGTTAGGTTGGTTGTGTTATTTATATCTGCTTCTCACACTTCCATTCTCCTCTCTCACACCCTTGGGAATAAAGAAGATTGCTTCTGATCTGCCTCCATTGTGAAATCTCCATTCTCTGCACACTTATATGTGTATGGTTCTTTGTATGTATTTTTTATAATTCAGAACTTTGAGCAATAGAAATTTAATGAGATTTAATAATATTGATTTTATGTTACTGTTTTTCAGTCTTAGTGGGTCAGTAACCGAGGCCTCTGCTATTGCAAGACTTTATCCCTATGATGGGTACATGACTGCAAGCAGAAAGACAGAATTTCAAAACCATTGCTGATATCAATTAAAGGATTTATTGGAAAGCATTTCACATAAAATATAACAAAAGGAAAATAACTCAAATTAAAAGCATGATACAAGAATAAATGGCAAAAGAGGTGGATATAATAAACACCAAGAATGGGTATATAGCTACAGAACATAGTAACTAATGCATATGCATTATGTATATAGCTTATACAGATAATATGGAATACATATGTAGTAAATAAGTAAATCAGATAGGAATCTGCAGTTTTTCTCAACTAGTCCTCAGTAGAGGACACATTCAGAAGTGGAGAGATAACACACAGACCATCATACAGGATGTATATATGTGGAAAAGTTTACCAGAAGATGAGAGCACGCATAGTGCATTAACATTTTATTTCCTTCCTCCCCTCCCTCCTGACCTTCTATTACTCATTCAAGGATCCAAAAAGAAGATTAGATCCTCAGAATCTTGAGGCCTCTAAATCTCTTGACGACTAGGAGAACAAGGCATAGGGGACCTCAAAAGACAGCAAGAGAGTATCCTCAAGGCAGGCAGACCCCAACAAGAGAAGGCTAGTTTCCCATTCCTCCTGACTCCTTAAATTTCCTACATTTTCCTTCCATAGGGCCAAGACTATGCTGGCACCACACTGATCAAAGGTGAGGGCAGAAGTGTGAACCTCATTCCCTTTCATTACTGTTTACTTTGCCACATTGGGGCAAAACGCCCAATCCAATAACATCTTCCAGTATGATTGTGTATTTATATAGATTTTCCCTAATCATTAATAAGAAGATAGAAGAAAGAGAAACTGATTAAAAAGATCGGTTGATCTGTTGTGCGCCAGTTATTTTTTTCCTTCCTAGCTGCTCTCTGGTGTTCAGTTGAGATTGGAATATAATAATGTAGCATTTGGGGAAGAAGATACAAGCCAATAAGCCTCCACTAGAGGCCAAGATGGAGAAGATCTCCACAGCCACCATGTCTTTCCCCTTGGTGCTCAGATAGGTGGGGACAAAGGAGAGCCAAACACTGCAGAAGACCAGCATGCTGAAGGTGATCAGCTTGGCTTCATTGAAAGAATCAGGCAACGTCCGTGCTAGGAAGGCCACCATGAAACTAGTGATGGCCAGAAGACCCATGTAGCCCAGTACAATGTAGAACATGATGTCCGAGCCTTCATTGCACTGTATAATGATATGGCCCATTTGGGAGTGCGTGTCAGACTCTGGGTAGGGGAACGAAGTTGCCAACCAGAGTGCACAGATGCCAGTTTGAACTAAACAACAGGGAATGATGACTGACATGGCCAGTCTCTTCCCCACCCATTTCCTCATCCTGTTCCCTGGCTTGGTGGCCATGAAGGCAACCACCACAGTGATGGTTTTGGCCAATATGCAAGACACAGCAACGCAGAAGATGATGCCAAACAGCATTTGCCGGAGAAGGCAAGTCACTGTCCCGGGCTGGCCAATGAATAGGAAGGAGCATGGAAAGCCAAGCAGCAGAGAGGAGAGCAGGACACAGGTGATGCTTCGATTGTTGGCTTTGACAATGGGTGTGTTCCAGTGTGTGCCAAAGATTCCCATCACTATAACTGTGGCTGCAATACATACAACAGCAGTAGAAGCCAAGCCTGCTCCCATGGGGTCCCTATAGGATAAGTAGGTTATTGATTTTGGAAAGCACTGATCTCTTTTCTCATTTGGATATTCATCTTCTGGGCATTTCTCACATTGGTCTGCATCTGAAATTCATAATTGTTACACTCATTTATGAATCTACTGTTTCCTTAATTCTCTTTACTCAATTTCTCCCTGGAATCCATAATTGCTATGAAGGAAGGGAATGGAGAGATACTGTCCCAGGGTATGTGCAGATGTCACCAGCTACTATTGCAACCTAAGTTCAGACTATCTGTTGCAGGTAGAACTCATCATCATCATCATCATCATCATCATCATCATCATCATCATCACCACCACCACCACCATCCTACTATATAATTGAGTAAGTGTATTTCAGACAACACACTTTATACCCTGGTGCATCACCAGAGTGCACTGCCATGGAGGGAAGCCCATGAAAGGCGCCATCCCCCTCCAGGAAACATGCCATGGTGGAAAGCCCAGGCCAGGAGCAGGCTGGGAACAGGTAGCAATACCAGCCCCCCCCCCACATTTTCACCCAGCAGATATTTGGAGCGGAACAGATGGCAATGCCCACCCCCCACCTTAACCCAGCTGGTATTAGGAGCAGAGCAGGTGGCAATGCCCATCCAATGCCTTAACATATCTGGTATTAGGAGAGAAGCAGGTGGTAATGCCCACCCCCCACCTTAACCCAGCTGGTATTAGGAGCAGAGCAGGTGGCAATGCCCGTCCAATGCCTTAACAACATATCTGGTATTAGGAGAGAAGCAGGTGGTAATGCCCACCCACCATCTTAACCCAGCTTTTATTAGGAGCAGAGCAGGTGGCAATGCCCACCCCTCCACCTTCACTCAGCTGGTATTAGGAGCGGAGCAGATGGCAATGCCTGTCTAATGCCTTAACCCAGCTGGTATTAGAAGTGAATCAGGTGAAAATGCCCATCCACTGCCTTAATTCAGCTGGTATTAGGAGCAGAGCAGGTAGCAATGCCCACCCCCAGCAATTCCCAACCCCCACCTTAACCTAGATAATAGGAGCGGAGCAGATTGCAATGCCCACCACCACCTTAGCCCGGCTGGTATTAGGAATGGAGCATATGGCAATGCCCGTCCAATGCTAAGGCATAGGAGCAGAGCAGGAGGCAATACCCACCCCCAGCAATTCCCACCCCTGCCTTAACCCAAATAATATTAGGAGCAGAGCAGATTACAATGCCTACCCCTGCCTTAACACAGCTGGTATTAGGAGCAGAGCTGGTGGCAATGCCCACCCCCTTCAGCCAGCTGGGATCAGGAGTGGAGCAGGTGGCAATACCCTCCCCAGTGGAGCTGTTGGGAATGCCCACCCCCACCTTAACCCAGCTGGTATTCAAAGTTCCCCAGGTGGCAATGCCCTCCCCCACCATAATGCAACTGGTATTAAGAGTGGAGCAAGTGGCAATGCCCATCCCAGCTGAGATTAGGAATAGCAGATGCCAATGCCCACCCCACTTCACCTGGCTGGGATCAGGAGGGGACCAAGCAGCAATGCAAATCCCCACCTTCACCCAGTTGGGATCAGGAGTGGAGCAGGTGGCAATGTCCACCCCATGCTTTCACTTGGCTGGGATTAGGTGCAGAGCTAGAGTCAATGTGCTTCTTCTCTTCACCCAGCTGGGATTAGGAGCGGGGCAGGTGGCAATGACCATCTCTTTCTATCTATGGGAATAAGGCACTGAGAAGGCACGAATACCCACCCCATCTTCACTCTCCCAGAATCAGGCAAAATGCATGCAGCAATCACCATTCCCCTTCAACTTGCATAATCAGGAGCAGAGCAAGTGGCAACGCCCGCACCCCCTTCACCTATCTGGTATTAGGACTGGAGTAGGTGGCAATGCTCACCTCTCACCTTACCACAGCTGGTATTAGGAGCAGAGCAGGTGGCAATGCCCACCCCCTGGCTTAACCTAGCTGGTACAAGGAGTAGAGCAGCTGGCAATGCCCACCCCCACCTTAACCCAGCTGATATTAGGTGTGGAGAAGGTGGAAATGCCCATTGCTCTCCCATTGGGAATGAAGAGACAGACAACGTTGTTGGATCTAAGGGCCACTTTATTAATTAAAATCAACATTAACAGCAACCCAACTGCGGCAAGGGTAAGCGGTACAGGTCAAGCCACGTGGTCACCCTTTGACCCCCGCCTTGACCTGTCTGGGCGAGCCCCGAAGCCCCGGGTGCAAGCCATCTCACTAGATGGCTAGGATACCCGGCCAGCCAGGCAACATGGTTCCCCCTCCAAGCTCCCCTCCTCAGCCGTGCAGCAGTGAGGCAGGACTTGCGCATGGGGTTTACCTAGGCAGCCTGCCCACGCGCGCTGGCAGCCGTCACAAGCAGTACCAGCCGCTCCTAGCAGACCCCTCTTCCCACAAGGGAAGCGCCAAGGGTGCTCACCAGCCCGCTGCCTAAATCCCAACTCAATCCCGCCAGGGCTCCTACCAGCACCACCCTAAGCCAATTCCTCAGCCCATGCTATGGTGTAAGGTAGGCGAAAAACCCCCCATCCAAGGCCAATCGGGATGGAAGGAAAAAATTCCTACCTGGCTCCGACCTACGGCAACCGGCTAAACCTACACCAAAAACAGGGTGAGGAGGGTGGGCCGAGCTTCTGGAAGCGACTGCAACAGAGTGGGCAGAGCCGCCGAAAAAACGGCTCCTGGCTCCGCCCACTCTGCAAAGCCCCGGATGCCCGGGAAAAGTCTCCTCTCCCTCCCTGCGGGAGAGCAAATGCCGACCCCCTCCTTGAGCAGCTGCAGCTGCACGGAGGTAGGGTCGAATTGCTCTCCCATTGGGAATGAAGAGACAGACAACGTTGTTGGATCTAAGGGCCACTTTATTAATTAAAATCAACATTAACAGCAACCCAACTGCGGCAAGGGTAAGCGGTACAGGTCAAGCCACGTGGTCACCCTTTGACCCCCGCCTTGACCTGTCTGGGCGAGCCCCGAAGCCCCGGGTGCAAGCCATCTCACTAGATGGCTAGGATACCCGGCCAGCCAGGCAACATGGTTCCCCCTCCAAGCTCCCCTCCTCAGCCGTGCAGCAGTGAGGCAGGACTTGCGCATGGGGTTTACCTAGGCAGCCTGCCCACGCGCGCTGGCAGCCGTCACAAGCAGTACCAGCCGCTCCTAGCAGACCCCTCTTCCCACAAGGGAAGCGCCAAGGGTGCTCACCAGCCCACTGCCTAAATCCCAACTCAATCCCGCCAATGCAAGGGCCAAGCCTCTGCTTAGACCCTCTGCGCCCCACTATTGGCCTAATGCCAACCTAAGCCCTTGCCGCAAATCATTAAGGAAAATTTCATTGCCGGCCTCCGACAGATGCACTCCATCACTACGGTAGAGGCCGGCAACCGTGGCCCTGATCCTGGGATGAGGTAGATACACCCCTAAGCCGTCCCCAAGGGCCTTCTGAATGGCCCTGTTGGCCTTCATCCTGGCCCTTTCAATGGCTTGCCTGTCCCTTGCCTCGCGCCACACCTTGCGAGGCAACATAGCTGACCACATTATAAGGGTCCCAGGCCATCGTATCAAAATATCCTGCATGTCCCACTTGGCCTGCATGGATAGAGCCCTACCGTGAATGAACCCAAGGTCATTCCCACCCAGATGAATAACCAATATATGCGGTATTGGTCCCTTACGCTGGTCAAATAACAATGGCAACAAACCAGGCCAACGCATGCCTCGTCGGCCCAACCATTCAACTGAAGCCCACTCACTGAGACCCAACTGGGACCCCACAGCAGACCTCCTGGCCTGGTGGACAGCCCAAAAAACCATGCTGTGCCCGCAGATCAAAATCCGTCGTTTCACCCGGCGAGACACAGCACCTAGGAAAACATCAATTAGTAAACTCTTAAAACTGTGGTAAAGGGCGAACATAGGACCTATAAGCCGCAGATTTCCACCTGCCTACCCCCTGAATAGCCCGTGGCGAATACCCCATTGCAGCTGCAGTGGATGCCGCCCCAATTCTAAACGAATGGGTACCAAACTTAACCCCCAGCAACCCTAATTTGGCCAACGCTCTCTGCGTAATTGTCCAGAATTGATAACGTGTCAAGGGCGACCCGTCCTCATGGCAAAATAAAACTCCAGGCTCTGATTTCCTGACTCGTATACATCTCCGCAGAGCACGTACTGGGCACAAATCCCGGTCAGCACAGGATCCCAATGTAAGGGAAATACCCCTCTGCTTCTGATCAGTCTTGGATTTCCTGATTAAAATGGAAACCCCACCATCTACAAACTCAACATCCCCAACCTTGATAGCCCGATCAGACCCATCAGTCTTAGACCGAGACACCAATTCACTAATACGTAAAGCCCCAAAAAAGGCCGTAAGGGCCGCCGCGTGAAATAACCGGACCTCAAATTTAGAGCTGCACACAGTACCCCAAGTAGAGATCAGTCCTTTCAAGACTGAAGGTGACATAGGTTCCCTGGAATCGACGCGAGGACCAACCTCACGCGACCAACCCTCTAACATTTTCCGAACTCGAAAGTCCCCTGTGGCCTCCGAGAACCCCCGAGCCTTGCTCATAAAGGCAAGCGCAGATAACTGGCCCCTTATGGACTTAACCGCCAGTCCGCGCTCCTTCTGATAAACACAAAAACGTATCACATGGTCAACCGGGATGGGCCAAGTTTGCTGCAGGCCCTCCGTGTTCCTAAACCCCATAAATTGCCCTACCGCTCTGTCGTAGCTCCGGCGCGTGCTAGGAGCCACCGCAAGACTTATGGCCCTGAAGGCTTCGGCTTCCCAAGGAGCCATAGTTCCAAGGGCATCTGTGCAGGTATCTGGTCCGCCTCCGGAGCAAGCTGCCAGAAACGCGCCATCTGTTGGCGAGACAAAGCGTCTGCCACACCGTTGCTCACCCCGGGGACATGTTTAGCTTTAAACAAGATATTCAGCTTGAGACACAGCAATGTGAAGGCACGGACCAGCCTCATGACCCGCTCGGATTTTGAGGATAAGGAATTAACCACCTGCACCACAGCCATGTTGTCACACCAAAAGTGGACAACATGGTTGGCCAACTCCCCCCCCCCAGAGGTGTACAGCCACGAGAATGGGGAAAAATTCTAAAAACATCAAGTCCTTATCCAGACCCACAGTGTGCCATTCAGGCGGCCACTCCGCCGCACACCAATGCCTGCGGAAATATACCCCAAAACCGGTAGAGCCTGAAGCGTCAGACGTGACCTGGAGGTCTGCTTCTAAAAGCAGGTCATCCCTCCAGAAAGTGACCCCATTATAGCCCACAAGGAAGTCAGACCACACGTCCAGATCCTCTTGCATCCCCCTAGAAACCCGAAGGTGATGATGCGGCGCCCTGAGGGCCGACATAGCATCACACAGACGCCGCAAGAAGGCCCTACCCGGAGAAACCGCCTTACATGCGAAGTTCAAATGGCCAACCAATTGCTGTATCTCAACCAATGACACCTTACGCTTGGCCTTAAATTCCTGAAGCCTAATCTTAAGGTCAGAGACCTTTTCAGGGGGGAGACGGAAACATTGCTGCACAGTATCAATCTCGATACCCAAAAACATTAATACCTGGGAAGGGCCTTCAGTTTTTTCTCCCGCCAAAGGAACGCCCAGCTCCTCTGAAAGCTGTGTAAAGAGAGACAACAACCGGGCACACTGCCCGGTACCAGCCTCCCCAACAAACAAAAAATCATCCAAATAATGACAGGAGTTGCGGCTATGCGCCCTGCGCTGTAGTTCCCACTCCAAAAAGGAGCTGAAACACTCAAATGTTGCGCAAGAAATGGAACAGCCCATAGGTAAGGCCCGATCCATATAAAACTTCCCCTCAAAAGCAAACCCCAGCAACTCAAAGTCATCAGGATGCACTGGGAGAAGGCGAAAGGCAGACTTAATGTCGCATTTTGCCAACTCCGCCCCCAGACCACAGCGGCGAACAACCTTGACCGCCTGATCAAACGACGTATAGCGAACCGAGCAAAGATGCTCAGGAATAGCGTCATTCACAGACGCACCTCTGGGGAAAGAAAGATGATGAATCAGGCGGAACTCCCCAGCCGCCTTCTTAGGCACTACACCTAATGGGGAAACCCTCAGATTGGGAACCGGGGGGGTGTCGAAGGGGCCCAAAACTCGGCCCTCCGCACACTCCTTGGCTATCTTACTTCTCACTATGTCCTCCATACCCACCACAGAACGCAAATTAGAACACATGTAAGCCACACGATCCCCTTGAACTGGAATCCTAAAACCTATAGAAAAACCTTGCAACAAGAGACGAGCATCCTGCCTGCGTGGGTAAGCCAGCAAAAGCCTTCTAAGGACCGTCAGATTTATTGGGCTGGGTCCCTTTTCCAGGAGCCTGCTGCTTGCTGGCTCCTCCGCCCCCAAATCCCCGGCCGGCACCACCTTGTCTTGCCTTGGGGCAGGAATTGTAAGGGTGGGAACCAGCACAGGAGGGGCATTCATGCCGGAACCGGCAAGGCTTACGCGAACATGCCCCTTTGAAGGCAAACTCCCAACACAACAGCCGGGGTTGAACCGGCTGCCCCGCAACCGAGCGGGTGTGAGATGCCGTGGAAGAAGCTGACCGCTGAACAACGTGGCCGCTGTCCGAGCGGTCACCCACATTTGGCTTGGATGGAGTCATCACTGACAACCAAAGTTGCTGGTGAACCCTATCCCAAGGAATGCTGGGGTTAAGAGCAGCCCTCATCCTGAACTCCTCATCATACTGCATCCAAGCAGCACCTGAGAAGCCAGTATAACCCTTGTAAACGATGTCCAAATATTGAAAGAGGGCAGCCGCCCGATGAGGCTGAGCCCTCACCAGCACCCCAGCATAAATTAAGAAGCCCGGAAGCCAATTGTGCCAATTCCTATCCACATGCCTCCTCTTAAGTTTCTCCTTATCCCGATCATCTAACTCGTCTTTGTCCTTCTTTTCCAACTCCCGGAAAAGAAGGGAAAAGACGTCGACGTACTCGCCCCTGATGATCTTGTCACGCGTAGCTTGCGTCAAATGATCCCCCAGCGGCAACGCAGTGTCGCCAAATGGGAGAGCATTGAAGGGGACGTTACCATAAGCTAGAGGGGAATAAGGATAGAAACCCCAGGGAGCACCCTGTAAGCCAGGCCAAATGCCCGATTGAGGCTGCCCCCACCTAGCATCCATTCCGCCCCAAGCTGCATGAGAAGGGGCTCCCTGCTGTTGACCTGTTACCCCTGACCCAGCTCCAAACCACTGGCCTTGAGTCCCAGATGCCCAAGGCACTGGAAACTGTGGGTAGCCGCCAGCACCAGGCATCTGAGACCCCCGAGCCTCAGTATGACCCCAAGGCCCCCAAGGCCAAGGGAAAGTGTTGTGTTGTGTGGCATCCTTACCGGCACTATCCGTAGGCTCGACTGCCAATGCCACCGGCTCAGGATCCACCGCCTCATCATGCTCCAGGTCCACCAACTGCTGCTCAGGTCCACTGCTTTGAGCCGCTGACACCCTGGATCCGCTGGACTCACCAGCCACAGCTCCTGCAGAGCCCTCAAGGATAGAAAGGCGTCTCAAAATTTGTCTATTCACGGCATCCCTAGATGCCCCCCTAACTGGCCTGGAACGTTCATTGGCCGCTATAGGCCCAGCAGCAATACCCTTACCCTGCTCTAAAGCAGCCAGCCTTCTTAAAATATCCTGTTGGCTCACCACCTCAGTATCCTCATCCGAGGATAATCCCCCAGCGACAGGCCGCTTGGCTGGGGCCCTAGGAGCAGGCCTCTTGCCCTTAGAAGGGCCACCCCCTTTCTTGGAAGGCATATTCCCTCAATCAGTTTAACAGTATACCACAATGGCAGCCACAAGTTACCACCCTTGCACCCAAAATGGTCGCTAGCCACTCAATCTCCTGAATGGAGAGTGGAAAGATCCCACCCTTTTCGTCCTGTGTCTCACTGTCTCTTCAGACAGCTATACGAACAACACCCCCTCCCAATGCCAGCAAGCCCCCAATAGTCCCACTAAACTGGGGATTGAAGGAGCCGAGGTGGGGGGGGGTGAACACCCCTCCCGTGGGCCGCTAATATGGGTTGATAGGAGAGCAAGTGGATTTCCACCCACTCCCAACTCAAGCCCCCCCGTTAGGAGCCCACAGTCAGCCTCTTAACACGATGCTGATAGGGCAACCCACAGCCCTGCAGAAAAACTAGCAGACGCCCAGCCTGTCCGGGACGCCTGTAGCACCAGCCAACGCCCGAAGGCCACTCGTTCCGAGCGCGCCGCTACTCGCCGCCTCCTCCGTGCAGCCCGACGCTGCAGCCGTCCGCCGCTGCCCTGGTAAGAGCGGATTGCCGCGCTGCCGCCTTCGCTGCAGCACAATGCTGCAGCCGCTCTCCTCTGTCCCGGGAAGCTCCGCCGCCACCCGGCCACACCCTACGCAGCCGCTCCCGCTCGCAGAGGGATACGTCCGTTCCCTCCGAGCTTCTGGAAGCGACTGCAACAGAGTGGGCAGAGCCGCCGAAAAAACGGCTCCTGGCTCCGCCCACTCTGCAAAGCCCCGGATGCCCGGGAAAAGTCTCCTCTCCCTCCCTGTGGGAGAGCAAATGCCGACCCCCTCCTTGAGCAGCTGCAGCTGCACGGAGGTAGGGTCGAACTGCCTGCCATAACCCAGTTGGTATTAGGAGCAGAGCAGGTGGCAATGCCCGCTGCCCCTTCAGCCAGCTGGTATCAGGAGTGGAGCAAGAGGCAAGGCCCACCCCACTTCAGCTGTCTGGGATCAGGAGCGGAGAATGTGTCAATGCCTGCTTCTTGCCTTCACCTAGTTGCTGTTAGGAGTGGAGCAGGTGGCAATGCCCACCCCCACCATAAGCCAGCTGGTATAAGGAGCAGAGAAAGTAGCAATGCCTGCCTCTCCTTCACCCAGCTGGGATCAGGAGGAGAGAAGATGGAAATGCCCACCCCCTTCTTAACCCAGTTGGGATAGGAGTGGAGGAGGTGGAAATGCCCACACCCACCTGAATTCAGCTGGTATTAGCAGTGGATCAGGTGGCAATGCCCACCACCTGTGATAACCCAGCTGGTATTAGGAGCGGCACAAGTGGAAATGCCCGCCCCCTTTCACCTTGCTGGGATCAGGAGTGGAGTAGGAAGCAATGCCAGTTTCCCCTTCACCCAGAAGGGATCAGGAGCAGAACAGGTGGCAATGCCTGCCCCCCTTCACCCCTATGATCAGGAGTGGAGCAGGTGGCAATGCTCATCCCCCTTTACCCAGCCTGTATCAGGTATGGACCAGGTAGCAAAGCCCACCACCCCTTCACGTGGCCAAGATCAGACTTGGAGCAGGAAGCAATCAGGTGCAGAGAAGAAGGCAATGCCCATTTTCCCTTCACCCAGCTGGGATCAGAAGTGGAACAGGTGGCAATGCGTGCCCCCCTTTACCTGGCCTGTATCAGGTGTGGAGCAGGTAGCAAAGCCCGCCCCCCCTCACATGGCTGAGGTCACGTATGGAGAAGGTGGAAATGCCTACCCCCCCTTCTTCACTGGCCAGCATCAGTGATGGAGTGATGGAGGAGGAGAGAATTTGGCCCTCCTCCAGGCTGCTTGGGCTGGGGGCCATGTTTGCCACCTTGGAGAAGATAATGCAGCCCGTCTTTTCTTCCATCTGAGCATCTGGGTGGGCGGAGCCAAGACAGTGTTTCTGGCTCTGTTCACTCAGCCCTCTCAGTCGTCGCTCTGAGCTCGGCCCTCCTACTGCTCCCTATAAGCAGTGCAGGATTAGCCAGTTGCCGTTTATTGGGACCAGGTAGGAATTTTTTCTTTTCCCCTATTTGCCTCTGAGGGGAGTTGTTTTTCACCTACCTTGCACTGTAGGGATTAATTTTCTTGTGATGGTGAGCTTTTAAATAGTTGGCCACTGGTAGGATAGGATCAAGGGTGCAAGCCGGTGACCCCCTTGGCACATTCCCACAAGGTGGAAATTGGGGTCTGTCTAGAGCAGTTGGTAAGGCTGTACAGCTGCCAGCTGTGAGGGCAGACTGCCTGGTGGGGACCCTGGACAAAGCCACCCCAGGCTTCACGGCTGTGGGAGCTGGAGCTTTACAGGGAGAACCACTTGCCTGGCTGCTGGGTACCAGCCGTCCATGGGATGGAACACCCCCGGGGCAGTGGGGGCTCACCCAGACAGGTCAAGGTGGAGGTCCAGTGGGACCCCAGGGCTTGACCTGTACTGCAGTTATATCCCTTGTCGCAATGACAGGTTTGTTTATGGTTTTATTAATAAAGTGGCCCTTATTTTATACCCAAACCTTGTGTCTGCCTTTTTTTCCGACTGGGGGAGGGCAATGCCTGCCTATCCGCCCTCCCTTTTCTAGACCCCATTGTATTTTTTCCCACGACGGGCATTGCTGCTAGTCAATATATAATATAATTGAAAATACATGTTAAGATCATTAAAATCATTGAGGTCATACCAAAAGGAAGGAAAAAGTAAATTTCTTTATATGACCTTTTTGTTTGCTATGGACCTTTATCACATGAACACAAAATTTGGCTATTAGCCTGGAGATGGTTGAGTTTTCACCTATTAAGAGTTTCTCCAAACAGGCCTTATCTGCAAGAAGTGATCTATCAGGGGAAGGGGAGAAATAGTCTAATCTCGTAGTTCTTTGTAGAAAGAGTAACGGAAAAAGACACGGTACAGTGATTCCATTTCACCTAAAATTCAAGGACAAAGTTTATCTGAATATAGGATCTTTTTATATCTTACTTCTAATACCATTGATGGCATAGCCCCACATCTAGCCAAGGCAAATGGTCTCCTATAAGAAGGAATATCTAACTGGTAAGATATTGGGCCATGTTCATAATGTATCTATGCTTCATAGGAGCCAAAAAGTTTGATGATTTCATTAAATCTTGGCATTCTATATCTTGGACCCTTTGTTTGATGATATGTTTCACCTAGTTGCTATTCTGAGTTAGAAGGGCACAGGGTGAAAGTCCCATTCTTCTCCACCATTCGCATCAACATTGGCTGGTAAAGATCTTGTGTTATTAAAGGAAGGAGGCCTTTTTGATTTGTGTGAACTTTAAGCCACTGAAAAGCAGATAATAATAAAATTCTAGCCTCGATTCTCATTTGACCTGTTTCTAAGTGGAGGAAGACATTAGGTACACCTGGGGGTACCTGTAAAATAGCATGGAGAAACTTAGATTGTATCTTCTCAAGGGAGCACAAACTGGCAGCAAATTATGTCCTATATAAAGCTCTGATAATTGCAATGGAAACAAAGCTTTATTTACTAGAGGTCAGCACAAGCAGCCTACAGAGACATTGTAAGTTAAAGGTAAAGTTAGTCCCCTGTGCAAGCATCGAGTTATTACTGACCCATGAGGGGACATGATGTTTTCTTGGCAGACTTCTTTTACTGGGTGGTTTGCCATTGCCTTCCCCCGTCATCTACACTTTCCCCTCAGGAAAGTGGGTACTCATTTTACTGACCTCACTAAGATGGAAGGCTGAGTCAATCTTGAGCTTACTATCTGAACCCAGCTTTCACCAAGATCGAACTCAGAGCGGAACCACAAGTGACAAAAGGCACAGGTTGGACACTTGTCAGCTTCCCTCAAGTTTTGATGGGAAATGTAGGCGGCTTGGCGGAATGTTGGACAAGTGACAGTTGAAAAGTCCATTGGACAGCAGTCAGCCAAGCTGCAAGACCAGGATGCCTACATTTCCCACCAACACTTGAGGGAAGCTGACAAGTGTCCAACCTGTGCCTTTTGTCACTTGTAGTTCCGCTCTCAGGTTGTGAGCAGAGCTTGGGCTGCAGTACTGCACCTTACCACTCTGTGGCAGAGACAGGGAAGAGGAAAATATTCCCTCTCTGTCAAAATGAAGGGGGTTTAACAGCTTTCTTGACCTATCAGAGCCTGTCTGATGCAGTGGTTAGATCAAAGAGATCCGTGTTCTAACATTGCCAAAGAACACTGTTGACTGAGTGTGGGTTGGTCACACCCTCTCGGCCTGACCTACCTCATGGGGTTGCTGGGGTGAGGAGATTGTAGAAAAGAATGTCAGCTGTTTTCAGTCCCCAGTGGGAAGAAACACTTGTTATGAGGTTTGTTATAAATCTCTTTCTAATTACAACTTACCAAGAAAAGATGATGGCTCTTCATGTGGCTTCATCTACTGCAGCCATAGCTCATTCAGCAGGAGGGAAAACTGCTTTTTCTCTATTCAAACTACTGTTAACTATGGCAATCAAATGGAGCTTCCAGGTTGGTGTGTGGAACCCCAGTACAACTGAAAATAACTGCCTGGACTGAAGTTACAATAGGGTGCATTAATTTCTTTTCAGATACGAATAGCACGGCAATGACCCCCCCCACCTCCACCCGGCCAGGATCCGGCACAGAAGAGGAGGCAATGTGCACCTGCCTGCCTTCCCCTTTCTAGAGCCCGTTCTATTTTTTTCCCCACAATGGGCTTTGTTGCTAGTTGTTTATACTTTAGAAAATGGGAGGGAAAAGTTGAAAATTTACACAAGGTGGAAGCAGGCTATGAGGCTCTCACTGAATATTCATTTTTCAGAAGGTGGAGGTTGGCAAGTCCCTTAGTAGATTCACTGCACAGGCAACTCTTAGTAACTGGAGTAGCACCAAATTGGAAACATCTGGAGCTTTTCTCTTGCAAGTTTACATCCTGTTACTTACCCATCTGGACGGCAACTTTCCCTTCCGGGCATTGAGCACAATCGTAGCAACAAACTTGCTTCCCCTCTTGAACAATCTTGCTGTGTCCGGTGGGGCAGCTCTCAACACACCTGCTGTGAGGGACTCTCTAAAGAGAAGCACAAGGAAGGGGTTGTTGAGGGAAATATTCCTCATTGTGTTTCTTGCTCATTCTCTTGAGTTTCCACTCTCTTGCACTTACACCTCTCTTTACCATGGCAGTATGTGTTTTTATTAATAAAAGCCAAGCCAAATTTCCATTCTGTATGATCAAGCCTGAATTGTCCTTAGAAGCTAAAATGACAAGAATAAGGCTATCATACTTTGGTCAGATCATGAGAAGACAAGATTCTCTGGAAAAGTCAATAATGCTAGGAGAAGTGGAAGGCAGCAGGAAAAGAGGAAGACCTAAAACAAGATGGCTTGGCTCAATAAAAAAGACACAGCCTCCAGTTTGCAGGATGTGAGCAAGTCTGTTAAAGATAGAACGTTCTGTAGATCTTTCATTCATAGGGTTGCCACAGGTCGGAAACAACTTGACGGCATGTAACACACACATGACTATCATGAGCTAGAAATGTCTTTCCTGCATCAGAATTGCTGTTCTGAGAAAAGACTTATTTGGAATATTTCCCGTATTTAGAGACAAAAACTGCATGCAAGGAAGAAAATTTGCACACCAGGGAGAAAGATGTTCTGTGACTTGCTCCATACTGAGCTTGTTTTTCATTTCTAGAGAATTTTCAAACAGCGGAGCATTTGAAATGGTGACTCTCCATCTGTAGTGGTACAGTGCAATCTCTCCCAACTCATTCCTGCCTCTTCCTGCAGGCTTGTCGAGCTCGGGACAAAAACCCCCAGCAGAATAATATGTTCTCTGTATTTTTGAATAAAGTGGATAAATTATGGTTGTTGTGGATTTTCTGGGCTGTATCGCCGTGGTCTTGGCATTGTAGTTCCTGATGTTTCGACAGCAGCTGTGACTGGCATTTTCAGAGGTGTAGCACTGAAAGACAGAGATCTCCCAGTGACAAACTAGGTCAAACATAGCCTAACTCAAACAGTGACACAATATCTTATTCCAGGACACCAAAATACTGGACAACACTTCCAACTACTTTGTCAGATTGCCCAGGGAAGCCATTGAAATTCATAAGCATAAGCACAACTTCAACAGGAAAGAAGAAACTTTAAGAATGAATAGAGCATGATTTCCAGTCCTGAAAAACACCAGGCTAACAAAACACTCTATACCCAACAATAGCTCTGCAGAGAAGATTAGCACATCAAGCACCAATCCATATGCAAAAGAACCTCCTTAGGATCAGTGAAGCATTAGTGTTCCATTAGCATTCCACACCCTGGAAAACTCTTACAGGATAACACAACCCAAACCCACTTTCCTGAGTAGATATAAATTACCTGCTAACATCTTCTCCACAGTTTGACACTGGGAGATCTCTGTTTTTTGGTGCTACACCTCTGAAGATGCCAGTCACAGCTGCTGGCGAAACATCAGGAACTACAATGCCAAGACCACAGCGATACAGCCCGGAAAATCCACAACAACCATTGTTCTCCGGCTGTGAAAGTCTTTGACAATATATTGAATAAATTATGATCATACTATAGAATTTTGCCAATGTAAATCTTCCAGTAGAAACAGAACCATTCGCAGTGCCCATCCCACAATACTTCTTTATGCATAATTGGAAAGGGTTATAGTTTGTGAAAAGTGAAAACAAACATGGTGTATCTTACTTTCACATATCTTATTTCTTGTAATCCTATTTGCTCTACATTCACTCTGTGTATTGTAGGGATCAAGATGGTGCTTATTCCTCATAGATACTAGATATTGCTATATGTAGGTTTCTTGCAAGAGTTCCTGCTGTCCTTGTGAGCATGTAATGTTTGCTAAAGTTATCCAGTAATAAAATCTAATGAATGTATACATTATTTTAATAGGTGTGCATCTAGAAAATTTTTGTTGTGGTTTTGGATCTGGGATCAGGAGTGAATCTCTTCCCACCCCAGTGATTGCTGGTTTTGGATTAGGATGTTATCACTTTATGATTCAATTCTGCATGTAATTTTTCAGGCTCCAGATTTTGGGGGATGTTTTTTCTGATGGGGAGCCAAGTGTTTGCCGCTGAGAGCAGCTGTTATTCAAGATAACTCCACTAAACTCAGAGAGAACACAAGCATCCCATTAGTCCAATAATGATGTGATTTTCAATCATTTATAATAAAGGACTTCAATTTAATTTTTTTTTTAAAAAATGTCTCATTGATTTTATGCTTCGTCTCTTTCAGTGACTATCTGAGTGCCAATTAACTTTCTGTTGGAAAATCTGCTTCTGCCATCTTTCCTTTGTGTGGTCAGTTTTATAGTTCTCTTTAACACCTCTGCTGATTTCTCTGATCGGAAGGAATAAATGTGACTGATCGCCCAGGAAATCATCACAGAAAAATAAGGTGCTTCCATGTTACCAGCTGAGGGCTGTGGGGATTGGCTGGGAAAACTCTGTGCTCATTGATCCAATTGGAAGGAAAAATTCCTCCCATGAAACCCAGGAACCAATAAAAAAAAACAAAAAACAAAACATGATTGCCGAGACGGATCTGCACGGCACCTGAATACTAAATTCAACAGGGAATTTTCAGGGAATGATGCTGCATGATCAGCAAGCAGGCCAGATTAGAAATACCATTCCAAAGAATCACAAGTTATAGCCAAAACAGTTTCTTCCAGGTTGGATTTTTGTCATGCACACCCCAATTATTATGATTAAGAGGGATATTTTTTTTTGGAGGTTCTAGAAAGGGAGTGCAGCTATGACCGAAGAATGGTACACACCTTCTATCTGGGATGGTTGTTCTCTTCCACTGAGAATGCTGCTTCGGGAGGGACGCACAAGGAGCAGTGCGGAGGAAGGGGACACCTGCCTAGCCAGCCCGATCAGCCGAATCAACCCTGGCAATCAATGGGGTGACAGTAATTGCAGCCAGATCACCCTCACATCTGGGATATTGTCCACACCATTTTGTTTAAGATAATGCAAGTGTTAGATATTTATACTATACTCAAGTATTATATCGTTACACGAGTACGCAGAAATGCAGAAGAGAATATAGGCATGGACAACAGATGACATCTCTCTCCCGAAGGCATATAAAAAGACTATGGGCCTCATGGACCAATGACCATGTCTAAAAACTATGCTTGCTATTTTATGGCTCCAGAGGAGAAGAATTGGCTACAACGACGGAGGAAATATCTATGGCTTGAATTTCCAAGGACCCAAGATA
Organism: Eublepharis macularius; assembly: GCF_028583425.1. Lineage (NCBI taxonomy): Eukaryota > Metazoa > Chordata > Lepidosauria > Squamata > Eublepharidae > Eublepharis > Eublepharis macularius. Next base: position 178,014,208 of record NC_072793.1, read on the forward strand.
TAACAAAAAGCTTCTCCTCTATTCTAAAGAAGAGTCATAAAGTTTAAAAAATAGACATACCTGCTGAAACTTGTGATTCCATATCAGCAAACTGCTATTAATAGTAAACTCTTCACCTGCAGTTGTCTTAGATTCCATTTGACCCACTTGGATTTTTCGGAAAGAATGATTTGGGAATGTGACTAAGTTCATGATATCGTAGCCAGCTGCCAGGTCCCCATTCTCATCAAAAAAGATTTCATCTCCAGCACAATTGTTAAAGTGAACATGTCTCAAAAATGAAGAAAGCTAGGTTGGGGGAGAAGCAGTTTATGTATTTAAAAAAGCATAGCAGGAAATAAATGTATACACCTTTCTGAAATCTGTGGACATGGATCTGCTTGTTCTGCATCACTGATTTGCAATATTATTAATATTGTGCAATATGAAGTAGCCTGAATATTGCATAATTAATATTATTATACTTAAAGGTGTACTGAATTTCCAGAGGGAACCAATTCATAGATCTGACATCCTAATCAAGAATCGGAATGCCTGAACATAATATTACATTAGAATCATAATGTGAGGGTTCACCTTTTGAAAAGGAGCATTTTGGTTGCTCTCTCATGCATGACTGGAGCCATCTTGGATATATGTGCTGTATATAAATGCAATTCCAATTCCCCCATGTATGAGCATCACTCATTCTTTTTTTCCTCCCATACACCATTGTGTCCACCTTTGTTTCTGCATTTTACATGCAACAGTTTTCTTACAGAGTCTGAATCTATACATTCTTGCAAAGAAAGCATTTCATAATGGATGAACTGTGACAAAAACAATTGCAACTGACCTGCCATGGCTGAGCATTGAGAAGACCTCCTTCCCCCATCACTATCTTCTGAGTTCTCGATGAATGCATGGCATGGAGTGCATGTGCCACAGCATAGACAGCATTGTAGATGCCATAGCTCTGACCGGACATTCCCGTTTCAAACTGAGTACCAGGGACACTGTCAAGCTTCTCTTTCCCTGTGCAGTTTTTGGTTTGGGGCCAATATAGGTTATAAAGTGGCAGTGAACAGTGAAATACGCTGAACCAGAAGAGTTTAATGAAATGAATCTTAGATTGATATGGATTTAGAGTCTCAATGAAGTCCTGAAATCCTGGCACCTTCTTCGTGTGCACTGCAAAGGACAAACTGCCATTGAGGGATTTTGGTGTGAATGTGCTCCCTTGGAAAATAGATGTGACATCCCATTGACCTGTTGTGATCCAAACTCTCTCTGTTGGCAGCCGCAGACGAATTTCATAATCTTGTAGAATAATTCGTAAACCTTCCATAGACTGATCATTCCCATAGACAAGAATGACGTTGAGTTTGTTAAACCAAATTTTTAGAGCTATCTTCCCCAAGATTTTACCAAGATAGATATTTTCCATGTAACTTCTTGCTGTTGGAATAATTTCTTTAAAAGCAATGCAAATATTGCTCTGGAACAACCTTGGTATCAAGTTTTGAAGGAACTCTTCTCCACTGTCATCCTCTGATATGAGGAGGCCAATCCAGTTCCATCCAAAATGCTTCAGGAGATGAACTATCCCAACACATTGAGGCATTTCACTTGGAACTATCCGGAATAAATAAGGGAACTGAGTTTTATCATTCATTGTAGGGTCAAAGGAACCGTAACTGACCTAAGATGATAGAACATGACTTCATGAGACAAAAATCTTCATTTATTTTTGAAAATATACTTCTTTGTCTAAATGCATGAAAACATAAATAAGTCTGATGATTGTTGTGGATTTTCCGGGCTGTTTCGCCATGGTCTTGGCATTGTAGTTCCTGATGTTTCGCCAGCAGCTGTGACTGGCGAAACGTCACAGCTGCTGGCAAAATGTCAGGAACTACAATGCCAAGACCATGGCGATACAGCCCAGAAAATCCACAATAGCCATCGTTCTCTCGCAGTGAAAGCCTTCGGCAATACATAAATAAGTCTTTTTGTCATTGAGAAAGCGCGGCTCACATATCCGTCTTGCACGATCCACTAATGTTTTCATTATGCCTCTTTTCTGTCGGGGGTGGTGATTGGAGTTTTTGTGTAAGTACCGATCAGTGTGAGTTGGTTTCCTGTAGACCTTGTGACCTAACTGAAAGTTTGCTTTGCGGATGACCAAGGTATCCAGGAATGAGAGTTTTCAATGAGGAAATTAATCATCTAAACCACGCACTTCAGGCAAATGGCTACTCCAGAAATGAAATCCGAAGAGCAATCAAACCCAGGATGAATCAAACAACCAAGGAAAAACAGTCACCTACAGGAAAAGTGTTTTTGCCATATATCAAAGGAATTACTGATCAGATGGGAAAGCTTATGGAAAAGCATAACCTTCAAGCAGTATTCAGACCCACCCGAAAAATACAACAGATGCTACGATCAGCAAAAGACAGCAGAGACCCCCTCACCTCTGCAGGAGTATACCGTATACCCTGCAGCTGTGGACAAGTTTACATCGGGACCACAAAGCGTAGCATCCAGACAAGAATAAAAGAACATGAAAGACACTGCAGACTTGGACAGCCTGAAAAATCAGCAGTGGCTGAACATAGCCTAACTCAAACAGGGCACAGTATCTTATTCCAGGACACCAAAATACTGGACAACACTTCCAACTACTTTGTCAGACTGCACAGGGAAGCCATTGAAATTCACAAGCATAAGCAAAACTTCAACAGGAAAGAAGAAACCTTAAGAATGAACAGAGCATGGGCTCCAGTTCTGAAAAACACCAGGCCAACAAAACACTCCACACCCGACAATAGCCCTGCAGAGAAGATTAGCACATCAAGCACCAATCCATATGCAAAAGACCCTCCTCAGGATACAGTGAAGCCTCCCGCCATTAGCATTCCACACCCTGGGAAACTCTTACAGAATGACTCAGCTCAACCCCACCCCTCCTGAGTAGATACAAATGACCTACATCTTTTCCACACTGTGACACTGAGAGATCTCTGTCTTTTGGTGCTACACCTCTGAAGATGCCAGCCACAGCTGCTGGCGAAACGTCAGGAACTACAATGCCAAGACCACGGCAATACAGCCCGGAAAACCCACAACAACCATCTTCCATAGACTGATCATTCCCATAGACAACAATGACTTTGAGTTTGCTAAACCAGATTTTTAGCACTATTCTCTCCAACATTTCACCAAGATATATGTTTTCCATGTCACTTCTTGCTGTTGGAATCATTTCTTTCAAAGCAATGCAAATATTACTCCAGAACAACCTTGGCATCAAGTTTTGAAGGAACATTTCTCCACTGTCATCATCTGCTGTGAGGAGGCCAATCCAATTCCATCCAAAATGCTTCAGGAGATGAACAATCCCAACACACTGAGGAGTTTCAGATGGAATCATTCGGAATAAATAAGGAAACTGAGTTTTAGCATTCATTGTTGTATGAAAGGAACCATAACTGACCTAAGATGACAGATCATGACTTTATAACACATGACACAAATCTTCATTTATTTTTGAAAATATACTTCTTCATCCAACCATATACAAATGTAAATAAGTCTATTTGTTCCATTTGGTGAGCTAAGAAATGTTATACTTTGTTTAGATCCTTATTATCTAAAAGTTCTAATGATGTGATCAAAGCAAGGCAATGGAGAATCCCAACTATTCATGGCAAAGAATGGCTGTGGTAACATGAACCTAGGGAAGGACATTGGCCTATCATTCCAACAGTTGAGTTATGTCTAAGATTGTGAACAGTGGATTAGCAATCTGAGAGAGGCAGTTTTCTTGAGATGATTTCTATAGCTATTTTGATATTTCTGCATCTCTGTAAACACACATACCTGTGGAATTTTGAATGTAGTTAAAATGTTGGCCATCTGGATGGAGTTTTGGGAGGTGAAGTCACTAATGACTGCCATTACTTTCTTCTTCCTATCACAGTCGTAATTAAAATGACTCTTTGGTCCTCTGAAGAGTAGATTCCTAATACCTTGAGAGCTTCGCAGTGAGTTGAATGCATTGTCATAGATGTGTGATTCCAGACTGGTGTTGGGTAAGAGTTTGGAATTCTTCTTGATTTTATCAAAGGCAAAAACAAAGGCTAGGATATGCTGATAATATTTTGTCATTAACCTGCAATGAGAGTTTTGTGTAGTCTCACCCTCCGTATTATGGAATAATTGTGGCTTTCCCCCTAAAATACTAGTTATGGCAACAACATTCATAATATATTGTTCTCACCCTGCTAGAGCTGCCATACTTTTTCCCCCCTCGCGAAGGAGAACTTGAATTGGCTCGACTCTCTCCAAGTCAGGAATTCAGTCATTGATAGTAAACATCTACTGAATATTTGCCTTTTAATAACTGAGATACTATCTTTATCTCGGTACCATCTCTTTCCGAGTTTCAGTGCTCTGAATATAAGGACTGATTAAGCAGAGGAATGTGGATGGATCAATATGAATAAGAAATATATTGATGGCCCTTGCAGAAGCACAAAATGGGAGCTTTGTACAGTGACCTCTGGAGAAGAGAAAAGAACCAGAGTATTGCTCATAGGTCAGGCATAGGAAGGACTCTGCTTGATATGCATTTGATGGCCAAATGACCGCATAAGCCTCACAGCAGCAGCTCTCTCAAAAGGTGGTTGATTGTCAGGTGATGGATTAGAAAGGACCTTTAACGGATCTGCTGCTTCCTTTCTGCACACAGGATTCTGGCACCAGGAGTTTAGCAGAAGCAATGCCCTAGATTCTAACCACTATACAACTCAGGATTTGATAAGTCGTGGAATTTATTAAGCACCTTATAATAATCCTTATTATTAAGGATTGCAAGATACCCCACAATGGTATTTGCAACGGAAGTAGAAGCTGACTTTGGCAAGCATAACATCTTCAACTTCGGCTAGCACATCAGAATATAAAGACAAGGTGGACAAGATTGGCCACCACTTTTAGGATGCTCAAAGGACTTGCAGAAATGAATGGAACTGAATTACACATCAGACCTCAAAGATCGGAGGTTTAAATGAAGGAAATGGCACTGTTCTTGTGCCCTCCATTTTTTCCTCATAATAACCCTGTAAAGTAGGACTGGCTGAGAGTACATGACTGGGCTGAAATCTGGCAGAACTCTTTTGTGAGATAATGGGGATTCTATCCACTATACAACTCAGGATTTGATAGGTCATGGAATTTATTAAGGTGCCCCCTCCTCCCATTTTGAGATGTCTAGATTTATGTTCTGAAGAATTATGCCTGCCACAGATGGACGGATGGACTTATGAAGGGATGGCCATGGGGATTGACAGGTGGATGGTTCCTTATGTTATTATAGATTACTATCCATGTATTCTGTGAACAGATTCCTCTGAAAATAAAGGACAATTACCTGAGACAATGTGGAAGTTCTAATTTTGGTGTTAGACTTATGATTTTCATTTCACTCTTGGAAATCATCGTTTGATGACGCAATTAGCAAGTGCTGAACATGAAATAGCCCTTTGCAGTCAGAGTCTGCTGCGCTGTGTATTCTTATGTGTCAATTACATGAGAATGTTTTTAAAACTTCATGTAGACCTCAAGGGAAGGAATGGCTAACTTACATTGACTTGTTAATGCATGGAGACAGTTGAAATGAAGAAAGAAGAGGACTTAACTTTTAAATATGGATGGCTACAACACCGACAAATCAAAGACTTATATGAATCAGATAAAAAGAAATTTGGTTTTAGAAGGAAAAATTCTGAAATAGATGAACTTTTATTAGGAGATGGTATGAAAATGATGTCGAAATTTTATAAACTATTAGTGAAATGATCTACTGAAGATGAAGTGGTTAAGGTTCAATGGTGAAATGGGCATTGAATTTTAACAAAGAGATTACAATGGAATCGTGGGAGTATTAAAAAAATGCTTTGAAAATCTCTAGGTGTATTAATTTGAAAGAGAATTGTTATAAAAAATGATGTATAGATGGTATCTAACACCGAAAAAATTAGCAAATATGAATAATGCTACGTTAAATAAGTGTTGAAAATGTCAGGAAGGTTCTTTTTACCATATGTGGTGGACTTGATAAGGCAAAACAATTTCATGTTGAATTATTAAAAGGTTTGAAGTATAACTTGCAGAAAAACCCTGAAATGTTTTTATTAGGACTCAATAGGGAAACTGTAAATATGAAGGATAGAACATTATTATGGTATATGATTATAGCTGCAAGACTGTTGTCATATACCATTATTATGGTATATGTTGTTGTCATATACCATTATTATGGTATATGATTATAGCTGCAAGATAAGATACCAGAAGTCGATGAATGGATACAAAAACTTTTGTACATGATGGAAATGGACAAACTAACTAGAAAGTTAAAAGAACAAAGTTCAAATGATTTTCTGATGGTCTGGAAAAAAATTAAAGATTATTTGGAAAAGAACTGGGATGTAAAAGACCAACTGTGGTCTATGGACAATTTTTGATGAGCATCATGTAATTTGTTGAATTTTATATTGACTGTAGAGTCAATATAAAAGAGTATGGGAAATAATAGAATTAGAGGGAATACTATATGAATTAAAAGGTATAAGTGCTGTTGGAGGTCTGAAGGGAGGGGAGGGGAAGGGTGGGTTGGGAGGAATATGTACTTTGTAGGAGAAAAAGATATTGAAGTCTATCCAATAAATATGTCTTTTTTAAAAAAAACTTCATTTAGACCTTTTAAACAATAAAGAGCTACTCACCATCCTGCTGAGCCATATCTTGGTGGTTCTATAAAGTTGAGGGAAACAAATTTAATGGTAAAAATGGGTATGCCTCCTCCAATGATAATTTCCTCTCCAAAGCTCTCCAGATGCTGTGGAACTCCTGGCTTCCAACTGCTTATGAATTCTAAGCTATTGCTGAACGTGTAAGGCAGCAATGGCAGGAGAAATAACAGCAACATATTTCTGAATGCTGGACAAATATTGATTCTTTTCCAGCTGTGGGCCATTTTCTCACATACATCTGCCAGAATGTCTGAGAAAAGAACCACCCAATTGACTGCCTTTTAACTTTGACTTTTTTGTTCCTATGCAATTTTAGTTCTTAGATTCCTGTCGATTTTGTTCCAATGTCAATTTTATTTTTATCCTTGGATTTATAGATACTTTTGTATTGTAAAAATGATATACACTTTTGTATGCAATGTCTGTTGCTTTGTACATATGGTTTCTGCCCTAAAGATATAAATATATGCATAATAGGCAATGTTAATTATTAAGGTATACTCAAAATCCCCATCTGTATTTTTTATGGGCGGGAAAAAACAATATAAAGTTAAGAATCAGAAATGTTGTATTGTCGAAGGCTTTCACGGCCGGAGAACGATGGTTGTTGGGGGTTTTCCGGGCTGTCTTGCCGTGGTCTTGGCATTGTAGTTCCTGACGTTTCGCCAGCAGCTGTGGCTGGCATCTTCAGAGGTGTAGCACCAAAAGACAGAGATCTCTCAGAATCAGAAATGTTATTCACACAAAGGACGATAGAAATGGTAATTGTTATCTAAAGCAGCAAAGCAGAGAAAATGAAAAAGAAAATCCATAGACAGCCAATGGGACTCCTCTGCCCAATACCAGCAGACAACCATCATCTCAGATACAAGAGGGTTTTTCCCCCCATGTCTTTTCTGAGCTAGGCATAAAGGATGTAGTAGGAAAACATCATACGGCAGGTCCTGCCTACAGGTTTGCTTTTATAGATTGACTGCAGCAAAGCTCTTGAGCTGAATCTGTCTAGTATTGGTATTCAAAATAATCATCGTATATTGGCTGGGGGTCTTTAAAAAAGAATGTTAATTAGAGTGTTTTATTAATTACAGGGCAAGTAACTTCCTTTCCCAAGGCCTCAAAGTTTCACCATTCCACTGTGTATCTTGTTTTCCTCAAAACTGGTTATGTTTGTGAGACTGCAACATGGCCAATGCTTTCTTTCAGGCCTCTGACGTGGCTCGATTGCTTCACAATACCTTCAACCCCCTCCCCTCCATTTTGGTCTCCATTTAGAAGACATTCAGTCCCATAAGCTCCCTTTTGGTGACTAGGCCTGCATTTTCTTCCAATATCCTTTGATATCGAGGAAACCTGGTCAAGATGATATAAAAATATTTGAACAATATAGAACAAACGGCAGCGACTGAAGGAGACCCCTATCGATGTTTCCCCTAATAGGGCAAGCAACATCTCTATGTGGTTGTTTTAGGTAGTAAAATGCTGTGAGGTGAGCTTTAAATCTTCCCTCTGCTTCTGTCAGTGCCCTGATCTGAATTGGACTCCTGAGCCAATTCAGTACCTTCCTGAACCCTTCTGGAATTGTCAGTCTATGGAGAATGGGATACATTGAAGATGACTCCCACCCCTTGCAGCAAGAAATCCAATCTCCCTTGAGTTAAGGTTCTTTAATGAGATATCGTAGCTTCAGTATATATGTGTCCAAGGGTTATACAGAGGCAAGTAAAAACATCTGGCTGTACACAGGTCTCTTGTTGAGAATAACGCATGGAGTGCTTGCTACAAAGTTTCAGTCCCTCTACATAAGCCCCCCACCCTTGGTGCCCAACCAGCTGGGTACAGTCAGTGGGAGAGTAGGATAGAACTGTCCCAAGGCCGCTGTGGTGATCCACCTCAGATAAGAGCGCAGTCTTCCCAGGAGCTGGACAACTTATGTGAAAAATAGACACACACAGGAGATGATTGCAATAATTCACAAAGATGGAGGGACTGTGGGCAATAGACCTAACAGGAATTGTATAGTATAGTATATTATTGAACTCATTAATAGAAAAAGCCCTCAAAGAAAGGAGATGCTGGTAGTTCTTCAGCACTATGTGAAATCAGGAGGCGCAAGATGTAGAAGATGGATATTCCAACTTTCATGAATGCTGTGGCGTAGCTATTTCTTAACCTTCAGTCCAAAAACTGGTGGCTGGTGGCAGACCAAGTCACACAACTTTCCCAAAGATACCAGTTGCCAATCCAACCCATTCCCAGGTCCTTTCTTCTGAATTCCTCTGTGTCAATGGCAGATCACATTCTAGATTGGCAGAAAAAATTGGGTGATCCGTTCATGATACTTTGAAGGATTTCAGAATAGATGTGCCTCTGGTACAGAATGAAGTGATAATGTCACATGTAAGTCACTCAATTAACTTCAGGTGGTAGAGAAACCTGATGTTGTGCCCCCCCCCCCCCCGTCCAATGAAATAAAGAGGCAAACAAGTTATTTGGGAAATAAAGGGACATTTTATTTGGAAAAGGCATTAACATTCAACATTACTGCAAACATGGTCCTTACTAGCAGTACAGGTCAGGCCCTCGATCACCTCTGGACCTCCTCCCTGACCTGTTTGGGTGAGCTCCAATGCCCTGGGTGTGAGCCATCCATATACATGGCTGGGACCTGGCTAGCCAGGCAAAAGGATTCCCCCCTCTACAAGCTCCTCTACTCCCAGCCTTCAAACATTACAGGCCCCCATGGAACCTGCCACTTGCCATTGGCCCACTCCTAAGCCCAGCTGGAACCCAACCAGCATCCTCTTGGCTCGATGGGCCTCTATAACACTGTGCTGTGTACTTAGAAGGCTCCTCAGCCTCCAGCAGTGGGACATGGCCCTTAAGGAGAAATCATAGTCAGTCAAGCATTCTCCACACTGCCACGTGGCGCATGCAGGGTCAGTCCACGGCTGACCAGACCAACTGCTGGATAACCAGTCCCCAGGTAACCTATGGCTGCAAACATGGAGGCTGCTCCAATTCTAAAATAATGGGTGAAGTATTGCTGCCTGCAAGGCCAACTGGACAGTGGCCACAGTACCATCTGAAACTAGTACTTGGCGAGAGTATACTGTCATTGCAGCAGAATAACACCCTTGCCTAATCATGCAGTCAGCACAGGGACCCGGCTGAGTCACCATCCCTTACTGCCTATGGTTGGTTTAAGAGCCCTTAAACTAAGCGTACCATAATCCTCATAATTACAGCCTTGAGCCTCGGTGCTCTACTGGATCCTTCCTTAAGGGATTGGGCCATCAATGCACTAACCCTTCTGGCTCCCAAAAGCCAGTTAGAGTGACTGCATGAAATAGCACCTCCTCAAGGCTGGAGCAGTACGCTCCAAACCACAGTGAGCTAGCCCACAGGCACAAATAGGGAAATGGGCTTTCTGTCATTTCCTTGAGCCCCTGGTATCCAGTGCCAACCTTTAACATCAGCAAACCCTGGAAGATGCCCAGAATTCCATCTAACTGGGAGCTTTACTGGCGAAGCTAAAGTTGCCTGTTGGCTGCCAATGGACTTGAGGCTAAGCCCTTATTTTTTCACTTGACACAAAATTACAGAGGTGGTCCACCAGATCAGCCCTATCTGCTGCTGGCTCGCCTACCAACCTGGCCCAGTGAACTGACAGCCACGTGGTATAGGTTCACTGCGTGCTGGGTGCAATGGATGCCCAAATTGCCAAGCACCCAATGCCCTCAAAGCAGCCATACCTCCACAGACATCTGAGGGGCAAGCTATTGAAACTGTTCCATCTGCAGGTGAGACAGGCCTTGAAGCATAAGCACCCAGACCAGTCTCATAATCCTATGTGACTTAGATGCAAAAGGATTGGGAATGTGCACCACTGCCTTCTCGTCACCCCTGAAGTGGGCTGAGTGGTTATCTATTTCCCTCCCCAATAATCAAACTGCAGAGGGGACTGGAAAATTTGAAGTGATGAGACCCCATTCTGACCAGTGAGCAGGCTACTGCTCCGGCTACCAGCCCTTGAAAATAAACCCAGAAGTCAGTGGGCCCTGAGATAGCAGAGATACCTGCAACTCCACTTCTAGGGTTAACCACCCTAAAGACAAGGTTCAGGACCCTGCCAACTGCTGGTTCTCCAATAAAGGAGGCTGGTCATGCCCAAGGACCGAAAACATCCCAGCCAGTAATATGAGAAAGATTGTGATGAAGCCAGAACTCACCAGGTATCATTACAGGTATGATCTGAACTTGAAACATTCAAGCAAAACAAAAAATCTGTACATTTGGGGAATGACCTCCAACATTTGTCTAAATGCTCCCCCAGCCACATGAGGCAGAGGCCAATTTACTGGCCCATAGCTGGAAGCCCCCCCCCCCCCGAATACCTACTCTCCTGTGGAAGCATGAAGGGATGGGGGCATCCACCCCTTTAAATTGAGTCTGAATTGTACAATTCTTGAAACAGGCCCCCTAAATTAACCACATGTATACATAATGTATAATGAAAGGCAAAAAGAAGCCAGCCAGGTTGCCCGTAGGCTGGAACCTCAGCATAAATCAGAAACCGTTGCAGCTGAAAGACCCAGGTGCAGTAAACCTTCCTATGCCTCGCTTCATTTGTCTCTCTCATAAGGTCCACCTCATCCTTCTCCTCCAGTTTCCTGAAGAGGAGGGTTAACCAACAACATACTAACTAGATGTGGGCACGATCCCGAAAAAAATACCAAACAAGCCGATCATGGATCCGGGCCACCACCGAACCCAGGTCACCGATTCTCACCGATCAAGTCCCATTTCCGATCCGGAATCAGGAATCGGGAATCGGGGAGGCCAAAGCGGGAGGGCGTGGCGCTGTTTCTAGCGATATAGGAATGGTGGTTGGTGGCAGTGGCCACCAGGCCTGGTGGGCACGGGGAGGCGGCGATGAGCCTCCTTCCCCTCAGGGGGCGGTGGGTTCCACTCGCCTCCGGCACCCCGCATGTGCCCGCCTGCCAGGCCAAAATGGAGCAGGCTGGTATTGCTTTTCTGCACAGAAAGGAAAGTGGGTAGTGACGGCAGCCGCTGGGCCCAGCGTGCCCAGGGAGGCAGTGACGAGCCACCTCCCCTTAGGGGGTGGGGGGTCTGGCCATTTGCCGGTGGCACCCCCCATGTGCCTGGCCAGAGAGAGAGAGGGACTAGAGCCCTAGCCCACCACCACTCCCCCAGACCTGACCAGGCAATAATGTATATAGGTGAGCTCTCAACTGAGGTGCCCACTGAGCTTGGCCCCAGAGCTAGGCAGCAGCCCTGGAACCAGAGAGAGAGACTAGAGCCCTAGCCCACCACCACTCCCCCAGACCTGACCAGGCAATAATGTATGTAGCTGAGCCCTTAGCCGAGGTGCCCACCGAACTTGGTCCCAGAGCTAGGCAGCAGCCCTGGAACCAGAGGGGAGAGATCCCTAATCTGCTGAAGCCCAGCACAAAGCTAAAGCTCTCTCTCTCTTTCTCTCTCTCTCTCCAAAAGTGTCAAGCAAGAGCTCTGTGTCCCACTCCACCGCAAGCAGAAAGTGAAACTTACCCACGGAGCACATGGCTATTTATAAGCCTGGGTCCCTATCTGCAATGCAGGAGGGCTGTTTAGCCATCAGAGCTGCCTCTCAGGGTTTTCAGGGATGAGATATGAGTGCCCATGGCTACAGAAGAACACCCCCTTCCCCCTCCCTCCCCTCTCTTCTCTCAAATGGTGATGCGTTGCTGGCTGCTCCATGGTTGGAAGGAAGCCCTGCTGATCAAGGAAAGCTGGGCTTCGATTCACATTTCCAGGGTGACAGAAGGAGGGCAAACACAGCTCAGGCATTCCCCGGGCTCCGTTTCCCCGGAATAGATTACTGGCACCAGACTGTCTGCAATTCCAAACAGAAACCGATCGATCCAATCAAGCCCCATACGAGTGCCTCCCCGACCAGTGGATCAGTTGCCACGGACGGAACCGATCAGCCGGGTCCCGATGGCGCAAACGCCATTATTGGGGTGGGTGGGGTCCAATCATGATTCCAATTGTGCCCATCTCTAATACTAACCCCTTTACAACTATGACCCTGGTGGCCTAAGTCAAATGATTCTCCAGGGGTTTAACTGCATAACCCAAAGACAAGGCCCAACTATACTTCCCCATACATGGCCAATCCCTGAAAGGGGGGGAGGCTGTCATGGTACTGCTTGTCCTGCAACAGACTGCCCTTCACCTCTCAGCCAGGGGAAGGGGTCTGTCACAGCCTGTGTGGGCAATACTGCACTACCAGGCCCTAGTTTAAGCCCCCATCTGATGCACCCCAACCCAGAGATGGGCCAGCAAGTGTGTTCAGTGGCTGTACAGAGCTTGGGGGCCCAAAGGCAGTTGTCTGATCCTAGGGCCCCAATGATCATGTGCTCCCCTGCTGGGGCAAAGAAGCTTACCAACTTTTTTAATCAGGACCACTGTCACTGCAACAGGACCAGATCATGGCAGACTAGTCCAGATCAGCTACCACCTGTCAGCTGCACTAATTTAAAACAAGCTGGGACCCAATCAGAATCTTCCTGGCATGATAGGCTACCCAGAACACCATGCTATGCCCGCAGATAAGAATCCTCAGCCTCTTACAATGAAACACAGCACCCTCTCCTTTGGCTGGGACCACAGCAACTGCAATGGGGTAGAACTCCGATGACTAGCTTGGCCCTGCTGCTGCTGCATCCCAATAGCGATAGCAATAGCAACAGCGACGTGATGATGACCCTTCCAGGAGTGACATCATCATTAAGGTCACATGGGAGCAGCACAATTCATTGTGTTGAGTTTGATGATATCATGGATTGATCTAGTGATGCCATAGGGTGGAACTTGGTGATGTCATACTGAATATTATTATTAATAATTTAACTTCCACATGTTACTATGTACGTACTTCAAAGAGAGGGGTTATTTAGCTAACAAATATTAGCTAATCTATATATTTAAAAGGAAATAACTTGTAAAAGCTAAATAGTAGTATAACAGCTATTATCATATAACTTGGGATTCTTCATCTTTGGACTTGAATGACTCTGTTGGGGGTGATATTTTGTTTATTGTATGCCTTGGAATCAAGCACTTTCATCATAAGTTGCCATGAAGCATTGTGATACGGATCTTTAAGTGTTGTGTGGATTAATGTTTGTTTGTGATACACAAATCTTTTAACTTTTTGTACTTATTTCATAAACTGTGTTTATTTTTGATAGAATTTTTCATTGTTTATTTAGTTAGGTTTTCGTGGTGGATACACATAACCTTGTTTGCTTTATCTCCAAGTGGGGCCTGGAGATCTAGAATTGCACTTCATCACCAGACAAGAGAGATCACTTCCCCTGTAGAAGATGGCTGCTTTGTAGGGGTAGCCTCTATGTCATTATACTCCAATGAGGCCCCATTTTCCTCCCCCAAACCTGCCCTCCTTAGGTTCAAGTAACTACGTAAGAGAGTATCATGAAAACATACAAAACCAAGAAGAATTCATGAAACCTAACTAACAATCACGATAAAGAATCAATATTTATACAATTCAATATCTTGTAATTGTCATGTAATAAACTGTGATTAATCAGAAGTTGTATTCTGTATAGACAAACACGCACCAACTCCCTGGCCGCATCAATTTATAATACAGTACATCATTTTGTGCAAAGAGGTCACAATTAAAGTGCTACATGCTAAATTCTTGCTAGGCCTTGCTCATACAATTCATTCCCAATGACACGGGTATTTGCTCAAAGTGCAAGGTGCTGAAGCAAAGAAATGTTCATTCAAGCACAATGTGCCTCAAAAAAATGTGTCCATCCAGTAGTAGACTGCAGAAAAGCTGTGGTGGGTGTTATGAAGAGAAGGAGTGGTCCAGTGAAGGACTAGCCATCTGGTGGATGGACCGGTTCCTGAAAAAGCCGTTTTGGTTCTTTTTCAAAGATGGCTGGATGAAACCAAAGTGGGTATTGATGCTATCCTTATTCAAATCCTACAATAGTTACAGGAGTACATTGTGATACACAAATTCACAAGCAAGAAGATTGTTTTACATTCTTAATTTATACTCACATAGTACTATGATAATTCAGCATGCACGTCAAACCCTGTCCCTCATGAAGACAGTATGTAATAGGGTGTGTGTAGATGAAAGCAAGAGAAACCATTTTATACAACGCTGAGTGATCACTAATTGATGCAATTTAAAGGAACATACCAGCCGGAACCCTCCATTAAAGGTAACACGAAAAATGGGTTGAGAGAGCTCCAGAGAACTGTGACTAGCCCAAGGGCACCCAGCTGGCTTCAAGTGGAGGAGTGGGGAATCAAACCTGGCTTTCCAGATTAGAGTCCCGTGCTCTTAACCACTACACCAAACTGGCAAACCTCTATCCACTGGATGTCCCTTAATGGCTCTGCTTACTCTGCTATGCAGCTCCCTTCGTGACATTGGCCAGTTGTTCTCAGCCTACTTAGCTTTTCTCACAGTATTGTTGTGAGGATAAAATCGGAAATGAAGACTCATGTATGCTTCTGTCCACTACTTGGAAGGAGAACAGCATATAATTGCGTTAGACAGACAAGACTGACACTAATATCCTTAGATCAAACACACTTATCTTATACAGAAGGGGTTTTGGACTTAGAATCTGAACTTTTTTGAAAATAGTTTCTATTGGGGAGGCTGAGGAACAATTTACCATACATGCCCTGCAAATCTTACTGTTCAATTAAGTATTCTTTTGAATCAAATGTTTTTGAGCCTTTTGCTTTCTGTTTCTATTTTGGTGCTGCTGGGAAAGAGCAGCTCAGACTCCAAATACTTTGGACTTTCTGAATTTTGTGAACAAGAGATTATTCTCAGTCAGGATTAGTATATATACAACAGTTAGGTTGGTTATGTTATTCATATCTGCTTCTCATACTTCCATTCTCCTCTCCCAAAGCCCTGGAAATAAAGAATAAGATTGTTTCTGATTTGCCTCCATTGTGAAATCTCCATTCTCTGCACACTTATATGGGTATGATTCTATTTACTGTATCTTTTATCATTTGGAGCTTTGAGCAATGGAAATTTAATGAGATTGCAACACTGATTTTATGTTACTGTTTTTCAGTCTTAGTGGTTCGGTAACTGAGACCTCTGCTATTGCAAGACTTTATCCCTGTGGTGGGTCTGTGACTGCAAGCAGAAAGATAGAATCTCAAAACTGTTATTGATATCAATTAAAGGATTTATTGGAAGGCACTATGCATACAATACCAAAAAAGCAAAATGACTCAAATCAAATGCATAATAGAAGAATAAATGACAAAAAGGTGGATATAATAAATATCAAGAAGGGGTATATAGCTACAGAAAATAGCAACTTATTCATATGCATTATGTATATAGCTTATACAGATAATATGGAATACATATGTAGTAAATAAGTAAATCAGATAGGAATCTGCAGTTTTTCTCAACTAGTCCTCAGTAGAGGACACATTCAGAAGTGGAGAGATAACACACAGACCATCATGCAGGATGTATATATGTGGAAAAGTTTACCAGAAGATGAGAGCACGCATAGTGCATTAAAGTTTTATTTCCCTCCTCCCCTCCCTCCTGCCCTATTCCAGATTATTAAACAAATAATCTGGAATACGTAAGTAAATTAGGCTGGTATTTGCAGTATCTTTCTCAACTAGTCCTGAGTAGAGGAAACGTTCAGAAGTGGAGAGGTAAAGCACAGACTATTATGCAGTATGAATATATCTGGAAAAGTTTAACAGAAGATGAGAGCAAATGTAGTGCATTAAAATTTCATTTCCCTCCCTCCCTCCCTCCTGCTCTTCTATTACCCATTCAAGGATCCAGAAAAATCAGGAAGACCCAAACGGCATAAACTTGAGGCCTCTCAACCTTTTGAGGACTAAGAGGAGGGGAGGACAAGGCATAGGAGAGCCCTTTGGAGGTCTGAAGAGACAGCAAGAGAGGATCTCTAGGGTAGGCGGAGCCTAAAGAAAGAAGGCTGGTTTCCCAGTCCCCCTGCCTCCTGAACTTTCCTACCTTTTCCTTCCAGGAGGCCAATATTATGCTGGCACCACACTGATCAAAGGTGAAGGCAGAAGTGTGAACATAATTTCCCCTCACTACTGTTTACTTTGCCACATTGGGGCAAAAGGCCCTAACCAATAAGATCTTCCAGTATGATTCTGCATTTATATAGATTTTCCCAACTCATTAAGAAAGAGATAGAATAAAGAGAAGGAAATGACTAAATAAATCTTAAGTATTAAGTAACAGTCATTTTTTCCTTCCTATCTGCTCTCTGGTATTCAGTTGAGATCTGAATATAATAATGTAGCATTTGGGGAAGAAGATACAAGCCAATAAGCCTCCACTAGAGGCCAAGATGGAGAAGATCTCCACGGCCACCATGTCTTTCCCTTTGGTGCTCAGATAGGTGGGGACAAAGGAGAGCCAAACACTGCAGAAGACCAGCATGCTGAAGGTGATCAGCTTGGCTTCATTGAAAGAATCCGGCAATGTCCTGGCTAGGAAGGCCACCATGAAACTGACGGTGGCCAGAAGACCCATGTAGCCCAGTACTATGTAGAACATGATGTCCGAGCCTTCATTGCATTGTATGATGATATGACCCACTTGGGAGTGCGTGTCAAACTCTGGGAAGGGGGGTGAAGTTGCCAACCACAGTGCACAGATGCCAGTTTGAATTAAACAACAAGGAATGATGATTGACATGGCCAGTCTCTTTCCCACCCATTTCCTCATCCTGTTCCCTGGCTTGGTGGCCATAAAGGCAACTACCACAGTGACCGTTTTGGCCAATATGCAAGACACGGCAATGGAGAAGATGATGCCAAAGAGTGTTTGTCGGAGAAGGCAGGTCACTGTCCCAGGCCGGCCGATGAATAGGAAGGAGCACGGAAAGCCAAGCAGCAGAGAGGAGAGCAGGACACAGGTGATGCTTCGATTGTTGGCCTTGACAATGGGTGTGTTCCAGTGTACGCCAAATATCCCCACCACTATAACTGTGGCCATGAAAAATAAAACAGCGATAGAAGCCAAGCCTGCTCCCATGGGATCCCCATAGGATAAGTAAGTTATGCATTTGGGAATGCACTGATCTCTTTTCTGGTTTGGATATTCATCTTCTGGACATTTCTCACATTGGTCTGCATCTGAAATTCATAATTGTTACAAAAATTTATGAATGTACTCTTTTCCTCACTTCCTTTGACTGAATTTCTCTATGGATTCCAGCATTGCCATGAAGGAGGGGAAAGGAGAGATCCTGTCCCAGGTTATGTGCACATGTCTCCCGCTACTATTGCAACAGAAGTTCGGATTGTCTGTTTCAGGCAGAACTCATCATCATCATCATCATCATCATCATCAACATCATCATCATCATCATCATCATCATCATCATCATCATCATCAATACATAATGCAATTGAAAATACATGTTAAGAGCATTAAAATCATTGAGGTCATGCCAAAAGGAAGGAAAAGGTAGATCTCTCTGTATGACATCTTTTGCTGTGGAATGTTATCACATGGACACAAATTTGGCTATTATCCTGGAGATGGTTGAGTTTTCATCTATTAAGAGTTTCTTCAAGCTGGCCTTATCTGCAAGAAGTGATGATCTATCAAGGAGGGGGAGAAATAGTCTAATCTTGTAGTTCTTTGTAGAAAGGGTAATGGAAAAAGATACGTTCCAGTGATTCCACTTCACCTAAAGATCAAGGACAATGTTTATCTGCATACGGGATCTTTTTGTATCTTACTTCTAATACCATTGATGGCATAACCACACATCTAGCCAAGGTAAATGCTCTCCTATAAGAAGGAATATCTAACTGGGTAAGATATTGGGCCATGTTCATAATGTATCTATGCTTCAAGGAGCCATAAAGTTTGGTGACTTCATTAAATCTTGGCGCTCTATATCTTGGACCCTTTGTTTAATGATATGTTCCACCTGGTTGCTATTCTGAGTCAGAAGGGTACAGGGCAAAAGTCCTGGCACTGCCCCAGGTGGCAGTGCCTACCCTGGCCATCACCAAGATGGGATCAGGAGTGGAGCAGGTGACAATGCCACCCCACATCTTCACCTGGCTGGACTCAGGTGAGGAGCAGGAAGCAATGCCCACCCCCTTCATCCAGCCGGAATCAGGTGCAGAGTGGACAGAAATGCTCACTCCTCCTTCACCCTGCTGGAATCAGGAGTGGAACAGGTGGCAATGCACATCCCCCTTCACCTGACTGAGATCAGATGCAGAGCATGCAGCAATGCCACCCCCTTCACCCAGCCAGAATCAGGAGTGGAGCAGGTGGAAATGCCTGCCCCCCTTCATCTGGTCGGAATCAGGCATGGAGCAGGAGCCAATGCCTACCCCTCTTCACCCGGGCAGGATCAGGAGTGTGGCAGTTGGCAATGCCTACCTGCCGCCTTCACCCAGACAGTATCATGAATAGAGCAGCCAGCAATACCCATCCCCCTTTACCCAGCCTGGATCTGGCATGAAGCAGATCTGGCACAGAAAAGGAGGCAATGTGCACCTGCCTGCCCTCCCCTTTCTAGGGCCAGTTGTATTTTCTCCCTACAATTGACTTTGTTGCTAGTTATTTATATATTAAAAATGGTTGGAGAAATCTACATCAGGTGGAAGCAGTCCATGAGGCTTTCAGTGAATACCCATTTTTCAGAAGGTTGAGATTGGCAATTCTCTTAGAATATTCACTGCACAGGAAAGACTTAATAATTGAAGTAGCACCAAACCGGAAACATCTGGAGCTTTTCTCTTGCAAGTTTTCATCCTTTTACTTACCCATCTGAACTGCAACTTTCCCTTCCGGGCACTGAGCACAATCGTAGCAACAAATTTGCTTCCCCTCTTGAACAATCCTGCTATGTCCGGTGGGGCAGCTCTCGACACATGTGCTGCGTGGGACACTCTACAGATAAGCACAAGGAAGGGGTCGGTGAGGGCAATGCTCTGCTTTCCCCTTACAGCTATGGTTCTTGATTCCAACTTCTTGGCCAAAGAACACACCAGAAATTACATTCTCCCCACCTGATATCAAACATTTGATAAGAGAAAGAAAAGGGAAGAAGAAGAACCAGCGTTATGTCCTCCATATGCATCTCTGCTTCCCTTGAGAAATATCCCACATTGAGCATCTTACTCATACTCTGAGTTTCCACTCTCTGGCACTTACAGCTCTCTTTACCATGGCAGTGTGTGTTCTGATTAATAGAAGCTAAGCTAAATTTCCATTCCATATGAATATCATGAGCTAGAAATGTCTTTATTCCTGCATCAGAATTGCTGTTCTGAGAAAGTACGTGTTTGGAATCTCTCCCATATTTAAAGACAAAAACGGCATGCAAGGAAGAAAATTTGCACACCAGGGAGAAAACTGTTATGTGATTTGCTCAGTACTGAGCTTGTTTTTCATTTCTAGATAATTTTCAAACAGCGGAGCATTTGAAATTGTGATTTTCCATCTGTAGCAGTATAATGCAATCTCTTCCACCTCATTCACATTTCTTGGTGTCTTGTAGAGTTCAGGACAAAAAACCCAGCAGAATAATATGGTCTCGTATTCTTGTATGTGGTGGATACATTATAGATGTACTATAGAATTTTGCAAATGCAAATCTTCCAGTAGAAACAGTACCATTCACGGTGCCCATCCCACATAACTTTTTTACGCATTATTGGGAAGGGTTTTGTTTTGTGAAAAGTGAAAACAAAGACGCTGTATCCAGCTTTCACATGCCTTGTTTCTTGTAATCCTAGGGTAATATTGGCTCTACTTTAACTCTTTGAATTGTAGGGCACAAGATGGTGCTTTCCCCTCAAGGATACTAGATATCTGTAAGTGTAGGCTTCTTCCAGGAGTTCCTGATATCCTTGTGACCCAGTAATGTTTGATAAGGTTATCCAGTAAAAAAAAAACCCTGGTCAATATAAACTCACAACGTATACATTATTTTAATAGGTGTGCATCTAGAAAAGTTTTGTTGTGGTTTTAGATCTGGGATAGGAGCAAATCCCCTCCCACCCCAGTGATTGCTGGTTTTGGATTCGAATGTTACCACTTTATGATTCAATTCTGCATGTAATTTTTCAGGCTACACCAAACTTACAGAGAACACAACTATCCCATGAGTCCAACAACCATGTAAGTTTCAGTCATTTAATGAAGGGCTTCTCTTTAATTTTTTCTAACAATATTGTTAATTTTATGCTTCATCTCTTTTGACTATCTGAGAGCCAAAATCTGGTTCTGCCATCTTTGCAAGGTCAGTTTTGTAGTTTACTTTAACACCTCTGTGCTGATTTCTCTGATTGGAAGGAATAAATGTGACTGGTGGCCCAGAGGAAATGATTACAGAAAAACAAGGTACTTCCATGTTACCAGCTGAGGGCTATGGTGATTGGCTGAGAAACCTCTATGCTCAATGATCCAATTGGAAGGAAAAATTGCTGTCATGAAACCCAGGAAACAAAATTAGAAAAAAAAACATGATTGCAGAGATGGATCTACATGGCAATTGAATACTAAATACAACAGGAATTTTTCAGGGAATGATGTTGCATGATCAGCAAGCAGGCCAGATTAGAAATACCATTCCAAAGAATCACAGGTAATACCGCAAAACAGTTTCTTCTAACTTGGATTTTCATAATGCACACCCTAATTATTATGATTAAGAGGGATATTGTCCATGCCGTTTTTATTAAGATACAATGAGTGTTCGATATTTATAGTATACTCAAATAATATATCTTTACATGAATATGCTGAAATGCAGGAGAGAATATAGGCATGACAACAGATGACATCTCTCGCCCAAAGGCATATACAAAGTCTATAGACCTCATGGACCAATGACCACGTCTGACAACAGTGCTTGCTATTTTATGGCTCCAGAGGAGAAGAATTGGCTACAACTATGGAGGAAATATATATGGCTTGGATTCCCAAGGGCCTAAGATGTAAAAAAAAGCTTCTTCTCTATTCTAAAGAAGAGTCATAAATTTTAAAAAATATCCATACCTGCTGAAATTTGTGATTCCATGTCAGCAAACTTCTATTAATAGTAAATCCTTCACTTGCAGTTGCCTTAGATTCTGTACGACCAACTTGGATTTTTTGGAAAGATGTATTTGGGAATGTGACCAAGTTCACGATATCATAGCCAGCTGCCAGGTCCCCATTTTCATCAAAAAAGATTTCATCTCCAGCACAATTGTTAAAGCGAACATTTCTCAAATATGAAAAAAGCTAGGTTGGGGGAGAAGCAGTTTCTGTATTTAAAAATGTAGCAGGAAATAAATGAATACACCTTCCTGAAATGTGTGGGCATGGGTCTACTTGTTCTGCAACATTGATTTGCAATTGTATTAATATTATGCAATATGCCTGAATATTAATTAATGTAATTAATTAATTAATTACACCTAATAATCCAGAGGAAGCCAACTCATAGATCTGACATCCTAATCAAGAATAGAGATGGGCACAAACAGAAAAAAAACTAACATGATGTTTGTTGTTTGTTGCCATCCATGATCAATATATAGAGCCTAAGCTCAAGGAGGCACAAACAAGGTTACAATAAAACACCTATTACCTTCACAATGGGTCACTAATTCAATTATTCTACCAGTTTATTACCAAAACATCATATCCAATGCCAATAACATAGAAAGTCCCATTCACAAGGAATTTGTACAACAGTCCATTCACAAAATTGTACTATTATCATCCTGGATGCCTTGTGTAGAGCAAAATGAGTCCTTTGGCACACTGCCTAATAGAGCTGCTTGTTCCAGTGTGTTAAAGTAGAGACGGCATTTTCACACACACACACACACAGCAACGACCTTTATTGGCATAAATAATACAAACGTAACAGAAAGGATGTTGTAGGATAAGTTCATTGGGCAGCACAATCATGTCCCCAGATAGCAAAATTATCTCGAGATACAGCACAGTCGTAAGAGGCTTTATAAAATATTACCCTTGACTTCCACACATAAGCCAAGAATTCAGCCACGGACAGAGTTATTGCTGGACTCTTGTCTGCTAAGAAAATTTTTAGATCCTTATCCAAGAAATCCCTCTGCACAGGAAAGAGGGGACGAATCAGTAAACTACACATAACAGAATATTTGGGGCAGCGAAAAAGAATATGTGAGATTGAATCGGGTTCCCTCAGAGTACAGTCACACAGTCTATCCCTATACAGAATACCCCCGTATCTGCCTGTGACCACTGCTGAGGGAAAAAGATTGAACCTCGCTAACATAAAAGCCCTCCTAAACACTGGGTTTATCAGATCAGCAATATACGCCGCCATGGTGGTATGCGAGGAATAGAGGGACAGTGAATGAGGGGAGCAGACTCCAGAGCTGCCAGCATTGATAGTCTGCGCCTCAATATCCCAAATTCTCCTCTTGACCACCTGCAGAATTGCCACCTCCCCACTATTATATAAAGGCTCCAAGTCGATTCCTAAGGAACCAATCTATTCCACTACAGCCTGTGACCAATCTGAGATAAAGGGATCAGTTAGAAGTTGAGCCATTAGGCTAGTAGGGCAGGATCGAAAATGAAGACGGAGCCAACATTTTCAAGAAGTTGGCTACGAGCTTTGCCGGCCCTGTCTCTTTCGGCTCGTTTCGAAAGCAATCTTCTTCCGGCCAATATTTCTATAAGTAACAGTATTTTGCAATTTTATTAATCAGAGTAAATTAAAATTAAATCAGATTTAATTTTAATTAAACCAGAGTATCAGATTTACCCATTTGGGCAGTTTGCAGTATATTACATTTTTGGATGTAGTGGTCTTTAAACAAACACCTACGAAATTGGGCGTCAGACCCTTTTGGAAGATGACAGATAGATCAGCCTACTTAGAATACTCTTCGTACCATAGAACAAACTTAAAGAGAAACATACCGTACAGCCAATTTCTTCGAATCAAATGCATCTTTCCAAGGGGATTATAATAGAGAAGCTAGACAAATGAGCCAAGTGTTTATAGCACATGGCTACCCTGGAACAGTGATCAAAGGCTAGAGAAAGGTAGAATCCCCAGACATTCTCTGTTGCAATATAAAGAGCAAAGCCCGATGAATGCAAAACAGGTTTCTTGGGCTTTAGACTTTTCGCCTCTCTCAGGGAAAATATCCAAGATAGTTAAAAGAAATTGGGACATTATTCAAGACATTCTGGGATGTAGAAACCCACCTAAAATTGGGTATAGAAGGACTAAGAGTCTAAAGGATTTACTAGTAAACTCTGATATTAAATTACCAGATAGAGGAACACATGTGCCACAGGGGCATTTCCTCTGTGGACACTGTAACATCCGCTCTTTAAGCATAGATCTGAAATTACTAAAACATCCTCAGACAGGTTTGGCTATGTACTCAAAAGACTTTTCCACTTGTTCTACACCAAACATAGTGCATGTGCACTTTAATGTATATAGGAAGTACAACTCATCCGATTCGCACACGTTTACAGGAGCACCTCTCGAAAATAAGAACCTTAAATAAAGAGGCTCCCTTGACTCAACATTTTGAGTCTCATCATAAACATGAAAGAGAATTACAGTTTTCTGTGCTGGAAGTGATCAATCAACCTAAGAATAGGGATATAAGTCAGGCTTTATTACAATCAGAAGCAAGATGGATCTTCAGAATGAACACTCTAACCCCAAATGGGCTCAATAATGAAATTGATTTTTCTGCTTTTTTATAGTGATATTGACCTTTATAATGAAATTGATTGACTTGAAAATGAAATTGATTTTTTCACTTTTGTATAGGATGTGATTTTAGGTGATTTTTCCATGATAAACAGCAATTTATAGTAACTATTATGATATTTATTCGTTTTAATAATTTTTTACACCTATATAAATTTTTTACACCGATTATATAAATTTTACACCAACTATATAAATATAAACATGTATACATTGGATTTCAGTAGAGATCAGGTCATTCACTATTTTGCCACAGTAGTAGTGATTTTTATGAGGGATAATTATCATATAACCTTGAATCTCAGAGGCATATGTGTACTGTTTTAAATACAAATTTAGATAGAAGGGAATATTACTTTAAGAATGAACACAGATAAATGAGCATGAACATATATATTATGTAACATTGTCGGTGCCCCACCCCACCGATAATGATCACAACCAGAGAAGGTTGTTTGAAAACTGTTTACTACAAGGAAATGTAAGTTAAGTTCGCATCTGACGAAGAGAGCTGTGATTCTCGAAAGCTTATGCTACAATAAAATTCGTTAGTCTTAAAGGTGCTGCTGGACTCTTTGATTTTGCTACTACAGACTAACACGGCTAACTCCTCTGGATCTTCATCATTACTGTTACTTATAGAAATATTGGCCAGAAGAAGCTTGCTTTCAAAACAAGCCAAAAGAGACAGGGCCAGCAAAGCTCGTAGCCAACTTCTTGAAAATGCCGTCTCTACTTTAACACACTGGAACAAGCGGCAGTATTAAGTGGTGTGCCGAAGAACTCACTTTGCTCTACACAAGGCATTCGGGATGTCAAGAGTACAAACGGAATTAATTTTGTGAATGGACTGTTGTACAAATTCCTTGTGAATGGGACTTTCTATGTTATTGGCATTGGATATGATATTTTGGTAATAAACTGGTAGAATAATTGAATTAGTGACCCATTGTGAAGGCAATAGGTGTTTTATTGTAACCTTGTTTGTGCCTCCTTGAGCTTAGGCTCTATATATTGATTCTGGTTATTAGGAGGATTCCCACACATTTTTGCTGTTGCCATCCATGAACAGGGACTCATGAACAACCACAAACATGACCCTGTTCACAAACATGTTTGTGGTTGGCTGTTCATGGGGGCCAGCAGGCTCTCCTCCAGCCATCATCCAAGTCAAGATCCCTACTGCACTACTCCCAGAAACCTGACCTGAGCAGGCACGAGGAAAGGTACCATTAATAAATAATAGCTTGGCCCCAGAGCCTGGCAGCAGCCCTGGAACTTGAAGAGGTAGATCCCTACCGCACCACTTCAAGCTCCAATGCACTTTCTCTATCAAAATGTCAACAGCAACTGTCTCTCCCTTTCCACTGCCTGCAAAACCAGAGCCTCCCTTATAACAAATTTGGAGCTCCACACTTGAAAGGATGACCTGCCTATCAAGCTAAATTGGGCTTAGATTGGGGTTTTCAGGGCAACTGCAGGAGTTCAGACTAAGTTCAGACAATCCCTGCCTGAGTTGCCAAGGGAATTGATTGCAGGTGCCAGACTGTCTGGCTTGATGAACAGCAAAGAACAGCAATGAACGAGGCTTGCAACAACCACCTGTTCATTTAGAATGGGGCCTCACAAACAGCTTGTTCGCGAACAGCATATTGGGCTATTTGTGGCTTTTTTTTGTTCGTATTGCCGTTTGTGCCCATCTCTAATCAAGAATTGGAATGCCTGAACATCATATTCCATCACAAACATAATGCAAGGGTTCACCATTCGAACAGGAGCTATCAGGTTGCTCTCTCATGCATGACTGGCACCATCTTGGATATGTGCTCTATATAAATGCAATTCCAAGATATCTCCCATGTCTGAGCATTGCTCATTCATTTTTTTCTCCCATACACCATTGTGTCCACCTTTGTTTCTGCATTTTACATGCAACAGTTTTCTTACAGAGTCTGAATCTATACATTCTTGCAAAGAAAGCATTTCATAATGGATGAACTGTGACAAAAACAATTGCAACTGACCTGCCATGGCTGAGCATTGAGAAGACCCCCTTCCCCCATCACTCTCTGCTGAATTCTCGATGAAAAAATGGCATGGAGTGCATGTGCCACAGCGTAGACAGCATTGTAGATGCCATAGCTCTGACCGGACATTCCCATTTCAAACATAGTGCCGGGGACGCTGTCAAGCTTCTCTTCGCCTGTACAGTTTTTGGTTTGGGGCCAATAAAGGTTATAAAGTGGCAGTGAACAGTGAAATACGCTGAACCAGAAGTGCTGGACGAAATAAATCTTAGACTGATATGGATTTAGGGTCTCAATGAAGTCCTGAAATCCTGGCACCTTATTCGTGTGCACTGCAAAGGACAAACTGCCATTGAGGGATTTTGGTGTGAATTTGCTCCATTGGAAAATAGATGTGACATCCCATTGAGAAGTTATAATCCAAACTCTCTCTATTGGCAGCGCCTGATGAATTTCGTAATTTTCGACAATTATTCGTAAACCTTCCATAGACTGTTCATTCCCATAGGCAAGAAAGACGTTGAATTTGCTAAACCAGATTTTTAGAGCTATCCTTGTCAAGATTTTACCAAGATTTATATTTTCCATGTAATTTCTTACTGTTGGAATCATTTCTTTCAGAGCAATGCAAATATTATTCCGGAACAACCTTGGTATTAAGTTTTGAAGGAACGTTTCTCCACTGTCGTCATCTGATGTGAGGAGGCCAATCCAGTTCCATCCAAAATGCTTAAGGAGATGAACAATCCCAACACATTGAGGTGTTTCAGATGGAATCATCCGGAATAAATAAGGGAACTGAGTTTTAGCATTCATTGTAGTATGAAAGGAACCATAAGTGACCTAAGATGGTAGATCATGACTTTATGAGACATGACAAAACTCTTCATTTATTTTTGAAAATATGCTTCTTTCTCCAAATACATACAACTATAAATAAGTCAATGTGTTCCATTTGGTTAGCTAGGAAATGTTATACTTTGTTAAGATCTTTATTATCTAAAAGTTCTAATCATGCTTTCAAGACAGGGCTATGGAGAACCCCAGTTGTTCATGGCTCCTTCCGGGTTGGGGGAAAGAATGGCCCTGGATAACTCTGACCAAAGGTAAGATATTGGTTTGTCATTCCAGCAGTCGGTTAACTACAAGATCGTGAACAGTGGATTAGAGATCTGAGAGAGGCAGGTTACTGGAGAGGATTTCTATACCTATGTCTATATTTCTGCTTCTCTATAAATAAACAGGTATAAATACCTGTGGAATCTTGTATGTAGTTAAAATGTTGGCCATCTGGATGGAGTTTTGGGAGGTGAAGCCACCAATGACGGCCATTACGTCCTTCTTCCTGTCACAGTCATAATTGAGATGCGTCTTTTGTCCTCTGAAGAGTAGACAACTGATGGATTGAGAGCTCCACAGTGAATTGAAAGCATTGTCATAGATGTCTGATCCCAGAGTGGTGTTGGGTAAGAGTTTGGAATTCTTCTTGATTTCAATAAAGGCAAAAACAAAGGCTAGGATATGCTGATAATATTTTGTCATTAACCTGCAATGAGAGTTTTGTGTAGTCTCACACCCCTGTATCATAAGATATAATTGTGCTTTCCCCCTAAAATACTAGTTATGGCAACGGCACCCACAAGATATTGTTCAAACCCTGCTAGAGCTGCCATGCTTTTTTCCCTCTCACAAAAGAGAATTTGAATTGGCTCTACTCTCTCCAGCTCAGGAATTCAGTCACTGATGGTAAACTCCATCTACTGAATATTTGCCATCGAGAGACTACTTTAATCTCCGTAACATCTCTTTCCGAGTTTCAGTGCTCTGAATATAAAGACTGATTAAGCAGAGGAATGTGGATGGATCAATATGAATAAGAAATATATTGATGGCCATTGCAGAAGAACAAAATGGGAGATTTGTACAGTGACCTCAGGAGGAGAGAAAAGGAGCAGAAGATTTCTCATAGGTCAGGCATAGGATGGACTCTGCTTGATATGAATTCCCTGGCCAAATCAAGTCTTAAACCTGACAGCAGCAACACTTCCAGTTGGTGGCAGAATGTCAGGTGATGGATTAGAAAGAACCTCTGAGGGATCTGCCGCTTTCATTCCTCATGCAGGATTCTGGCAACAGGAGTTTAGCACAGGGGTGGCCAAACTGCGGCTCGGGAGCCACAGGTGGCTCTTCCAGACATTTTATGTGGCTCCCAGAGGTCTCTGAGTATCGCTGTGGCCGTACAGCTTATTTTAGTTTAGTTTATTTCCTTCTCTCCTTTCCTTTCTTTCCCTCTTTCTTTCCATGTCTTTCCCTTCCTCCCCATCCTTCTTCCCTTCTTTCTTTCCATGTCTTTCATATTTTCAATAAAAATGTTGCTGTTGCCGGGTCTGACTCAGAAAATACCTGGGGACACTCCTTTGGGGGTGAAGCCTATCAAGGATGTGATATCACTTTTGTCAAAGGTCAGGTGATGGCTCTTCCCAAGCTTCACCCCTTCCAATGATGTCACTTCCAGCATACTGCACCCAAACCCCACCCCTTCCTGTGATGCTACTTTCAAGACACTCCCCCAAACTCGCCTCATCCTCTGAAGTCACTTCAGTGCATCATGTCTTGCGGCTCTTACATTAAGCAAGTTTGGCCACCTCTGGTTTAGCAGAAGCTCTGCCCTACAGACACTGACATGCACAAATACTGGTACCCTGAAAATTGGGAAAAGTTGCATCTTCCACTCTTGTCAAACTTGTGATGTGCTAAGAAACTTCAGTTGTCAACTGGTTGATGGTCCTTGCCCTGAATATTGTGGTGTCCATTATTCTTTTATTGGGGGCGGAAAATACTTCTTTTGAAATACTTCCAACAAGTTTGAGCATTTTAACATTTTAAAATAATATAATAATATAATAACAAATGATTTATATACCGTCCTTTGTGACAATTTAACACCCACTCAGAGCAGCTTACAAAGTGTTATTATTATCCCCACAACAATCACCCTGTAATCTAGAATTCTCCTCACACATATAACTGCTATGTATTATAATAAAGGAATCCATCTATCCATCAGTCCACGCAACCATTTGTCTGTGGCACACAAAACTCATCAAAAAACTAAGTCAGGGCTTTCAAAATTGTCATCCGGCTTAATAATGACTGTGGGAGTTGGTGTATCGAACACAAAGGGAATCACAATCTTACGGAGCAGCAATCCCCTACCTCTTCCCCCTGTGTTTTCAATTGCAGCCGTGGTTTACTCTGGCAGGTATAACTCATCCATAAATAAAGGGTAGAGCCTCAAAACTGGCCACTAATTTCAGAATGAGGATGGGAGTTGCAGTGCCAAAAAGGGAAGAAATTGACACGTTGCAGTCCATTGAGAGATACCCCACAATGGTATTTGCAACGGAAGTAGAAGCTGACTTTGGCAAGCAAAACATCTTCAACTTCAGCTAGCACATCAGAATATAAAGACAAGGTGGACAAGATTGGCCCCCACCTTTAGGATGCTCAATGGACTTGCAGAAATGAATGGAACTGAATTACACGTCACACCTCAAAGATCGGAGGTTTAAATGAAGGAAATGGCACTGTTCTTGTGCTCTCCATTTTTTCCTCATAACATCCCTGTAAAGTAGGACTGGCTGAGAGTACATGACTGGGCTGAAATCTGGCAGAACTCTTCTGTGAGATAATGGGGATTCTATCCACTATACAACTCAGCATTTGATAGGTCATGGAATTTATTAAGGTGCCCCCTCCTCCCATTTTGAGATGTCTAGATTTATGTTCCAAAGAATTATGTCTGCTGCAGATGGATGGATGGATGGATAGGTGGATGGTTCCTTATGTTATTATAGTTTACTATCCATGTATTCTGTGAACAGACTCCGCTGAAAATAAAGGACAATTACCTGAGACAATGTGGAAATTCTAATTTTGGTGTTAGATGTATGATTTTCATTTCACTCTTGGAAATCATCTTTTGATGATGCAGTTAGCAAGTGCTGAACATGAAATAGCCCTTTGCAGTCAGAGTCTGCTGTGCTGTGTATTCTCTTGTGCCAATTGCATGAGAATAGTTTTAAAACTTCATGCAGCCCTTTTAAACAATTAAGAGCTACTTACCATCCTCTTGAGCCATATCTTGGTTGTTCTGTAAATTTGAGTACAAAAATTTGGAGGAGTGAAGTGGATACGCCTCCTCCAATGATAATTTCTTCTCCAAAATTCTTCAAATGCTCTGGAACTCCTGGCTGCCAACTGCTTATGGATTCTGGACTGTTGCTGAAAGAATAATGCAGCAATGGCAGGAGAAATAACAACAGCAACGTATTTCTGAATGCTAGGCAAATATTGATTCTCTTCCAGCTGTGGGCCATTTTCTCACATACATCTGCTTTCATGTCTGAGAAAAGGACCAGCCAATTGTCTGCCTTGTAACTTTGGCTTTTTGTTCCTATGTTGATTTTACTTCTTCACTTTTGCCCTTGGATATCTTTCTGTTGTAAACATGAGACATACATTTTTGTATGCAATGTCTGCTGGTTTTGTACATGTGATTCCTGCCCTAAAGATATAAATATATGTATAATAGACAATGTTAATTATTGAGGTATGCTCAAAATCCCCATCTGCATTTTTGAGGCAAGAAAAAACAATATAAAGTTAAGAATCAGAAATGTTATTCACACAAAGGAAGGGAAAAATGGTTATTGTTATTCAAAACAGTAAAAAGGAGAAACTAAAAAAGAAAATTCATGGACTGCCAATGGAACTCCCTCTGCCCAAGACCAACATACAAACATCATCTCATACATAAGAAGTTTTATGCCTCTGAGCTAGGCATAAAGGATAAAGTAGGAGAGCTTCATATGACAGGTCCTACCTGATGCAATTCAATCTCCCAGATCTCTGAGGTGCAGGCTGCTTTTATAGACAGCTCTTGAGCTGAATCTGTCTAGTATTGGTGTTCAAAGTAATCATCGTGTATTAGCTGTGGGTCTAAAAAAAAGAATGTTAATTAGAGTGTTTTATTAATTACAGGGCAAGTAACTTTCTTTCCCAAGGCCTCAAAGTTTCACCATTCCACTGTGTATCTTGTTTTCCTCAAAACTTGTTATGTTTGCGAGACTGCAACATGGCCAATGCTTTCTTTCAGGCCTCTGATGTGGTTTGATTGCTTTTAGAAGACATTCAGTCCCATAAGCTCCCTTTTGGTGACTAGGCCTGCATTTTCTTCCACTATCCTTTGATAGCAAGAAAACCTGGTCAAGATGATATAAAAATATTTGGACAATATGGAACAAATGGCAGTGACTGAAGGAGACCCCTGTCGATGTTTATGTTTCTCCCAATAGGGCAAGCAACATCTCTATGTGGTTGTTTTAGTTAGTGAAATGCTGTGAGGTGAGCTTTAAATCTTCCCTCTGCTTCTGTCAGTGCCCTGATTTGAATTGGACTCCTGAGCCAATTCAGTACCTTCCTGAACTGTTCTGTATCATATAGTATAGTATATTATTGATCTAGTTTATAGAAAAGGCCTCCAAAGAAAGGAGATGCAAATAGTTCTTCAGTACTGTGTGAAATGAGGCACAAGATGTATAAGACCAATATTCCCGCTTGCATGAACTGTATGGCGTAACTGTCTCTCTTACGTCTGCAGTCCAAAAACGGGCGGCAGGTTACAGACCAGGTCATGCAACTGACCCAAAGATTCCAGTTGTGAACCCATTCCCAGGTCCTTTCTTCTGAATTCCTCTGAGTCAATGGTAGATCACATTCTAGATTGGCAGTAAAATGGGTGATCCGTTCCTGATACTTTGAAGGATCTCGGAATAGTTGTGTGTCTGGTACAGAATGAAGTGATAATGTCACAGATAAGTCACCCAATGAATTTCAGGTGGTAGAGGAACCTGATTTTGCCCCACTCCTCCGGATAGAATAAAGAGGCAAACAAGTTATTTGGGAACTAAAGGGCCATTTTATTTGACAACGGCATTAACATTCCACAAGGTCCTCACTAGCGGTACGGGTCAGGCCCTGGATCACCCCTGGACATCCTCCCTGACCTTTCTGGGTGAGCCCCAATGCACTGGGCATGAGCCATCCATACACGTGGCAGGGACCTCCTAGCCAGGCAAAAGGATTTCCCCCTCTACAAGCTCCTCTACCCCCAGCCATTAAACATAATAACAGACTTGTACAGGGGGTCCCATTCAGCAGTCCACCCTCTCAGCAGGCAGCCCTCAAACATGCCAGCTATCCCAACAGAGATCAATTCCCCCTAATGGGAAGGTACCAAGGGTGCTCATCGGCCCACTCACTTAACCCATATTCTATTCTTCCACCGCATAGATGGCTTAAGGCTAAGCAGTGCCCTGGCTGCAAATCATTTAGAAAGATGCCATTGCCTTTCACTGATAGGTGTAAACTCCATCTTCTCTTTAGAGATCAGCAAAATCAGCCTTCATTTGTAGATGGGGCAGATAAATCCCTAGCCTCTACCACAGTGCTTTCTGGACTCTAGGATCCCAAGCTTCCTGCCAGACATGACGGGGAAGCATTGTGGGCCAAAAGCTGGACACACCAGGCCACTGCTTGCTTATGCACTGCAAGTCTGTGTGAGCCTGTAGCGAAAGGGCCATGCCTTTGGGAAGCCAAGGTCATTACTCCCAAGTGAATGACCAGAGGTGGGGCAGAGGACCGCACCTCCCCTCAAAACAGTGGTAGGAGCCAGGCCATCAGAGGCCCCCATTGGACCTGCCACTTGCCTTTGGCCCACTCCTAAGCCAAGCTGAGACCCAACTGGCATGCACTTGGCTTGATGGGCATCTATAACACTGCTGTGTATGCATATGAGTCTCCTTAGCCTCCTGCAGCAGGAGATGGCCCTTAAGGAGAAAACCCCACTGGACAAGAACAGGCGGTGAGGAGACCAGGGGCAAGGTGAGTTGCATCAATGGGGCCCAGCCAGCCCCACTCTTCAAGGTGGCACTAAAAGCCAGGGAGGGGCCAGCGTCAGGGGAGGAGGCCCCAGAAAGGCCCTGTGAAGGCCAGCAGGGCCAGCCATCACTGAGGAGGAGGGGAAAGGTGCCTGATAGGGCAAAGCCTGGGGGAAGGGGCAAGAGGTATCCCAAAAGGGCCCTTTAAAGGGGAAGGAAAACAGGGCAGGCCAGTGAGGAAAAGCTGGGAGGAGAAGGACGGATAGAGAGAGAGTGAGAAGGAGAGAGAAAGGAGGGAATGGAGCGGAAGTGGCACGGCCAGCAAGAGAAGGCCCTGCCAGCCCAGTGGATGGAGAAAGGATGTGAGGGTGCTGTAAATGTAACCCCTGTGAGGTTAATTGGTTTAGCCCAGTGGGGTGGAGTCAGAAGCTAGAGGCAGGCTGCTGAGGAGGAGGCTGTTTGCTGGGGAGCTTAATAAATGACAAGCTCTTATCACCTTGATTAAGATAATCAAATGTTGTATGTAAAATATGGTTTAAAATGGTGTTTGTGTATTATGTGTAGTTGGTGTTACTGGGATTGTATTATTTTTTTTGCAGGGCTATAATTCCCAACCAGAAGCCTGAAGCCTGGGGTATGTCAGGTTCAGAATGCTCGCATGTATGTTCTTGCCTACCCGACTCCATCTTTAATCCTTTCAGTGTTTAAGTGCTTTCTTCACAGGTGCCAAGGTTCCCAGGCAGCTATCTCACAGAGAAGGATTGTTTTGGCTACCGCTGTTCCACCAAGAACCGGCCTTGAGAGACTTTCGCTTTCCTAGCTTCAAAGGGATTGTTTTGAGAACTATGGGGGGAGGTTGGGCCTGCTGGGATCTGTTACTTTGTACCTCATGCTTTGCCTGTCATTGGTAACAATGCATATGTACCATCCTGAATATTGTATTCAGGCCAGTGGACTATAATGAACTAATTCTTCAGTAAAAAACCTTTTGGAAACAATGGACTGTTGTCTGATTGCAGAGGGTAGTCTGGAGTAAGGACATTATCTAGCCACAGCTCTGACAGGGTACAGTAGCTTCGAATGGATGAGAGAGGACTCATCATCACTTCTTGGACGTTGAACTGTTTGCCTTTTCAAGGACATTGTTGATTTGGAGTTTTTTTTGTATGGTTGCACTTAAGCGTTAATTTTTTTAAAGTTGTATTTTATTAATCGTTAAAAGGTTTAAAAGAAAAAAGTTATTTCTTAAAATTTTCAGAAAGTTGCTTTCTAAGCCCCACAGAACCCATGAAAAGAGAAGTTACATAAACCCCCCTCCTCCCTCTAATTCTGAGGCCTGCCCTACACCTGACCTGATGAATGGGCCAATCTGGAGGGTGTTCCACGCCCAGGCTCCGATAACTGTATCACAAGGCCTGACAGACAGAATCTCAACAACTTTTATATATCAATTAAAGGGTTTATTGGAAGGCACTATACATAAGATACCACGAAAGCAAAATGACAAAAGTCAAATGCATGATACAAGAATAAATGGCAAAAGACATGGATATAATAAATACCAAGAAGGTCCATACAGCTACAGAAAATAGAATACATATACATTACATGTATAGCCAAAGCAAATAATATGGAATACATATGCCGTAAATAAGCAATTAAGGCAGGTGTTATGTTTCACAACCAGTCCTCAGTAGAGGACAAACTAGGTAGGGGAAAGATAAACCTCGGACTACTATGTACTATGAATATATATCTAGAAAAGGTTACCAGAAGATTAGAGGAAACACAGTATATGGCCGTTTCCACACACGTTGAATAATCCACTTTCAATACGCTTTAGTGAACATTTGTAACTGATTTTCCATGTGTGGAACAAAAAATCCACTTCTAAAGGATAACTAAAGTGTACTGAAAGTGGATTATTCAATGTGTGTGGAAACGGCCTATGTTAGCCATTCTCAACACTTCTAAATAGACTTCCCTCCCTATCATTCTCCTGCCCAAAAGCAAGACAGCATCCTCAAGGCAGGCAGACCCAAAAGAGAAGGCTAGTTTCCCAGTCCTCCTGCCTCCTGAACTTTCCTACATTTTCCTTCCAAAGGGCCAAAATGTTATGCTAGCAACACACGAATCAAAGGTGAGGGCAGAAGTGTGAACATAATTCCCCCTTATTGCTGTTTACTTTGCCACGCAGGGGCAAGAGCCCTATACCCGTAACATCTTCCGGTATCCCTCAAAACATGCCAGTGAAAATTCTGGGGAGGATATGACAGTTGAAGGTACATTGATTAAGAAAGACAGGTGAAATATCTCTTGCTGTTAGTTCTTGGTCCACATTACTAAGGCTCCATGTCATCCAATGATTCTGCATGTGTATAAACTTTCCCTAATCGTTAATAAGGAGATAGAAGACAGAGAAGGAATTGACTAAGCAAATCTGAACAGCTGTGTGCCAGTCATTTTTTCCTTCCTATCTGCTCTCTGGTATTCAGTTGAGATCTGAATATAATAATGTAGCATTTGGGGAAGAAGATACAAGCCAATAAGCCTCCACTAGAGGCCAAGATGGAGAAGATCTCCACGGCCACCATGTCTTTCCCCTTGGTGCTCAAATAGGTGGGGACAAAGGAGATCCAAACACTGCAGAAGACCAGCATGCTGAAGGTGATCAGCTTGGCTTCATTGAAAGAATCCGGCAATGTCCGGGCTAGGAAGGCCACCATGAAACTGATGGTGGCCAGAAGACCCATGTAGCCCAGTACAATGTAGAACATGATGCCTGAGCCTTCATTGCATTGAATGATGATATGACCCATCTGGGAGTGTGTGTCAAACTCTGGGAAAGGGGGCGAAGTTGCCAACCACAGCACACAGATGCCAGTTTGAACTAAACAACAGGGAATGATGACTGACATGGCCAGTCTCTTTCCCACCCACTTCCTCATCCTGTTTTTTGGCTTGGTAGCCATGAAGGCAACCACCACAGTGATGGTCTTGGCCAATATGCAAGACACGGCAATGGTGAAGATGATGCCAAATAGTGTTTGCCGGAGGAGGCAAGTCACTGTCGCAGGCTGGCCAATGAATAGGAAGGAGGACAGAAAGCCAAGCAGCAGAGAGAAGAGGAGGACACAGGTGATGTTTTGATTGTTGGCTTTGACGATGGGTGTGTTCCAATGTGTGCCAAAGATCCCCATCACTATAACTGTGGCCACAAAACATACAACAGCAATAGAAACCATGCCTTCTCCCATGGGGTCCCTGTAGGATAAGTAGGTTATGAGTTTGGGAACACACTGATCCCTTTTCTGGTTTGGATATTTGTCTTCTGGGCATTTCACACATTGGTCTGCATCTGAAATTCATAATTTTTATAATCATTTATGAATGTACTGTTGTCCATTTTAATAATTCCTAATTATGCTTTTGAATGATGCTGTTGAAAAGGGATGTTAAGAGAAATTCTCTTCATTTCTCTTTGCTCAGCTACTTCCTGGAATCCACCATTGCCATGAAGGCAGTGAAGAAATCCTTTCCCAGGTTATGTGGAGATGTCCCCTGCCACTCTTGTAAGAGAAGTTCAGATTGTCTTTAGCAGGCAGAACTCAACCAAAAATGAAGAGAGAAGCCTCAAAATTGGCCAAGTGCTTCATGGGAATCACAGAGCCAGGAAAAAAAAGAGTGTTGGGAGCATCCTGTCCCACAAGATCCATAGAAAACCCAGTCACTGCTGTTTTGCTTGGGTAGCTATAGTTATCTACTGCAGGCATAGTTCGCCTAAAACTAAAGCTAGAAGCCTGAAAATTGGCCTTGTCTGTCTCCATGATTATGATTACAGGAGTTACAATCATGAGAAGAATCGGAACTACCTGATTGACAGGGAGGGGTGGAAAACTCTGACAAAACTAAGGAGGTTTAATGGCTTCCTGTCTGATGCAGTGGCGAGACTGTCTGAATAGGATCAAGGAGATCCGGGTTCTAATACTGCCATGGAATGTTGTTGACTAACTGGGTGGGTCACACCTAGAGATGGGCACAAACCAAAATACAAACCAAAATTAAGCACAAACTAGGCCGGTTCATGGTTCATGAACCATGGTTTGTCAGATCCCATTTCTGATAAACTGCTACGAACTTTAGGCTGGTTCGTTTGTTTTGTTTTTTTGGTTCATCACTGCAGACAGACTGGTGCCAATCAATCAGTTTCCTAGGCAACAAGGGATGGACTTCCTTCAGACCTTCTGCTGACCCGGAAGTGACCTTCTGACCCAGAAGTGGTCATTTTCTGACCTGGATGTGATGTTTTCATGAACCAACCAAACCAGTTCGCGAACCAGGGGCAGGTTCTTGGTTCTTGGTTCATGAAATTTGACGAACCACAAACCACATGGTTCATTTTTTTCCAGTTCATGCCCATCACTAGTCACACCCTCTCAGCCTGACCTACCTCACAGTATTGTTCTGGTTAGGAAATCCTGGAGACCAGGGTCAGCTGTTTTGGGTCCCCAATGGGGAGGAATGCAGACTCTGACATTTGTTATAAATCTGTTTTGATCTACAAAAGATGATGGCTCATGCTGTTGCTTTATCTGCTATTGCCACAGCTCTTTTGGCAGGAGGAAGAACTGTTTCTTCAGTATTTGAACTACTGTTAAATACGGCAAGCAGATGAAGTTTCCCGGTTGGCATGCAGAGGCCCAGTACAACATAAAACAGCTGCCAGGGATGAAGATGCAATACGTTGCCTATATTTCTTTTCAAGAGGAATAATAGAGAAATGGCTCCATCTATGACTATGAATTTTGCCAAAAGAAATTCTCCTCTCCATAACAAGCTTTCTACTGAGTTTATGAAAGGAAACCTAGTTTAATATCCGTGAAGAATACTTTGTCCACACTACATAAAAAAATGATAAATTGGGTTAGTATAACAGAGTTAGGGAAAACCACACTGGGAATTGCCATTGGAATGCTTCTTCACTTTCCCTTGGAGCTGAGTGCTTAGACTGCAGCCACTTTGCATAGACCTGGTACTCCTTAAAATCCTATTGCGCACATGTCATTTTTCTTGCCATCACTCTCTAACACATGTATTTTACTATTAATTTTGTCTTCTGTGTGCATACTAATTAGAAAGATTCCCTTCTTATGTATAGTTTAGTCTCCAGTCTGCATAGAGTCTCCAAGGATTTGGTTTGATTACAACAACGTGAATAATGTGAAAAATATAAATGTAAGAAGAATAACATGGTGGTGGGTACTCCCTTTCTTCTTCTTCTTCTTCTTCTTCTTCTTCTTCTTCTTCTTCTTCTTCTTCTTCTTCTTCAGGGTATCTCCCCGCCAAAGCAACAATCTATGCCAGGCCTTCCTCCACCACAGTTGAGCATGTGGTGCTTCAGAAGGACCCAGGAGACATCACCCTTCACCCTTCTGGAAGCAATCCTTCAGAAACAGCCACCTCCCTCTCAGGAGGACACTTGGTTTGAAACTTTTATGAATTTTATGATTGGCAAGAGTCCCCATGGAAGCTGTGCTGGCCACAGCAGTCATTTTATGGAAACCACAACATTTCCTTAAAATCTGAAGAGTTCCCATGGGCTCAACTATATGAAGGACCGCTGTCCTAAGTGGACATTTTATTTGTACATTAGAAAACAGGAAGGGCAGAATGAAAATTTACACATTATAAAATTGATGGGGAATGGGGAAGTTCTACAGTAGGTGGAAGGAGGCCATGAGACTCCCTGACTATCCATTTTCCAGAAGGTGGAGGTTGGCAAATCCATCAGTACATTCATTGCAAAAGGAAGTCCTAGTAAATGGAGTAGCACCAAATTGGAAACATCTGGATAGTTTTGCTTGTAACTTGATGTCAAGGTTCAAGGTATTGGTTCTTACCTTTAAAGCCCTGAGCGGGTTGGGACCAGCATATCTTCAGGACCGCCTCTCCCTGTATGTTCCCCGGCGACTGCTTCGATCAGCGGATAAATGTTTACTGGTGGTCCCCAGCCCTAAGGAAGCCCACCTCGCTTCAACCAGGGCCAGGGCCTTTTCAGTCCTGGCCCCAGACTGGTGGAACGCTCTGTCAATGGAGACCCAGGCCCAGCGGGACATATTATCATTCCGCCGGGCCTGTAAGACAGAGCTGTTCCGCCAGGCACTTGGTGGTTGAAGGGGGCAGTGCCATGTCAGCCTCCCACCTTTGCGGGGGGGGGGGGTTCTCTCCACCATTGCACTTGGTTAATTTATTTCATAATTGTTTTATATGTTGATTTTAGTATTGTTTTCTTGTTTTTTTTTTATTTTAACTTGTTCACTGCCCAGAGCCCCTGAGGATTGAAATATAAATAAAAAATAAAATATCCTTTTACTTACCCATCTGGACTGCAACTTTCTCTTCTGGGCATTGAGCACAATCATAGCAACAAACTTGCTTCCCTTCTTGAACAATCCTGCTGTATCCAGTGGGGCAGCTCTCGACACATGTGCTGCGTGGGACACTCTAAAGAGAAGCACAAGGAAGGGGTTGGGGATGGAAATGCTCTGCTTTTTCCTGTCCACTATGATTCTTGATTCCAACCCATTTCCCCAAGAACACACCAGAAATCACATTCTCTCCAGTTGTATACATAGATACATACATTCAAGGATCAAGCAAAGTGTTAAGAGAAAGAAAAGGAGCTGGGTAAGCAGAGGGACCAGGGTTATATCCTCCATATGCATTTCTACTTCCCTCAACAAATATCCCTCATTGTGCATCTTTCTCAACCAGTCTCAGGAACTTAATCCTACATTTACCATGGCAATATGTATTTTGATTGATAAAAACCAAGCCAAATTTTCATCTTTCACATTATAAAGTAAAAATGGCTTCATTCCTGCATCAGAATTCCTGATATAAGGCCATTCAGGCCTTATTATTATTATTATTATTATTATTATTATTATTATTATTATTATTATTATTATTATTATTATTATTATTATTATTACAGCACTTAGCCAGTACGTTAACCATAAAATTTAAGTGCACATTTCAGGCCTTATATTTATAGCTTGTTTTTAATCTATATTTGTGCACATCTATAATAAATACTTTCCAATATATATATATTTAGGTTGTTACTTGACCACTCTATTCTGTTCCCCTTTTGCTATTCTATGGCTCAAGAGGAAAGGAATTGTCCACCACTTTGGAGCACATATTTATAGCGTGGATTTCCAAGGACATATGTGGTATCAAAGGTATCTTTTCTAAAAAAGAGTCATGATTTTTTTAAAAAATATATTAACCATACCTGCTGAAATTTATGATTCCATACCAGCAAACTTCTATTAATACTGAACTCTTCATCTGCAGTTGCCTTAGATACTAGCCGACCAACTTGAAATTTTTTGAAAGTCTGATTTGGGAATGTGACCAAGTTCATAACATCATAGCCAGCTACCAGGTCCCCATTTTCATCAAAAAATATTTCATCTCCAGCACAATTGTTAAAGCGAACGTTTCTCAAAAATGAACAAAGCTAGGTTGGAGGAGAAGCAGTTTATGTTTTAACAAAATCTAGTGGAAAATAAATGAAAATACTTTTCTGGAAATTGTTGACATGGAATCCCATGTTCTGAAATTCTGACTTGCAATTGTATAACTTTTTTTCAAATAGGAATCCGCCTGATTTTTTTATTTGATCAAGATGCTGAACTTAAAAATTAGGGTTTTTTTGAGAAAAATAATGAATACTCTTATAGTCAAGGGTGTACACATCATCGATCTGACATCTTAATCGAGAATCAGGATCCACAGTTTAACTCCCCTGGGAGGAGAGACTTTGCTCATGCAGAAGAGGAGAGGTAGAAACAACAGAACATATTTTACTCTACTGCCCTCTGCACCAATTTATCCATTAGAAGTACATATCCCCCCCCCCACTTAAAATATTTCCAGGCCACTCATACCAAGCATCAGGGGTCATTTTGCAGAAAAAGAGCTGGAGGAACTCATTAGTATGACTTATTAGCATATGCCATGTCCCTTGACATGACTGGAAGTGTGCCATTAGCATGACTGATTTGCATATGCCACACCCACTGACATCACCTATCCTGGCTGTTTTGGACCCAATCCTGGCCATTCAGGGCCAAAATTGGGCCCAAATTGGCAAAAGGGGCCCAAATCCAGATTGGGGCTGAAACAGCCCAGGTTGGGTTGGTGCCGGGCAGGGGAGGGTTCCAGGTCAAAACAGGGCCAAAATGGCTGGAAGTCAGGTGGGTGGGGCCACCTGACATGTGACCTCTTTGAAGAACTGCTGGAACTGCGTTCCTACATGTTCCCCTTAAAATGAGCCCTGCCAAGCATATGTAAAAATGTTGCTTACAGGAGAAAATCAGCATGTAACAATATCAACTGCAAAATTTTGCATAGCCGTTGGTAAAGCTTGGCAAAAAAAAATGAGCCAGTAAAGAGGAGTAGTAAATCAGTAAATGTTATTTGGAGGGATACAAATTAGTGGGCATAATTGTAAAATATTTTTTCTGCACTGATCTTTTAAAAAAATTATTATATGCAAATACTCTCTTTTAGCTTTTAACTCATA
The DNA here is from genome assembly GCF_028583425.1 of Eublepharis macularius. Classification (NCBI taxonomy): domain Eukaryota; kingdom Metazoa; phylum Chordata; class Lepidosauria; order Squamata; family Eublepharidae; genus Eublepharis; species Eublepharis macularius. Next base: position 178,056,406 of record NC_072793.1, read on the forward strand.
TTGGTAGCAGATTTTAAACTGAATGCTGAGAAGTGCAATTCTTTGTTTTGTGTTATGCTGGTCTGAAGACCATAATAAATTCTAATTCTGTTTCTGACTACCTGAACAAGAATAATAAACAAAGCATTCATCTTTTGAAAAGGAGCATTTGGGATGCTCTCTCAGGCATAACTGGAGTCATCTAGGATATATCTGCTTTATGTAAATGCAAATCCAAAATATCCACCATATGTGAGCAACAGTTATTCAGTTATTTTCTCTTGTACACCATTGTGTCCACCTTACTTTCTGCTTTAGACATGGAACAGTTTTCTTATGGAGTCTGAATCAATATGGCACTTGAGCTCTTGTGCAGAAAACAGTTAATAATGGAGGGAATATGACAAAAAGAACTGTGGCTGACCTGCCATGGCTGAGCACTGAGAAGACCCCCTTCCCTCATCACTCTTTGCTGAGTTCTCGATGAATACATGGCATGGAGTGCATGTGCCACAGCATGGGCAGCATTGTAGATGCCATAGCTCTGACCGGACATCCCCATTTCAAACACAGTGCCGGGGACATTTTCAAACTTCTCTTCCCCTGTACAGTTTTTGTTTTGAGGCATATAAAGGTTATACAGTGGTAGTGAACAGAGAAATATGAACAACCAAAACTCCTGTATTAAATAAAGCTTAGATTGATACGGATTTATTGTTTCAATGAAGTCCTGAAATCCTGGCACCTTATTCGTATGCAGTGCAAAGGACAAACTGCCATTGAGGGATTTTGCTGGGAATTTCTTTCCAGGGAAAATATATGGGACATCCCATTGAGAAGTAATAATCCAAACACGCTCTATTGGCAGTCTATAATTAATTTCATAATTTTCTAGAATTATTTCTAAACCATCTGTAGATTGATTATCCCCATTGACAAGAATGACATTGAGTTTGCTAAACCTGATTTTTAGAGCAAGCCTCTTCAAGATTTGAACAAGATATGTATTTTCCATGTAACTTGTCGCTATTGGAATAATTTCTTTCAAAGCAATGCAAATATTACTCTGGTACAACCTTGGTATCAGATTTTGAAGGAAACTTTCTCCACTGTCATCATCTGATGTGAGGAGGCCAATCCAGTTCCATCCAAAATGCTTCAGGAGATGAACAATCCCAACACACTGAGGTGTTTCATTTGGAACCATCCGGAATAAATAAGGGAACTGAGTTTTATCATTCATTTGAGGGTCAAAGGAACCATAAGTGACCTACAACAAATCATAATATTATTAGAGCTAACAAAAAAAATTCTCCAAATTCATGCCAATATAAATACATCCATTTGTTCCATATGAAATGTGATACTTTTAATGATCCTTATTATCTAGAAGTTCTAATGATGCTATCAAAATAGGGCAATGAAGAACCCCAGTTGTTCAGGGCTCCTTCAGGCCTAGGGCAAAGCATGGCAGTGGATAACATGTAGAGAAAGATATTGGCCAATAATTCCAGAATCATGAGGTTAGGACAGAATCCTTACAAGTGAACTCCCTATGACAGAATTTGAACAGCTCTTAAATCAAACAGATTGGACGCAAAAAGGTTTGATATCCAAACTTTATAATTTGCTTCTTAATACCTTTGAATTAAAACCTCAGAAATATCAGCTAGACTGGCAAATCGATTGTGGATCTGTAATTCCCCCAGACCAATGGGAAAAAAATTGGTCTTCTAATATAAGAGATTCTTGCATAATAAACAACAGAATTCAAGCTTATAAAATTATCCACAGATGTTATCTAACACCAAAGAGACTCTCATTATTTTCACAAACTCAGTCACCTTATTGTTGGAAAAGATGTAATTTGATAGGTTCTTTCGATCATTGCTGGTGGAATTGTCCCCTAGTTAAAAACTATTGGATAGAGATTTTAAAGAACATAAAAGAAATAACAGGTTATGAAATACCCTTTGATATTAAGCTAATTTTTCTAAATCGATGGGACAACATGGATATCCCAAGCATTAGGAAAGAATTAATTAATGACCTCCTAATGGCCGGAAAATCCCTTTTGGCAGATAACTGGAAGTCCCCCAAGATCCCGTCTATCGACAGTTGGTTTTCCAGAGTCTGGGATTATTATATCCAGGAGAAGGTTTATGATTCTATTTATATATCTCAGCATTTTCCAAAAGAAACTGATTTTGTGACAAAATGGCTCCCATTCTTTGACTACTTATTAACCAATGATATACACCCTCCAAAGCATTTATTGTTTGTCTCATGGTGTTTCTAAGCAATATGTTGGGTTTCATACAAACTGTAAAGAACCTCCTTCTCTGCTTAGGTATATTGCAATTCTCTAAGCAAATTTTCTTTTTCCTTTGTTAATATTATATTTGAAAACTGGTAGTATATTACAAGCTATCTGTTTTTTCTTGTATTATAGTTGACTTTAATATTGTGTAATTTGTTTTCCTGTTTACGCATTGCATGTTGTTTTTTAAAGTTAATAAAAAGTTTATTTTAAAAAAAACAAGTGAACTCAACACAGCTTTTTAATCTTAGTGTGGAACTACAAGTGACACAAGGCACAGATTGGACACTTGTCAGCTTCCCTCAAGTTTTGATGGGAAATGCAGGCAGCTTGGTGGGATGTTTGACAAGTGACAGTTGAAAAGTCCATTGGACAGCAGTCAGAGAATGAAGCTTCAAGATTAGGATGCCTACATTTCCCATCAAAACTTGAGGGAAGCTGACAAGTGTCCAGCCTGTGCCTTTTAAGACGTTATTATTCCAGCAAGTGGGGCTGGCCTAAATGCGTTTTAATTGAGTTGTCCTGTTCTGAGTTAAATTATTTAATATGTTTATATTTTATATTCTTATTGTTTTATATTTGCATGTTTTATTTTTGCTGTATACCGCCCTGAGTCCTTCGGGAGATGGGTGGTATAAAAATTCAATTAAAGTTAAAGTTGTCACTTGTAGCTTGTCCATTAGAGATCTGAAAGAGACATACAAACAGGATCCTGGAGAGGATTTATGTTGCTATGCTTTTTTCTGCACCTCTATGAACAGACATACCTGTTGAATCTTGTATATGCTTAAAATGTTGGCCATTTGGATGGAGTTTTGAGAAGTGAATCCACCAATGATAGCCATTAGCTTCTTCTTCCTGTCACAGTCATAATTGATATTGCTCTTCTGTCCCCTGAAGAGTAGATTCTGAATGCCTTGAGAGCTTCGTAGGGAATTGAAAGCATTGTCGTAGATATCTGATCCCAGTGTGGTGTTGGGTAAGAGTTTGGAATTCTTCTTGATTTCATTAAAGGCAAAAACAAAAGCTAGGATATGCTGATACTGTTTAGTCATTAACCTGCAACGAGAGTTTTGTGTAGTCTCACAAGTGTGTATCATAAGAAACAACGGTGGCTTCTTTCATAAAATTGTAGATATAGCTTACACAGGATATTGTTCAAATCCTGAAAGGACCACTGTACTTCTCCCCACCCCCTACCCAGAGAAGAAGACATTTTACTGGCACTACTTTCTCCAACTCAGGAATTCAATCATTGAATGTAAACTCCTCATACTGAATACGTGCCGTTTCTCTTTTTTTGTCTCAGTGCTCCGAATATGGGGACTGTTTAACCACTGGAATGTGGATGCATCAAGATAAATAAGCAATATATTGATTACCATTGCAGAAGAGGTATCAGCAATGATATTCTTCAAATAGGTTTAGTGTCTCATACAACTTTAAGCAGTTTGTTCCTGCAGGGAACAAAATGAAAGCCTTGAATGGTGACTTCAGGAAGAGAGAAAAGGACCAGAAGATTGCTCATAGGTCAGGCATAGGAAGGACTCCACCTGATATGTATTCCCTGGCCAAATAAGGCATAAGCCTCTCTGCAGTAACTCTCCCCAAATGGGGGAGAAAAAACCTCTAAGGATTCTGCCATTTTTTTTCTGTACACAGGATTCTGGCACCATGAGTTTAGCAGAAGCACTGCCCTACAGACAATGACAGGTAGAATGCCTGAAAATTTGGGATAGTTGCATTTTCCACTGTACTCAAATGTCCGATGTATCAACAACAACAACAATAGTAATAGAATTATATACCACCCTTAAGGACAACTTAACAGTAGAAATGGGCACGAACCAAAATACATACCAAAGTTCATCACGAACCAGGCTGGTTCATGGTTCGTGAACCAGCAGTTCGTCAGAGACCATTTCTGATGAACCACCATGAACTTTAGGGCAGTTCATTTGGTTCATTTTTTGGTTCATCACTGCAGACAGCCTGGTGCCAATCAATCAGTTTCCTAGGCAATGGGGGTTGGGCTTTCTGCAGACCTTATACTGACCCAGAAATGGCCTTCTGCCAACCCAGTAGTGGTGATTTGCTGGCCCAGAAGTGACATTTTCATGAACCAAAACAAACCGGTTCGTGAACTGGGGCAGGTTCATGAAAGTTCGTGGTTCATGAAACGTGATGAACCATGAACCACATGGTTCATTTTTTTCTGGTTCGTGCCCATCTCTACTTAACACCCACTCAGAGTGGTTTACAAAGTATGTTATTATTATCCCCACAAAAATCACCCTGTGAGGTGGGTGGGGCTGAGAGAGCTCTGGAGAGCTGTGACTGACCCAAGATCACCCAGCTGGCTACAAGCAGAGGGATGGGGAATCAAACGCAACTCTCCAGATTAGAGTCCTGCAGCTCTTAACCTCTAAAGCTCTCTCTGAGACTTCAGTTTGTCTGCTACAGTTGCTTTCCTCCAACTGAATGTTATAGTGAAAACCATTCTTTGATGTGAGGTAGAAAATACTTGTTTAGAAATGCTTCCAACAGGCCTACACATTCTCCAGTTTTTTAACATGTTACAGTGAAATGAATAATCTAGAATTCTGTAGTATTAGTGTTGGTTCACACATGTCCCATACACATAACTGCTATAATAATAAAGGATCTGTCGGTCCATCCATCCATCTGTGGCACAAATAATACATCAGAAAATGAAACGAGGAGTCTCAACATTGGCATTTGGCTCCAGGATTACTGTGGGAGTTGCAGTGCCAAACAGGAGCGGAATCAATATCCTGAACAAGCAATTCCCAACCCTCTCGCCTTCCATTTTCAATTGAAATCACGGTTTCCCCTAGGAAGTGTAACTTGCCTGCAAATAAATGGAAGAGTTTCAAAATTGGGCCTTAACATAAGAATGATGGTGGGAGTTGCAGAGCCCAAAAAGAAAGGGAGAGAAACCTTGTGGCCCACTGCTATTTGCAATGGAATCAGAAGTTGACTTTGGCAGGCATAACATCTGAAGATATTGCCAGGAGCCTCAAATTTGGCCGGTGGCAGCAGGATGATCAAGGGAGCTCCAGTGCCAGGTAAGATGGGAATTGAAATATGACAGTCCATGTAATTGCAGGACCTGTCCCCTCACCCCCCAGTAGACCCAAAAGTTGTTCATGGCAGGGATAACTGTCCGTTTTATCTTTATAACAAATCTGAGAAGGAGGACTGTCTGAGAGAATACTACGGTGCCCAAACCAGGCAGCAACCTTCTGTGGCAGAAAGGAGATTCAAACCTGGATCTCCTTGATCCTAGCCCCAGATTCTAACCATTATACAGCACAGAGTCCGAGAGGTCATGGAAGTTCTTAAGATCCCCATGTTTATTCACAAATTGGCTATTTTAACTCTCCCTGTCTCTGCTGCAGACACTTTCCTGGCTTCTGATCATTAAAGATTTGCTTCCATTGCAAATAGCAGAGGGATGCTGTAGAAAAATGTTTTGATTGCCTTGCTTTTTGGTGCTGCAGTTCCAACAATCATCCCAAGGTGGGTGGCCCATTTTGAAACTCCTAAAGAGGTGGTGCTGGTTTGGGGACTGTGTGGTCCAGGAAGTTCTATTCGATGTTTGGCACTGCAACACCCATCACCATCTTAAAGCTGGTGTCCAATTTTGGAATGTCTGTCTTTATTTTTGGAAGAATTATCCTTGCCACAGATGGATAGATAGACATATGAATGGGTGGCCATATGGATTGATGGGTGGTTAGTTCCTTATGTTATGACTGTTCTTATGACTGTTCGTGGAAACTGTGAACAGATCCTACTGAAAATAAAGGAAAATTGTCTGAGACAACACGGAATTTCTAAATGTGGTGTTAGATATATGATTTTCACGTCACGCCTGGAAATCATCATTTGATTATGCCATCACAAAGTGCTAAACATGAGCTTGAAACAGCCCTTCTCATTCTGAGCTTCCTCCGCTATGCATTCTCATATCCAAGTCACATGAGAATGGTTTAAGAACTTGTTGCAGACTTTTTAAACAATTAAGAGCTACTTACCAACCCGATGAGGAGATCTCTGGATGTACGGTAAAGTTGATCAAAAACATTTGGAGGAGTATAGTGGATACACATCCTCCAATGATAATTTCCTCTCCAGAGCTCTGCAAATGCAGTGAAACTCCTGGCTGCCAACTGCTTATGGATTCTGACCTGCTGCTGGAAGTAGAAGGCAGCAGTGGCAGGAGGAAGAACAGCAGCAACATACTTCTGAGTGCCAGCAAAATATCGGTCCACTTCCAGCTGTGAACCTTCATTTTCTCAAGTACATCTGCTCGCATGTCTGAGAGAAGGACCAACCAATGGCCCACTTTGTATCCTTTTCTATTTCCTCCTATACCAGTTTTCCTTCTCTATTTTTGTCCGTGGATTTATAGACAGTTTTGTATTTTATACAAAGGCTATACACTCTCGTATGCAACGTATGCAGTATTTATATGCACGGTTTGTGCTCTAAATTTATTTCATATGTGCATAATATACGCGCTCATTTACTGTTACGTACACAACATCCCCACCTGTAACATTTATAAACAGGAAAAAAATAATACGAATTTGAAGAATCAGGAGTTTTATCCACACCCAGGAGCAGAAAAATGGTAACTGTTATTTAAAGCAGCAAAGAGGAGAAGTTGAAGAAGAAAATCCGTAGCGGCAGATTGAACCCATCTGTCTGATACCAGCAGACCACCCTCAAATATAAGACTTTTTTCTGACCTGGGCACAAAGGATGAAGTGGGAAAGCTTCATACGACAGATCCTGCCTGATGCAAGTTAATCTTGCAGATCTCTTGAGGTCCAGGTTGCTTTTATAGACTGAGCGCAGTATAGCACAAGCTCAGGAGCTGCCTGTGCCTGTTGAATTTCAAAGTGTAATTCACTCACTGCGGGGTTTCAAAAAAGGAGTTTAATTATAGTGTTTTTAATAATGACAGGGAAAATAACCTTCTTTCCCAAAGCTTCAAAGTTTCACCATGCCGCTGTTTACCTTGTTTTTCTCAAAAGTTCTTCATAAGGTTTATGAGACTGCAACATTGAATTCAATAAGGGCCAGTACATGAACTTTCTCTGTGGTAGCCCCCACCTCATGGTCAGGAACGGTCTTATTCTCGTGGCGTTCTGCAAATTATGCAAGACTGTATTATTCAGCAGGCCTTTGCCCCCCCCAGTCAGAATGAAGAGGCAGACGTAAGTGTTGGGGATTAAAAGGCCACTTTATTGAATTAAAACAACGTGTTTGTCAACATGGCCAGGGCCTAACTATCAGTACAGGTCAGGCCCTGGGGTCACTCCTGGACCCTGCCCTGACCTGTTTGGGTGATCCATAGTTCATCCCCTTGAAGCCCCCCCCCCCAGCTGTACAGCTGCAGGGGAGGACCAGCTTATCCAGGGTTTCCCCACCAGGGCTTCTGACCTCACACCTTGGCCATACAGCAGCCAGCCACTCCTGACAGACTCCAATTCCCCACCAATGGGGATATGCCAAGGGTGGTCACTGGACTGCTCATTTCCCCAAATCCTAACCTGCCACTACTATTTATTTGTTTATTTATTTAATTCTATTTATACCCCTCCCTCCCCACAAATGGGCTCAGGGCAGCTCTGCTTAGGCCTTCAGGCCTCACAGGAGACATAAAGCCCTCCAAACCCACGCCATGCTTCATCAAAATAGTTGTTTTACTATCCCCTCTGTAGAGGTAAGTAAACATTGCACAGATTTGCAGATGGTAGACATTCCAGTGCACTCCATCCCCTTCCAACCTCCACACGTACCCAAAACAGGGAGCGTTGAACAATAAAACCCGGGCCCCAAGCTCCTGCCACCCCCAGTGGGGAAGCCTTGGGCCCTGCAACACAGGACTTCCCATGCACTGGCAGGGAAATGCACGCCCAGACACCACTGCTATGGGCCCGAAGAAAGCTTATAGGCACCCCTGCCAAGCTGAGGGCCCAAACTAAGCATTTCCAGCTTCTTGCCACCCCGGCAGTGAAGTTTGCACATACAAACCCCTGGCCAAACCCCTAGCAGCAAAACCAAACAAATGCCCTCATCGGTTTTACAACTGAACCTGGAAAAAAGAAAACCACTGAAAAAAGAGGGCAGTAACTGTAAGGGCCCGCTTGATATGCTGACTAGGGCCCCTTACCTGCCTGCTGTTGTGCAGGACCAGAACCCTCAGACCCCCGCTTCTTGCCTTGATTTGTCCATTTACATGCCATAACGGCATGGCAACCTCCACAAACTGGGCACACATGGTGAAACTTGCAAGGGTCCCTGGTAAAAACCCCTTGGTACGTGAAATCCCAACAAAGCACAAGAGCTGCAGGGGGCTGATCTCCGGGAGTATGAGTGCCTGCAGGCATGGAGGACCGGTGGGCCAGGTGACTGCTATCAGATTGATCACTGGCATTGGGCTGAGCTGGGGACCTGACCTGCAGCCAGAGCTGCTGGTGGACTTGACCCCAAGGCAATGACGGGTTAAGGGCAGTCTGCATCTGGAACTCTTCATCATATTGCAGCAAAGTTGCACAGGCAAAGTCCAAATACCCCCTGTATTCAATATCCATATATGGGAACAGGGGAACTAGCCTCCAGGGCTGAGCTCGGGCAATAACTCCTGCATAAATGAGTAAGCCTGGCAACCAGTTTGCCCAAGTCCTGTCTATCTTACGGCGTTTCAGGTGCTCTTTATCATGCTCCTTAAGATTGTCCTTTTTTCCCCCTAGCTCTCTAAAGAGGAGGGTGAACACATTCACATACTCCCCTCTGTGGGCCCAAAAAAAGCTTATAGGCATCCCTGCCAAGCTGAGGGCCCAAACAAAGCATTTCCAGCTTCTTGCCACCCCGGCAGTGAAGCTTGCACATACAAACAAATCTTCTCCCTGGTACCTGGTTTAAGGTGATCCCCAAGAGCCATAGCACTATCCCCAAAGGGGAGTGCACTCAAGGGTACAGACCCATAGGTCGACCACGGGGCACCATAATACACACCCCAAGGAGAAACCCAGCCCATACCTATTTGGGACTGAGATGGCATGGGTGACCAGCTGGATGCCCCTGGAAATTGGCCTGAAAAAGCTGTCTGCCCCCACTGGGGCTACAGGCTGATAGAGCCGAGAACTTGTGACTTACCAGTTTGGGTACAAGGTGCAGAAGGCATAGTCGAGGGCAAGGGGGCAGCGGCCTGGCTCCAGGGCCTTAAGGGCCATGCAGACCCCTAGTGTGGCAATGCTGCCTTACCATCAGCTTCCGTAGATTGTACAGTCACCACCACTGGACCAGACTCCCCAGACCATCTAATGTCATCACCTGCCATGGCCATTCCTTCCAGCAGCTGAGCACCTGTGTCCAGCAGGGGCAGCACCAGATTTGGGGGGGTCCACCCGCCCCCCCAACACAGGAGAACGCTGTGGGAACACTGGGGGAGCTCTTACCAGCTCGCTCCAGGTGCAATGCTCCCAGGAGTCCGGAGAAGCAGCTGAATGCCACCACCAGCCCACCGCACCATCAGCCAGCTGTTCTGCGACGGGTGGCCCCATGTGAACAGCAAGCGGCGGGGCCACCATGGCACAAGCCCTCTTCACCCTCAGCTTTGGGCCCAGCCTGACCGGGCCACACCCAGACACTACCGGGGCCAGGGCCAGCCGCCTCACAGAGGAGGGTAAGGGGCACGCCGGTCAGGATGGCGGCTGCTGGGAAGGAGGGTGGAATATTGGAGAAGGGGGCGGGGAAGGGCAGGAGTGAAAGGCAGGATCAGGAAGGCAGCAGGGAATCCCCATGGGGGGGTGAATAGGAGAGGGCACCGGAGTGGGTGGAGGGGCTAGAGGCAGAGGAGCTGATGAAGGAAGGAGAGCACAGATTGGGGAAGGTGGGGAGAAGGGAAGGGAAATAGAGTATAAAAGGAAGCCTCTCAATGAAGCCAGGAAGGAAGCGGTTGACATGGCCTGGGAGGAAGGTGAGGCATGTGCAGCCGAGGGAGGGGAAGGACGCTGGTGCTGCAACCACCTTCCCCTATACCAGTTCTAAGGCTGAGAGAGGCCACCCCCCATGGTGGGTGTGTGTGTGAAGCAGACAGCAAGGATGCAAAGGAGCCACGGACCCGATGCGGAGGGTGGCTGACACAGGGGGAGCCCAGAACCTGTTCCATCACCTTTGGGTGCAACTGAAGAAACACCCGTGACAGACGAACCCTCAAGAGCAGAAATATGAGACACCAAATCATTAAAGAAAGCAGTGGAAGATGCCATCCATACTGTCTTTTTGCATCTTGCCATAAGGTTAGCACCATGCACTCCCTTGGCCTGCTCTAGTGTAGCAATATGCTCCAGCAATTCCTGCCTGCTAGGGCCAGCGTCCTCCTTGTCAGATGACAATAAAGCCACTGGGGGCTGCCGAGAGGCTGGCCTTGCGGGCTTTTTAGCAGGCTGCTTGCCCTTTGAGGGGCCAGATCCTTTTTTGGTAGGCATATTAGCCCCAAATCCCACCAACAGAAGTCCTGCTGCTCTTAACCACTATACCAAATTGGCAGTCTAGCAAACCCCTACCAAGGGTGCTGCTGCTCTTGACCACCAAATTAACCAGGGCAGCAAAGAGTGTACAAAAGTGCTCCCAAGTACTCCCCAAATGGCCCCAATCTCACTAAACTTAACAGAGACCCAAGGCAACGATCCCTCAGCTAAACAACAAAAACCAAAAGGGAAAAAGCTTCCTCAATGAAATTGCACCAAGGACAACAAAGGAAGCAAGCCAAAATTATTATATATTGCCCTATGTACAAGTTAACAACCATAAATAACAATTTGATACAATTAAGAGCAAGAAGAATTACAATAAATATCTTCAAACATTCAACAGGTAAGTGGTTCTGTTTTTAGTCACGTCACTATCAGTTCATGATGTCCCAAAGTCCATGGGAGCTGGTTGAAGACATCAGAGGACGCTGAGTGGCAACGAGCTTACCGGTCCAATCTGATTTGGCTCGTTTCAGGACAAATCCTTCATCAGGCCACCAACCTATAATTTATTAAAAGACCATCATAGACGATGCCACAACAACAAGTAACAAATTTAGTAAACATTTGCTTTTACATTAATTAATACTCACTATTTCAATTCCAACACAATCTTGGGACGTGAAAGAAACCATCCAAATACAAAGACAATGCAAAGTCCATTCAAAGGTAGCAGGGAGGTCATTCTTAGGCTAATAAATATTACCATCCTAAGTGGATCCCATCCCCCTCAAAAAAGTTTTAAAGTAAACGCGTATTATTGAACCATTTCATTAAGTTCTGATCCTGAAGAGACCCACATCTATATATGGAGTCTGCTTCTTCTAAAAGGTCAGGGCTGGGATGGAATCCAGATTACTTAATTTTTATTTCACACAAATCCCAAGGCACACCAGTAGAAAAGCCCCATCTACATACATATTTTTCCAAAACAATTCATGTTCCAAATGCAGGCAGGGGAACTCAAAAAGCCCCCGCAATTGACCAATCTATTTATATGCCACAATGGGTCCTAAGCCAAAAAACCAAGGGTAGGAGAGGGGGGGGGGAAGGAGGAGGGAGAAAGAGAAGGGGAAGGGGAAAGAGGGAAAGGGAGACAACGCATGAATACTCTATTGAAGGAAAGGAAACATATAATTTCCATGGGGATAAATGACAGCTATTATTTGGAACTCATCCCTTTCCTATTTAAACTCTCACAGGGATCACAGAAAGGCTGCGTAATCTACTTCAGTATTTAGACCTTGTGGAACCATAGTGTTTAATCTGAAAATCCATATAACCTCCGCCTGTAACAGGCGGCGGTTATTCACTCCAGATTTGGGCACCACCTCCAATACTGAAAACCTAAAAGATTTTTCCTTGCCGTGCGTCTGCCACAAATGATGGTGAAGTGTTGTTATCTCACTGCAATTTTTAACCCGTGAGACATGTTCCTGAATTCGCTGACGGATCGGGCGAGTGGTACAACCTACATATAAGAGGGGACAGCCACATTGAAGGAGGTATACCACATTATCAGTGTTGCAAGTGGAAAACCCTTTTGAACTAACTGGTTGACTGGATGACGGATAATTGATATCTCTAAGATCACTGGACAGGACACATACACTACAATGACCGCAGGGAAAGTGTCCCCGCGGTAAAGAATTTCCTTTTGGAGGTATCCTGAGGTCGGACTGAACCAACATATCCTTTAGATTCCTAGTACGACGAAATCCTATTCTCGATTGGGTCTCACATCCTGGGATGTCTGAAAGGATGTGCCAATTCTTCCTAATAACATTAACAATGGGACCAGACAAGGGGGAATAGTCAATGGCCCAAGTAATACCCGTAGTTGCAGGATCCTTTTGTCTGTAAGTGAGTAATTGGGATCGAGTTAATCTATCAGCCTTTTTCAAAGCACGGGAGATCACCCAATCAGGATACCCCCGTGCTTTAAAGGCCCTTCCCATTCTGTCTGCCTCTCTGCAGTAATCAGAGTGGAATGACGCGTTCCTCTTAATGCGCATGAACTGTCCCACCGGGATGTTTTTCTTTAAGACAGAGCGGTGATGGGAAGTATACTGTAAATAAGCCGCCCTGTCGGTCGGTTTCCGAAATGGTTTAACCCCCAAGGAAGTAGCAGATTGCTTAAAGACAACTACATCCAAAAAAGGCACACTCTCCGAGCTGCCATGGGATGTGAACCGTATATTAGGATCTATGCTGTTAAGCCAGTCCACAAAACCTTCAACCATCGATGCATCCCTTATTATACAAAAGACATCATCTATGAATCTCCTTATGCAAATTAGATGCTTGAAAAAAGGGTTAATCTCAGCATTGTATACATATCTCTCCTCCAGTGCGGCCATGAAAAGAATCGCAATACTAGGGGCCGCAGGGCATCCCATCGCGACCCCCTTTACCTGATAGAAAAATTGAGATTCAAATCTGAAATAATTTTTCTCCATAATAAGATCCACGAGGTCCAAAAGGAAACTGGTGGGAGGGGATTTTAGTAATCTTTTATCCAGAAAATGCTCAATAACCGCTCTAGCCTCACTATGAGGGATTGAAGTGTATAGGGACTGGACATCAAGGGTGAGCAGATAAGCTCCCACAGGAATTTCCATATCTTCCACCAATCTAATAAAATCTGTGGTGTCTTTAATAAACGACCTAACCTCCATCACAAAAGGCTGTAAGATATTATCCAAATAGATAGCCAATGGTTCTAAGATGGAATTGCATGCAGAGACGATTGGGCGTCCAGGAGGGGGTCAGTCAGGTTTATGAATTTTAGGTAAGCAGTAAAAAACGGGAATCCGAGGGTCCTGATTATACAGGGCATGGTGCAAGGGTAGATCAATTAGATTATCAGCGAATGCGTTATCTATAATAATTTTAATTATTCGCTGAATTTCTGAGGTGGGGTCATGATCAATGGGAAGATAATAGTTACGATCCCCTAATTGCCTCAATACCTCCTGTCGGTAGTCCTCGCGATTCATAAGCACAATCCCCCCTCCCTTATCTGCTGATTTAATAACTCTGTTATCATCCTCCTGTAGTGATTGTAAAGCTGCTGTTTCTGGCCTGGTCATATTCTGCCATTTATTTCTTGGCTGGCTTTCCAACCGTTCCACTTCTTTAAGTACCAGCTTTTCGAAGGTCTCCAGCTGGATATCTGAGACCGAAGGTGTAAAGGTGGATTTACTTTTCAAACCAGGAACCACTGGAGTCGCACTGGTATTGCCGAAATTTTTTTTTAATTTTAATTGACGAAATAGCTTATACAAATCCACACGAGTATTAAGGGCATTATACTTAGGAGAGGGGACGAAGCCTAATCCTTTGTTCAAAACCTGTAATTCCATAGCAGAAAGCTGCCGATTTGACAAATTGAAAACTATGTCCGATACCTCCCCCTGCGCGAGAGGCAACCCCTGGCTAAAAAAGAGCGTCTCGGGGGTTGGTTGGGTATAGTGCGACTCCTCAGAGTTCGCCCCCCTTCATCCCCAGAATGGTCAGTATCCGACGGATCCGTAGTATCAAAATCATGGCCATCCGTGGTGGAGGGAGCCCAAGTGACTCTTTTTTTGGAGCTCTGATCCCTCAGCTGCCAAGGAGATCAGGCTTGGTCCTGGGATGGCCACTCAAGCCCCCTTTGCCCAAAATGGCCGACAGGGCTCCATCAAAATGGCCACCAAGCGAATGGCTCTAAATGGGCACTCAACACCCAATAAACAGTAAAGGAGTGTGTGGGGGGGAAATCACCTACAGTCCACAAATAACAAGGCGACCCAAAGAGGGAAGCTCAGGGGAGCCACAAGGCCTTCAGCACCTAAGACTGGTGAGCCACGCTGAGAAGACGTGGTTCCAAAGTTGCCGCTTGGGCCCTAGAGTGGCACAAATAGGCACTCAACACCTACTGAACAGGGAAGGAGTGTGGGGGGGGCAAAACCACCTGCAGTACACAAATAACCAGGCTACCCAAGGAGGGAACCTCAGGGGAGCCACAAGACCCGCAGTGCCTAAGCCCAGCAAGCTACGCAGAGAAGACACGGCTCCAAAATTGCAGCGAGCCATGCTGAAAAGAGGCGGAAACAAAATTGCCACTTGGGCCTTCCATAGAGGGCTTTGAAATACTCCGGCAGCCACCTGCAAAGCACTCCTGCAAACCTCGCTTTTGCTCCGGCCAAAAGCCCGCCAAGCGACTGCACTCGCAAAGGCGTGGTTTGTACAGGACCATGTTGGAGTGCTACGACGCCCCTTCGCCTCAGCAGCCACTGTGGCTGAGCCCAATGCTTGGCTAAAAGGCTCTGGCCACAAGCAAATCCCGCTCCAGTGCAGCCTCACTCGTCACCTCCTCAGCCCAATGAGCCCCACTGTGCTCATTCCACTCCTCGTGCCGGGAGAGCTGAGACACATCCAGATACACCCAAGCATGTGGCACACTGAGGCACTGAGGGGTGGAGCTGCAGTAAAGACCCTCCGAAGCTCCGCTCCTCACACACCTCAATGAAAAGGGAGAGCGCTGGTGTTGCCTCCTCCTCCACCGGAGGGGCAAAGCACGGCCCCCAGCTGTAGCAGCTGCTGCCACCTGTCAGGAGTGCCAAATGTTACCCAGATTACACGATCTTGTCATAAGAAATAGCTGAAAAGATATCATGACGAGGGACATGTTATGTAGACTAGGTCCTGAAGATATGCCGGTCCCAACCCGCTCAGGGCTTTAAAGGTAAGAACCAACACTTTGCACCTGATTCGGAATTCAACCAGAAACCAGTGCAGCTGGCTCAGGACAGGTGTGATGTGTGACTGGTAAGGTACACCAGTCAGGACCCGTGCCGCCGCATTCTGGACCAATTGTAGTTTCCGGATCAGGCCCAGGGGTAGCCCAGCGTAGAGTGAGTTACAGTAATCTAGCCTGGAGGTGACCGTTGCATGGATCACTGTAGCCAGGTCCTGGGGCGTCAGGTAGGGGGCAAGTTGCCTGATCTGATGAAGATGGAAAAATGCAGACTTGGCAACCGCCGTGACCTGGGCCTCCATCAATAGGGAGGCATCCAGGAGCACACCCAGACTCTTTACCACTGGCAAAGTTGCCAGTGGTGTCCCATCCAGGGCAGGGAGCTGGATTCCAACATCTGGCAGCCCCCGTCCCAGCTGCAGGACCTCCGTCTTCACTGGGTTCAATTTCAGCCTGCTCTTTTTCAACCATGCCGTCACAGCCTCCAAAGCTCTGGCCAGATTGTCTGGGGCCGTGTCTGGTCGGCCGTCCATCAACAGAAAAAGCTGGGTGTCATCCGCGTATTGATGACAACTCAGCCCAAACCTCTGCACCAACTGGGCGAGGGGGCGCATATAGATGTTAAATAACATCGGGGAGAGTATCGCCCCTTGGGGAACCCCGCACATCAAAGGGTGATGGGGCGATAGATCTCCCCCGAGCGCCACCCTCTGTCCCCGACCCTGGAGAAAGGAGACCAGCCATTGTAAGGCTGTCTCCCTAATCCCCACGTTGGCAAGGCAGCTGGCCAACAAATCATAGTCAACCGTGTCAAACACTGCTGTGAGATCAAGTAACACAAGCAGCACTGACCCGCCTCGATCCAGATGCCTGCGAAGGTCATCTGTGAGGGCAACCAAGGCTGTCTCTGTCCCATGACCAGGATGGAAGCCAGACTGGAATGGGTCCAGGACTAGAGCATCATTCAGGAATTCCTGCAGTTGTACTGCCACCGCCCGCTCAATCACCTTGCCCAGGAACAGGAGGTTCGACACTGGGCGGTAACTGGACGGGTTGGTGGGGTCCAAAGATTTTTTTTTCAGGAGGGGCCGCACTACCACCTCCTTTAATGCTCCTCGAAAAACCCCAGAGCTCAGGGAGATGTTAACAATGGCCTCCAAATGGTCCTGTAGCCCCTTCGAGCTGGCCTTCACCAGCCAGGATGGGCAGGGGTCCAGAGGACAGGTGGTTGGCCTCATCCCCTGCAGGATCCTGTCAACATCATCCTGAGAGAGCAGCCTGAAATGGTCTAATACGGACCCAGAAGATGGCCAAGGGGTCTCCAGTTCCCTTACTGTATCAACAGTGGGTTGCAGGCCACGGCGAAGGGACAAGATTTTGCCCACAAAATAGCTTGCAGCCAATAGTTGAATTAAGAATTTGGTGGTCTCCCTGAGAGAGGAAGACTAAGGACCGAACTGTTTGAAATAATTGAGCTGGGTGTGAGCTAACGGATGCAATGGAAGCAGCAAAGAAATCCCTCTTTGCTGCTTTCACTGCCACCTCATAGGCTTTCATAAACGTCCTATAAGACGTTCTTGCCTCTTCATTGCACTCCCGCCTCCACACTCGCTCTAGTCGTCTCAGAGACCGCTTCATCTGGCGAAGCTCCTCGGTAAACCAAGGAGCTACCTGTTTGCGGACTCGGAGAGGATGACAGGGGGCAATAGCATCGATGGCTTCGGAAAGATGGCCATGCCAATCATCCACCAGCTCATCTAATGTACTGCCAGGGGGCATCGGATCCCGCAGAGCCGCCTGGAAACCAATTGGATCCATAAGCCTCCGCAGGTGAGCGTAAATCCACTCACCGCCCTCCCGGGAAAGGAGCGGCATGCTCAGACGAGCCTTCAGAACAAAGTGATCTGACCATGGCACTGCATCATAGGCATCCAGGACCACCATCATCCCCGCCCCAAAAATCAAATCCAGCGTGTGACCTGCTTGATGCGTGGGAGCCGAAACAAACTGGGAGAGTCCTAGGGCCACCATGGAGGACACCAAGTCAATGGCCTGCATGGAGGCATCGTCGTCAGCAAGGACGTTGAAATCCCCGAGAACCAAAAGTTTCGGGAATTCCAAGGCCCAGCTGGCCACCACCTCCAAGAGATCAGACAGGGAAGATGCAGGTGCAGTAGGCGGTTGGTACACCACGCATATTACAAAACCACAAAAAAGGAGAAGGGATTTCACTTTCGGTGCACACCACGCATATTGCCAACCTCTCCACAGTGTCCAACGCTAGGCCCACACAATCAATGCCAGTAATTTTTGGGGTGGGGAGTGGTCTGAAGGAGAAAGACTCCTGAATGAGCAAAGCCACGCCTCCCCCCCGACCACTTGTCCGGGACTGGTGGAGGACCGTATAACCTGGGGGGGCTAGTTCTTTCAAAGCGACCATCTCGCCCTCCCTCACCCGTGTCTCGGTCATGCAAGCCAGGTCCACATTCAATGCTGCAAGATAATCTTGCAGCATTTTGGTCTTATTATTTATGGACCTGGCATTGCACAGCGCCAGTGTCGGAGAGTGGTTTAATATCCTAGCCCCACAACAGGTATATCTTGGGATGGGACACAGATTGGAAGGGCACCAAGCCCTACTATGTCTCAATGCCCTTCCCTTCCATAATCTGCTCCCACCACCATACCTCCCACGTCCCCAGATCACTGGGATCCCCGACCCCAAGCCGGCCTCCTCACCAATGATCATAGTGCTAACCCACCACCCTCACAAAATCAGCAGCCCACCAACTATCACAGACTAAGCTATCAAACATACACAAAACCCCAATACCCTACCAAATTAACAACATAGACTACAATAACTAACACACATAGTATAAAAACAATAAACAGTAACAAGGCGAGCAGTCCCCTAGCAGCAGTCTTATAGGCTAGAGCAGCAAGGGGTGGGGCCAGGCAGATGGAAAGCCCACCCCTTGATGGAAGCAGCTCCCTTGGCAGTGGCGGCAGCAGCAGTGCAGGCTACAACAACCTTTGTAGGCTGGAGCAGCAAGGGGCGGGGCCGGGCAGATGAAAAGCCCAGCCCTTGATGTTAGCAGCTCTCTTGGCAGCGGTTAACAAGAGAAAGTCAAAGATATTATGTAAGAATATGATTAAACAAAAGCAACAAGAATTGATGGAAATTACAAATTGTGAAGTAACGCGTAAAGTAAAATATTTAGGAATTGAGCTTACAGCGAAGAATATTGACTTGTTCAAGAATAATTATTTAAAGCTATGGCAGCAGATTGATAGAGACCTGATTAAATGGAATAAATTAAATCTGTCATGGCTGGGAAGAATAGTGGCAGTCAAGATGAATGTGTTACCACGGATTATGTTTTTATTACAAACAATTCCAATTATTAGAGACAGTAAGCAATTTGAAAAGTGTCAGAGGAAGATTTCCGAATTTGTATGGGCAGGCAAGAAACCACGAGTAAAAATGAAAGTTTTGTGTGATGCCAAAGAGAGAGGTGGACTGCAATTGCCGAATATCAGACTATATTATGAAGCAGTTTGTTTGGTTTGGCTTAAAGATTGGATGTCACTGGAGAATCGTAAGCTACTAACTTTGGAAGGCTATAAAAAATTGTTTGGATGGCATGCCTACTTGTGGCACGATAAATTGAAAGCTGATTCTATGTTTCTGCATCATTATGTTAGAAGAAGTCTCTTCACAATCTGGAAAAAATATAAAAGTTATTTGGGCGAAGGTATCCCCTCGTGGGTGGTACCATTTGAAACTATCGGCCCGAGAGCTATTTACAATAGAGATCAATGTCTGTCCTGTAAAAAGTTTCTCATTCAGGAACAAAATATGTTAAGAATTAAAACAGAAGAAGAGTTAGTTTCATGTTATGGATGGTTTCAATATAGGCAGATAAAGGACTTATATAACTCGGATCGCTCAAAAGGTGGAATTAAATGGAAATATTCGGAACTAGAAGAAGCTATATTGCAGGAAAGTAAGAAGAAAATTTTAAAAATTTATAAAATGCTTTTGAAGTGGCACACAGAGGATGAAATTGTTAAAGTCCAGATGGTGAAGTGGGCTATAAATTGTCAAAGAGACATAACAATGGAGTCATGGGAGTATTTGTTGAAAAATACAATGAAGATTTCAACTTGTACCAGTATTAAAGAAAACGTTTTTAAGATGATACATAGGTGGTATTTGACGCCAAAAAAAATAGCTTATGGAAATGCTAAAATGTCTGATAAATGTTGGAAATGTAAAAGGCACGAAGGATCATTATATCATATGTGGTGGACTTGTGAGGTAGCTAGGCAGTACTGGGGAGATATTTTAGAAATGATAAATGAGATTTTGCAAATTTCAGTAATAAAGAACCCAGAACTCCTGCTACTGAATTTAAATATGGAAGATGTTCCTATGCAACATTGAACATTGTTATTTTATATGACAACAGCGGCAAGAATATTATATGCACAGAAATGGAAAGTGCAAGAAATACCATCTATTGGAGAGTGGATACAAAAGTTGCTGTACATGGCAGAAATTGACAAAATGACAAGAAGGCTGAGAGACCAGAATTCTGAAGAATTCTTCAATGAATGGGGGAGATTGAAGGAGTATTTGGAGAAAAAGTGGGATGTGAAGGGGAAATTATGGCAATTTGATAGTTACTAATTGGGGGAATTACTAGAGACAGGGATCTTTACCATTTAAAGTGAAGTTGTAATGATTGTTAAGTTAAAGTTTTTAATAGATTTGATTTTAATGGATATTATTTAGTTTATTAAGGAAATATGGGATAATAATATATAGAGGGAATAGATAAGTAAGTAATAGAATAAGATTTGGGTTGGAAAGCTGTTGGAAGTCAGAGAAAAAGGGAGGAGGGAAAGGGTGGGGGGGAATTGATATTTAGGTTTTTAAATATAAATTCTATTTGTAACCTGTACTCACCTAATAAAAATTTTTAGAAAAAAAAAAGGAAAATGGATCCTTACACCACCAGGGAAGAACTTTCTCTATTAATCAGAAGACCATTCTACGGTCCGGGAAACTTAATGAGGTAAAACCCAAATGTAAATTCTTGAATGCAAAGATAATGACAGAAATGCTAGCAGTTTTATAATATTTTGCTGCTTCTGGATAATTTGTTAACATCCTTCTAGGGGAATACTGTTTAGTAGAGGTGGGCACGGTCCGGAAAACAGACCTAAATTAGACTCGGTCCAGCTCAGTTCATGGGTCATGAACACACTGTCAGGCTATGGCATTCCAAACCTGATAGTCTGCCTCACTCCCTTCTGCAAGAAGACAAGGTCTTTTGATTTCAAAAGGTTTATTGTGAAAGACAGCATTCAAGTCCAGATGTACATATGTCAGGATTAGAGATCCTGGCCGAGCAAAGTATTGCTAGGAATGAAACACAGAGTAAAGGTTGTTACATTTCACACTCCCGGAGCCCAACCTCCCCCCCCCCCCGAGTTCAAACAGCAGAACTTCTCAGAGGAGCGCTGAGCTGGCCAAGGTCGAGAAAGCAGATAAGACAGTACCCTTTCCCATGGAATCGGCTCCTTGCAGTTGTTGCCTGGAGGGAAAGAAGACTAAACACTACAGGATTAAATATGGCGTTACTTAGGTTAAAACAGTTTCTGACACACACAGTTCATGGGACTCGCCTTTTTCATGAGTTTTGGTCCATTGGGGCCAGTCACTTGGTCCATGGTCTGTGAGTCCATACAACCTGATGCTGGTCTATCAATTCCTTAGGCAATGGAGGTCACATCCACAGACCTTTTGTAGCCCTTAAAAACTTCATAGGCAGCTGTGCCTGCTGAGCAGAGAGCTCCCATTCAGCTCTATGGAGCAAGGAGCAAGAATGAATTCCCTAGGCAATGGAGGGGTGAACGTCCTGCAGCCAATGTTAGCCCTCAAAACCTTGATAGGCAGCTCTGCCTGCCAACCAGAGAGCTCCCATTCTGCAAGGGAGGGGTGAATGTTCTGCAGCCAATCTTAGCCCTCAAAACCTTGATAGGCAGCTCTGCCTGCCAAGCAGAGAGCTCCCATTCTTCTCTATGCAAGCAAGGGGTAAGAATTAATTGCCTAGAAAATGACTGGGAAGGTGTCTGTGTGGTGAGTGAGGGGTTTCCCCCCACCCTTTTCTGTTTGATTTTGCCTCATTGCAACTTTTTGGTGCTGCTAGCCAATGCAAGTCAATGGGCATTTGTAACACCAGTATCTACTGGAAGTTTCCAGGGGGTGTAATTCAGACGTTCGAAATGTCATCTTGACCAAACTTGGAGGGTGGCTGGAGAAGAGGCTGCTGACGTTTCTCTGTGCATTTGTGCTCTCTGGGTGTGCAGGAGTTCATGGTCTGTGGTCTGTGAAAATCCATGGACCACAGGCTGGCAGTCAGTGGAGTTTTCCCGGTGCGTGCCCACCTCTACTGTTTAATATCATGATGTTAATGGCTGTGCATATTCCTACATTATTAACCATGCCATCCTAAGCAGAGTTATGCTTGGCTGACATTGTAAGGCTTGTTCTCAAGTTGCAGTGCCAAAATTCCATAATCACACAACCAGGACCTTGCGGCTATTGACTGAGGCGGTAACACCATTTAGCTGCGGGTTGAGAATCCATTTGCTCTTCAGTGACGTGGATGGACTTCTCACTAGAAACTGTATGGCAAGGGAGCTTGATACGCTGAAGGGCAAAGTAGATTTGATAAAACCAGAACCTAAAAGTAGAAACTAATTGTGTTGAATTTGATGATATCATGAATCTGTCCAGTGACATCATAGGCAGAACTTTATGATGTCCCATCGAAATAGCAGTATTAATAGGTTAACTTCCACATACTTCTAGGTAGGTACTTCAAAGAGATGGACTATCTAACATCTAACAACTAAAAACAATAGTTTAAAAAAATATGGAAAATAACTGGCAAAATAGTTATGGGATTGTTAGTGTCAGATGATGATTACCTCTCATCTCCAACGTACATGTACAGTGGTTAGCACACAATCTATCATCAGCAGTGAACCAAGGAAAGGGCTTATAATCACATTATGAGTCTTCTGCTGATTTATTTAGAGATCAGTATTATTAGATGAGATGTTGTAGCCCAGGAGGGCAATGGATCACAAAATGGCTGCCACAGGGCCAGTCACAGAATGTTGACAGGTTCCAAGCCACTCCTACGGTGAAGGTAGCTTTATCCCAATGGGTCCCTCTTGAAGAACAGGATTCCTCCAGAGCTGTACTGAAACACCTCCTTGTCTAGTGAGGTGGAACAATTTCAATCTGGGCTCTTTGCTTTGAGGAAGAGGGAAGTGGGTGCCAGCAAGCACATCAGTGGGTACCACAGGACAGTTGGGAGCCATGTCAGAGCAAAGTATTGTACAGCACAAGACTGGTGGAGCAAGGTTCAAATACTCTGCTCGTATACATTTTCCACTGAAGAACAGAGCAGCCACTTTGCCACCATCTGACTCAAACAGCTGCCCAAAGGTTTGCAGCTCCACATTTGTAGTCTGTTGTTGATGGCCATGGATGGAAATTAAATAGTGTGTGTGGGGGGGGGGGAGGATTTACACCTGTTTTAAGGCATGTTTGTGGAATTGTTGTCAAGGCAAAGACCTCCGAGTCTCAGCCCAGGAGTGTCAAACATAGTCTGTTCGCCAGCCAAACAGGTTTGCTGCATAGTGCATAGTATCCCTGGTTTTTACATTTCAACCTCTTTCTGTTGAAATGACATAGTCCCTTCTACTACTTCACTACTCTGCCAGCTCAATCCATTGCTCATGCAGAGAAGACCTCAGACAAAGCCAAAGTCCAGTCGTATCTGGGGATTTCTTTGCTAGGAAACTATCCAACTCCTTGATGAAGCCCGTCTGACAGACAGAATTGTTATGTTTTTCGTTAATATGTACACAATGGTTGCCCATTCATTCTCTTCTCCCCAAAGTCCTGGGAATAAACAGTTTCTGGTATGTCTCCATTCTGAAATCTCCATCTTCTGCCCATATACTTGTGGTAGGGTACTTATACTGTACTTGTTTTTACTGTACTTTTAATAATTCCAAACGTCGAGCAATGGCAGCTTAATGAGATTGTAACGTGGATTTTATGCTACTGTTTTTAAACCTTTATCTCAGGGCCAAGCTACACATGACGAATGACACTTGAACAGCAAGTGTATTTCTCCCTGTTCACTTGCCCTCCACTCAATCCACTTGCCGTTCAAGTGTCATTCGTCATGTGTAGCTTGGCCCTCAGTGGGTTGGTAATGGGGTCGCTTTAAGCAGGAGGCCTCTGCTATTGCAGGAATTTATCTCTGTGGCGGGTATGTGATTGAGAGCAGAAAGACACAGCCTCAAAATTTTTGCAGAACTGCATTAAATGGTTTATTGGAAGCCACTAGGCATAAAACAGCACAAGAGCAAAATGACGCAAATCAAGTGCACAATATAAAAATAAATGGGCCGTTTTCACACGCCGAAAACCTCTGAAAAATTGCAGAAAACTCACAACATGACAGCGTCTTCATAGCACTATTTCCTGTTTAATCGTGTGATTCCTGATGTCATTGCCACCATTAAATGGGAAATCGCACTATGAAGACATAGTCGGGCCATGAGTTTTGTGTGATTTTCCAGAGGCATTTACAGGCATGTGAAAATGGCCAGGGCCAAAGGGGCAGATATAATACCAAGAACGTGTATATGGCTACATTAAATAATATGGATTACATACACATTACGTACTTAAAAGCAAATAATGGGGAATACATATGCAGTAAATAAGCAAATCAGGAGCTAATTTTCAGAATCTTTCTCAAGCAATCCTCAGAGGGGACATACTAGGCAGTGGAGAGATAAATCATTAAACTATGCAGCATGAATACATCTGGAAAAGCACATTGGAAGATGAGAGCAAGTGTAATGCATGTTCCCCTTATCAACATTTCTAAATATGAAACATTTATTAGCCCACCTACTAACTTTTTAAGCTCTCTGTTCAAGAATCTAAAAATCCTGGAATGGCTTGTGGGACTCTCAGACTCCTGAGCTCTAGGAGGAGGTAGGGTCAAGGCATAGGACAGCCCTTTGAAAGCCTCAAGTGACCGCAAGAGGCCATCTCCGAGGCAGGCAGATCCAACAGAGAGAAAGCTGCTTTCCCCGTCCTCCTTCCTCCTGGTCTTTCCTACATTCACAGTCCTGAGGGCCAATATCATGGAGGCACCACAGTCATGAGAGGCGGGGGCAGAGATGTGACTGAATTTTCTTCAAATATATTGTTTATTTTCCCAACCAGGGGAAAAGTCCCCGTACTCATAACATCTTCCAGTAGCCTCCAAAACGATGCCAGCCAAACTGCTAGGAGGAGGAGGGGGAGCAGGAAGTACATTAATTATCGAAGACGGGTGAGATTTCTCTTGCTGTTAGTGTTTTGGTCCACAGTAATAGGACTCCAGGCTATCAAAGGATGCTGCTTTGATACAGATATTCCGTCATCTTTAGTATGGAGATAGCAGAAACAGGGAATTGATTTTAAAAAAACACACAGATCTGAAGTGTTAAGTGCCAGTTATTTTTTTCCTTCCTAGCTGCTCTCTGGTGTTCAGCTCAGGCCTAACTAAAATAATGTAGCATTTGGGGAAGAAGATACAAGCCAGTAAACCTCCACTAGAGGCCAAGATGGAGAAGATCTCCACGGCCTCAGTGTCTTTCCCCTTGGTGCTCAGGTAGGTGGGGACAAAGGAGATCCAAACACTGCAGAAGACCAGCATGCTGAAGGTGATCAGCTTGGCTTCATTGAAAGAATCTGGCAACGTCCGGGCTAGGAAGGCCACCATGAAACTGATGGTGGCCAGAAGACCCATGCAGCCCAGTACAATGTAGAACATGATGTCCGAGCCTTCGTTGCACTGAATGATGATATGGCCTATTTGGGAATGCATGTCAGACTCTGGGAAGGGAGGTGAAGTTGCCAACCACAGCGCACAGATGCCAGTTTGAATTAAACAACAGGGAATGATGACTGACATGGCCAGTCTCTTCCCCACCCACTTCCTCATCTTGTTCCCTGGCTTGGTGGCCATGAAAGCAACAACTACCATGAAGGTTTTGGCCAGTATGCAAGACACAGCAATGGTGAAGATGATGCCAAACAGAGTTTGCCGGAGAAGGCAGGTCACTGTCCCAGGTTGGCCGAGGAATAGGAAGGAGCACAGAAAGCTGACCAGCAGAGAGGAGAGCAGGACACAGGTGATGCTTCGATTGTTGGCTTTGACAATGGGGGTGTTCCAGTGTGTGGCAAAGATCCCCATCACTATAACTGTGGCCACGAAAAATAAAACAGTGATAGAAGCCAAGCCTGCTCCCATGGGATCCCCGTAGGATAAGTAGGTTCTGAATTTTGAAATGCATTGATCCCTTTTCTGGTTTGGATATTCATCTTCTGGGCATTGCTCACATCGATCTGCATCTGAAATTCATAATTGTTATAATCTTTTACACATTGTTGTCCAAATTTAATCACTTCTAATTGTGCCACTTGGACGATGCTGCTGAGAAGGGTTGTTCAGAGAAATTCTCTAAATTCCTCTGTAATCAGTTTCTTCCTGGAACTCCCCATTGCCATGAAGGAACGGAATTGAGATATCCTGGCCTGGGTTATGTGCAGATGTTGCCTGCTAGTCTTTCTTTCTGTGAACATCTTCCCTGACCCATCAGAACCTCTGTGATGTAGCAGTTAGAATGTTGGATTAGATTAAAGGAAGCTGATTTACTGACTGTGGGTGAGTCACACCCTCTCAGCTTGACCTATCTCATAGGGCTGTTGTGGTGAGGAGACCATGGAGAACTATGTCAGCTGTTTTGGATCCACAACGGGGAGAAATGCAGGTGATGACATCCTACAATATAATTGAGTAAGCATGTTTCAGATGACTCACTTTATACCCTGGTGCACCAACAGAGGGAGCTGCCATGGAGGGAAGCCCAGGCAAGGCTCCATGTCCCTCCAGAAAATGTGCCATGGCATGAAGGCAAGGCCAGGATTGGGATGGGAACAGGTGGCAATACCAGCCCCCCGCTATCACCCAGCTTGTATTAGTAGCAGACCAAGTGGCCTAATATTAGGAGCAGAGCAGGTGGCCATGTCCACCTCTGCCATAACCAAGCTGGTATTAGGAGGGGAGCACGTGGCAATGCCCATTCCAATTCCTTAACTCAGCTGGTATTAGAGCAGAGCAGGTGGCAATGCACACACACTGCCTTAATCCAGCAGGTATTAGAAGCAGAGAAAGGGCAATGCCCACACCCTTTCAAACAGCTGGGATCAGGAAGGGAGCAGGTGGCAATGCCCACACCTTACCCACCAGGTATTAGAAGCGGAGCAGTGGCAATGCCCACCCGCAGCAATTCCCACCCCCCTGTCTTAACCGAGCTGATATTAGGAGCAGAGCAGGTGGCAATGCCCACCCCCACCTTAATGCAGCTGGTATTAGGAGCAGAGCATGGGGCAATGCCCATCCAATGCCTTAATCATGTTGGTATTAGGAGCAGAGCAGGTAGTAATGCCCAACACCACCTTAACCCAGCTGGTATTAGGAATGAAGCAGGTGGCAATGCCCATCAGCCACCTTAACCCAGTTGGTATTAGGAGCAGAGAAGGTGGCAATGCCCACCCCCAGCAATTCCCATCCCACCTAAACCCAGCAGGTATTAGGAGTGGTGCAGGGGGCAATGCCCACCCACTGCCTTAATTCATCTGGTACTAGAAGCAGAGCAGGGGCAATGCCCACCCCTTTTCAACCAGCTGGGATCAGGAGCAGAGCAGGTTGAAATGCCCACTCCCTGCCTTACTCAGCTGTTATTAGAAGCAGAGGAGGTTGCAATGCCCACACCCCACCATAACCCAGTTGGTATTAGTAGTAGAGCAAGTGGACATGCCTGTCCCCCTTCACCTAGATGGAATCAGGGGCAGAGCAGATGGCAATGCCCACCCCACTTCACCCAGCTGGTATTAGGAGTAGAGCATGTGGCAATGCCCACCTAATGCCTTAACCCAGCTGGTATTAGGAGCAGAGCAGGTGGCAATGCCCACCCCCTTCAGCCAGCTGGGATCAGGAGTGGAGCAGGTGGCAATGTGTGCCCCCTTCCTTATCCAGCTGTTATTAGAAGAGGAGGAGCTGGCAATGCCCATCCCTGGCAATTCCCACCCTGCCTTAACCCAGCTGATATTAGGAGAGGAGCAAGTGGCAATGCCCTCCCCCCATCATCATGCAGGAGGTATTAGGAGTGTAGCAGGTGGCAATGCCCACCCCCACCAACAGCCAGTTGGGATCATGAGTGGAGCAAGTGGCATTGCCCACCTCATGTTTTCACTTAGCTGGGATCAGGTGCAGAGCATGAGGCAATGCCATTCTTCCCTTCACCTGTCCAGGATAAGGAGCGGAGCAAGGGGCAATGCCCCCCCCACTTCACCCAGCTGGTATTAGGAGTAGAGCAGGTGGCAATGCCCACCTAATGTCTTCACCCAGCTGGTATTAGGAGCAGAGCGGGTGGAAATGCCCACCCCCTTCAGCCAGCTGGGATCAGGAGCGGAGCAGGTGGAAATGTGTGCCCTCCACCTTACCCAGCTGTTATGAGAAGAGGAGGAGGTGGCAATGCCCATCCCTGGCAATTCCCACCCTGCTTTAACCCAGATGATA
The DNA here is from genome assembly GCF_028583425.1 of Eublepharis macularius. NCBI lineage: Eukaryota > Metazoa > Chordata > Lepidosauria > Squamata > Eublepharidae > Eublepharis > Eublepharis macularius. Next base: position 178,084,759 of record NC_072793.1, read on the forward strand.
TTAGGAGAGATTAGCTGGGATCAGGTGCAAAGCAGGAGGCAATGCTATTCTTCCCTTCAACCATCCAGGATAAGGAGCGGAGCAGGGGGCAATGCCCACCCCACTTCACCCAGCTGGTATTGAGAGTAGAGCAGGTGGCAATGCCCACCTAATGCCTTAACCCAGCTGGTATTAGGAGAGCAGGTGGTAATGCCCACCCCCTTCAGCCAGCTGGGATCAGGAGGCAATGCCATTCTTCCCTTCATCCATCCAGGATAAGGAGCAGAGCAGGGGGCAATGCCCACCTCATTCAATCTACGGGAATAAAGCACTGAGCAGGTGGTCATGCCCTCCCCATCTTCACCCTGCCAAAAACAGGTGCCAAGAAGGCAGCAATGCCCGTCCCCCTTCAACCTGCCAGAATCAGGAGGAGAGCAAGTGGCAATACCCACACCCCCTTCACCCATCTGGTATTAGGAGCAGAGTAGGATGCAATGCCCACCCCTCACCTTGACAAAGCAGGTAGTAGCAGGGCAGGTAGCAATGCCCACACACCACCATAACCCAGTTGGTATTAATAGTGGAACAAGTGAACATGTCCATCCCCCTTCACCTAGATGCGATCAGGAGCAGAGCAGATGCAATGTATGCCCCATTCACCTTGCTGGGATCAGGAGTGGAGCAGGTGGCAGTGCCCACCCCGGCCATCATCCAGTTGGGATCAGGAGTGGAGCAGGTGGCAATGCCCGCCCCATGATTTCACCTGGCTGGGATCAGTCGCAGAGCAGGAGGCAATGCTCTTCTTCCCTTCTCACAGCCAGGATAAGGCACGGAGCAGGTGGCAATACCCACCCCCTTCAATCTACCGACTGTGGGTGGGTCACACCCTCTCAGCCTGACCTACCTCACAGGTCTGTTGTGTTGAGGTGATCCTGGAGAACAATGTCAGCTATTTTGAGTCCCGAATGGGGAGAAGTACAAGTGATGATGTTTGTTAGGAATCTGATTTGAACTACAGCTCAACCGGGAAAAAAGGGGGGTGTCTCTTGCTGTGGCTTCATCTGCTATTGCTGCAGCCTTTGGGGCAGGAGGAAGAATTGCTTCTTCAGTATTCAAACTACAGTTAAATATCACAAGCAGGTGGCGCTTCAAGGTTGGTGTGCGGAGGCCCAGTACAAGAGAAAACAACTGCCAGGGCTGAAGTTACAACAGGGTACAATAATGTCTTTTCAAAGAGAAATAACAGAAAAGGCCCCATCTATGACTATTTTAAGGAAATGAATTTCACCCAAACAAATTCCCCTCCCCTTAACAATCCTACTTCTGAGTCTACACAAGGAAACCTTGTTTAATATCAGTGCAGAATATTTTCTCAGTACTGCACCCAAAGTTGTTCAAGAAATTTAGTGTAACAAAATTAGTGGAGCCCACCAATGAGAATTGCCGTTGTGATGCTTCTTCACACTTCCTTGGAGCGGATTGCTTGGACTGCACCCACCTTGGATGGACCTGGGATGGTTTCCAGTCCTTTTGGACACATGTTACCTTCACTGGCCCTCATTCTCTGACACATATATTTTAGTCTTAATTGTGTCTTCCATGTGCTAACTGCTCAGAGAATCCCTTGTTATGTATCGTTGAGGCCTGAGTCTGCTTAGACTCTCCAAGGATTTGGCTTGTTTACAGCAACATGATTCATGGGAACAAGATAAGGGTAAGAATGACGTGGTGGGGGCTCACTTCCATTGTTCCTCAATTCAGCTCATTGCCAAAGCAAACAGCTCTTCCTTGGTTGTTGTGGGTTTTCCGGGCTGTATTGCCGTGGTCTTGGCATTGTAGTTCCTGACATTTCGCCAGCAGCTGTGGCTGGCATCTTCAGAGGTGTAGCACCAAAAGACAGAGAGCTCTCAGTGTCACAGTGTGGAAAAGGTGTAGGTCATTTGTATCTACAAAGCGTAGCATCCAGACAAGAATAAAAGAACATGAAAGACACTGCAGACTTGGACAACCTGAAAAATCAGCAGTGGCTGAACATAGCCTAACTCAAACAGGGCACAGTATCTTATTGCCACCCCATTCAGAAAAGAGACGGACACCAAGTTGGATCTAAGGGCCACTTTATTAACTTAATACAAACAAAACAAGCCAAACAGCGGCAAGGACCTAAAGCGGTACAGGTCAAGCCACGGTGTCCCACCTGGACCACCGCCTTGACCTGTCTGGGCGAGCCCCGAAGCCCCAGGTGGGACCCATCCGGTGGATGGGGCGGACCCAGCCGGCCAGGCAAATTTGGTCACCCCCCCTTTAAGCTCCTGACACCTCAGCCGTATAGCAGTGAGGGAAAAGACTCGCAGGCAGGGGTTCCCGAAGGCAGCCTGCCTGTGGGCCTGGCAGCCGTCACAGCAGTACCAGCCCTTTAGGCAGGCCCCTCTTCCCACACAGGGAAGCGCCAAGGGTGCTCACCGTCCCGCACCCTACTCCTACAAACCAGCCATGACTCACCTAACAAGCTCCACCTCGCACCAAATTTCTCAATCCCCATACATCGATGCAAGGTAGGCGAAAAACCCCCCTTTACCCAAGCCAATACGGAAAAGGGGGGGAAAAATTCCTACCTGGCTCCGAACGGCAGCCGGCTACTCCTGCACCAATAAATTAGGGAGAGGCGGGTGGGCCGAGCGACTGAGCTGCAATGAGCTGGGAAGGGCAGAGCTGCGTCACAAGGCTCGCTCTGCCCTCCCAGCCACTCCTTATATGGAATGGAGGGGGTGGTGCCGTCTATCCCTCAGGAGCGGCAATAAACGGCCCCTGGCTGAGCAGCATAGCTGCTTGCCAGGAAGGGGCCGAATTGCCACCCCATTCAGAAAAGAGACGGACACCAAGTTGGATCTAAGGGCCACTTTATTAACTTAATACAAACAAAACAAGCCAAACAGCGGCAAGGACCTAAAGCGGTACAGGTCAAGCCACGGTGTCCCACCTGGACCACCGCCTTGACCTGTCTGGGCGAGCCCCGAAGCCCCAGGTGGGACCCATCCGGTGGATGGGGCGGACCCAGCCGGCCAGGCAAATTTGGTCACCCCCCCTTTAAGCTCCTGACACCTCAGCCGTATAGCAGTGAGGGAAAAGACTCGCAGGCAGGGGTTCCCGAAGGCAGCCTGCCTGTGGGCCTGGCAGCCGTCACAGCAGTACCAGCCCTTTAGGCAGGCCCCTCTTCCCACACAGGGAAGCGCCAAGGGTGCTCACCGTCCCGCACCCTACTCCTACAAACCAGCCAACGCCCGGGCCAAGCCTCTGCTTAGGCCCAGGCGCCCCACTGATGGCCTAAGGCCAACTGAAGTCCTTGCCGCAAATCATCCAGAAAGATCTGGTTGCCTGTCTGAGACAAGTGCACCCCATCACCCCTGTAAAGGTTGGGGAATTCGGCCCTGATCCTGGGGTGAGGCAAATAAACGCCTAACCCCCTCCCTAAACCCTTTTGGATAGCCCGATTGGCTTTCATCCTGGCCCGCTCGATGGCCTGGCGATTTTCAGCCTCCCTCCAGACCCGCCGGGGGACCATAGCCGACCACATGATCAGCACCCCCGGCCAACGCGCTGCAATAAGGCGCATATCAGATAGCGCCTGGGAAGATAATGCCTTACCCTGCAGTAATCCTAAATCGTTCCCCCCTAAATGTATCACGAGGATGTGGGGTGGCGTGTCACACCCAACTCCAAACAACAATGGCAACAGGCCCGGCCACCGAAGGCCCCGCCGGCCACGCCATTCAACCGTAGCCCGGTCGCTAAGCCCCAATTGGGACCCCACCGGCGTCCTGCGTGCTTGATGGGCAGCCCAGAACACAAAACTGTGCCCACATATCAAGATGCGCTGACGTCCAACCCGCGACGCAGGACCTAAGAAAAAACCACAATTAGTAACGGTTACACATGCTTTAACGGACGCACATAAGAGCGGTAAGCCGCAGACCGCCACCTGCCAACCTTCTGGATAACCTGACCAGAATATCCCATGGCAGCAGCTGTCGAAGCCGCTCCAATTCTAAAGGAATGAGTTCCAAAGCTCACCCCCTGCAGTCCAAGCGCCGCCAGAGCTCGCTTAGTCACTGCCCAGAACTGGTAACGAGTTAAGGGGAAGCCATCCAGGTGCCGAAAAAGGCATCCCTGCCCACTGCCCCTCACCTGCCAGTACCTCTTCAATGCACGGACTGGGCACAGCTCCGCTTCGGAGCAAGATCCCAATCGAATGCACGCCCCCTTACGCATCTGGTCCGTTTTAGACCAACGTATTGTCAGAGAAACCGAATCCCCCGTAAAGGTTAGGTCGCTAGCCATAAGAGCGCGGCCAGAGGTATCCTTACAAGATGAAGCTACCAGCTCCCCCACCCGGAGGGCCCCAAAAAAGGCAGTTAACGCCGCCGCGTGAAAGAGCCTCGCCTCATAACCAGAGGTACAAACTGTTTTCCAAACCCCACTAAGGCCCCTAAGCACAGACGGAGAAATGGGTTGACGCGGATCCTTATGGACCGCACCCTCCCTGGCCCAACCTTCGAGCATCTTCCGTACCCGGAAATCGCCCGTGGCCTCAGGCAATCCCCGAGCCTTGCTAACAAAGGCCAGGGCGGCCAGTTGCCCCTTAATGGACTTCACTGCCAGCCCCCGAGCCTTCTGGTGTACACAGAACTGAAGAATGTGCTCCACCGGAATGGGCCAAGTATCCTTGATCCCAGCTTCCCGCCTGAACCCCTCCAACTGGCCTACCGCTCTCCAATACGCCCTCCGAGTACTGGGCGCGATGGCTAGCTGGATGGCGCGGCACGCCTCGACCTCCCAAGCAGCCAAAGCTCTGGAGGCATCACTGCCGGACGAGAATCCGCCTCCGGGGCAAGCTGCCAAAAACGCTCCATCTGTTGGCGAGACAAAGCGTCCGCCACACCGTTGCACACTCCAGGAACGTGCCTAGCCTTAAACAAAATATTGCGCCGGAGGCACAATAACGTAAATGCCCTCACCAACCGCATAACCCTGGGGGACTTTGAGGACAAGGAGTTGACAACATGAACCACAGCCAAATTGTCACACCAAAAGTGGACAGTGTGGTTCGCCAGCTCTTCACCCCATAAGTGGACTGCTACCAAAATGGGAAAAAACTCCAAAAAGGTCAAGTCTTTAACCACATCTGATGCCAGCCAATCTGCAGGCCACTGCTCAGCGCACCAGTGCCTCCGGAAATAAACCCCGAAGCCAGTGGAGCCCGAGGCGTCAGACGTGACCTGCAGCTCAGCCTCCAGCAATAACTCATCCCGCCAAAAGGTAATACCATTAAAGTTGCTCAAAAAGTCCGACCAAACCTCCAAGTCAGCATGCATGCCACCCGTCAAACGCAACCTGTGATGGGGTGCACGCAGGCCAGCCATGGCGTCACAAAAGCGACGCAAAAACGGCCTACCAGGCGCAACAGCTTTGCACGCAAAATTAAGGTGCCCAACGAGCTGCTGCAACTCAACCAAGGAAGCCTTGCGCTTACCCTTGAAGTCCCTCAGACGGGCCCTAAGGTCCTCAACTTTATCCAGAGGCAATCGTAAAGATTGCCGAACAGTGTCCAGCTCAATACCCAAGAAGGTGAGAACCGTAGAGGGGCCCTCCGTCTTCTCGTGAGCCAATGGAACCCCCAGCTCATCAGCCAACTCAATAAAGGTGGCCAAAAGCCTGGCACATTGAGACGACTGTGCCCGCCCAACGAATAAAAAATCATCTAAATAGTGGGCGGAGTCACTGCAAGCGGCACGCCTCCTCAATTCCCACTCCAGGAACGAGCTGAAGCGCTCAAAGGCTGCACAAGACACGGAGCAACCCATCGGTAGGGCACGGTCCATGTAATACTCACCTTCAAAGGCAAACCCCAAAAGCTCAAAGTCCAGCGGGTGGACCGGGAGAAGACGAAATGCAGACTTGATGTCGCATTTTGCCAGCTCCGCGCCCACCCCACACCTGCGCACTACCTGCACAGCCTGATCAAAAGAGGTGTACCGGACAGAGCATAAATGCTCTGGAATGGCATCATTAACCGAAGCCCCTTTAGGATAAGAAAGGTGATGGATGAGGCGGTACTCACCCGCCACCTTCTTGGGGACCACCCCCAAAGGAGACACCCTAAAATTGGGGGTTGGAGGGGTTGTAAACGGCCCCAAAACTCTGCCCTCCGCACATTCTTTCTGGATTTTATGCCTGACAATTTCTTCCATGCCGCAAACTGAACGTAAATTCTCGGCCATAAACGGAGCCCTAGAACCCTGAACGGGGATTCTGAAACCATCCCTAAAACCTTCCAACAAATAAACTGCATCATCCTTAATAGGGTAATAACGCAACAGGCGTTCAAGGACCCTCAGCTTTACCGGGCTGGGGCCCTTTTCCAGGCGGCTGCTGGCCGCCTGAACCGCCAGCACCTTGCTTTTTGCCTCCCCACCCTTGCCGGGCTTTACCACATGCATTGTAGGGGTGCTGGCCCCCACAAGATGGGCATTCATGCCGGAATCGGCAAGGCTTTCTAGGGCAGGTTCCCTTATAAGCATACTCCCAGCAGAGCAGCCGGGGTTGAACCTGCTGCCCCGCTCCGCCGCGGGTATTGGACGATTGGGTGTTGCGAGAAACCACATGGCCGCTGTCAGAACGATCCCCTAGGTTAGGCTTAGCAGGGGACATCACCGACAACCACAGCTGTTGGTGAATGCGGTCCCACGGTAGGCTGGGGTTCATAGCCGCACGCATACGGAACTCCTCGTCGTACTGCATCCATGCAGCACCTGAGAAGCCCGTATAACCCTTCAAAATGATATCAAGGTACTGGAACAGAGACGCAGCCCGACTGGGCTGCGCCCTGGCAATTACCCCAGCATAAATCAAGAAGCCAGGCAGCCAATTGTTCCAGGTCCTATCGACCCTCCTCCTTTTCAAACGCTCCTTGTCTCTATCATCCATTTCGTCCTTATCCTTCTTCTCTAACTCACGATAGAGAAGGGAAAAGACGTCCACATACTCCCCACGAAGAATTTTCTCCCTCGTGGCCTGCGCCAGATGGTCGCCTAATGGAAGGGCCGTATCACCAAAAGGCAGAGCATGAAAAGGAACCTGGCCATAGTTCAATGCCGGGTAAGGATAATATCCCCAAGGGCCGGCCGAAAAGCCAGGCCAAGTAAAAGGAGGACCCCCCCAAACCTGAAGGGGAACCGTCTGCTGTTGCTGCGCACCTGGAAGAATGCTCTGATTGAAAGCGAGCTGCCCCCCACCCGCAAGAGCGGCTGCGGCAGTGGATGGGGCATCCTGTACTCCACTGATGGACCCGCCGGCCGTTCCCTGCGCCCACGGGCCCCAAGGCCACGGGTAAGTGTGGTGAGGTGCATGATCCTTACCCGTCGCCTCCACTGGGTCCACGGCCACTGCCACAGGTGGTAACTCCTCCGGCACATCCACAACTTCAGCCACCGGTACCTGGTCCTCAGACGCCATCGCTGCATGGCCACCGCTGGCTCCAGCTGCCGGGGATCCGGTAGCGCCCTCCAAAGCGGCTAAACGACGCAAAATATCACGATTAGTTGCGTCCCTAGCTGCCCGCCGCACAGGCCGCACCGCACGCCCACCTTGCTGCGCAGAGGCCTTGTCACCCTTGGACTGCTCAAGAGCCTCTAGGCGCCTCAAAATATCCTGCTGGTCCCCCAAGGAATCATCCTCATCGGATGACGAAAGAGCTGGGGGAGGGGGGCGCTTAGACGGTGCCCTCCTAGCAGGCTGCTTCCCCTTGGAAGTTCCCTTGCCTTTCTTGGGAGCCATATTCCAGGCACCCACTCGTATAATACTAAGCACCCAAGACAACTTCCCCCAGGCAAAAGGCCGGGTCCAAACCCCAACCCACCAAGCAAGGCTAGCCCTGCTTAGCTTCCAAGATCTGATGGGACGGGCAAGTCGCCTGTGAGGCAACAGGGGACCAAGATGTCGTTACTCCGGTCCCACTAACCACTAGGCAATGCTCCCTGGCCACGTGTTAAACTAAAGGAAGGTGCCAGCCACTGAAGGCAAGCAATGAGGCTCCAACCCTGTAGAGTAGCCCAATGCCACTTAAGTAATAAACACCCTTCTCACTAGGCCGCACTGCCTTGCTGTGCAGCAGCAGCCTAAATGGCCGACCAAACAAGGCCGCACACAAAATGGCCGCCGGCCAATAGCAATGCCAAAATGGCGGCCGGCAACAGAGGGCTAACCCACGGGTCCTCCCTCCAACGCACCCTAAGGAACCCGAACAATGGCGTCCTCCCCCCCAAGGCCAAGCTGTGCGGCCGAGTTAAGGGGGACCCCAAGGGCACACCGGGTGGTAGCCTCCTAGCCGCGCCGCGCCTCTGTCGGCCGGCACACTTCAGCGCCGCGGAACGGCCCGCACAACCTCCCAAGCCGTCCCGTGGCCCAAGAAGCCTTATGCCCTCCGGCTAGGGTGCACCCGCTCGCGTGCACCCAGCCAACCAATTGAAGCGCTGCGCGGCCGCGGCGAGCCTCCGCCGGCCAGCGCACTCCCGAGCTCCGGAGCGAACTCCCAGCCTCCAAAGCCACTCCGCTGATGATCCGCCGCGCGCCGCCTCCGCCGCTCTCCCCGCGCGCCGGCAAGCACAAGGCCAACGCCCAAGCACAGGGCCCTCAGTCGCTCGCAGGAGACGTCCTCCTGTACCGAGCGACTGAGCTGCAATGAGCTGGGAAGGGCAGAGCTGCGTCACAAGGCTCGCTCTGCCCTCCCAGCCACTCCTTATATGGAATGGAGGGGGTGGTGCCGTCTATCCCTCAGGAGCGGCAATAAACGGCCCCTGGCTGAGCAGCATAGCTGCTTGCCAGGAAGGGGCCGAATTCCAGGACACCAAAATACTGGACTACACTTCCAACTACTTTGTCAGACTGCACAGGGAAGCCATTGAAATTCACAAGCATAAGCAAAACTTCAACAGGAAAGAAGAAACCTTAAGAATGAACAGAGCATGGTTTCCAGTTCTGAAAAACACAAAGCTAAGAAAACATTCTATCCCCGACAATAGCCCTGCAGAGAAGATTAGCACATCAAGTACCAATCCATATGCAAAAGAACCTCCTCAGGATACAGTGAAGCCTCCCGCCATTAGCATTCCACACCCTGGGAAACTCTTACAGGATGACTCAGCTCAACCCCACCCCTCCTGAGTAGATACAAATGACCTACATCTTTTCCACACTGTGATACTGAGAGATCTCTGTCTTTTGGTGCTACACCTCTGAAGATGCCAGCCACAGCTGCTGGCGAAACGTCAGGAACTACAATGCCAAGACCATGGCAATACAGCCCAGAAAACCCACAACAACCATCGTTCTCCGGCCGTGAAAGCCTTTGACAATAGCTCTTCCTTGCTTTCCTCCTGCACAGTTTAGCTGCTGGTGCTTCAGAAGAGCCCTGGAGACACCACCCTTCAGCCTTCCGGAAACAATTGTTCAGAAACAGCTGCCACTATCACAAGAGGACCCTCGATTTGAAAACCCCAAATGTTTTACCATTGGCAGAAGTTCCCATGGCAGCCATGCTGGACACAACATTCATTTTATTGTGGTACCCACAAACTATCCTCAAAAGCCCAACAGTTCCCATGGGCTGAAGTATGTTAAGGAACACTGTCCTAAGGGGCATTTTGTTTATACATTAGAAAACAGGAGGGGAAAAGTGAAAGTTTACATCAGGTGGAAGTACGTCATAAAATTCTCATTGACTATCGATTTTCCACATTGTGGAGATGGGTAAATCCCTTGGTTTATTCAGTGCACAGACAAGTTCTAGTAATGAGAGTAGGATCAAATTGGAAACATCTGGAGCTTTTCTGTTGTAATTGGATCCTTTTACTTACCCATCTGGGCTGCAATTTTTCCTTCCGGGCATTGAGCACAATCGTAGCAACAAACTTGCTTCCCCTCTTGAACAATCCTGCTGTGTCCGGTGGGGCAGCTCTCAACACATGTGCTGTGTGGGACACTCTAAAGATAAGCACAAGAAAGGGGTTGGTGAGGCAAATATGCTGCTTTTCCCTACAGCTTTGATTCTTTCATTCTGAACCCTTTGCCGAAGAACACATCAGAAATCACATTCTCCCTACATACATAATTTCTTACAAAGATGAAACAATTGATAAGAGAAATAAAAGATCTGGGTAAGCAGAGGAACAAGGGTTATGGCCTTCATATTCATCTCTCCTTCTCCTAAGCTTGCATCTTTTTCATCCTCTGTATTTGCCCTCCTATTTGGAATAAAGAGACAGACACAAGGCTTGGGTGAAACAGGACCATTCATTGACCGATTTATTTATAACTAAATAACCTAATAACACAATAACGGCAAGGGTGAAACTAGCAGTACTGTTTGAGCGAGGGGTCAACCAGACCTGCTCCTCGACCTGTATGGGTGAGCACCTCCTGCCCCAGGTGTGAGCCATCCATTGCATGGCTGTAACCCGGCCGGCCAGGTGAATGGTTCCCTCCTTTAAAGCACCATACACCCCAGCCGTAAAGCCCAAGGGAAGGCCTTTTCCAGGGGGTCCCAGGGCAGCCTGCCCTCTCAGCTGGCAGCCGTAAAGCCCACCAACTGATCCAAAACAGGCCCCCATTCCCCACCAATGGGGCTGTGCCACCGGGTGCTCACCGGCCCGCTCTGCCTACCCAAACTAACCTGCCACCGCCAGGGCCAAGCCTCTGCTTAGGCCCTGATGCCCCACATTTCCTGCAGGGAAAGCCACAACCCTTGCCGCAAATTGGTCAAGAATATCTCCTGGCCTTAAATGACAGGTGAATGCCATCTCCTCTGTAGAGGTGGGCATACATGTCACGAATTCGAGGGTGGGGCAAATAAATCCCCAGCCCTGCCCCCAAAGCCTTAAACATTGCTTTGTTGGCCTTACGCCTAGCACGTTCCGCTGCATCATGGTCCAAAGCCTCCCTCCATACGTAGCTCGCACTTCAGGCAAATGGCTACTCCAGAAATGAAATCAGAAGAGTAATTAAACCCAAGATAAATCAAACAACTAAGGAAAAACAGTCTCCTACAGGAAAAGTGTTTTTGCCATATATCAATGGAATCACGGATCAGATGGGAAAGCTTATGAAAAAGCACAACCTACAAGCAGTATTCCGACCCACCAGAAAAATACAACAGATGCTATGATCAGCAAAAGACAGTAGAGATCCTCTCACCTCTGCAGAAGTATACCGCATACCCTGCAGCTGTGGACAAGTTAACATTGGGACCACACAGTGAAGCAGCCAGACAAGAATAAAAGAACATGAAAGACACTGCAGACTTGGACAACCTAAAAAATCAGCAGTGGCTGAACATAGCCTAACTCCAACAGGACACTATCTTATTCCAGGACACCAAAATACTGGACAACACTTCCAACTACTTTGTCAGATTGCACAGGGAAGCCATTGAAATTCACAAGCATAAGCAAAACTTCAACAGGAAAGAAGAGACTTTAAGAATGAATAGAGCATGGTTTCCAGTTCTGAAAAACACCAGGCTAACAAAAGACTCTACAACCCACAATTAGCATATCTAGCACCAATCCATATGCAAAAGAACCTCCTCAGGATACAGTGATGCATTAGCACTCCATTAGCATTCCACACCCTGGGAAACCCTTACAGGATGACACAACCCAACCCACCTTTCTGAGTAGATATAATGACCTGCAAACATCTCCTCCACAGTTTGACACTGAGAGATCCCTGTCTTTCAGTGCTACACCTCTGAAGATGCCAGTCACAGCTGCTGGCGAAACATCGGGAACTACAGTGCCAAGACCACGGCAATGCAGCCCGGAAAACCCACAACAACCATTGTTCTCAGGCCATGAAAGCCTTCGACAATATAATAGATCATGTAATGTTTGATCCCTGAGATCATGCAATGTTTGTAAAACGTACAAGGCAAGAAATCAAATGAATATGGCACTTACCCGGCAGGCTGGAGGCCTTTTAGCCGGGTGCCATCATTGCCGCCCTGGAAGGAGTGAGGCAACACCAGCCCCACCCTCCTTCCAGGGTTGGGTTGCTGGGCGGGGCAGAGCAGGAGCGAAGAACGTGCTCTGCCCGGCTCAGCCACAGTCGCGGCTCGTTGCTTGGCCCACCCTCCTCTCCCTATATTGGTGTAGGATTAGCCGGCTGCTGTGTCAGAGTCAGGTAGGAATTTTTTCCTCCCCTCCTGAATTGGCAAAGGGGTTTTTTTCGCTTACCTTGCACCAGTAAGTGGGATTGAGGCGTTTGGCTGCTGGGTGGTGCCAGTTAGTTTGTCCTGGCAGGTTTTGGGGTAGTTAGGGTGCGGGCCGGTGAGCACCCTTGGCGCTTCCCCTTTAGTGGAAGAGGGGCCTGCCTGAAGGGCTGGTACTGCTTTGACGGCTGCCAGTTGCAGGGGCAGGCTGCATTGGAAACCCCAGCTTGCGAGTCCTTACCTCACTGCTATACGGCTGAGGTGTTAGGAGCTTGAGAAGGGGGTGACCACGTTGCCTGGCCGGCCGGGTCCGCGCCATCCAAGGGATAGGTCGCACCCGGGGCTTCGGGGCTCGCCCAGACAGGTCAGGGCAGTGGTTCAGGGGGATCCCGTGGCCTGATCTGTACCGCTTTAGGCCCTTGCCGCTGTGTGTATTAATGTTAATGTATATAGTTAATAAAGTGGCCCTTAGATCCAACTGGGTGTCTGCCTCTTTATTCCAACTAGGGTGGCAATGTAAACTCACAACACATAAGTTATAGAGGTGTGCTTCTAGAAAATGTTTGTTGTGGTTTTGAATCTGGGTAAAAAAGTCAATCCCTTCTTACTAGCGATAGCTAGTTTGCGGCTAGGAGGTTATGAGTTCATAATTCAATTTCAGGTGTAGTTTTTCATGCTCCATTCACACCCCTGTTTATTATTATTAAGAGGGATATTGTCCATAAGATTTTGATTAATGTATAGGAGCGTTAACCATTTGCACTATACTCAAATGTTATATCTTTACAGGAGTATGCAGATATTCAGGAGAGAATTCAGGCACGGGCAACAGGTGACATGTGAACCTGCTCTCTCTCGCTCCTTCTCCCTAAGCCATGTAAAGAAAACTCCATGGACTTCAAAGGTCCACGATCATATATGACAACCGTGCATGCTATTTTAGGGCTCCAGAGGAGAGGAATTGGCTATAACTTTGGAGAATGTTTCTATGGCTTGGATTTCCAAGGATATAAGAGGTCATAAAAAGCTTCTTCCAGTTTTGAAAAAAAGGTCACGCACTTTTAAAAATATAACCCATACCTGTTGAAATCTGTGATTCCATATCAGCAAACTTCTATTAAGAGTAAACTCTTCACCTGTAATTCCTTCAGATATTACCTGACCAACTTGGATTTTTCGGAAAGTTTCATTTGGAAATATGACCAAGTTCACAATATCATAGCGAGCTGCCCAGTCCGCATTTTCATCAAAAAAGATTTCATCTCCAGCAGAATTGTTAAAGTGAATATTTCTCAAAAATGACCAAAGCTAGATTGGAGGAGAAGAAGTTTATGTTTTAATAAAATCTAGTTAGAAATTATGAAAACACCTTTCTAGAATTTAACATGGAACCCGTTTTTCCGAAATACAGACTTGCAACTTTATTACTTCTATAAAATTTGAATTAGGGTGATTTATTTGATCAAAACACAAAACATAAAAATAGAAGGGGCATCACCTCATACAACTGACGGCCTAATAGAGAATCTGTTACCCAAAAAGGAGTTCTTAATTAGTTGAGGGAATTTGGATTAAGGAGGCAGTGAGAAGGGGTTGCTGGGATTCTCTCAGTATGTCTATGGTGATTGTTTCCTTAGAGAACTCTCAAATAAACAGGAAGATGGTCGAAAGGAAAGGGTTTTTTATTAACAGAGAAATAAAAGGCAAACGTACAGAAAACCACACTCGGCATACAGACATATTGTGACAAAAAGAACTGTGACTGACCTGCCATGGCTGAGCATAGAGAAGACCTCCTTCCCTCATCACTCTCTTCTGAGTTCTCGATGAATACATGGCATGGAGAGCATGTGCCACAGCATAGACAGCATTGTAGATGCCATAGCTCTGACCAGACAATCTCATTTCAAACACAGTGCCAGGGGCGCTGTCAAGCTTCTCTTTCCCTGTGCAGTTTTTGTTGTGGGGCCAATAAAGGTTATAGAGTGGTAGTGAACAGAAAAATACACTATACCAGAACTGTTGGATGAAACAAATCTTAGATTGATATGGATTTAGAGTCTCGATGAAGTCTTGAAATCCTGGCACCTTATTCGTGTGCAGTTCAAAGGACAAACTGCCATTGAGGGATTTTGCTGTGAATTTCATTCTTGGCAAAATAGATGTGACATCCCATTGGGAAGTTGTAATCCAAACCCTCTCTATAGGCACTCTATGTTCAATTTCAAAATAATGTAGAATTGCTCGGAAGCCATCCATGTTCTCATCATCCCCATAGACGAGAATGACGTTGAGTTTGCTGAACCAGATTTTTAGACCTATCCCCCGCAAGATTTTTGCAACATACCTCCTTTCGGTGAAACTTCCCAATATTGGAATAATTTCTTTCAAAGCAATGCAAATATTATTCTGGTACAATCTTGGTGTCAGATTTTGAAGGAACATTTCTCCACTATTATCCTCTGATGTGAGGAGGCCAATCCAATCCCATCCAAAATGCTTCAGGAGATGAACAATCCCAACACACTCAGGTGTTTCATTTGGAACCATCCGGAATAAATAAGGGAACTGAGTTTTATCATTCATTGTAGTATGAAAGGAACCATAACTGACCTGATAAAAAGATCATCATGACTTTATGAGACATGACAAAAATCTTCATTTATTTTTCAAAATATGCTTCATCCCGATACGTACTAAAACTAATTCATTTGTTCCATTTGGTTAGCTAAGAAACATTATACTTTTGTAACGAGACTTCTTCTCTAAAAGTTCTAATGATGCTGTCAAGGCAAGACAATGAAGAACCCCAATTGTTCAAGGCTGGTTCAGGCCGAGGACAAAGCAGGGCACTGGATAACAGGGATATAGAGATTGGTCTATCATTCCAGCAGTCATGAGCTGAGCACGGGATCCTCAACAGAAGACTAAAAAGAGTCTTCTAACGTTAGAGATCTTAGAGAAAACGCTTATTGGAGAGGATTTCCGTTCCTATGTCTTTATTTCTGCATCACTAAGAATACATGTACCTGTGGGATTTTGAATGTCGTTAAAGTGTTGGCCATCTGGATAGAGTTTGGGGAGGTGAAGCCACCAATGACGGCCATCGCTTTCTTCTTCCTGTCGCAGTTGTAATTGACATGAGTCGGCTTTCCTCTGAAGATTAGATCCAGAATTGCTTCGGAGCTTCTCAGTGAGTTAAAAGCGTTGTCATAGATCTTTGACCCCAGCGTGGTGTTGGATGAGAGTTTGGAATTCTTGATTTCATTCAAGGCAAAATCAAAGGCTAGGATATGCTGGTATTTTTTAGTAAAAAACCTGCAATGAGAGTTTTATGCAATCTCATGCCCTTGTATCATAAGAAACAATTTGGCTTCTTTCTTAAAATATTACTTACGGCAACAGCATATTGTTCAAATAGTTTTAGCGGGGCCATGCTTTTTCCCTCCTCAAGAAAGAGGAATGAAACTCGTGCTATTCTCACCACCTCAGGAATTCAGTATCTGAATGTAATTTTAGGTGAATGTAATTTTAGGTGAGTAGCCATGTTGGCCTGCAGTAGGCAGCAGAATTCAAGTCCTGTGCTATCTTAAATATTGCGAGTCTCAGTTGTTGAGAGTCAGAGCTCATCTCTTCAAAAACTGAATGAAAACTCTGTCTACAGTATTTTTGCCTTTCATCGCTTGAGATACTACCTTAACCTCAGTAACATCTCTTTCTGGGACTCAGTGCTCTGAATACGAGGAATGATGAATGATGGGAAGGTGGATGAATCCTGGATTGCAACTTTTAATAAGCCACAGCCTGACAGTTCACACATATAACTGCTATGTATAATAATAAAGGGATCCGTCTTTCGATCCATCCTTCGGTCTGTGGCATACAAAACTCATCAAAAAATGAAGGAAGGGTTTTCAAAATGGGCATCTGGCTTCAGGAAGCCTGTGAGAGTTAACGTGCCTAGCTCAAAGGGAATCAGAATGTCATGCAGCGATCCCAAACCCCTTCCCTCTGCATTTTCAATTGAAGCCACAGTTTACTCTGGCAGGTATAACATCCGCAAATAAAGCAAAGATCCTCAAAATTGGCCCCTAACATCAGAACGAGGATGAGGGTTGCTGCGCTGAAAGAGGAAGGACTTGAAATGTTGCCGTCCTCTGACAGAAGCCCCACAAAGGTTTTTGCAATGAAGGTTAACTGTGGCAAGCATAACGTCTGCAACTATAGCCAGGAGCCTCAAAATTGGCCACTGGCATCAGGATGGTTATGGGAATTCTAGTGCCAGATGAGAAGGGAATTGACATATCACAGCTCAAATGTTATCACCTGAACCTGCCTCCAACAATGGAAGCAAAAGTTATTCATGGCAGGTCTAATTATCATGTTTAGGATGATGATGGGAGTTGCAGTTCTAAAAATAAAGGGAATCAGAATATCCTGTCCCAGATTATCTCCAATACCTCCCAATGCTCTGTGCAATGGAAGAAAACAATGTCCTTAGCATACATTTCTGAAAAAAAGCGAGGGGTTAAAAAAAATTGCCACCAGTTTCAGAGTGATGGTGGGCATTGCAGTGCCAAAAGTGAAGGGAACCAGAACCTCTTTGCCCAGGTGGTTACAATAACGCCCCTCCCTTGTTGTTTCCCGTTGAGGCTAAAATACTCTATTTGTGACAGGCATAACACATCAGAACATTAAAGACGGGAGGTTCAAGAATGGCCACCAGCTTCAGGGTGATCAAATATCTCGAAATGCCAGAAGTAAAGGGTATTGCACTGCCCTCTAACCCTCCATTTTATCCACATAACAACCCTGTGAAGTAGCACTGACTGAGAGGATGTGCCTGGGCCCAAAGCAGGCAGGAACCTTCTGTGACACATGGGGAATTCAAACCTGGATCTCCTTGTTCCTAATCATTGATTCTAACCACTATACAACACAGGCTTTGATAGTTCATGGAAGTTGTTCAGCCCCTGTGGTTTTTGACAAATGGGATATTTTAACCCTCCCTGTCTGTGCTGCCAACACTTTCCTGGCTTCTCGTGATTCAACCTTCAGTTCCATTGCAAACAGCCGAGGGAAGTTGCAGAGGTAATCTATGCCAGAACCGACCGATTGCCTTCCTTTTTGGCATTGCAATTCCTACCATCATCTTGAAGTGGGTGGCCCATGTTGAGAAGACCCCTAGCTTTTTCTTCAGATCAGTTGTGCCCTCCCAAACTAACATAGCTTCAAAGGCAAAAGGCGGAGGGGGGTGCCGATTAGGGGAATGTGTGGTCTACAATGTTTCAGTTCCTTTCATGTTTGGCACCGCTACACCCATGACTATCCTATAGCGGGTGGCCAACTTTGAAATGTCTCGCTTTCTTTTCGGAAGATTTATGCCTGCCACAGAAAGATGGAAGGACATATGAACGGGCAGCCATACAGCAGTAGAGATTGCGAAGTGGATGGTTCTTTATGTTATTATAAGTGACTGTTCATGGAATCTGTGAACAGACTGCATGGAAAAGAAAAGAAAATGGTCTGAGACAATAGTTCTAATTGTTGTGTTAGATGTATGATGTGTTAGATGTATGATGATTTCGATCATTTTATGAACATGCATGTTTGAAAAGGCACTTCGCAGTCTGAGTCTCCTCCGCTCTGCATTTTCATGTTTCAATTACATTAGAATGGTTTTAAAACTTGATGAAGACCTTTTAAACGTTAAAGAACTGCAGTGCTTACCATCCTTGTGAGGCAATCTCTGGACGTACTGTAAAGTTGAATAAAAACAGTTGAGGGTGCATAGTGGATACAAATCCTCCAATGATAACTTCCTCTCCAAAGCTCTGCAAATGCTGTGGAACTCCTGGCTGCCAACTGCTTATGGATTCTGACCTGTTGCTGGAAGTATAAGGCAGCAGTGGCAGGAGGAATAAGAGCAACAACATACATCTGAGTCCCAGCAATATATTCCATCTGTAGAGCTTCATTTTCTCACATTTGCTCGCAGAGCTGAGAAATGGAACAACCAATTGTCTGCCTTGTAACTTTTACCCTTTGTTCCTATGCAGGCTTTCCTTCTCTACTTTAGTCCTTGGATTTATACATAGTTTTGTTCTGTAAACACAGGCTATTCAGTTTTCAATGCAAATATGCTCTTTTTATACATTATGCTTTCTGCAATAAATATATATAATATATGCAAAATATACAATGTCATATAGTCTAAATCTCCACCTGTAATAGTTATAGCTAGGACAAAATGATATGAATTTAAATAATCACAGAAAGACGGAAATAAATTGTATTTGTTTTAAAGAAACTCCATAGACGGTCAGTGGAACCCCTTTGCCCAATACCAGCAGACAACCATCTCTCAGATATAAGAAGTTTTTGCCCCCAGGTCTTTTCTAAGTTAGGCATAAAGGATGAAGTTCAAAAGCTTCATATGACAGATCCTGCCTGATGCAACTTAACCTCCCAGATCTCTGAGGTCCAGGTTGCTTTTATAGACTGGATGCCGTATAGCACAAGCTCTGGAGTTGAGCTTGCCTCTTGATTTCCAAAATTATCATTCACTCACTGCGAATCTACAAAAAGGGAGTTTAATTGTAGTATTTTTAATAATTATAGGGCAAAGCACCTTTTTCCCCAGGGCTTCAAGTTTTCCATGCCACAGTGTACCTTGTTTTTCTCAAAAATTGTTAATGATGTTTGTGAGACTGCAACTTGACCGATGCTTTCCTTCAGGCCTCTGATGTGGCTCAGTTAGCTTTCTGGCTTTCAGAATACATTCAATTGTATAACCTCCCTTTGGGTGACTAGGCCTGCATTTTGTTTCCCTGTCCTTTGATATCAAGTAAACCTAATCAAGGTAATATCAAAATCTTTGGACGGCATGGAACACCGGACCGTAATTGAAGTCCCTCCACATTGATATGCATATGTACATCCCAATAGGGCCAATAACAGGCCCATGTGTTTTTTTTTAGATGGGGGAATGGTGCGAGGGTAGCTTTAATCTTCCTACTGCTTCTGTCACTGCCCTGATGTGAACAGTCCCTTCCTTAACCTTTCTCTTACATTCAAGTCATTCATAGAAAAAGTCCTGAAGGAAAGGACTTTTCAATGCAAGTGTTCTTTACTATATGTTGGTTGCACCACCCGCCCGGTCCGTCAGCGGATTCAAGAACATGTATCCCGTGTGAAAACTCGCAGTGACAAAACACCACTTTACCAACATCTTTGGAGCGTACACGGTAGTGACAGGACCTTTAGGTTTTCAGTATTGGAGGTGGTACACAAACCTGGTCACAATAAACGCTTTATTTCGCAAGCGGAAATTAGATGGATTTTTAGACTGAAAACGATGTTACCTCACGGCTTGAATAATGATGTTGAATACTCAGCCTTTCTTTAATTCCTCCATCAGGGCATTTTGTGGCTTTACTTATGGTCAATTCTCTTTCCTCCCTTTTGGTATAATAAGTGTATTGTGAGGAGACCCTTTTATATAAACTTTATCTGTGCCATGGTCTTAACCATTGTTTCCCCCCATTTTAGGGAGATTTGTTTATTATAAATGACATATCTATTTATTATTGTCATGAAGTGGAGTATGTGCAGTAATGTTTATTAATGGTACTAAAATGGAGTATGTGCAATAATTATATTTTGTTCCCCTTGGTTAATTACTTTCAGGACCAGGTACACATCGGTCTATCTATTCGTTGAAATTAATTCATCTTAAGTATCTTAAGAGCCTAAATTGAATCTCTAAATGGGATCCGCCCATGTTCCTTGGATAAAAGGGCTTAGAGGTGTCTTATCTTCACCTCTAATTTAAAACTGGAATTGATTAGGACGACTGGTTACTTTGTTGTTTGCCTTGTGAGTTGCTGGGATTGTAACAGTGAGTAAACTGACATAAGAATTATTATAAAAGAACGAGTTTGTATGTAATTTGTATTTTTTATGACCAATATTGTAAATTTGTAGATTTGGTGGCCTGATGAAGGAGTTTCTCTGAAATGAGCCAAATGAGATTGGGCTGGTATAGCTCATTGCCACCCTTCCATCTGGTCTTTGGTGCCCTTAGCCAGCTTTGCCTGCTTCCCCCTGGCATCGCGGCTACGCGATGATGTGGTCAAGATACAACAACCTACCAGCTGAAGCATTGGCAATTTGGAATTATACACTGAGACTCTTATCTCTCCACGTGATTGTGTAGGGGTTAATTCCCCACTATTGATGTATTGTAATTGTATATATGGTGATGAAAGTCTAATTATTTAAGTATATACGGAATTGTCCTTGAAACGATTGGCATACTTCCTTTGTTGTTCAATTTTGTGTTGCCGGAAAGGACAGCAGGGAGAGGAGATGTCATTTGGAGGGGAAGTGGGAAGATCCACCAACAGCTGCATGGCCTCCTCCGAAGTTCTTACTGAGCTACTCTGTGGCAGCAGCCGACTGTACCCACCTTCCTGCCTTGCTGGAAAGGATGGGAGGGAGAGATGTTATTTCGAGGGGTCATAGTGCTCCAGAGAGGGACAGGTTGAAAGAGGGTCTGTGAAGTCGGAAGATCCGAACAGCCATGAGGCCTCCTCCAAGGATCCCACTGAGGAACTCTGCAGGGGCAGCCAGCATCAACCACCTTCTTGCCTTTGCGGAAAGGATGGAATAGGACAGGACCAGAGAGGTCGTTGGGAGGGGACTGAGTGTTCCGCAGAGGGTGAGGTGAGAAGAGGGACCGTGGATTTGTGTGGGAGAGGAGGGCTGAGCCTGAGGCCTCATGGCTGCATTGCGCAGCAGGACCAGGATGGAAGGATACCACATCCATGCTGAAGGAGTGCACAGACTGCTGTGGCAGAGGCTTGCCCGCTCCCCCTGTTTCACAGTGGAGGCTGTCACCCACATCACTCACCTTCTTGCCTTCGTGGAAAGGACATGACTGGTCATGGCAGCATTACCCATTCAAGCCTGCCCAGAGGGGACAGGTGCTGCTGTTGGCAGGGGCCACCGTGACGTACAATCTTTTGTGAAACAGTAGTTGATCTGTCCCTCATGGCCCAAAGCCGAAGCATCATACAGCACCCACCATCCGGCCTTCATGGAAAGGGTGTGATGGCGAGGGACCCACACACCCCTGCTCAGAGGGGGCAGCAGGTGCCCACGGAAAGGGGGGGTACCATGCGGTGCCACTCTCACATCGGCAACAGCAGCAGAGCTGCTCCTCATGGCTGAAAGCAGCATCAGCTTGCAGCACCACACCTTCCTGCCTTCACAGAAAGGGTGGGATGGGAAAGAGAGGAGAGGTTGGGAGGCAGCTGAGGAGATCCAGAGAGGGAGAGGTGTGAAGAGGGAACGGGGACTTCTGGGAGAGGAGGGCAAAGGGTCACCATCCATGGAAGCAGCCCTGAGAACTCAGGGAGGCTTGAGCCCACTGTGGAGAAGCTGGGCTGGCTACAACCCCAGGGTGGCTCAGAGCCTGGGTAGCTCAAGGTCCATGGGAGGGTGCCCCAGAGGATGTGACATTTGCACAGGGCCAGCCTGATCCCCCAGCTACTGGGTGTCCTCCCCTGAGGCTCCAGCTTTGGAGATACCCGACAGCAGCTGACAGCACCTACCTTCCTGTCTTGCCAGAAAGGACCAGAGTGTCAGGACACATTTCCACCCAGCTGAAAGAGGTCCCATCAGTCCCATTGACAGGGGAGCCGCCACATTGTCAACCGACTGTATCCCTATCCAATACAATCGGCTACGCGAGTGCAACGGAGCTTTGTAACCAAGGAGGGAGCAGTAACAGGATAGTCCCTCATGTTGAAGCAGGGGCAGACCTGATCCGCCATCCTGCCTTTGCGGAATGTAGGTGATGGGCAGGACTGGAGACATTGTTTGGATGGGTCAGAGTGGTTCCTGAGAGGGGGAGACGGGAACATGACAGCAGCAGTAGCAGCAGACATCGGCATTCTTCCTGCCTTTGTGGGACGCACATGAGTCATGGGACCCCTTCCCCCCTGCTTGGAGGGCTCAGTGTTGGCGAAGGATAGGGGGACCATGCAGCTTAACTATATGTGAAACAGTTCCTGAGCTGCTGCACAAGCACCCAAAGGAGGCTGCCGTCAGCAGCATCACCCACCTTCCTGCCTTGCTGGAAAGGACGGGAGGGAAAGGACATGTCATTAGGAGGAGGAGTGTGAAGGTCCACCCACAGCCATGAGACCTCCTCCAAGCATCCCACCAATGCTCCCATCTTCAGCAGCAGCCAGCATCAACCACCTTATTGCCTTTGTGGAGAGGATGTGACTGGTCATGGCGGCATTACCCATGCCCCCTGCCCAGAGGGGACACCAGGTGCCCATAGAAAGGGGGGGGGTACCGTGCAGCTCAAACTTGTCAAGCTCAGTGCAAGCTGCTGTGCCGCCCCTGGTGGTCCAAAGTGGCAGCAGGAGACATCCACCTCATTGCCCTCATGGAAAGGGTGGGAGAGAGACACTCCCCCCTGCTCAGAGGGGACACCAGGTGACCATGGAAAGCGGGGGTTCCGCACAGTGCCACTTTCATATCAGCAATAGCAGCCGAGCTGTTCCTCTTGGCCAGAAGCAGCATCAGCTGGCAGCATGGCACCTTCCTGCTCTCGTGGAATGGATGGGATGGAAAGAAAGGAGAGGTTGGGACGCAGATCCAGAGAGGGAGAGGTGTGAAGAGGGAAGGGGACATTGACAGGGAGAGGAGGGCTAAGGGTCACCATCCATGGAAGCAGCCCCGAGAACTGAGGGAGGCTTGAGCCTGCTGTGGATAAGCTGGGCCAGCTACCACCGCAGGGTGGCTCAGAGCCTGGGTAGGTCCAGGTCCATGGGAGGGTGCCCCAGTAGGTTGAGGTTCACCTTGATAAACATCAACATGTCCACCAGGTCCAGGTGCAGACATGTGCGGTGGGGACAGAGGAGTTCTCCCAGGTGGGAGAACACCTGCTCGCTCTGAATGCTGGTGGGAGGGCAGGAAAGGATGTTGGTGGCAACGATCGACAGTTCTAGCCATGGGTCCGATTTCCTCACCCAATACTGCAATGGGTTAGCATGGGGGGGGGGCTTGGTGGGCTCCGAAAGGTACTCACACACCATGGCCTCCGCAGAGTCCTCCACTGGGTGGGACACGCCCGCTATGCGGCGGCCAACCATGCTGCCCACCGATGAGGCCCAGAGATCGAATGTGTCCGTTGGGGTGGCTCTTCCCTGGTGTGGCTCTCTTCCCACCTCCTGTCGCTCACCATCACCCTCCTCCTCCACCACCTGCCTCTTGCTGTTGCCCGGTTCATTCTCTCCTGCCCTCTCTCTCTGGAAACAGAGCACTGCTCTGTGGAGTTCCTTCTTCCAGTGCTGCATCTGACCTGCGTGGCGATGCTGCCCTTGATGTGAGGGTCACAGAGGGAGGCAAGTTGGTAGGGCACCTCGTGGTGGAAAGGATGCAGGCATTCGGCAATGCAGGCCGGGATCTTCCAGACAAATTCCCAGACCCTGGGGAGCAGCTCTTGCCCTTGCTGGTACTCCTGGGCCAGAAACTGGTCAAGGCCATGGATGAGAGGGAGGACCTGACCCAGGCTGGCCTGGTAGGAGCACAAGAGCTCTGTGGCATCCTTGAATGGTTTCAGGAGCCAGGACATCTGTGCAAGGACTCTCCAGTCCACAGAGCTTAGGCCCAACTCCTGTCCCCTCCTCCACACATCCAAAGAGGACAGGATATCTTGCACCACGCACCTCTGCTCCACCAGATGACATATCATATTGTAGGTGGAGTTCCAGTGGTTGGGCAGGTCCTGGAACAGTTGGTGCTTGGGGTCCCCTTCTTCCCCCTGCCTCTGGAGCAGCTCAAGGGATGAGTTGATGCTGTGGGAGAAGCGGGAAGTGATGTGATGGCAGCTGTCCAGCAGACTGAGTGTCCTCAAGGTTCCCTCGTCCCAGCTGTCCCTCGGCTTGCTCCCCAGCCCGAGCACATCCCACATCACGAGGTGCAGCTTGTGCACCATGCACACCAGTCCTGGGAGGTATACCTCTCTCAGGGTTGCCAATATGTTGGCGTCCGCGTCCGTGACCATGAAGCCACGGACAAACCTTTCCACCCCAGATGTCCACTCCCTCATAGCTGCCTTGATGGTGGTAGAAATGTTCTTCCCGGTGTGGACCTTGTCCATCCCCCGGGCCTGAAGGAGAACCGCTCTGTAGCCCGGGCTCAATTTGGGCACCTTTTTATGGCTGCCACATCTTGGCCTGGGGAGGCAGAGGTCCTCTGGTTGCTACCAGTGGGCGGTGATGGCCAGGTACCCGTGATGGCAGCCACTCCACAGGTCGGCCGTGAAGTGCAAAGTTCTGCCTTGGGTGGCTGACAGGTCTCTGCGCACCATGTCTCGCACTGCCTCATACAGGGTGGGCATGACTCGATGCCCAATGGTGCACCAGGAGGGCATGGTGAACCATGGGGCAAAGTGCTGGAGCAGCAGTGGGAAACCTACGCCATCCATGACCAATAGGGGGAAACCTTGCAGGGCGATTGTCTGTGCCACCACACAGTGGTGCCCACCTCCTGAGCCCTTGACATCACCCTTTTCAGAGGCACCACCCCCGACCCCGAGGGAACAACTTCCCCCAGGGAGGCCTGCCTGAGCCTTCCGCTCCCACTAGCCGCACCCTCGGGGCAAGGCTTCTTGCTCGGGGTGCATTCCGGAGACCCTCCCACTGATCCCAGATCTGACGATCTTGAGGCCCTCAGACCCCCCCAGACAGATTTTTCGCTGCCTGAGGATGGAGAACAAAGGCTCGGGTGGTGCCTCTTCAGGTGCCGAGTCAGGGCCGAAGATGACAGGTGCTGTGGGTCATTGCCCCTGCGCACCAGGCCCGCACACACACAGCACCATACCACATGTGGGTCATTGGCAAGGGCCCGAAACTGCCTATAAACATTGAGGTTGAACCATGGCCCACTGAGGGTTCCAGGGGAGGGAGGACGAAGGGTTGCTGCTGGCTGTGCCATGGTGCTGGCAATGGAAGATGGAGTGGTGGGTGGACTGCAGGCAGGGACAGCACCACTGGTAGTTTGGGATGGGGACGGGCTGGAGGTTTCCTCGAACCCAAACGATTCCTCCAAGGATCCCTCGGCCTCCTCCTCCCCCAACATTTTTAGGAGTTCCTCTTCCACCACCGGTAAGACCTCTTTGGCCTCCTCCACAGCCTCAACTGGTGATTTTGGGGGAGTGGAAGTCACTGCTAGTCCAGAACCCTGCACAGTACTGCTTCTCATGCTGCAACCGGGACAATCTCTGCACTTCCCCTCACGACCACTCTTGTCCCCAACCCGAAGCCTCATAGTACCAGCAAACAACCACTGAGGAGAAGAAGATGACACTGAGAGCCCTCAGCCGAGGTGCCCAAAAAGCTTCACCCCAGGGCCTGGCAGCAGCCCTGGCACCAGAGAGAAGGAGGGACTAGAGCCCTAGCCCACCACTCCCACAGACCTGAACAGATCAGGCACTAATGTGAGCCCTCAGCCGAGGTACCTACCAAGCTTGGCCCCAGGGCCTGGCAGCAGCCCTGGCACCCGAGGGAAAGAGGGACTAGAGCCCTATCCCACCACTCCCACAGGCCCGAACAGATCAGGCACTAATGTGAGCCCTCAGCTGAGGTGCCCACTGAGCCTGGCCCCAGAGCCAGACAGCAGCCCTGGAACCAGAGGAACTAGATCCCTATCCCCCCCCCCCCAGCCAAGCTCAATTGTACTCTCAGTCTCTCTCCACAAAGGCTAGCAAGTGGCAAGCAAGAGCTCTGTCTCACTCCACTACTCGCAGGAAGTGTAACCCAGCCTGGGAGACCACAGCTATTTATAGGCATGGGTCCCTTTCAGCAACACAGGAGGTCTGTGATTGCCCATCAGAACTGCCTATCAGGGTTTGCAGGGATGAAATTGGAGTGCCCGTGGCTACAGAACACCCCCTTCCCCCTCCCTCCTCTGGGTGTCTTCTCCCAACTTGTAACTGCTTTGCAGCTCCATGGTTGGAAGGAAGCCCTGCTGATCAAGGAAAGCTGGGCTTCCATTTCGGTTTCCAGGGCCACAGAAGGAGGGCAAACAGAGCTCAGGCATTCCCCTGGCTCTGTTGCCAGGGGAATAGATTGCTGGCGCCTGAGTGTCTGGATTCCCAAATTGAGCCCGAACGGCTCAAACCAAGCCTTTCCCAACCG
This sequence comes from Eublepharis macularius, assembly GCF_028583425.1. NCBI lineage: Eukaryota > Metazoa > Chordata > Lepidosauria > Squamata > Eublepharidae > Eublepharis > Eublepharis macularius. The sequence goes on from NC_072793.1 coordinate 178,111,219, forward strand.
CTGGATCATTGGCCGTGGGTGATCACGATCCGCCGTGTCGCGATCGCCATTTTCGTGGGTTTTTACGGTTCGTAATGCGATTTGTGCCCATCTCTAGTTCTAAACCCATGCATGTTCTATTCTAAACCTTAAGATTCATCTGAGCGTTCCCCTCCTTCTTCGCTATGAAGACCATTTTCGCTGTGGCCTCCATGGAAACTTTCTCTTCAAGACTAGTAACAATGTTCCTCTTTGAAACTGCGTTCCAATTTCCTCACTGTTTTCTTAGGGCCAAGCTACAAGTGACGAATGACACTTGAATGGCAAGTGGATTGAGTGGAGCACAAGTGAACAGGGAGAAATACACTTGCCGTTCAAGTGTCATTCGCCACTTGTAGCTTTGCCCTTAGAGTCTCTCTGCACAATACTTTTGACATGTGTTATTCTCAGGAGGTGCAAGGTTAGCTAGGAAGTGTAGTTTTAAATGCCAGAGCTGGCGGAGATTGGTCCGGGGATTGGGCATGGGGAAGGGAGCAATGCTGGATCTGGCCACCCGGCCTTCTTCCTGCTCAGATCGGGTGTGGGGTTAGGGTTAGGGCTGCCCAGGCCCCCCCCCCCGATTGGGTGCCAGGAAAGGGGCAATGCATGGCTTGGTCAACCGGCCTTTTCTAGAGCTCATTGTATTTTTTGCCACAAAGGGCTTTGTTGCTAGTATATGATACTTCATTTCTGCATGAAAGGAAATATTTCCTCCCCCACTCTCTTTCCCTTACAACTACCCTACAAGGTGTGATGGGCAGAGAGTGTATGGCTATCCCAAGGTCACATAATGAGTCTCATGGCTAAGTGGGAATGAAAACTCTGGTCTCCCCAATCTTAGACCAATACTCTAGACATCTCAACAAATCTCAGAATCCAGAGTAAATACTGGTTTCTCAAATAGCCTGGTATAACAATATGGGACCTTTGATTGTAGTAGGGTTCAGGACACCAGAATCCCTTTAATCTCTATATTTGAGGAATCAGATTTATTGTCAGGACTTCTCAGGTAAATCCCCAAGCACTTCACTGCATCACTCAGGTGTATGAGTTAAAGTTACTTTATTGACGAGATATACCAGTATCAAGCTGTTCAGACAGAAGCATCGGCAGAAGTGACACAAGGTGGGCAAGCAGTGTTAATTATAGGGGAACGTTCCTGCTCCTCGGAAGAGAAGACCATTAGGGTTTTGGTGTGAAGTGTCCAGGAGAAGGGAGAGGAGGGGAAGAAAGGCAGGATGAGCTTATCCTAGTTCTCAGGGCGGATGAGACAGCTCCGGCAGGAACTCCAAGGCCACGTTCTCAAGCTGGCCAGGAAATGGAAAGCAAAACACCTGCAAGATAAGCAGTTATCAGCCAAGCAGCAACCGTGTCCCCTTTGCACATTCTCAGAGGTTCAGAAACACACAAGACAATCATGGCAGATATGCTGGGAGTATCTGACATTTATATTAACTCCCCCTCCCAAGTTCTTTTATTTTTAAATTTAAATTGTATTAAAGAAAAAAGGAAAATGGACAGTATTGTAAAGTAAGCACTGCAAAGAGTAATACAAACACAATGAAAATCGGTTACATAAGAATAGCGAACAAAAGATACAATATATGACTATAAACTTTTTCTTTCCTTCTTATTACTTATATATACTTAGCATTTTCTATTCAACATTCTAAAATGAAACTTTAATATTAGTCCATTTCAAGAATAGTCATTCTTCCAGCATTTTCTGTTCAACATTCTAAAATATTAACTTGGAATTCATCTAGATCAGCAAAAAGCATTTTTATTTTTCTTAAAATTACTACCACTTATTCTAGAGAAGAGGTCTTTCTATTTTTTCTACAATACTAAGATGGGTCTATTATATGAAAAGGAACTAGTTTTCCATAAACACTTATTCTACTTTGCCACTACTCGTTAAAATAACATGTTTTTATGATTCAGCACTGGGCAAAACTTTTAACATTTTCTATTCCATCTTATATTCAGCATTAGTTTAGCTCAACAATGATTTTTTTAATTGAGCTGTTGTATATATAACTTCATCTAAACATCAAAAAGTCAACAATAATTATTATTAAATTTCAGAATAAATCTTCCCTCAGTCTCCCTTTTATTTCTTTTCTTCATGGTTTCTTCCAGTTTGCATGCAATGAGTTAAATCTAATAATTTGCTCAGTGTCCAAAAAACTGTAAATTCCTTAGATCATCTCATTGTTAAAGCCCCCCTGGATCCAAGCCATCTTCAAACAGACTCATTCTGGTCCTCGGAGTACACTCTCTAAGTCCAAGTCGGCCAAGTTTTTTCAAATTCTGTAGAGCCATTCCATTTCCCAATACTGGTTTCTCAAATACCTTCTATAACAATATGGGACATTTGTTTGATTGAAGTAGGGTTCAGGACGGGAGAATCACTTTAATTTCTGTATTTGAGGAACCAGATTTATATTACCCCTCCACCACCACCAAAGTTCAAGGGTTGCCTGCCCCCCTTACCCTCCCGGTGGGCAGATCTTCACATGTGTGCAAAGCATGGGACTGCTCCTGATGGTGATGTAATGATGTCACTTCTGGGAGTGCCATCATTGTGCAGATCATGGGAGAGCTGACAAATTTCACACCAGGTCAACTTCAGCCCCAAACTGGCCAATTCTTTAAGAATCAGCCCAGTGCAAATTGGAGGAGCACTCCTGATGGTGGTGTGACATCATCATTTAGGTCACACAGGGACAGCACAACTTGTATTGAGTTTGATGATATCATGGATTGGTCTAGTGATGTCATAGGGTGGAACTTGGTGATGTCACACTGAAGATTATTATTAATGGTTTAGCTTCCACATATCACTAGGCGTAAACTTCATGAGCTAACAACTCCCTGCACAGGCGGCAGGGAGGCCTGGTGTGGCGATGTGGCCCTCCTAAGGCCCCGGAGCGGGCACGCCACCAAATCCCATAAATGCCAATTGCTTGTGGGATAAATGATGAGAAAGGGAGCCTCCTTGTTCAGTGGTAATTTATCCCCTTTGTCCCAGCAGCACCATCTCTTCCTCAGCAGCCCTGCTGGAAGCAGTGATGGAGTGGCAAACTCCTCCAAAGACCCCTTGCCCTCCTCCGTGTGTTGTTGCAGCTGAGCACAACAGGAGCTCCCAGGCAGGGCTTGCAAAGTAAGCCTTCCCTTCTGGCACCCGTCTAGCTTGGAGCAGTGGCATAGCCAATGATTCACTTTTTATCCCCAGAGAGGGGCCTGTGAGTAGATGTGGGCATGAACAGCATTATGAACAGAAAAAAACCACGAACAGCCCAATCTGCTGTTTGCAAGCAAGCTGTTTGGGAGGCCCCATCCTAAATGAACAGGTGGTCATTAAAAGCTTGTTGGTAGCCTTCGGCAGCCGTTCGACAAGCTAGACAGTCTGGAGCCTGCTGCAATCAATCCCCTTGGCAACCAAAGAGGGAGGGACTGGACTCTGTCTGAACTCCTTCTGGCTTTCCTTCTGGCTTTAATCCTTCAAAGTACTTCCAGCAGAGAGTCCCGGTTTTGCCACTGTGAAGAGAAAATGACAACAGAGGGGGAGATCTGTGCATCATGCCTTTCCTGGGGTGCAGTCTCTCTGAAACTTGGGAGGTCTTCGGAGGACAGTGAGGACTATGTCTCCTGCAAATGTGATGGGCATTGGACATTGGGAAGGGCAGTTTGTAACCCCTCAAAGTAGCTGCCTTCCAACAGGCAGTTCTGTTTTTGCCACTGTGAACAGAAAATAAAAGCAAGGGGGGACACATGGATCATGCCTTTCTCAGGGTGCTATCTCTCTGAAACTTGGGGGGGGCCTTCAGAGGACTGTGGTGATTAAAGGGGGAGAGCCATGGATCATGCCTTTCCTGGGGTGCAATCTCTCTGTAACTTGGGGGGGAGATATTCGGAGGACAGTGAGGACTAAAAGGGGAGAGCCATGGATCATGCCTTTTCCGGGGTGCAATCTCTCTGAAACTTGGGGGTATTTGGAGGACAGTGAGCACTATGTCCCCTGCAGATTTGGTGGGTATTGGACATTGGGAAGGACAGTTTGTAACCCCTAAACGTAACTGCCTTCTAACAGGCTGTCCCCTTTTTTCCACTGTGAAGAGAAAATGACAGTAATGGGGGGGCACATGGATCATGCCTTTCCCGGGGTGCAGTCTCTCTGAAACTGGGGGGGGGGGTGTCTTCAGAGGACTGTGGTGATTAAAGGGGGAGATCCATGGATCATGCCTTTCCTGGGGTGCAATCTCTCTGAAACCGGGGAGGGGGGTCTTCAGAGGACAGTGAGGACTAAAGGGGGAGAGCCATGGATCATGCTTTTCCCAGTGTGCAATCTCTTTGAAACTGGGGGAGTCTTCGGAGGACAGTGGGGACTAAAGGGGGAGAGCCATAGATCATGCCTTTCCTGGGGTGCAATCTCTCTGAAACTGGGGGAGTCTTCGGAGGACAGTGAGGACTAAAGGGGGAGTGCCATGGATCATGCTTTTCCCAGTGTGCAATCTCTTTGAAACTAAGGGGCATCTTCAGAAGACAGTGACGACTATATCCCCTGCAAATTTGGTGGGTATAGGACATTGGGAAGATTCTCCAGGGTGCGAGAGAGATGGAGAGAATCTCCCCACCTTTCTCACACGGAGCAGGCAGCCTGGCTGTGCGACTGCTCTCCGGGCCCTTTAAGCTATCAGCTGGCAGTCAGATGGGGGAATCCCCCCCGCTTGCCAGCTGATAGTTTAAAGGGATCTTAAAAGGGGCAGGTCAGTGGGTTTGAGGGGAGGGGGCTAAATGGGGTGGGTGGGGTGGGGTGGTTCTGGCCCCCATGAACAACCAACAATGAACATGTCCGGGAACAGTTCATGTTCATCCATGTTCGTTGTTCATTGTTCGTGGATGGCACCAAATGTTGAACAGGGTGTTTGGGTTTTTTTTCCACTCATGCCCATGTCTACCTGAGAGTGCAGTTGCACGGGGATAAAAAGTGAGTCATCGCCAATATGGCTCGATCGATAGATAGATAGATATCAACTAATAATAATATATCTTTTTTAAAAACAAGGAAAATAACTCACAAAATATAAGTAGTAGTTAAACAGTGTCAGATTATTATTATCTCGTATCTCTAATGTACATGTACAGTGGTTAGCCTGCAATATATCTGGATTATAGCATATTCACAGTTAACCAAAGAAAGTGGATGGGTGTATTATTATATTATGAGTCTTTTCCTGATTTAATTAGAGAGCGGAATTATCACAAGAGATGTTGTAGATCAGGGTACCCAACCTTGTTGAGCCTGAGCGCACTTCTAGATTTGCAGCAATGTTAGCAAGTACCACCACAAAGTGGATGGAAGGAAGCATGCAATGAACCACAAAACGGCTGCCACAGGGCCAGTCACAAAATGTTGGCAGGTTCCAAGCCAACCCTAGTGTGGAGGTATCTTTACTCAAATGGGTCCTTCTTGAAGAACAGGATTCCGCCAGGGCTGTATTAACATACCTCCTTGTCCAGTGAGGTGGAAGAAAGGCAATCTATGCTTCTTGGCTTTTGAGGAACAAGGAAGTGGGAGCCAGCAAGCAGATCAGTGGGCTCTGAAATTCTTCTTACACATGTTTGTGAAAGATGATATCAAGACAAAGACCTTTCATTCTCAACTCAAGGGTATCAAACATAATCTGTTCTCCTGCAAAATATGTTTGGCACAAAGTTCAAGAATGCCAAGCTTTTACGTCAGGGAGTACCTCTTTGGGTTGAAGTGAAATGTCCTCCGCTCTTCACTCAGATTGGATCAGGAGCAGTGCAGATGGCAGTGCCTCCCCGGCATCACCCAGTTGGGATCAGGAGAGAAGCAGGTGGTGATGCCCACCCCATGTTTTCACCTGGCTAGGATCAGGTGGAGAGAAGAGTAGAGCAGAGCAGGGAAGACCCTTCTTCCTTTCCCAGCCAGGATAAGGAGTGGAGCAGGTGGCAATGCCCACCCCCTTCAATCTACTGGAATAAGTCACTGAGCAGGTGGTCATGCCCACCACTGCCTTAAGCCATATGGTATTAGTAGTGGAGCAAGTGGTAATGCTCACCTCTCTGCCTTAACACAGCTGGTATTAGGAGCGAATCAGATGGCAATGCCCACTCCCACCAGCTGAGATCAGGAGTGGAGCAGGAGGCAATGCCTGCCCCTGCCATAACACAGTTGGGGTTATGAGTGGAGAAGGTGGCAATGCCCACCTGTACCTTCTCCTGGCTGGCATCAGCCACAGACCAGGAAGTAATGCCCTTCTTCCCTTCACCCAGCTGAGATAAGGAGTGGAGCAGGCAGCAATACTCATTCCCTTCAACCTACCGGAATAAGGCCCTGAGCAGGAAACCATACCCAACCCCCTTCACCCATCTGTAGTCAAGTGTGGAGCAGAAGGCAATGCCTGTTTCACCTTCACCCATCTGCAATCAGGTGCAGAGCAGGTGGCAATGCCCACCCCCCTTTACCCGGCCTTATCAGGCATGGAGCAGGTAGCAAAGCCCACCCCACTTCATGTGGCCGAGATCACGTGTGGAGCAAGTGGAAATGCCCACTCCTTTACCAGCCAGGATCAGTGATGGAGGAGGAAATGCCTGCCTATCCATCCTCCCCTTTCTAGAGCACATTGTATTTTTTCCCACAATGGGCTTTGTTGCTAGGAATAAATAATAGCTTGGCCCCAGAGCCTGGCAGCAGCCCTGGAACATGAAGGAGTAGATCCCTATTCCAATACACACAAAGAAAATTCAAGCTCCAATGCACTCACCCTGTCTCTCTAACAGCACCTGTTTCTCCCTGAAAGCCAGAGCTGGGAGCCCCCCTCCCCCCTGGTCTTTTCCTCTTGTAACAAATTTGGAGCTCCAGTCCACACTTGGAAGAAAGACCTGCCTATCAAGCTAAATTGGGCTTAGATTGGGGTTTCTAGGGCAACAGCAGGAGTTCAGACAGAGTTCAGGCAGTCCCTGCCTCCGTTGCCAAGGGAATTGATTGCAGGTGCAAGACTGTCTGGCTTGACGGACAGCAACGAATAGCAATGAACGTGGCTTGCAATGACCACCGAGTGTTAAGGCTCCATGCCATCCAATGAGTCTGCATCTATATAGATTTTCCCTAATCATAAAGGAGATAGAATAAAAAGAAGGAATTGACTAAACAAATCTTAAATATTAAGTGCAGGTTATTTTTTCCTTCCTAGCTGCATTCTGGTGTTCAGTTGAGATCTGAATATAATAATATAGCATTTAGGGAAGAAGATACAAGCCAATAAGCCTCCACTAGAGGCCAAGATGGAGAAGATCTCCACAGCCACCATGTCTTTCCCCTTGGTACTCAGATAGGTGGGCACAAAGGAGATCCAAACACTGCAGAAGACCAGCATGCTGAAGGTGATCAGCTTGGCTTCATTGAAAGAATCAGGCAATGTCCGGGCTAGGAAGGCCACCATGAAACTGATGGTGGCTAGAAGACCCATGTAGCCCAGTACAAGGTAGAACATGATTTCTGAGCCTTCATTGCACTGTATGATGATATAACTGATTTGGGAGTGCGTGTCAACCTCTGGGAAGGGAGGGGAAGTTGCCAACCACAGTGCACAGATGCCAGTTTGAATGAAACAACAGGGAATGATGACTGACATGGCCAGTCTCTTCCCCACCCATTTCCTCATCCTGTTCCCTGGCTTGGTGGCCATGAAGGCAACCACCACAGTGATGGTTTTGGCCAATATGCAAGACACGGCAAGGGAGAAGATGATGCCAAACAGGGTTTGCCGGAGGAGGCAGATCACTGTCCCAGGACGGCCGATGAATAGGAAGGAGCACGGAAAGCCGAGCAGCAGAGAGGAGAGCAGGACACAGGTGATGCTTCGATTGTTGGCTTTAACAATGGGGGTGTTCCAGTGCATGCCAAAGATCCCCATCACTATAACTGTGGCCACAAAACATAAACCAGCGATAGAAGCCAAGCCTGCTCCCGCGGAGTCCTCATACGATAAATACATTATGGGTTTTGGAACACACTCATCCCTTTTCTGGTTTGGATATTTATCTTCTGGGCATTTCTCACATTGGTCTGCATCTGAAAGTCATAATTATTGCAATTATTTCAAAATGAAAAAAATATTGTCCATCTTAATAATTGCTTATTGTTCCAGTTGAAATTATGGCTGAGAAGGGCTATTAAGATAACTTCTCTTCATTCCTCTTTACTCACATTCTCCCTGTAACCCCCCATTGCTGCAAAGGAAGAGAATTCAGCACACCGAGCAGCTTTTATGGCCACCAAGCCAGGGAACAGGATGAGGAAGTGGGTGGGGGAGAGACTGGCCATGTCCGTCATCATTCCCTGTTGTTTAATTCAAACTGGCATCGGTGCACTGTGGTTGGCAACTTCTCCCCCTTTCCCAGAGTTTGACATGCACTCCCAAATAGAGATGGGCATGAACCTAAATACGACCCAAGAAAACCCACGAACCAGGCCGGTTCGGGGTTCGCGAACCAGCGTTCATGGAAACTCCTTTTCACGGAACTTCAACTAAATGTATACTGGTTCATTGGGTCGTACTTACAGGTCGTATTTACAGGTGGGGATCCCCCCACCCGCTGCCTGCCAGCTGATAGTTTAAAGCGACCTGCCACAGCAGGTCCCTTTAAACTGCCTAAACCCCAGCCTCCCTACTCCCCTACCACCCATCCCCCAGTCCCAGCCCCAGCCCTACACTTAATTTCCCCTGTGGCGCGGCATCCTTCCTCTCCTCCCAGGAGGGGCGGGAAAGCCGTTTTTGACCTCTTCTGCTGCCCTGGGGGTCCTGAAAATGGCCTCCCTGCCCCTCAAATGACCACCGCAGTGGAACTTCCACAGAACTTCCACGAAATGTATACTAGTTCGTTGGGTCGTATTTACAGGGGCAGTTTAAATGGCCATTTCCCCAGGGAAATGGCCATTTAAACTGCCCCCTTAAGGGACTTGCAAGGGCGGGTCCCTTTAAACTATTAGCTGGCAGGCGGTGAAGGAGGGATCCCCCCCACCGTCTGCCAGCTGATAGTTTAAAGGGACCTGCCACTTGCAAGGCAGGAAAGGGCCCTTTAAACTGTTAAATGCCCCTTTCCCTGCCGCTGTTAAGGCCGGAAAGGGGCATTTAAACCCCACAAACCACGAACCTACTGGTTGGGTTTAGTTTTGTTTTGTTCCATGCCCATCTCTACTTCCAAATCAGCCACTGGTTTCTGTATGGTGATGGGAGTTACAGTCATGAAGAGAATCGGAATATCCTGACTGGCAGAATCCCCACAGACCCCCTCCCCCCACAACCTCACTGTGTTTTTTCTTTGGAGGTGATGGTTGTCTGTGACTGGAAAAACTCCCTGGAAAATAAAGTGAGGCAGCTTCAGGAGGACACTGGTACTTAAAGTAAAAAATGAAAGGGGATCATGCTGTCCTGGAGCAGGTTATCTCCAAAATAAATTTTGGTGACGACGATGGAAACAAAGGTTTACTTTCAAGAGGCCAGAACGAGCAGCCAGCAGACTGGGAGAGGTGGAAAATATTCACACTTTGACAGAACATAGGGGGTTTAACAGTTTCCTTGACCTATCAGAGCCTGCCTGGGGTACTGATTAGAAGATCACATTAGAATCATTGAGATCTAGAGAAAATGGAGTAGAGGAGTACAAGGTAAGCCAACTTTCCTCCCCTTTGCGGACTATGGTGCGGTACAATGCTTGCTATAATCCTGATTTTGGCAAAAAGGTTTGCAAAAGGGGATGGACACATTTGCTGTTGCTTCATCTGCTACAGCTGCAGAACTTTCTGCATGAGGAAGAACTGATTCTTTAGTATTCAAACTGCTGTTCAATATGGCGAGCAGATGGACCTTCCAGGTCAGTGTGCAGAGCCTCCAGTGTAAAATAAAACAACTGCCAGGGCTGGCATTGCAATAGGGTGCATTAATTTGCTTTGCAAATAAAGGTAATACAGAAATAGCTCTCATAGAAGTGAATAAGAGGAATATATAACTCCTAGTAACAAAGCCCGTTGTGGAAAAAAATACAACGGGCTCTAGAAAGGGGAGGGTGGACAGGCAGGCATTACTTCCTCCTGCATCACAGATCCTGGTCAGTGAAGGAGGGAGTCAGCATAGCCACCTGCTCCATGCCTAATACCAGCTGGCTGAATTTAATTTAATTTAATTTATTATATTTATATTCCACCCTCCCCGCTTTCGCAGGCTCAGGGTGGATAACAAATACAAACATGTTTAAAAACATTTAAAAACATTAAATATAACAATTCATGCTGCATAGTGGTTCATACATGCCTCTGTGTTTGCATAGGGGTGATTGTTTAGGGGTGGAGTGGGCATTTCCACCTGTTCCACTACTAATACCAGCTGAGTTAAGGTGGGGGTGGGCATTGCCACCTACTCCACTCCTAATACCAGCTGTGTTAAGGTGTGGTGGACATTGCCACCTTCTCCACTCCTAATGCCAGCTTAAGGCGGTGGTGGCCATGGCCGCCTGCTCAGTGACTTCGTCCAGTAGATTGAAGGGGGTGGGCACGGCCACCTATTCTGCTCATTATCCTGACTAGGAGAAGGGAAGAACGATGATGGTTGGATGATGGCTGGGGAAGGCACTGCCACCTTCTCTGCTCCTTATCCCAGCAAGGTGAAGGGGGACAGGCATGTCCACTTGCTCCACTCCTAATACCAACTGGGTTATGGTGGGGTGTGGGCATTGCCACCTGCACCACTACTACCAGCTGTGTTAAGGCAAGTGGTGGACATTGCCATCTACTCCACTCCTAATACCAGATGGGTGAAAGGGGTGCCACTTGCTCTGTTCCTCATTCTGGCAGGATGAAGGGGGATGGGCATTGCTACCTGCTTGGTGCCTGTTTATGGCAGCGTGAAGAGGGGGAGGGCATTTCCAACTGCACAGTGCCTTCTTCCCGTAGATTGAAGGAGGCAGGCATTGCCTCCTGCCTGGCTCCTTATCCTAGATGGGTGAAGGGAAGAAGGGCATTGCCTCCTGCTCTGCACCTGATACCAGCCAAGTGAATGCATGGGGAGGGCATTGCCACCTTCTCCTCTCCCAGTATCAGCTGGGTTAAGGCTGGGGTGGGAATTGCAAGGGGTGGTCTTTGCCACCTGCTCTGCTTTTAATACCAGCTGGATAAGGCAGGGGGCAGGTATCGCCACATGCTCTGCTCCTAATCCCAGCTAGCTGAAGAGGGGTGGCCATTGCCACCTGCTCTGCTTGTAATAGCAGCTAGGTTATGGTGGTGGGTGGGCACTGCCACCTGCTCTGCTCCTAATACCACCTGGGTGAAGGCAGGGGATGGACATTGCCACCTGCCTCGCTCCTAATACCTGCAGAGTTAAGGTGAGGGTGAGCATTGCCACCTGCTCCGTTCCTAAAATTAGCTGGATTAAAGTGGGGGGGGGTGAGAATTGCCGGGGGTGGGCATTGCCACCTGTCCTGCTCCTAATACCAGCTGGGTAAAGGTAGGGGGTAGGCATTACCACCTGCTGTGCTCCTAATACCAGCTGGATTATGGCATTGGATGGGCATTGCCACCTGCTCCGCTGCTAATACCAGCTGGGTTAATGCGGGGGTGGACATTGCCACCTGCTCTGCACCTAGTATTAGCTGGCTTAAGGCAGGGGGTGGGAATTGCTGAGGGTTGGCATTACCATCTGCTCCACTTCTAATACCAGCTGGGTAAGTTGGGGGGGGGGATTGCCGCCTGTTCTGCTCCTGATCCAAGAAGGTTAAAGAGGGGTTGGCATTGCCACCTGCTCTGCTCCTTATACCAGCTGGGTTAAAATGGTGGATGGGCATTTCCACTTGCTCCACTCATAATACCAGCTGGGTGAAGATGCAGGGTGGGCATTGCCACCTGCTCCGCTCTTGATCCCAGATGATTGAAGGGAGTCTGGTATTGCTACCTGTCCCACTCCTAATACCAGCTGGGTTAAGGTGGGGGTGGGCATTACCACCTGCTCTGCTCAAAATACCAGCTGGGTTAAGGCATTGGACAGGCACTGCCACCTACTCCGCTCCTAAAACCAGTTGGGTTAAGGCAGGAGTGCACATTGCCACCTGCTCCACTCCTAATATTAGCTGCGTTAAGGTGGGGTGTGGGAATTCCCGGGGGTGGGCATTGCCACCTGTCATACTCCTAATACCAACTGAGTTAAGGTGTGTGTGGGGGGTAGGCATTACCACTTGCAGCACTCCTAATATTAGCTGGGTTTAGGTGGGGGGTAGGTATTGCTATCTGTTCTGCTCTTAATACCAGCTGTGTTAAGGCATTGGACGGGCATTACCACCTGCTGCGCTCCTAATATTAGCTGAGTTAAGGTGGGGAGTAGGAATTGCCACATGTTCTGCTCCTAATACCAGCTGGGTGAAGGCAGGGGGCTGGTATTGCCCCCTGTTCCCCTCCTGATCCCGTCCTGGCCTTCCTGTGAGAGTACATTTTCTGTAGTGACACAGTGCCTTACCTGGGCTTCCCTCCACAGCAGCACCCTCTGGTGGTGCACCAGGGTATAAAGTGAGTTGTCTGAAACACGCTTACTCAATTATATAGTAGGATTAGTGAAGCCCACATTGGGAATTGTGATTGTGATGCTTCTTCACTTCCCCTTGGAGTGGCTTGCTTAGACTGCTGCCACTTTGAGTGGAACGGGTATGACTTCATATCCTTTTGTGCACAACTCCCTTTTTCTTGCCTTCATTCTCTAACACGTACTCTTTAGGGGGACTCTTGGTTTGATAACTCCAAACATTTTATGAGTCGCAGCAGTTGCCATGGCAGCCATACTGGCCACGGCAGGCATTTTATCATGGAACCCCTAACCTGTCCTCAAATGCCCAAGAATTCTCATTGGCTCAACTATGTGAAGGAAAACTGTCCTAAGTTAGCATATTGTGCATAAATTAGAAAATGAGAGGGGGGGAAATGAAAATCTATACCAGGTGGAGGCAGGCCGTGAGGCTCCCACTGAATATCCATTTCTCAGAAGTTGGGGGTTGGCAATTCCTTAGTATATTCACTGCACAGGCAAGTCCTAGTAGCTGGAGTAGCACCAAATTGGAAACATCTGGAGCTTTTCTCTTGTAGCTTAATATCCTTTTACTTACCAATCTGGACTGCAACTTTCCCTTCCGGGCACTGAGCACAATCATAGCAACAAACTTGCTTCCCCTCTTGAACAATCCTGCTGTATCCGGTGGGGCAGCTCCCAACACATGTGCTGCGTGGGACACTCTAAAGATAAACGCAAGGGAGGATTGGGAGATGGAAATACACTTCTTTTTCATTACAGCTATGATTCTTTACTCCAGACCCTTTGCCCAAGAACATACTGGAAATTATATTCTCACCACTTGTATACATCCATATGTACATAGAAAGACCAAACAAAGTGATGAGAAAGAAAGGGAGCTGGATAAACAGAGGGACCAGGGTTATGCTCTTCATATGCGTCTCTCTTTCCCGCTCTAAATATCCCTCATTGTGCATCTTGCTCATCCTCTGAATTTCCACTCTCTGGCACTTATACCTCCATTTACTGTGGCAGTCTGTGCCCTGATTATTAAAAGCTAAGCCAAATTTCCATTCTTCACATCATGAGCTACAAATATCTTTATTCTTGCATTTGAATTCCTGTTCTGAGGAAATACCGCTTTGAAATCATTCTCATATTTAGAGACAAACAGTGCCTGCAAGCAAGAAAACTAGGACATCCGGGAGAAAATTGTTGCGCAAAGTTCCCCTTACTGTGCTGTTTTTTCCCCTCATTTCTACAGAATTTTCACCCATGATAACATTTGAAATTGTGACTCTCCACGTGTACTGGTACAGTTCAATTACTCCCACCTTGTTCCCATCTCCTTTTAATAGCTAGCATAACACAGTACAAAAAAATATACTGGACTAAGTTGGTCTCTGGATTCTTATATACAATGGATACATTGTGGATGTACTATGCAAATGCAAATCTCCCAATAAAAACAGAAACATTCCGTGCCCGTCCTCTGTTACTTTTTTATGTGTTATGGGAAATGGTGTACGGTTGGTGAGAAGTGAAATCAATGATGGTATATGCAGCTTTAAGATGCCTTATTTCCTATAATCCTTGGGTGGTACTTGCTCTTCTTTCATTCTACGTATTGTAGGGAGCAAAATGATGGTTTTCCTTCAAGGATACTAGTTATCACTACGTGTAGGCTCCTTCGAAGAGTTCCAGCTATCTCTGTGACCATGTAACATTTGATAAAGTTATAAAGTAAAAAATCCCAAGAATTCGGCACCCCAGGCAGCAGCTTGCCGGGCTTTGCAACCTTGCTCTGAGGGAGACAGACCCCCTCCCTCACATACGGGGATTGGCCGGGGGCGGAGCATACAGCCTTAGCATGCAGCTCTGCTCTCCTGGCCGGCAGTCGTGTCGTTCACTCGGCCCACCCACCTCACCCTGTAGTAGTACAGGATTAGCCAGCTGCTGTTTCCAGAGCCAGGTAGGAATTTTTTGTCCCCTTACCTAATTGGCCATTGAGTGTGTGGGGGGTATGTGTACTTTGCCTACCTTGCACTGCTGGCAGAGGATCAAGGCTTTGGCCAGGATGGGCTGATTGGGTTTGCCCCTGGCAGGAGTTTATGAGGAAATAGGGAGCAGGCCGGTTAGCACCCAGAAGCATTTCCTCATGGTGGGGAAACAGGTCTGCCATCAGTGTGGTGTGCCTGTTATGGCTACCATAGCACAGGGTGACACCTGCAGGGATCCCCACGCAGAAGTCCTTCTCTCATGCTGTATGGCTGGGGCGTTAGGAGCTTGATGGGTGGATTCATTGGCCTAGATGGCCGGGCTGCAGCCATTCCATGGATGGCCTACTCCCGGGGTTGTAGAGCTCACCCAGACAGGTCAAGGCGGAGGTCCAGGGTTGACCCCGTGGCTTGACCTGTACCACTTAGTTGGCCGTTGCCATTGTTTAATGTTATTGTTATTCAATAAATGGCCCTTTAGCTCCAAGCCTGTGCCTGTCTCTTCATTCCAACTAAGGTTACAATGTAAACTCACAACATATACTTTATCATTAGAGGTATGCATCTAGAACATTTTTTGTGTGTGTGTATTTTGGATCTGGGATTCAAGATGTATCCCCCCACTTCATCTTTTTCAGTGACTATTTGAGTGCCAATTAACTTTCTGCTGGAAACTCTGCTTCTGCCACCCCTTCCTCTTTTAGGTCAGTTTGATACATCCCTTTAACACCCTGGTGGTGATTTCTCTGATTGGAAGGAAGAAATGTGACTGGTGGCCTAGGAAATCATCACAGAATAAAAAAGTGCTTTCCATGTTATGGCCCTAGATCTATGGAGACTGGCTGTGAAATGTCTGTGCTCAATGATCCAATTGAAAGGAATAAATGCTGCCATGAAGCCCAGGAAACAAAATGAGAGGGGGAAACACATAACAGAGATGGACCTGCACAGCACCTGAATATGAAAAACAACACGGATTTTTCAGGGAATATTGTTCTGTGATCACCAAGCAGCCCAGATGAGCATTACCTTTTCAGAGAATCACAAACCATACCCCGAAACAGTGATTTTCATATTTCTTCCAGATTGGGATTTTTATAATGCACACTCCTATTTGTTATTATGAAGAGCGATATTGTCCACTCCATTTTGATTAATGTATAGTGAATGTTATACATTACTCATCCTACTATATAACTGAGTAAGCGTGTTTCAGACAACTCACTTTATACCCTGGTGCACCACCAGAGGGCACTGCCATGGAGGGAATCCCAGGCAAGACACCATGTCCCTCCAGAAAACGTGCCATGGCAGGAAAGCCAGGCTGGGAATGGGAGGGGAACAGGTGGCAATACCAGCCCCCTGCTTTCACCCAGCTGGTATTAGAAGTGGAACAGGTGGCAATACTTACCCCTCACCATAACCCAGCTAATATTAGGAGCAGAGCAGGTGGGAATGCCCACCTCCACCGTCACCCAGCTGGTATTAGGAGCAGAGCAGGAGAAGTGGAACAGGTGGCAATACTCACTCCTCAGCTTAACCCAGCTAATATTAGGAGCAGAGCAGGAGGCAATGCCCATCCAATGCCTTATAGCAGCTGATATTAAGTATGGAGAAGGTGGCAATAACCACGTCCACCTTAACCCAGCTAATATTAGGAGCGGAGAGGTGGCAATGCCCACCCCCTGTCTTCACCCACCTGGTATTAGTAGTGGAACAGGTGGCAATATGCACCCCCAACTTAATCCAGCTAATATTAGGAGCGGAGCAGGTGGTAATGCCCACCCCCACCTTAACACAGCTGGTATTAGGAGCGCAGTAGGTGGCAATGTCCACCCCCTGTCTTCACCCACCTGGTATTAGTGGAGGTGGGCATTCCCACCTACTCCACTCCTAATATTAGCTGGGTTAAGCTGAGGAGTGAGTATTGCCACCTGTTCCACTTCTAATACCAGCTGTGTAAAAGCAGGGGGCTGGTATTGCCACCTGTTCCCCTCCCATTTCCAGCCTGGCCTTCCTGCCATGGCACGTTTTCTGGAGGCACATGGTGCCTGCCTGGGCTTCCCTCTGTGGCAGCGCCCTCTGGTGGTGCACCAGGATATAAAGTGAGTTGTCTGAAACACGCTTACTCAATTATATAGTAGGATAGAAGAGGAACTATCTACAACTTTGGAGGATATATCTGTGACTTGGATTTCTAAGGACATAGGAGATAACAAAATGCCTCTCCTCTTTTCTAAAAAAATGCCGTGCATTTAAAAAATATTATTCATACCTGCTGAAATTTGGGATTCCATATCAGCAAACTATGATTAATAGTAAACTCTTCACCAGGAGTTGCCTTAGAATCCACACAACCAACCTGGATTTTTTTGAAAGATTGATTTGGGAATGTGACCAAGTTCACAATATCATAACCAGCATCCAGGTCCCCATTTCCATCAAAAAGAATTTCATCTCCAGCACAATTGTTAAAGCGAATATTTCTCAAAAACGAACAAAGCTAAGTTGGGGAGAAATAGTTTACTTATTTTTAAAAAGTAGCATGAAATATATTAATATACCTTTCTAGAATCTCTTGACATGGAAATGCTTGTTCTTCAACTTTGACGTGCAATTTTTTTAATATTAGAAATATGAATTAGCCTGATTTTTTTTAATTCAACCGAATCCTAAACTTAAATATAGATAAAGGTAAATGTAGTCCCCTGTGCAAGGACTGAGTCATTACTGACCCAGGGGGGACATCACATCACAACGTTTTCTTGGCAGACCTTTTACGAGGTGGTTTACCATTGCCTTCCCCAGTCATCTACACTTATAAATAAAAATACATTTTTTGAGAAAAAATGAATACCATTACATTAAACGGTGTATAGAATTTCCAGAGGGAGATACCTCATAGATCTGATACCCCAATACAGAATCAAGATCCGTTATTTGACTCCCTGGACATGAAATTCCACCAGAATCATAACCAAAGGATTCATCTTATGAAAAGGAGCATACAGGTTGCTCTCTCATGCTCTCCATGCATGACTGCAGCCATCTTGCAGATAAACCCTCTCTATAAAAGCAAATCCAAGATATTCTCAGGATTCCCTTTTTTCTCTTTCACATCATTGTGTCCACCTTTACTTCTGCTTTGCACATGGAAAAACTTTCTTATAGAGTCTAAATCTCTAAAATGGCATTTGAATTTTTGCACACAAAGCAGTTCATACTGGATGAACTGTGACTGACCTGCCATGTCTGAGCATTGAGAAGACCACCTTTCCTCATCACTCTCTGCTGAGTTCTTGATGAATACATGGCATGGAGTGCATGTGCCACAGCATGGACAGCATTGTAGATGCCATAACTCTGACCAGACATTCCCATTTCAAACACAGTGCCAGGGATGCTGTCGAGCTTCTCTTCCCCAGTGCAGTTTTTGTATGTTGACATATGAAGTTCATAGGGTTGAAGTGAACAGAGAAATACACTGAACCAGAACTGCTGGATTAAGTAAATTTTAGATTGATATGGATTGATGGTCTTAATGAAGTCCTGAAATCCTGGCACCTTATTAGTGTGCAGCGCAAAGGACAATGTGCCATTGAGGGATTTTGGTGTGAATTTAGTCCCAGGGAAAATAGAGGTGATATCCCATTGAGAAGTTACAATCCAAACTCGCACTATTGGTCGTCTATAATTAAATTCATAAACTTCAAGAATCATTCGTAAACAGTCCATAGACTGTTCATCCCCATAGACAAGAATGACATTGGGTTTGCTAAACCAGATCTTTAGACTTATCCTATACATGATTTCACCCGTATTTTCTGTGTAACTTCTTGCTGTTGGAATAATTTCTTTCAAAGCAATGCAAATATCATTCTGGAACAACCTTGGTATCAAATTTTGAATGAACGTTTCCGCACTGTCATTTTCTGATGTGAGGAGATCAATCCAATTCCATTCAAAATGCTTAAGGAGATGAACAATCCCAACACACTCAGGTGTTTCGTTTGGAACCATCCGGAATAAATGAGGGAAGTGAGTTTTATCATTCATTGTAGTGTCAAAGGAATGATAACTGACCTTAGATGAAAGATCATGACTTTATGAAAGCTGACAAAATTATTCATTTATATTTGAAAATATTTGCTTCCCCCTCCAAATACATACTAACGGGTCATTTCATAGAAAAAGAACTGCAGGAACTCATCAGCATAACCCATTAGCATATCTCATTAGCATTTGCCACACACCCCAACATCACCGGAAGTGTGTCAGAAGGCAACACCCACCCCTCAGGCCCCTTTCCTCAAAAATCTCCAGGTATTTCCTGAAAATAAAGCAGAATGAACTCAAAGCAGCTTACCCTCCTCTGGAGAGCCAGCCCTAGCAGCCCTACTTGCATGGACACACTAACTCACTAATCATGAATGAAAATAAAGCAGCAGAATGAATTAAAGCAGGTTACCCTCCTTTGGAGATCCCGGCCCAGCAGCCCAGCTTGCACTCCCTCCCTCCCTCCCTCCCTCCCTCACTCACTCACTCACTCACAAATGAAAATAAAGCAGCAGAATGAAGTGAAGTAGCTTACCCTCCTTTGGAGATCCCGGCCCAGCAGCTCAGCTTGCACTCACTCACTCACTCTCACTCTCACAAATGAAAATAAAGCAGCAGAATGAACTGAAGTAGCTTAGCCTCCTTTGGAGGGGAGGCAGAGGGGAGGAAAAGGAATCACGTGAGCGGGGCCAAAACCCATGTGACCACTTTTCAGCTCTACCGGAACGCTGTTCCAACGCGTTCCCCCTCCAAATGAGCCCTGCATACTAATACAAATAAGTCCAGTTGTTCTCTTTGGTCATCTAAGACATGTTATACTTTGTTTGAATCAGGAACCAAGCAGCCACAATGCCCAATCCCTTCAACCTTCCAGAACTAGAAGCAGAGCAGTTGGCAAAGCCCGCATCCCCTTCACCCCGCTGGAATCAGGAGTGGAGCAGGAAGCAATGCCCGCCCCCTTTACCTGGCCTTTATCAGGCATAGAGCAAGTATCAAGTGGAGCCCACCACCCCTTCACATGGCCGAGATCAGGCAGGGAGCAGGTGGCAATGCCCACCCCCCTCCTTCACTGGCTGGGATCAGTGATGGAGGAGGAGGGAATGCCTGCCTGCCTGCACTCCCCTAGCAACAAAGCCCATTGTATTTTTCCCACAATGGTCTTTGTTGCTTATATTAATATATATAAATAAATTTCTTCCATTTGCTTACTTTGTAATGATCTTTATTATCTAAAAATTCTAATTATTCTGTCAAGACAGGGCAATGAAGAACCCGAATTGTTCATGGCTCCTTCTGGGCTAGGGCAAAGAATGGCCCTGGATAACATGGACATAGGGAAAGATATTGATCTACCATTCCAGCAGTCATGAGTTGACCACAGCATCCAGAACAGAGGACTAAAAAGAGCCTTCTAACATTAAAGATCTGAGAAAAACAGCTGACTGGAGAGGATTTCTGTTCCTATATCTATATTTCTGCATCTCTTTAAGCATACATACCTGTGGAAACTTGTATGTAGTTAAAATGTTGGCCATCTGGATGGAGGTTTGGGAGGTGAGGCCACCAATGACAGCCATTAGTTTCTTCTTCCTGTCACAGTCGTAATTGACCTGACTCGGCTGTTCTCTGAAGAGTAGGTTCAGAATAATTTGAGAACTTCTTAGTGAGTTGAAAGCGTTGTCATAGATCTTTGATCCCAGTGTTGTGTTGGGTAAAAGTTTGGAATTCTTCTTGATTTCATTCAAGGCAAAAACAAAGGCTAGGATATGCTGATATTGTTTAGTCATTAACCTACAAACAGTGTTTTATGTAGTATCATAAGAAGAAAATTGGCTTATTTCTTAAAATACTTGGTGCAGCAACAGCATTTGTTCAAATTCTTTTAGAGCTGCTGTGCTTCTCCCACCCCCCAAAAGGAGAAATGTAACTGGCGCTACTCTCTATAACTCAGGAGTTCAGTCACTGAATGTAATTTTAGGTGGGTAGCCATGTTGATCTGTTGTAGAACAACAGGATTCGAGTCCAGTGGCACTATAGGGACCAGTAAGATTTTCAGAGTGTAAGCTTTTGATATTCAGAGCTCACTTCTTCAAACACTGAATGAAAACTCTGTCTACAGTACATTTGACTTTTAGCAGTTCAGATACTACCTTGATCTCAGTAACTTCTCTTTCTGATCTCAGTGTTCTGAATTTGAGGACTGATTAATGATAGGAATGTGGATGGATCAATAAAAATAAGAAAATATATTGATGGCCATTGCAGAAGAGGTATTAGTGAAGATCTTCTTCAAAGCAGTTTGATATCTCATACAACTTTATGCAGTCTGCTCCCACAGAGAAGAAAATGGGAGCCTTGTACGGTGACACATGAAGGATTCTGCTTGATATATATTCCCTGGCCAAATAAGCACATAAGCCTCACTGCAGTAGCTCTCCCAAACGGTGGGCGATTGTCAGGTGATTGATTAGATTCTGCCACTTCCTTTCTGCACACAGGGTCAAATCCACATTACTCATTCTAAGTCGCATGTTCCCCGCATTCCCCACGCAATCCCGAGTGCCAGTCACATTACCTCATTAAACAGACGCATTTCATTCGCATTTCTCCCGAATATGTGGTCACAGGTTTTCAACGGGAGTTTCACGGTGGCCGTGAACGGGCCGATGCGCAATTTACGTGGTTTTTTTAAAAAACCACCCCCCTTCCTGTCTCTCCGGCCGTTCTGAGAGTTCCTATTGGCTGATTCAACTTGCAAGTGCTCCGTAGTCTGCAAAAGACTGTTTTTGACTTCATAGCATTGGATTTATTGATTATGCTGTTTCTGAATCAAATCTAGTAGTTTGAAAAATCATTTTGGGGTGAATCCACCCTTTTTTTATTTTATATTACTGTAATATCGAAATTATGAAATATCGAAATAATGACACTCCAAGGAAGTGAAACTTCAGTAAAATTCAGGCACTGAACTGTCCTGCATAGGAAATGCCCACAAAAGCTTCCCAAATGCTTCCAAATTTCCAAAAAAGAAACGGGAGAGAGCCATCAGTGCTGTCAGTGGGGAAAGAGAGGCAACATTATCTTCAATGATGTTTCTTTATAAGGAAAGATCGAAATAATGGAAAAGTGTGCTAAAAAATTTTTTAAAAAATGGGCGGGAAAAAAAGGTCCCGCCCAAAAAAGTGGTTTTCGAGCGGCTGTGTGACCGGAGGGACGCGCGAGAAAGACGGATTGGAAGCAGGAATGTGAACGAAGAGGAAAAAATCGCAGATTGGAGGCAAACAGAAGATATCCGATAAACATGCGGGTAATGGGTGAATGTGGATTCGACCCAGGTTTCTGGCATCATGAGTTTAGCAGAAGCACTCTCCTCCACACACTGTGAAGCACATTACTGGTAACCTGAAAACTGGGAATAGTTGCATTTTACATTGTAATCCAGTTTCTTAGAGCCAAGAACCTTCTGGGAGACTGCTGTTTCTAGAACTGAATGGGGGAAAACATCCACCCTAACTCAGGCAGTGAGTTGTGCTTAGGACTTGAGGAAGGGGTGTTTATGATATTCCATCCGTAAACTGACCTCTTAGCATGAGGAAGGGGGATGACTGCTAACACTAAGAAACTTCAGTTTCCTTCCAACTGGGGAAAGTTGCACCTTCCACTCTACTCAAATTTATCATGTGCTCCAGTTTCTGCACTGAGAAATTGAATTTTACTGTGATGGGATGTTCAAAATACTTATTTTGAAATGCTTTCAACAACCTGATAATTCTCTTGTTGTTTAACACGTTACAGTGAAGTTAATTATCTAGAACTCTGCAGAATTAGTGTTGGTTCACACATAAAATAGCTACACATAATAATAAAGGGATCCATCCATCGGTCCATCTGTCTGAGGGCCAAGCTACACGTGACAAATGACACTTGAATGACAAGTGTATTTCTCCCTGTTCACTTGCCCTCCACTCAATCCACTTGCCGTTCAAGTGTCATTCGTCACTTGTAGCTTGGCCCTCAGGCACAGATAACTCATCAGAAAATGGAATGGGGAGTCACAAAATTGGCATCTGCCTTCAGGACGGCTGTGGCAGTTGTTGTGCCAAACACAGAGGGAATTCACAATAGCATGGAGCAGCAATACCCAGCCCTTTCTCCCTGCATTTCAATTGAAGCCATGTTCTTCTCTGGCAGGTGTAACTCATGTGAAAATAGAGGAGCCACAAAATAGGCCATTAAGTTCAGAATAATGATGGGAGTTGCAATGCCCAAACCAAAAGGAATAGATATGTTGCAGCCCACTGACAGAAACCACAAAATGGCATTTGCAGTGTTTAGATCAATGCGTCATTCTGGACCATTTAATCTCAAAATACTCCTCGAACTCCCTTTTATAGATTTTAAATCTGTGTTTGATTCTATTTTGAGAACTATTCTATGGGATAAGGTGAAATCTACAACAATAGATAGGCATCTGTTGTTCTTATTGAGAGCTCTGCATAAAAATACTTCTATAAGGGTACGATGTAATCCAAATGGTCACCTAACAACAATGGTTAGAACAGATAGAGGAGTAAAACAAAGATGCTTTTTGGCACCACTTTTAGAGCCAAAACACACGTTAAGAAAAACCTAGGTTCAGCACGTGTTCTCTTACCTCAAGGTTTGCTGGGATCTGTAGGCGTCCTGGAAGCTTAAAGTTTAGCATTTACAGAGCAGCAAAAAGGGAAAGGGAAATACAGGCGCCTGTATTTTAAGCTTTAAGCTTCCAGGACGCCTTTAAGCTTCCAGGACGCTTACAGATCCTTTAAGCTTCCAGGACTTTAAGCTTCCAGGACCCCTACAGATCTTTAAGCTTCCAGGACGCCTACTTTAAGCTTCCAGGACTCCTACAGATCCCGGCAAACCTTGAGGTAAGAGAACACGTGCTGAACCTAGGTTTTCCTTAACGTGTGTTTTGGCTCAGTTAATATTTATATTAATGATATGGTCCAGTGTTTGTATAACATTGATTTTTCACCCCCCCCTCCCCCAAGCTTGCTAATAGATTTATTCCGCTATTACTTTATGCAGATGATGCAGTTTTGCTTTCTAGGGCCCCCAACAGCCTCAAGAAACCAAGTGATAATCAAAAGCTGACTAGGATGGTCGCCAAATTTGGTTGGTTGGCTTACCGAATTGGGGAAGAGACAAAGAAGCACAGACAGGGACATTTGATATTTGATCTTAATATTAACTTTTAGATCTTAGAATTTTAAACTCTTATGTAAAATTTTAGGTGGTATTCTATTTTATACTTGTATTGCTTTTTACTCATTCAATACTTTTATTGTACTGTTTTGCTGGTCTTGGACTGTAACAATAAATCTATTATTGTGGTTGGTTTTCGGAAGACTTAGGCCTGCCGCAGACATATGGAAGTAAAGATGAATGGGTGGCCACAGAGATTGTTGGGTGGATGGTTCTCTATGTTATTATAGGTGACTGTTCATGGAATTTGTGAAGAGACTCCATGGAAAACAAAAGAAAATTGTCGGAGACAATAGTTCTAATTGTGGTGTTAGATGTATGATGTTCCTTTCACACTTGGAAATCATCATTTTCTGAACATGAATGTTTGAAACAGCCCTTCACAGTCTCAGTCTCCTCCGCTCTGCATTCTCATGTTTCAATTACAGCAGAATGGTTTAAAAATGTGGATCTTTTAAACATTTAAAGAGCTGCTTACCATCCATTTGAGGAAATCTCTGGACGTACTGTAAAGCTGTGTAAAAACATTTTAAGATGTACAATGGAAACACATTCGCCAATGATAATTTCCTCTCCAAAGCTCTGCAAATGCTGGGGATCTCCTGGCTGCCGGCCGCTCACGGATTCTGAACTGTTGCTGGAAGTAGAAGGCAGCAATGGCAGGAGGAATAAAAGTACAAACATAGATCTGAGTGCCAGCCAAATATTGGTCCACTTCCACCTGTAGACCTTCATATTCTCAGAAACAGCTACTAGCAGGTCTGAAAAAAGAACGATCCAGCTCTCTGCCTTCTAACTTTTACTCTTTGTTCCTATGCCGATTTTGCTTCTCCAATTCGATTTGTAGTTTTGCTTTCAAAACACAGGCTATACACTTTCAATACAACATATACTGTTTTTATAGGTTATGGTTTCTGCCTTGAATATGCACAATATACAATGTGATTTATGTATACTCTAAATCCCTGCCTGTAACATTTATAGGTAGGAAGAAATGATACGAAATTAAAGAATCAGAAGTTTCATTCACACGAAGTAAGACAAAAATTGTAAATGTTTTTAAAAGCAGCAACGAGAAGGAATTGAAAAAGAAAACCTATAGGCAGCCAACTGCCCAATACCAGCAGACAATCCTCAACTCAGAGAGAGGATGTTTTTGCCCCATGTCATTTCCGAGCCAGAGAAAAAGGATAAAGGAGGAAAGCTTCATATTACAGATCCTGCCTGATGCATGTTAATCTCCCAGATTCCTTTTATAGACTGAATGCAGCAAAGCCCAAGCTCTTGAGCTCAATTTGCCTCTTGATTTTCCAAGTCATCATTCACTTGCTGTGTGTCCAAAAAAAGGGAGTTTAATTATAGTATTTTTAATAATTATTGCGCAAAGTCCCTTTCCCCCCAAAGCTTCAAGGTATCAAATGCCACTGTGTACCTTATTTTTCTCAAAAATTGTTAATGATGTTTATGAAACTGCAACTTGGCCCGTGCTTTCTTTTAGGCCTCTGATGTGGCTCAATTAGCTGTGTGGATTTCAGAATATTCAATCTCGTAACCTCCATTTTAATTTCAATTTCATTTAAATTATTAAATTTCTAATCCATCATTCCCACAAATGGGCTAAGGGTGGGTAACATCATCAATAATGATAAATACATTATAAAATTAATAATACAATAAATATTACAAAGTTTAAAGCCATAAAACAATATCCAACAGCAGCAAAAATTCCAAAACTATATACCTCTTCACAGGTCTTTTTTTCAGCAGGAACATGGTGGAACGGAGTTCCGGAACCTCTTGAAAATGGTCTCATGACCGGTGGCCCCGCCCCCTGATCTCCAGACAGAGGGGAGTTGAGATTGCCCTCTGCACCACTTGGCAGCATGAAGGGCAATCTAAACTCCCCTCTGTCTGGAGATCAGGGGGTGAGGCCACCGGCCATGTGACCATTTTCTCCGAGGGCAACCCACTGAGTTCCACCACCTCTTTTCCCAGAAAAAAAGCCCTGCCTCTACAGCAATCGGAGGGGGTAGGGCAGGCAGATCATAGATGTTTCAGATAAACAGCAGACTAAGGCCACAGCAGAGAGGCAAACCAGGTAGCCCGCACAGACTTCAACCACTTCAACCACTGACACAGGCCTAGCAAAACATGTCTGTCTATGGGCCCAGCGGAACTGTAACAAGTCCCACAGGGACCTGGCCTCGATGGAGAGAGAGTTCCACCAGGCCATTACCAGGGCCAAAAAGGCCGTGGCCCTAGTTGACATTAGGCAAATGTCTTTGGTGCCAGGGGCCACGATAAGCTGAATAAAGAGCCCTTTGGGGAACGTAAGGAAAGAGGTGGTCCCGCAGGTATGAAGGTCCCAGTCCATTTAGGTTTTTGAACATCATAGTCAATACCTTGAACTTGACCCGGAACTCATTTGGAAGCCAGTGCAGCTGGCACAAGATAGGTCTAATGCGTATCCTAACTGGAGTCCCAGTGAGAATATGTGCTACTGCATTCTGGACCAGCTGTAACTTCCGGGTCAGCCTCTAGGGCAGCCCTGCATAGGCCAAGTTACAGTAGTCCAGTTTGGATCACTGTTGCCAGGTCACTAGTTGAGAGGTGAGGAATAAGCTGCCTGATCTGCCCAATATAATAAAATGCAGACCTGACAACTGACATGACCTGGGCCTCCATCGACAGAGAAGCATGCAGGACCACACCCAGGCTCCTCACCATCAGCATAGGTGCCAACGGCACCCCATCCAGGGCTGAGAGACCCATTTCTAAATCTGTCAACTCGTGATCCAGATACAGGACATCTATCTTCACAAGATTCAACTTCAGTCAACTCTGCTTCAACCACCTAATCACAGCTTCTAAATTCCCAGCCAGGTTATCTGGCGTGGAGTCTGGTCAACCATCTAACAGTAGATATAATTGGGTGTCATCTACATATTGATGATATCCTAAACCAAAACTCTGAGCCAGCTGGGTAAAGGGATGCATATAAATGTTAAAGAACATCAGGGAGAGTATTGCCCGCATGGTGACTATCTTGCATTTTATTCTCCTATTCTTTCATATCAAGTACACCTGGTTCAAGATGATATAAAAATCTGGGGGCAGGATGGAACAAGTGGCAGTGATTGAGCGATACTCATATTGATATACATATGTTTCCCCCCATAGACAAAGAACAGTTCCATCTGGTCATTTTAGGTGGGGAAATGGTGAGAGGCTAGATTTATTCTTCCTTCTGCTTCTGTCATTGCCCTGATCTGAACTGGACCCCTGAGCCAATTCAGTCTCTTCCTTAAACTTTCTCTGTCTCTGTCTCTCTTTTTGACACTGGAATTTTATTGAAATTTTAAAATTAATTAAATGAAACATACAAAAGAAAAAAGGTCATAGGTCAAAATAGCAAAATGGTAAGAAAAAAGAACAAAGAGAAAAAATACATATATAAATAAGAATACATGTTAATTTTCTCTTTGAAAAGTGTACAAGCATTACATATTATGCACTAACTCAAAAAATTGCCATAAATGAATACTTCCCATCTAAAAATTCTTTTCCTCTCCCTAATCTTCAGAAGCACAGACGATTTTCTCCACCAATTTCTCCAGCCACTATTTTACTGTAGGTAATATTTCAACGTTCTGTTTTTTAGCATATAACAGTCTTGCTGCTGTTGTTGTATTTTAAAAAAGTGTACCCTGTGTAGCTTTCAACAAAAAGCCTCCAGTTGCATTTGTACATTAGGTAAAAAAAACACACAGATCTTCATGATTACATTTCAGTAAAAAAAAAAGTAAGTCTTTGCCTCCCTTGTTGGAATAATGAGACAGACACAAGGCTTGGAACTAAAGGGCCACTTTATTAAACATAACATCAACCATTAATATGGCAGGGGCAAACAAGTGGTACAAGTCAAGCCACAGAGTCACCCCTGGACTCCGCCTTGACCTGTCTGGGCAAGCCCTGAAGCCCCAGGTGTGAGCCATCTATACGTACGGCTGGGACCCGGCCGGCCAGGCAAATCTGGGTCCCCCTTTTCAAGCTCCTAATGCCTCAGCTGTACTGCAGTGAGGGAAGGACTTGCACGCGAGGTTCCCTCAGGCAGTCCGCCAATGCAGCTGGCAGCCATCACAAGCAGTACCAGCCACTCCTGGCAGACCTCATTTCCCCACTAATGGGGAAATGCCCAGGGTACTCACCAGCCACTCCCTATCCCCAAACTCTGTCCTGTCACTTCCAGGGCCAAACCTCTGCTTAGGTTCTAGCACCCCACAGGTGGCCTAGTGCCAACCTCAGCCATTGACATAGGTCATTGGGGAAAATGCCTTTGCCTTTAGTGGCCAAGTAAACCCCTATTCCATCGGCAGAGGTTGGCAAATTCAGCCTAGTATGTAAGTGTGTGGCAAATAAATGCCCAGACCCTCCCCCAAAGCTTTCTCTATGGCTCTATTAGCCTTTCGCCTAGCCCTCTCAGGGGCTAATGAGTCCCAAGCTTCCCGCTGCACCAACATGGAAGCATTGTGGACCAATCATCAACACACCAGGCCACTACTTGCCTATGCACTGCATGTCTATGTCAGCCTTTAATGAAAGAGCCATGCCCTGCAGCCAAGATCATGCCCAGCGAGCCAAGGTCATTACCACAAAGTGAATGACCAGAATGTGAGGTGGAGGTCTGCACCTCCCCTCAAACCATCAGGCCACTACTTGCCTGCATGCCACAAGCCTATGTGAGCCTGTAAGGAAAGGGCCATGCCCTGTGTTACAAGGTCAACACCACACGGCAAATGACTAGAACATGAAGTGGAGGATCACACCTTCCCTCAACCATCAGGCCACTACTTGCCTGGGTGCCACAAGCCTGGGCAAACCTGTAAGGAAAGGGCCATGCCCTGTGAGACTAGGTCAACACCATGCGGCGAATGACCAGGATGTGAGGCAGAGGTCTGCACCTCCCCTCAACCATCAGGCCACTACTTGCCTGGGCGCTGCAAGCTTGTGTGAGCCTGTAAGGAAAGCAGGGCTTTTTTTCTGGGAAAAGAGGTGGTGGAACTCAGTGGGTTGCCCTCAGAGAAAATGGTCACATGGCTGGTGGCCCCACCCCCTGATCTCCAGAAAGAGGGGAGTTTAGATTGCCAGCGCGGAGGGCAATCTAAACTCCCCTCTGTCTGGAGATCGGGGGGCAGGGCCACCAGCCATATGACCATTTTCAAGAGGTTCCGGAACTCCGTTCCCCTGTGTCCCCCTTGAAAAAAAGCCCTTTGAGGCAAGGTCATACCACCCAAGTGAATGACTCAAATGTGAAATGGAGGTCTCTCCTCTCTTCCAGCTCATTAATCCACCATGCTTATGTGTGCAAATCTACATGAGCCTATACTGGAATGGCTATGCCCCACAGCCAAGGTCATTATAGCTCAAGTGAATGACCAGTATGTGAGGCAGAGGACTGCTCCTCCCCTTGAGCGCACTGGTCCACCTTACCTATGCATGCATATCTCTGGGGCCTGTAACGGAAGGGCTGTGCCTTTAGGAATCCCAGCTCATTACCCCCAGGTGAATGACCAGGAGTGAGGCAAAGGACCCCACATCCCATCAAACAGAAGTAGCAGCTCAGCCATCACTTTCCCCATGACTAATGCGGAGTCAACCAGATCCTTCCTTAAGGACTTGGGTCATCACTGTGCTAATGCTCAGGATGTAACTCTCATGCCCACCATTAATGTCGTGCAACCCCAGAAACTGCCTGGGCTTACATCAAACTGGAAGGTTTACTGATGAATCTAAAGGCACCTAAGCTGCCTGATGGCTGCCACTGGATATGAGGCAAGCCCCTTAACTTTCCACTCCCCCATAACTGTGGGACAGATCCACCAGCTCAGCCATAACTCCTACAAACCAACTGGCACCCAAGCCTAGAGACTGCCGGCCACTTGGTCATAGGTTCACTACGTGCTGGTGGTGATGCCACCTGGTTGCCAAGCAACAATAGCCCTCCCTGGAGGCATAGCTCAGAGGAAATCCAAGGGACAACCTGCACCATTCCATCTGCAGGTAAGACCAGGCACTGCCTTAAAACATAAATGCCAGGAGTAGTCTCCAGAACCCTCCAGGACCCATCACAAAATCCTATGCCATTTGGATGAAGAAGGGTTAGGTATGGGCACCACTGCCTAATTGTCCACATGAAGTGGGCTGAGGGGTTATCTAGTTCCCTCCCCCACAATCCAACTGCCATGAGGATTCAAAAATTCCAATCACATACGGTTTATAGTAAGACTCCCATACTGACTGGTCAATGGGCCACTGCTCAGCCCACCAGTGCCCCTGAACTAAACCCAGAAGCCATTGGGGCCCAAGGCAGCAGAAACTCCAAGTAAACTCCACTGCTCAATCAACCAGTTTCCCTGAACTAAACCCAGAAGCCATTGGGCCCCAAGACAGCAGAAACTCCAAGGAAACTCCACTTCTAGGTGCCAACACCCTGGAGACAAGGCTGGGTGACCCGCCAGCTTTTAGAGCTCCCATAAAGAAGGCCAGCTAGCAGTCAACAGGCTCAGGTGCAGTAAACCTTCTTAAGTCTCATTTACTTGTCTCCCTGCTCAGGTCCTCCTCCTCCTCTGCTTCCTGAAGAGGAAAGTTAACCCCCAATATGCTGCTCCCTTTATGACTGTCCCTTTAGGATTAAGTTAAATAACAACCCAATGGCCAAACTGCGAAACCCAAAGGCAAGACCCAAGACAATACAACCCAGGAATCTAAACATGGGAGTTGAAAGATTGTCATCTGACCCCTCTGAAGCTCCCACAACCAGGCACTAGGAGCCAGTGGACTTCCCTACCTTGTCAATCAGGTCTACTGTCACCTCAACATGACTGGATTTCCTCAGCCTAGGCCAGATCCGCTACCAGCCATCAATTGTGCTAATCTGGTAAAAATATCAGATCACATCTTAGACTTCAGTGCCCTGCATGACAGCTTTGCAGATTCCAGCAGATGCAATAACACAGCATGCCATTAGGTGGCCTGAGTGACAAAACCAAAAAAACAGCCCTTTAGGCCCACAAAGGCTGCAAACAGGGCAGGGAAAAGGGGGAGGGGTTTAACCAGCCACCACCCTGGGACTTATTAAACCTTATTAAACCAGTGGTGCCCATCCTTATTAAACCAGTAGCAATAATTTGTGCACCAAACCACCCTTCAGAGGACTGCACCCCACCCTTAGCAAGGCCTTCACTGCTGCTGCAAGTATGCTCTCCAAATAAAGTGAAAACAGTGGGGGAAGCCTATGGCTGGAGGCCTGCAGGGGCTGGGCATAACCCTACTTCAACCTTCCTGACTGATAGACACCGATAGCCCAGTATTTCCCTCCACCCCTTGGCCACTTCATCATCCTCAAAGGAAGAGTCTGCAGGGCCGCTTGCCCTTAGCAGGGCTACTACCCTTTTTGGGTCACATGATGGAAACATACAGTAATGAAATGTAAAGTACTGTAAAATGACTGCTTTTAGAGCTTCAAAGCCCAATAGGAACACAGCACCCCCAAAATGGCAGCCCAAACACTGTGTAGGCCACAGAGGCCTCTACAAAATGGCCACCAATGCCAGGAGGCTAATCAGGCCACCGTGAGACACACTCAAAATGGTCACTCCCAGTACAGGATAAGCTGCAAAAAGCGTACAAAAATGGCCACTACTGCCAGTAAGCAGGAAGCAAATCAGGCCACACAAACCCCACACTCAAAATGGCCACCCCTGGTGCTGTGCATATTGTAGATGCCTTCACAACATGGCCACCATTGCCAGGAAGCTAAGCAGAGCACTGGGTTCCACTCTCAAAATGGCCACCATAGCAGAGGATAAGCTGCAAAAGCACCACTAAAATGGCTGCTTCTGCCAGTAAGCAGGAGGTAAAGCAGGCAACACAAATGCCACGCTCAAAATGGCCACCCCCAGAGCTATGTATATTGTGGATGCCCTCACAATGTGGCGACCACTGCCAGCAGGTTAAGCAGGCCACCGTGTGCCACTCTCAAAATGGACATACCCAACTGAATAAACTGCCAAGCCCTCCCACAAAATAGCCCCTGCTGCCTGAAGGCCTTAGGCTGAGCTATTGCTGCTGGAAATACTCCCTCCAGGGTGTAAATGGTGTGGCACTGAACAAGCCAAACAACTTTTTGAGGAACTGTCAGCAGAAAACCCCTCTGAAGACCAACAAGAGCAAGAACACAAAAAAAGTAAGAAAGTGAAGAAGGGAAATTAGACCAAGCAGCAACATATTAGCAAAATGGGGAGATTTAGTGTTTTATCAATAAATATCAGTGGGTTAAATTTCCCAACGAAGCAATCTAAAATATTTAATCTGCTAATGAAGCAAAAAGCAGACGTTATAGGTATTCAAGAAACCCACATAAAGAGAGTTTATGAGTACATTTAAAATAACAAAAAATTAGGTAAAGTTTATTTATCATCAGCAGATGAGAAGAAAAAAGGAGTTGTGGTTTATGTAAGGAATCCATAAATAAACATCATTGAGGAAATGAAAGACTCTGAAGGAAGATATATATTGTTAAAAATGAGATACCCAGAAGGGAAAATCAGTACCCTAAGAACACTATACAAACCAAACAATGCAAAAAAAAATGATGACTAACATGGCGCCTAAATAGAAAAATTCTATGAGAAATTACTTGAAAAACTGTTGGGCTTCCAAGAAGGAAAAATTATTATTTGTGGCAGCATGAAAGGAAAACAAGAGGAGGAAAGCTACCTAAAAATGTTTTCGATATATGGAAATCTTACATTTGGTAGATGCATGGAGAGCTGTAAACCCAAAGTCTAAAGATTGTACCTTTATTTCAGACAGCATGAAACTTCCCATGAATCAGAGAATCTAGAGTAAATACTGGAGCCTCAGATAGCCTGGCCTAAAAATATGGGAGCATTTGTCTGATTGAAATAGGGTCCAAGACATCACCATGATAACTATATTTGAGGAACCAGCTTTATATCCATCCCTCCACCAAGTACGGATGCACAGAGACAAAGGCTAAAGACAGAAATATTCTCATCTCATCTCCTCCAAAATATTCTCATCTCCTCTGAAATCAACTTAACTTCCACCATTTGAGCCACACATACCACAGCACACAACTTCCGATATTTAGGCAACAAGCATTTGCACACACATACTCCAAAAATACATGAGACTAAATAGAAAATGGAGCTGGAAATACATCTTTATTTAAAAGATGGCCTAGAGTAGAATACCCTTGCCACTGTTGAGGAACCAGTTTTCCTCCCTCCCCCAACAAATAGCTAAAGATAAAATGGAGATAGGACCATTTCTTTGTCTGAGGCACGGTTGCTAAACAGAGGCAGGCAATGCCAAACCACATCTACTAGTCTCTTGCCCTAAAAGCCCCAGCTGGGGTCGCCATGAGCCATAAGACAGCACTTTGCAACTCATGAAAGTAGAAGGTACTTCCATTATTGAAGACACATGAGATTTCTCTTGCTGCCAGTGTTTGATCCACAGTGTTAAGGCTGCAGGCCATTCATTGATGCTGTATCAATACAGATTTTCCCCTCATCATTAATATGGAGAGAGATGAAGGAGATCAATTGATTCAAAAATTTTACAAAAAGATCTGAAGTGTTAAGTGCCAGTTATTTTTTCTTTACTAGCTGCTCTCTGGTGTTCAGATGAGACCTGAATATAATAATGTAGCATTTGGGGAAGAAGATACAAGCCAATAAGCCTCCACTAGAGGCCAAGATGGAGAAGATCTCTACGGCCACCATGTCTTTCCCTTTGGTGCTCAGATAGGTGGGGACAAAGGAGATCCAAACGCTGCAGAAGACCAGCATGCTGAAAGTGATCAGCTTGGCTTCATTGAAAGAATCAGGCAATGTCCGGGCTAGGAAGGCCACCATGAAACTGATGGTGGCCAGAAGACCCATGTAGCCCAGTGCAATGTAGAACATGATGGCTGAGCCTTCATTGCATTGTATGATGATATAACTGATTTGGGAGTGCTTGTCAACCTCTGGGAAGGGGGGCGAAGTTGCCAACCACAGTGCACAGATGCCAGTTTGAATTAAACAACAGGGAATGATGACTGACATGGCCAATCTCTTCCCCACCCATTTCCTCATCCTGTTCCCTGGCTTGGTGGCCAAGAAAGCAACAACTACCATGAAGGTTTTGGCCAATAAGCAGGACACGGCAACAATGAAGATGATGTCAAACAGTGTTTGCCGGAGAAGGCAGGTCATTGTCCCAGGCCGGCCGATGAATAGGAAGGAGCACAAAGAGCCGAGCAGCAGAGAGGAGAGCAGGACACAGGTGATGCTTCGATTGTTGGCCTTGACAATGGGTGTGTTCCAGTGTGTACCAAAGATCCCCATCACTGTAACTGTGGCCACAAAACATAAACCAGCTATTGAAGCCAAGCCTGCTCCCATGGAGTCCTCATAGGATAAGTAGGTTATGGATTTTTGGATGCACTTATCTCTTTTCTGGTTTGGATATTCATCTTCTGGGCATTTCTCACATTGGTCTGCATCTGAAAGTCATAATTGTCATGATCATGTACAAATACAAGACATGCCTATAACAGAGGATGGCTGCTGATGGCGTTTGAGAGAAATGAAATGTTTGATTGTACTTGTATTTGATGAGTCTTATTACAATAACTGCCAGGATGAAGATTTGAAATGGGTCAATTTGTTGGCTTTCCATCACTGTTATTATTCAGAATTATCATCACTCAAAATTGTTACCTTGGATCATTATACAGAAAATTTGAACCATTGTATTTATCTGCACCATCAATAAATAGACTGGTTTTGTACAGTAATATGGTTACTTGTCAGACAATATTGTTGTCAGTTTCAGGCACAGGCACTTTGTTATCTATATAGGAAATTTGTGATGTTTACCTTTGCACCTGGCACTTTGTATTTGCCATTGTTAAAGTGACTTTGAACTTTTATAAGATGCTCTGCCTTCTCTATGTGACCATATTCTAATATATGTACTACATGTTTGATGGTATTTCTATATTTGAGACCCTTGAAAAGTGTTATACAAACCTTTAACTGGAATACGAAATATTTTTCTAGTAAGTTTATCACGACTTAGTTTCTTTGTTGGTTGGGATCAGGAGTGGAGCAGGTGGCAATGCTCGCCCGCCCTTTACCCAGCCATGATCAGGCACAAAGCAGGCAGTAATTGCCCGCCCCTATTCACCTGGACAGAATCAGGCATGGAGCAGGAGCCAATGCCCACCTCCCTCACCTGGCTGGGATCAGGAGTGGAGCAAGTGGCAATGCCTGCCCCACCTTCACCTAGCCGGGATCAGGCATTGAGCAAGTGGCAATACCCAGTATCCCATGTGGCTGGGATCAAGTGTGGAGCAGGTGGCAGTGCCCGCCCTCTGCCTTTAGCTGGCCGGGATCAGGAGCGGTGCTGGTGGTAATGCCCAACCCCCTTCACCCAGCTGGTATCTGGAGCAGAACAGGTGGCAAGGCATGCCCCCCATCTTCACCCGGCCAGCAACAGGCATGGAGCAGGTGGCAATGCCCATGCCCTTCATACAGCCAGGATCAGGTGCAGAGCATGAGGCAATACTCACCTCCCTTCACCAGGTGCAGAGCTAGAGGTAATGCCTGTCAGCCATTCACCCAGCCAGGATCAGGCATGGAGCAGATGGCATTCCCCCCCCCCTCGGTTTCACTCAGCAGGGATCAGGATAGGAGCAGGTGGCAGTTGCCAGCCCCTTTCAACATGCAGAATCAGGCACAGAGCAGGTAGCAATGCCCTCCCCACTTCACCCAGCCAGAATCAGGTGCAGAGCAGGAGGCAATTCCTGCGCCTTTTTCACCCAGCTGGGATTAGGAGCAGGTGGCAATATCCACCTCTTCACTTGGCTGGGATCAGGCATGGAGCAGGTGGCAATGCCCACTCCTCTTTCACTCAGTCAGGATCAGGCACAGAGGAGATGGCCATGCCCGCCACCCTTCCTTCATGCAGCCAGGATCAGTGATGGAGGAGGAGGGAAAGCCTGCCTGTCCACCCTCCCCTTTCTAGAGTCCTTTTTATTTTTCCCCACAATGGGCTTTGTTGCTAGTTGTTCAGGTTTAAGAAAATTGGAGGGAACAGGTGAAAATCTATATCTGGTGGACAGAGGCCATGAGACTCTCCATAACTATTCATTTTACAGATGGTGGAGGTTGGCAAATCCCTTGGTATATTCACTGCGGAGGAAAGTCCTAGTAACAGGAGTAGCACCTAGTTGGAAACATCTGGAGCTTTTCTCTGGTAGCTTGATATCCTTTGACGTACCCATCTTGACTGCAACTTTCCCTTCAGGGCACTGAGCACAGTCGTAGCAACAAACTTGCTTCCCCTCTTGAACAATCCTGCTGTGTCCGGTGGGGCAGCTCTCGACACACGTGCTGCGTGGGACACTCTAAAGATAAACATAAGGAAGGGGTTTATGAGGGAAATGCACTGCTTTTTTATTCCAACCCCTTTGCTCAAGAACGCTTCAGAAATTACGGTCATTTCCACACACATTGAATAATGCACTTTCAATGCACTTTAGCAATCCTTTGAAAGTGGATTTTTTGTTCCACACATGGAAAAGCAGTTCCAAATGTTCACTAAAGAGTATTAAAAGTGGATTATCCAACATGTGTGGAAGCAGCCTACATTCTCTCCACTTGTATACATAGATAGATAGATAACAATGATCAAGCAATTGATAAAAGAAGTTAAAGTAGCTGGGTAAGCAGAGGAGTCAAGGTTACACCCTTCATATACATTTCTTCTTTCCTCAATAAATATCCCTCATTGTGCATCTTGCTCATACTCTGAATTTTCATTATCTACCACTTATACCTCTCTTTACCATGGCAGTATGTGTTCTGATTATTAAAAGCCAAGCCAAATTTCCACTCTTTGTCATGAGCTAGAAATGTCTTTATTCCTACATCAGATTTCCTGTTCTGAGAAAATACTGGTTTGGAATCGTTCTTATATTTAGAGACAAACACTGCCTGCAAGCAAGAAAACTAGCACACCAGGGAGAAAGTCGTGTAACCTGCTCCTTACTTTGCTAGGTTTTTTTTTTCATTTCTACAGAATTTTCATATGGGGACATTTGAGACTGTGACTCTCCATCTGTAGCGTTACAGTGCTGTCTCTCCCAACTCGTTCCTGTCTGTTCTTGCTGGCTTGTAGAATGGATTCATTATGGATGAATGATGGAATGTTGCAAATGCAGATCCTCCAATAGAAACAGAAACATTCAGTGCACTTCTCTATATCACCACAGCATGCCATAGAAATCTTGGATCTCTTCCTGACAGCTGTGGTCATCTGGCTGAAAACGAACAAATGGAAACTGAACCCATACAAGACAGAAGTGATGCTTGTCCCTTGCCTGGTCTGCTCTGCTTCCAAAGTCCAACTGAGATTTGTTGTGTTCATTGGGAAGAAAAGAGA
Organism: Eublepharis macularius; assembly: GCF_028583425.1. NCBI lineage: Eukaryota > Metazoa > Chordata > Lepidosauria > Squamata > Eublepharidae > Eublepharis > Eublepharis macularius. The sequence goes on from NC_072793.1 coordinate 178,148,639, forward strand.
TCTTGGAGGTCATTGTATTCCCCACTCATCTGATCCTTGCAGATTCGGTAAAGAGCCTAGGGGTTATACTGGATCCAGCGCTGCTACTAGAAAAGCAAGTTAAGGCAGCTGCAAAAATTCTTTTTACAACTTCACTCAAGCCTGAAAGATGGCTTCTTATCTTGACATGGTCAACCTGAACATCTGGATCCATGCTATGGTGACATCTGGACTTGACTATTGTAATGCACTATACATAGGTCTCCAATCTAAGATAACTAGGTGCAAAACGCTGTAGCTCAGCTGTTATCAAGAGCAAGCAGGAGCATGAACCTCACTCCCGTCCTGCAGTCACTCCATTGGCTACCTACTGTGCTCAGTTCAAGGTATTGGTTATCACTTAACAAAGGTCTTCATGACCTTGGCCGAGCATACTTACAGGACCACCTCTCTCCATACGCAGGAAGGAGTGGGGCTGGCAGGTGGAAAAGCTCAGCTTTTGTAGCCATTCTCTCCAGGCAGAGAACTGGGGAGAACTGCTATGAATCATTTTTCAATGAAAGGATTTACTTTCAACCCCCCCCCCCCTCAAAGGAGCTGGGTTTCTGTGCAAATGCATTTCTCTCCACAGACTACTGTGTATGGAAATGGAGAAGCACTGCAATGGCCAATCAGTACAGTAGTGTCAGCTGGCCAGCAACTTAAAAAAAACAAAAAACTAACATTGATTTTATGTATTGTCTCTTTCAATAACTATATGAGTGCCAATTCCCTCCACCCAGTCAGAATAAAAGGCAGACACAGAGTGGTAAGCTGCAGTACTGCAATCGAAGCTCTGCTCACGACCTGAGTTTGATCCCGGCGGAGGCTGGGTTCAGGTAGCTGGCTCAAGGTTGACTCAGCCTTCCATCCTTCTGAGGTCAGTAAAATGAGTACCCAGTTTCCTGGGGGTAAAGTGTAGATGACTACGGAAGGCAATGGCAAATCACCCCATAAAAAGTCTGCCAAGAAAACGTCATGATGTGACGTCCCCCTATGGGTCAGTAATGACTCAGTGCTTGCACAGGGGATTACCTTTACCTTTACCTTTACCTTTACCTTTACCTTTACCTTTACCTTTACCTTTACCTTTACCTTTACCTTTACCTTTACCTTTACCTTTACCTTTACCTTTACCTTTACCTTTACCTTTACCTTTACCTTTACCTTTACAAGGGTTGAGCATTAAATTGGGGACACTATTAAAATACAACATAAATGGTCAATATGGCAAGGGTCTAACTAGCGATACAGGTCAAGGCCTAGGGTTACCCAGGACCTCTGCCTTGACCTGTCTGGGTGAGCCCCACTGCCCTGGGTGTGAACCAGCCAAATACATGACTGGGACCAAGTCAGCCAAGCAAATAGTTCCTCCCATTCTCTTCCAGAACCTTCAGTTATTAAGCCTGAGTGAAGTACTTGACAGGGGGTCTCACCTGGCAGTCTGGCCTCACAGGTGGTAGCTGTACAAGCTACCAGCTGATCCTGACAGATCCCAAATCCCCACCAATTCCCCATCCTGCAAAGATGGAGGTCCTGTACTTCGGCCGTGGCCTGTTGGCTGTGGGGTTCCTTTCTCCCAGCCTTTGGGGAGAGGGGCCTTTGGTGCCCATGGTTAGGAGTCTTGGCATGATCTTGGATTCCTCCCTGTCTCTGGAGGCCCAAGCCACGTCTGTTGCCTGGACTGCTTTATTCCATCTACAGCAAGCCAGGCAATTTGCCCCCTATCTCTCAGCCCAGGACCTAACGACAGTGTTCTATGCAACAGTCACCTCCAGGCTGGACTACTGTAACTTGCTCTACACAGGGCTTCCCTTGGGTCTGACGCAGAAAATTCAGTGCGTCCAGAATGCTGCTCCTCATGTCCTTATGGGTGTTCCATACAGGACACATATTACACCAATTTTCAGCAGCTTCACTAGCTCCCCGTGGAATTCCGGATCCATTTCAAGGTGTTGGTTTTAACCTTTAAAGCCCTAAATGGACTGGGACTAGCACACCTGAGAGACCGTCTCTCCCCATATGTGCCCAGGAGAGTGCTTTGTTCAGCAGGTAAGAACTTACTGGTGATCCCTAGCCCTAGGAAGGCTCGTTTGGCCTCAACCAGGGTCAGGGCCTTTTCGGTCCTGGCCCCAAGCTGGTGGAACTCTCTGTCTGAAGACACCCAGGGCCGTCGAGATCTTGTATCATTTCAGCGGGCCTGCAAGATGGAGATGTTCTGCCAGGTATATGGTTGAGGCCGGTGCCAGAACCATCATCGAGCCTCCCACCGATCTCCAGTATTTGATTACATCTCATTTGTCTTCTCCCTCCTCTTTGTATGCTGGGAGCAGGAATGTGTAGCCAACCATCTGAGGGTTTTGTGTATATATGATTTTAATTGCTGAATTTTATTGTAAAATTTGCTATGTAATTGTATTTTATGATTGTTGTACTCCATCTGAATCCGCTTGTGGGGAGGGCGGGTTAAACACCGAATAAACTAAAACTATAGGAGCCCCGTGGTGCAGAGTGCTAATCTGCAGTACTGCAATCCAAGCTCTGCTCAAGACCTGAGTTCGATCCCGATGGAAGCTGGGTTCAGGTAGTTGGTTCAGGGGTGACTCAGCCTTCCATCCTTCCAAGGTTGGTAAAATGAGTACCCAGTTTCCTGGGGGTAAAGTGTAGATGACTGGGGAAGGCAATGGCAAACCACCTCATAAAAAGTCTGCCAAGAAAATGTCATGATGCGACATCCCCCCATGGGTCAGTAATGACTTGGTGCTTGCACAAGGGACTACCTTTACCTTTAAACTAAAACTAAATAAAACCAATGGGGATGTGCCAAGAGGCTCATTGGCCCTGCTCTCTTTGGCAGTGGCCAAACTATTTACAGCTCCACCTTACTCAGTTACCATAATCCATTCACACAGTGCAAGGTAGGTGAGAAACACCTCTCCCTGTAAGCCAACTGGGAAAGGAGAAAAGATTTCTACCTAGCCCTGGTAGCCAGTGACCAGCTAATCTTGCACTGCTATAAGGAGGGTAGGTGGGTTGAGCAGGAGGAGCCGACTGCTGGCTGGGAAGGCAGAAGTGGCTTATAAAGCCTTCAACTGTGCTCCCAGGCTGATGCCTGGGATTCCCACCGTCCAATCAGGGAGGCAGGAACTAATTTTCTTCCTCTTCCTATCTAGCATCTTCCTGTCTTCCTTCCAGGGTGGCATTTGCAACCCCCAGCCCCAGGAACCTTAGTCTGCCAGCTGGGAGGGCTGAATGATCTTTCCACTGGAAACTCTGCTTATACTATCTTTCCTTAGTGAGGTCAGTTTGACAATTCTCTTTAAAACCTCTGTGCCAATTTATCTGAATGTAGGGAATAAATGTGACCGGTTGGCCAGGAAATCGTCACAGAAAAGTAGGGTCTTTTCCATGTCACCATTCTAGGACGATGATCATTGGCTTGGGAAAGCTCTGTGCTCAATGAGGCAATTGATAAGAATAAGTGCTGCCATGTAGCCCACAAAATACAAAAGAAAGAAAAAAACCCACGGTAACAGAGATGCACCTGCATAGCATGCCCCCCCCCCCCCCAATACATGGATTTTTTAAAGGAATGATGTCCCATGATCACCAAGCAGGACAAATTAGCAATACATTTCTAGAGAATCACAAGCGATAGCCAAAAACAGTTATTTTCTTCTTTTTTCTAGTTCAAGGTTTTCATAATGCACACCCCTATTTATTATTATTAACTGGGATACGGTCCACACCATTTTGATTTAAATATAGTGAGTTTTAGTCATTTACAGCATACCAAAATAATATATCTTTACATGTGTCCTATGCAGAAATCCAGGAGAGAATAAAGACATAGTCAAGAGCTGACATCTCTCTCCCGAAGGCATATAAATATAAGACTATGGACCTCGTAGGTCAGTGATGATATCTGAAAAGAGTGCTTGCTATTTTATGGCTCCAGAGGAGAGGAATTGTCTACCACTTTGGAGGACATATCTATGACTTGGATTTCCAAGGACTTAGGAAGGGACAAAAAGTTTCTCTATTCTAAGTCCATTTCAAAAATATAATTCATACCTGCTGAAATTTGTGATTCCATATCACCAAACTTCTATTAATTGTGAACTCTTCACCTGCAGTTGCCTTAGATGCCATCCGACCAACCTGGATTTTTTGGAAAGTTTGATTTGGGAATGTGACCAAGTTCACGATATCATAGCCAGCTGCCAGGTCCCCATTTTCATCAAAAAAGATTTCATCTCCAGCACAATTGTTAAAGCGAACATTTCTCAAAAATAAACAAACCTAAGTCGGGGAGAAATAGTTTATGTATTTTAAAAATGTGGTGGGAAATAAATGAATATACCTTTCTAGAATTTCTTGACATGGAACCACTTGTTCTGCAATATTGATTTGCAGTTTTATTAATATAATCAAACATGAATTAGTGCGGTTTGTTTTATTTGATCAAAATGCTAGACTTAAAAATGAAGCCTTTTTTGAGGGAAAAAGGAAAATATCATCATAGGTAAGGGTGTACTGAATTTCTAGAGAGCCAACTCACAGGTCTGACATTCTAATGAAGAATCAAGATCCCTGATTTGACTCCTTGGACAGGAAATCACACCAGAATTAAAACTCAAGTATCCATCATTTGAAAAAGAGCATTTGTGTTGTTCTCTCATGCTGCTCATGAATGACTGGAGCCAGGGCTTTTTTTCAGTGGGAACGCGGTGGAACGGAGTTCTGGAACCTCTTGAAAATGGTCACATGGCTGGTGGCCCCGCCCCCTGATCTCCAGACAGAGAGGTGTTTAGATTGCCCTCTGTGCTGCTGGCACAGAGGGCAGTCTAAACTCCCCTCTGTCTGGAGATCAGGGGGCGGGGCCACCAGCCATGTGACCATTTTCTCTGAGGGCAACCCACTGAGTTCCACAACCTCTTTCCCCAGAAAAAAAGCCCTGACTGGAGCCATCTTGGAGATATGCCCACAATATAAAAGCAAATCCAAGATATCCCCCATGTGTGAGGAAAAGATATGCTTTTTTTCTTCACATATATCATGTACACCTTTGCACATGGAACAGTTTTTTTTAACAGTCTGAATCTATAAAATTGCATTTGAGTTCTTTCACACAAAGCAGTTCATAATATTTAATATAATAACAATGGCACTTATACACTGCTCTTCCAGACAGATTAGTGCCCCCTTCGGAATGCTGAACAAAGTCAGTATTATCATTATCCCCCACAATCCAGCTGGGTAACTGTGTGGCAGAGGAGCGGCTTAACCAAGGCTCCCTGCAGAGCTCGGGGCAGTAGTGAGATTCAAACAAGCAGAGTGCTGATTCACATTGCACCCTCTTAACCACTATGCTACAGCAGCTCTCATAATGGATGAACTGTGACGAAACAACAATTTCAACATTCGATTTATATACCGCCTTTCAGGACAACTTAACACCCACTCCGTGTGGTTTACAAAGTGTTATTATTAATCCTAAAACAACAATCACCTTGTGAGGTGGGTGGGGCTGGGAGAGCTCTGGGGAGCTGTAACTGATCCAAGGTCACCTAGCTGGCTTCAAGTGGAGGAGTGGGGAATCAAACCCGGTTCTCCAGATTAGTCCCATGCTCTTAACCACTACACCAAACTGTGACTGACCTGCCATGGCTGAGCATAGAGAAGACCTCCTTTCCCCATCACTCTCTGCTGAATTCTTGATGAATACATGACATGGAGTGCATGTGCCACGGCATAGACAGCATTGTAGATGCCATAGCTGTGACCAGACATTCCCATTTCAAACACAGTTTCTGGAACGCTCTCGAGCTTCTCCTCTCCAGTACAGTTTTTGTTTTGGGGCACATAAAGTTTATACAGTGGTAATGAACAGCGAAATATGTACAACCAAAACTGCTGAATGAAATAAATCTTCGACTGGTATGGATTCAGGGTCTCAATGAAGTCCTGAAATCCTGGCACTTTATTTGTGTGTAGTGCAAAGGACAAACTGCCGTTGAGGGATTTTGGTGTGAATGTCATAGTACGGAAATGATCCAGAGTAGGGAAAATAAAAGTGATATCACATTGAGCTGTTGTAATCCAAACTCGCTCTATTGGCAAGCCATAATCAATTTCATAACTTTGTAGAATTATTCGTAAACCTTCCGTAGACTGATCATTCCCATAAAAAAGAATGACATTGAGTTTACTAAACCAGATCTTTAGAGCTATCCTCGACAAAATTTTACTAAGATCCGTATTTTCCACGTAACTTCTTGCTGTCGGAATAATTTCTTTCAACGCAATGCAAATATTATTCTGAAACAACCTTGGAATCAAGTTTTGAAGGAACGCTTCTCCACTGTCATCATCTGATGTGAGGAGGCCAATCCAGTTCCATCCAAAAAGCTTAAGGAGATGAACAATCCCAACACATTGAAGTGCTTCATTTGGAACCATCCGAAACAGAAAACGGAACGAAGATTTTTCATTCATTGCAGGGTCAATGGAACCATAACTGACCTACAATGAAAGATCATGACTTTATGAGAGCTTACAAACATTTTCATTTATTTTTATTAATATGCATCTTCCTCCAAATACATATGAATATAAGTAAGTCAATATGTTTCATTTGGATATCTAAGAAATGTTTTACTTTGTTATGATCCTCATCATCTGAAAGTTCTAATGAAGCTATCAAGGCAGGGCAATAAAGAACCACAATTGTTCATGGCTCCTTCAGGGTTAGGCGTACAACAAAGGAGGAACCCACGCATGACAGTAACAAAGGAAGTGGAACCACAGGAGTAGGGAACAGAATAAAACAATCAAAATAAGAATCAAATACAATGAATCAGTGTTGCTTGTAATAACGCAATCACAATGGTAAATGAACAGTCAAGTAATCAACAACAGTCAGTCAATAACAGCACAGCTACTATACAAACGTGCTGTGTCAGGAAATACTTTCATCAGGTAAGTACAATAGTCAATGTAAGTCCATATCCATTCTTCATGTAAGTCAAGTAAATGTGGAGAGTCCAGTGGTAAATCAAATAATCAAAGTCAATCAAGCAGTGGTGTCGTTGCAAGTGGAGCCGATGTGGGGATGCACATGGCAAAGCCACAGCACCCAACATGCAGCACCGGCTTGTTCTGCTGTTTCATTGCGAATGACCTCCTCAGGGGTGAATAGCCTCTACCACACATTCAAAAGTCACAGTCAAACCATTAAAGTTGAGCACCAACCAGGTGATAGTCAAAGCAATCAATAATGGTGTCTGAAGACCCGAAGATGCCATTATTGATTCCTTTATCACCTGGTTGGTGCTCATCTTTAATGGTCTGACTGTGACTTTTGAATGTGTGGTGGAGGCTATTCACCCCTGAGGGGGTCGTTCGCGATTTAACAGCAGAACAAGCCGGTGCTGCATGTTGGGCGCTGTGGCTCTGCCGTATGCATCCGCCTTTACATGGGCTCCACTTGCAACGACCACCACTGTTTGATTGACTTTGATTATTTGATTTACCACTGGACTCTCCTCCTTCAGGGTTAGGGCAAGGGATGGCCTGTGGATAACATGAGTTGACCACAGGATCCTGAACAGTGGAATAAAAAGAGCCTTCTAATCTTAGAGATCTGACAGAAACCACTTATTGGAATGGATTTCTTTTTCCATGTTTATATTTCTGTATATCTACGAATGCACATACCTGTGGAACCTTGTATGTAGTTAAAATGTTGGCCATCTGGATGGAGTTTTGGGAGGTGAAGCCACCAATGATGGCCATTAGTTTCTTCTTCCTGTCACAGTCGTAATTGACATAATTATTTCGTCCTCTGAAGAGTAGATTCCTAATGCCTTGAGAGGTTCGCAGCGAGTTAAAAGTGTTGTCGTAGATATCTGATCCCAGTGTGGTGTTGGGTAAGAGTTTGGAATCCTTCTTGATTTCATTAAAGGCAAAAACAAAGGCTAGGATATGCTGATACTGTTTAGTCATTAACCTGCAATGAGAGTTTTGTGTAGTCTCTCAGGCCTGTATCATAAGAAACATGTGTGACTTTTCCACTAAAATACTAGTTAGGGCAACAGAACACACAGGATATTGTTCAAATCCTGCCAGAGCTGCCGTGCTTTTTTTCCCTGCAAAGAGAATTTGAACTGGCGCTACTCTCTCTAAGTCAGGAATTCAGTCATTGATGGAAAAATCCATCTACAGAATATTTGCCTTTTAGCAGTTGAGATACTACTTTAATCTCAGTAATATCTGTTTCTCAGTCTCAGCACTCCGAATATGAGGACTGATTAATAATAGGAATGTGGATGGGTCAAGATAAATAAGAAATATATTGATGGCCATTGCAGAAGAACAAAGTGGGAGCTTTGTATGGTGACCTCGGGAAGAGAGAAAAGGACCAGAGGACTGCTCACAGATCGGGGGTATGAAGGATTCTGCCTGACATGAATTCCTTGGCCCAATCAAGGCACAAGCAGCGCAGCAGCAACTCTCCCAAATTGTGGCTGATTGTCCGGTGAGGGATTAAAAAGAACTTCTAAGGGATCTGCTGCTTTCTTTTTGCACACAGGATTCTGGTACCAGGAGTTTAGCAGAAGAACTGCCCTGCAGACACTGGCATGTGCAAATATTGGTACCCTGAAAACTGGGGAAAGTTGCATTATTCATTCTACTCACATTTGTGATGTGCTGAGAAACTTCAGTTTCTCCACTAGGTGATTGTCTTTTCTCCAACCAAATTTTACGGAGAAAAAAAATGATTTGAGGAGGGTCTGGAAATGCTTGTTTTGAAATGTTTCCAACTATAGGCACTGGCATCCGGATGGTCATGTGAATGTTAGTGCCAGATGAGAAGGGAATTCAAATATCACAGCTCAATTGTCATTACCAGAAACTGCCCCCAATGGAAGCAAAAGTTGTCTCTGGCAGGCATAACTCTCTGCAATCATGTCCCAGATGGTGATTGAAGTTGCATTTCCAAGAATAAAGGGAATCATGACACCCTGGCCCAGATTATCTCCCATACCCCCCGATGATCTGTGCAAAGGAAGTAAACATTCTCTTTATCACACGTATCTCAAATAAAGCAAGGGGTGATAAAATTTGCCCACAGCTTCAGAGGGATGGATGCAGTGCCGAAAATGAAGGGAGACAGAACATCTTTGCCCAGGTTATTGCAACCATGCCCCTTCCTTGCTGTTTCCCGTTGAAAATAAGGTACTCCATTTGTGACAAGTATAACATCTCAGAACATACAGATGGGAGGCTCAAGACTGACTATCAGCTTTAGGATGATCAAGGGACTTGCAGAAATGAATGGAACGGCATAACACAGCAGATCACAAAGCTCAGGGTCTTAAATAAAGGGAATTACACCGTTCTCGTACCCTCCATTTTTCACTCGTCGTAGCAACCTTGTGAATTAGGACTGGCTGAGAGTGACTGGGCCCAAATCAGACAGCAAATGTATTGACAGAAGGGGGGTTCAAATGAGGATTTCCTTGTTCCTGATCCTAGATTCTAACCAAAATACAACACAGGCTTTGATAGGCCATGGGCATTTTTAAGGCACCTCTTAAATTTAAAGATTTCTTTTTGCCTGCTGCAGATGGATGGATGGACATATGAAAGGATGGCCATTCAGATTGACAGGCGAATGGTTTCTAATGTTATGGATTACTATTCATTGATCCTGTGAACCGACTCCACTGAAAATTTAAAAAAATTGTCTGTGACAATACGGAAGTTCTAATTTTGGCATTAGATGTATGATTTCCATTTCACACCTTGAAATCATCTTTTTTTTAAAAAAAATGTATTGGTGAGTATACTTTTCAAATTCAATACATACATTCCCTCAATATCTAATTAACCCTATCCCCCACCCTTTTCCTCCCCCCTCTCAATCGACTTCCAACAGCTTTCCAACCCTTAACCCCTCTTATTACTTAATAGATCCCTTACTCTAAGCACATTCTAATTTTTTCCCCAGGTATTCTATCATATATATCAAATATCCTATCAATATAGTATACTTCTATCAATTATGCTATCAAATATTCTATCAGTATAATATACATCTATCAGTTATACTATCAATATAGTATAGATCTTATACCCCTCAATATAGCAGACCAGTATAATATAGTATAATATATAACAGAAGTCTTAATTTAAACATATTCTATTTCTTTTAAACATATATTCTATCAAATCTACTATCATCATTATAATATGTATTAAAACCCCTACTGTGTGCCCTGCCACCAATGTGGCACAGCATACAACACAGTACTACACATTCATTATATAATATACAATCTGATCCACTAACATTATAGTATATATAATATGCCCCATCAGTATATTTATTTAACTATTCCCTTATTCATATACTCTAAAAAAGGTATTACTTATCCTAACCTCCCTATCTTGTTCTTTACAAAATCAGTTCTAAATTTCACCCCTTTTCTACTATATTATAATCCAAGCTTAGATTAAAATAGATATAAATTCTTAATGGTAAAGTCACGTCTCTCTTCTGTTTAAAATGTCTTATTTTAGAAATTCTCAAACTGCCACAGTACCTTGAAATCATCTTTTGATGACGCAATTAGCAAGTGCTGAACTTGAAACAGCCCTTTGTAGTCAGCGTCTCCTTCGCTGTGCATTCTGATATCTCAATTACATGAGAATGGTTTTAAAACTTCATGCAGACCTGTTAAACAGTACACAGCGACTTACCAGCCTGCTGAGCCATACTTTGGTGGTGCTGTAAAGCTGAGTAAAAAAATTTTAGGGAATGCAGTAGATACACATCCTCCAATTATAATTTCCTCTCCAGAGCTCTCCAAATGCTTTGGATCTCCGGGCTGCCAACTGCTCACGGATTCTGAACTGTCGCTGAAAGTATAAGGCAGCAATAGCTGGAAGAATAACAGCAGCAACATACTTCTGAATGCCAGCCAAATAATAATCCCCTTCCAGCTGTGGACCTTCATTTTTTCACATACAGCTGTTAGCATATTTGAGAAAAGGACCAGCCAATTTTACCCTTGGATTTATAGATATTTTTGTATTGTAAACACAGGCTATTCACTTTTGTATGCAATTGGTTTCTGCTATAAATATCTGTAATTTATACATAATATACAATGTTAATTACTGATGTATACTCAAAATTAATATGTGCAATTTTTATCAGCAGAAAAAAACAAAATGAAATTAAGAATCAGAAGTTTTATTCACACAAAGGAGGAGAAAAATTGTAATGGCTATTTAATGCAGCAAAGATGAGAAATTGAAAAAGAAAATCCATAGATGGCAGACAGAACCCATCTGCCTAATACCAGCAGACAACCATCAGCTTAGATATAAGAAGTTTTTGTCCCCATGTCTTTTCCAATGGTGGCATAAAGAATAAAGTAGAAAGCCTGCGTATGAAAATCCTGCCTGATGCAATTTAATCTCCCAGATCTCTGAGCTACAGGTTGCTTTTATAGACTGAATGCAGCAAAGCAGAAGCTCTTGAGCTGGATTTGCCTCTTGATTTTCAAAGTCATCATCATTCGCTAGCTGTGGATCTAAAAATAGAGTTTAATTACAGTGTTTGTATTAATTACAGGACAAGTAACCTTCTTTCACAAGGATTCAATCCCATAGCCTCTCTTTTGGATACTAGACCTGCATTCCCCTTTGATAGGGGAATATCAAGTACACCTGAGTCAAGATGATATCAAAATCTTTGGACAACATGGAACAAGTGCCAGTGATTGAAGGAAACTCATTTTGATATGCATGTTTCCCACCATAGGGCAAGCTACAGCTTCATGTGTTTGTCTTAGGTAGGGATATGCTGTGAGGTTAACTAAATCTTGCCTCTGCTTCTGTCACTGGCCTGATCTGAATTGGACTCCTGAGCCAATTTAGTTCCTTCCTGAACCATTCTGGTATCGTGCTGTATAGTAAATTATTGAACTCGTTTGTAGAAAAAGCCCTCAAAAAAAGAGAGAGAAATGTTAGTAGTTCTTCAGAAGGAACATGATGTTAGCCACCCAGAGCCCACTTGTGGGGAGGATGAAATATAAATCTAAAAGAATAAAATAAATAAAATAAGATGGATATTCCGACTTTCATGAACTCTATTGTGTAGCTATCTCTCTTACCTCCTCAGTCCAAAAACTGGCAGCAGGTTACAGACCAGGAAACACAATTGCCCCAATTATACCAGTCCCCAATGCAAACGCATTCCCAGGTCCTTTCTTCTGAATTCCTGACTCAATGGTAGATCACATTCTTTTCATGCAGAAAAATGAAGGTTCGGTTTCTGATACTTTGAAGGATCTCAGAAGAGACATACGTCTGCTAAAGAATGAGGTGGTAATGTCTCATGTAGAGATGGGCACGAACCGGGGGGAAAATGAACCATGTGGTTCGTGGTTTGTCAAATTTTCATTAACCACGAACCATGAACTTTCATGAACCTGCCCCAGTTCACAAACTGGTTTGTTTCGTTCATGAAAACATCACATCCAGGTCAGAAAATAATCACTTCTGGGTTGGCAGAAAGTCACTTCCGGGGTGGCAGAAGGTCACTTCCAGATCAGCAGAATGTCTGTAGGAAGTCCATCCCTTGTTGGCTAGGAAACTGATTGATTGGCACCAGGCTGTCTGCAGTGACGAACCAAAAACAAACCAACCGAAACTGCCTAAAGGTTTGTGGCAGTTCATCAGAAATAGGATCTGACGAATCGCAGTTCATGAACCACAAACCGGCTTGGTTCATCATGAATTTTGGTTCATATTTTGGTTCGTGCCCATCTCTAGTCCCATGTAGGTCACTCAATGAACTTCAGGTGGCAGAGGAACCTGTTTTTACTTTTCGAGGAATTGATGGCCTGTATCTTTTCTTTAATTAGTCATAGTTCAATTGTAAGCAGAGTTACACCCTTTGAAGCACTTTGAATTAGTTAGATCTCAGAAGCTAAACAGGGTCAGTCCTTGGATGAGGGACCACCAAGGAAGACTGCAGAAGAAGGCACTGGCAGACCATCTCCGTTTCTTACTTGCCTTGACAATCCCTGGCTGGGGATCATCATTAGTTGATTGTGACTTGACAGCACATACATACATATATTATATTATTATAGTATACTGTATTATTGACACCAAACTGGGAAGAGTGGGAAACGCCCCTGAAGATATAATATTGAACAAGTTCTGAACACACGGAAAAAGTGGGCAGATTTGAATAAGATGCAATTTAACATGGACAAATGCCAGTTTATGCACCTCAGTAAAACAATGCAAACCTATGTGAATAAGATCTTGGGATATGGATGGATGGGAAGCGAAATATGAGCACTCTGTGTGATGCAGCAGCAAAGAAAGTGAACTCAATCTTCGGGGTCTATCAACAAAGGCATAACATTTAAATCACAAGATATCATTGTCTCACTATTTACTGTGTTAATCAGGCCCCACCTGGAGTATTGTGTGCAGTTCTGGAGGCCTCACTTCAAAAAGGATGTGAACAAATTTGAATGGATGCAGAGCAGAGCAACCAGGATGATCAGGGGCCTGGAGACCAAGCCTTATGAGGAAAGACTGAGGGACCCGGGAATATTCAGTTTGGAGAAGAGGAGGTTGAGGAGAGACATAGTTGCTCTCTTGAAGTATTTAAATGGCTGTCACATTGAACAGGGAAGGGAGCTATTCCTGTTGGCAACAGAAAATAAGACTTGAAACAATGGGTTTAAACTACAGAAGGGAAGGAAGCAGCTAGGTGTTAGAAAAAAACTTCTTCATGTTAAGAGTAATTCAACAGTGGAACTGGCTGCCTTGGGATGTGGTGGGTTCCCCCTCAATGGCAGTCTTCAAGGAGTGGCTGGGGGGATACTTGTTGGGGATGCTTTAGGCTTTTCCTGCATTGGGCTGCAGGTTAGACTAGATGGTCTGTAAGGCCCCTTCCAACTCCTATTCTATTCTATTCTATTCTATTCTATTCTATTCTATTCTATTCTAGTCTAGTCTAGTCTAGTCTAGTCTAGTCTAGTCTAGTCTAGTCTAGTCTAGTCTAGTCTAGTCCAGCTGTCTAGTCCAGCACTAATCCCAGAGGAACTGACAGTGGAAATTTCATCAGTGGTATTAGCAGCAAAAAAAAATTCAACACTTTCCCCAGCTTTTTTATTACAATTCTTTCCCTAGTGGGGCTGAATATTAAAGAGAGAAAGAGGAATATGCAAGACTAGCAACAAAGCCAATTATGGGGGGAAATACAACAGGCTCTAGAAGGGGAGGGCAGACAGGCAGGTATTGCCTCCTCTTCCGCACCTGATCCAGGTCAGGTGAATGGAGTAGGTATAGCCACCTGTTCCATGCCTGATCCTGGCTGAGTGAAAGGGGGCAGTCATTGCCTCCTGCTCCATGCCTGATCCTGGCCAGGTGAAGGGTGGTGGGCATTGCCACCTGCTCTGTGCCTGATCCCAGCCATGTGAAGGGGATGGGCATTTCCACCTGTTTCATGCCTGATCTGGGCAGGGTGGGGAGCAGTCTGGCATTGCCACCTGCTCCTCACACCAATCACCACTGGGTGAAGAAGGGAGTACAGGAGGGAGGGATCGGCCACTTCAACTGGACTTCCTGCCATGGCACACTCTCTGGAGGGACGAGCTGCCTTGCTTCAGCTTCCCTCCATGACGGTGTCCTGTGGAGGCGCACCAGGATTAGAGATGATTCGTCAGTAATATGGCTTGACTTTTTAATAATAGGATAAGAGAAATTGTGGCTATGAATTCCTTCACTGAGACAATTAGATTAAATATTTCATTTATGTATGAAAGGAAATATTTACTCCGCCTCTCTCTTTCCCTCATAACTCACTTGTATAGTAGGTTAGACTGATAGTGTGTGGCTGTCCTAAGGTCACATGTTAAGCTAGGTGGGAATTTGAACTCTAGTATCCTCAATTTTAGACCAACACTCAAACAACTACACCACTCACACACCAGATGGCTTATACTGGAACTTCTCTGCTTAGGATTTCACCATTGGTAAACCCAAATGTGACCTCTTGAATCCACAGATAAGAGGGACACTAAGGACGGTTGCCCAGACTCTTGCTACTTCTGGAGAACTCATTCACACCCTCTTAGGTAAATTCCATTTAGGAGCATGATGTTAATGGTTGGGCATATTCCTGTATTATTAAGCATCCCTTTCTAAGCAGGGATATGTTTGGGAATGAGACTGTATGTCTTGCTCCCAAGACTTCCCTGTAAGCGGTCAGCCCAGCCTCCGCCATTTTAATGGCAGTTTTATATATGGCTGCTTGCGATATTAAAAATGTTCAGGCCTCTGGACTTAAAATGGCTGCTGTATTGCCACTAGAGAGTCTCTAACAGTTGCTGACTTCCGCCCGGGAGAACATTGCATGCATGGAATGCTGCACAGGAATGCAGAGTGATTGAGAAGCAATTGGATTTACTATCCCTCCAGCCCTCAAGGGATCCAGCGCAACAAAGGCCTCGCAGAGTCATCCCGACTTAGCACATTCCTTTTCCTCCTCCCACGATGAGATCTCCTGTCCATGATTGAGGAGCTAATCAAATGACATTCATAAGTATATACAGTCGTTCCAGGGAAAGTACTGTTTCCTCCTAGATTCATTAACTTAAGTCTGGTGAACTTTATCAGCAAACTATCCTTTTGTGTAGCACTACAAGTAGTTTTACATTTACATTCACACACACTGGCAGCTACCTATCAAGGCAATCAAATCCTTGGTCGAACCCAGGAACTGACCATTGGAGTCTTTGTTCTGACTGCTGGGTGGGCTCTCCTACCTCAGGGAACATTTTACCTATAAAGGTAGAGCCCTGGCCTCATTCTAATTGTACACGCTTACCACATCCACAAGTGCTGTTCCCTTGAGGTTTGCTCTGAGCCTCTTACTCTCTTGACCAAGGACACTGGACATTTGAAGCTGCTCTCTCTCTCTCTCTCTTCACCGCGGACTGGACTGCTCTTCAGGATAGGTCGATATACTTACTCCCTCTCTGTATTCCCAATCTCTGGCTAAGTTTCCTAGGACTCTGTGTGTGTGTAATTATTTTCCCCAGTAATTTTGTATGTGCATGACACCTTGTTCTTTAATAAAAGTTATTGTTTGATGTTAAGAACCAGCCTCATTTGCTATTCTGAGGAGGGGACTCCGTAGAAATTGGTGATAGATCCACACGGTTACTGGCCTCTTGCATAGCTGTCTTCCTTGGTGGCTAATTCCCCTACAAATTATTTATTGCAAGGAGACTACTTCCAGTAACATCCCAGTTGCAGTGTCAAAACACCATCATCACACAACCCGGACCTTGTGGCTATTGACTTTAAGGCAATTGTTGACAGAAATTGTGCAACCGGGGCATCAGTACCCTGAGGGGCAAAAACAGTGTTGAGAAGTTGCCATCACCCTAAAGCCTGATGCCAGAGATTCATTGTATCAAGTCTGATGACACCATGGATGAGTCCAGTGATGTCATAGGGGGAACTTGGTGATGTCAAACTGAATAGCACTATTAATAGGTTTACCTCCATATATTACTAGGTAGGAACTTCAAAGAGATGGGCTATTTAGCTAACAACTAAAAACAATATATTTTTTAAAAAACAAAGAAAAATGCAAAATATAAATAATAGTTGAACTATTATTATGGTTTCTCATCTCCAGTGGTTAGTTCAGTAGTTAGCAGAAATATCCATGCATGCAATATACGTGGATTATAGCATATCATCAACTAACCAAGGAAAGGAAATTGGCTTATAATCATATATGAATCTTTTGCTCATTTAATTAGAGAGTGGTATTTTCATAAAAGATATTGTAAGCTAAAGTTCCCAACCTTGTTGAGGCTGAGAGCAGATCTAGATTTGCTTCTATCCCCGCATCTTTCCCTACAGGGGAGATCTAGCAGATAGGTGAACCCACTGCGGGGTGGGGGATGAACTGCTTTGTTCAGATTCCACCTGGGTTCTGATATGATCCCTTTTTTCTTTTTTGTATTTCCTCCATATTATCACTCTGGTTTTAAAAATAAATATATATATTAAAAATAAATTTGTAGAAATGTTTGTGAGGAGGAGTTCAGTGAACCACAAAATAACTGCCACAGGGCCAATCACAGAATGTTGGCAGGTTCCAAATGAGTGCTTCTTGAAGGAAAGGACTCCTCTGGAGCTGTACTAGAAGACCTCCTCCAGTGAGGTGGAAGAAAGGCAATCTAGCCTCCTTGCTTTGGGAGAGAAGCAAGCGGGCCCCTGCAAGTACATCAGTAGGTGTCAGTGGAAACTTGGGAACCATGTCAGGGCTAAATCTTGTATGGCATAAGACTGGTGGAGTAAGGTTCAAAATACTCTGGGAAAGCACTCTGCGCGTATGTATTTTTCACTGCAGAGGAGTCACCATGCCGCCGTCTGACTCAAACAGCTGATAAAAGGTTTCCAGCTGAATACTAACAGTCATTGACAATGGCCACAGATGGGAACTAGGTGACGCAGAGGAGGGGAAAACTGCAACTCTTCTAAGGCATGTTTGTCGAAGCTATTGTCAAGGCAAAGACCTCCCAGTCGCAGCTCAGGAGTGTCAAACATAGCCCGTTCACTATCCAAATAGGTTTGACACAAAGTGCACTAATCCCTGGTTTTTACATGAGGGAACATCTCTTTGGGTTGAAGTGACAGAGTCCTTCTTCCTACCTCAAGATTCTGCCAACTCATTCTGTTTCACATGTAGTCGCCTCAGATGAAACAAAAGTTCAGTCATATCTGGGAATTTCCTAGCCTTCCTTGTTAGGAAGCTGCCCGACTTCTTTGATGAAGCCATGTTTATCACTTTCAGCATGCTGGTGTTTTGCAGTGTGTGGATTTCATTTGTTCCAACATCTCAGGGAAATATATGGTACCAGTGGAGATATCTCTATCTTGCCCCCTGGCACTGGATTACTGGGCTGCATCTTTTCCTCCAAAATTCATTTTATTGTTTTGCGGTCTGAATTGAACAACAAGAAATAAAATAGATTATATGAACTATGAATATATGATGGATAAGCAAGGAAATATAAAAACATGGCAAGAAATTGAAGCACAAGGGGGAAAAAATCCCATGGCTGATGTACTATCAAGTGGTGTCCAAAACTAAACAACAATTATCCAGAGAAGATGGCTGATTCAGAGAGAAAATAGTGTTTGAACAAGTAATCAGTGGCAATTCAAACCACTTATTAGGAAAAGTATATAAACTTCTACTGCCAGATGCCACACAATTGAAACGAGTTAAAAATTGTATGATAAAATGGATGCAAAATCCTGGAGAATGTGTTTCTGTGAGTCATTGGGAAATCTTACAGACAAAAGAAATCAAATTTACAGACTGTCAAATGTTAAGAGAGAATTTGTACAAAATGTTTTTTAGATCTTGCAAGATCCTATAAGGATATAGTGGGGTGGAAATGCCAATGTATGGATGCAACATATCTTATGTGGTGGACTTGTAAGAAGGTGAGAAGATATTAGATAAAAATTCATTAAGAGATGCAACAGATATTAAAATCTGCTTTGTACCCATACGTTAGCAATAGTACAAAAATTAATGAACTTTTAAAATATTTGATGATGGCAAAAAAATGGAAGGCAGACTCTTGTCCAGATGTTATTGAGTGGATGAACAAATCATGTGACTATGCTAAATTAACTTCCTATAGGCATATCAGATCGATCTTACAATTTCAAGAAAAATGGAAAGGTTTTTTTTACTATGTAGCTGGTAATTCAGAAGAAACTAAAAATATTTTTATGGAAGCAGATGAATTAGAAATTTAACCTTTTTAAAATGTTGAATATAAAATATTGAACATAATGTTGAATATAAAATGCTGATGAAGTAAATAAGGAGGTGGAGAGGAACAATATTTTCTAGCTTAGATGTGCTGTTACATATTATGTATATTTTCATGAATTATTCTTGTTATGTAATGTAATTGCTTTTTTTCTTTTCCAATAAAATGTTTATCTGGGGAAAAATCAAGTTAAAGCTGACAAGGGACAAGAAGAGAAATTTATAGCATTTCAACTGCTGCACTTCTATTATTCAATAAATGCTGAGTTTCATTTTTTTTCTACTCGTGTGTCCTGGAAATCTTTTTCTCTTACCTATCACGAGAATAACCTATCCCAAACGTACTGTTTTTTTAACTAAAAGTTTACTACATTTCTGGTATGTAGAATAATTCTGTGTTTTTGCTGCTTTTCAGCTGCACTTAAAAGAATTTTGATGGTTATATGAGGTCACTGGCTGAGATGTGGTTGCTGAACACATTCAGTGCTGACAAATTCCAACGGGAGGCTGCTGAATTGGAATTCATATGCAAATTTGACTCTGTCAAGCTGGGACTGAATAGAGACTATGAATGGTTATCACATTATCACAGGTAACAGATTCCCTTTAGAGAGACGTGGTCTGGGGGAGCCCAGTGACGCCTGGTGTGGGCTTTCGGGGACCACAGTTCTTTTTGTCAGATGCAGCTGGCAGGGAGAGCTGTGGTCATCGAAGGCTTATACTACATAGGAATTGGATACTTACACTGCTACAAACTAATATGGCAAACTGACTGCACACCAAAAGGAGATGTTTACATTTCCAGGCAAAGGAATGTTTTGACTGCCTCCATGCTAATTGCATTCTGTCTCCTTGTGATATATGTCCCCTTCTTTCTCCCCTCTCTCCCCTCCTCTTCTGTATTTGACCAGTTCGGATCATGCATCTGACGAAGAGAACTTGATTCTCGAAAGCTTATGCTACAATAAAATTGGTTAGTCTTAAAGGTGCTACTGGACTCTTTTTGATTTTGCTACTACAGACTAACACGGCTAACTCCTCTGAAAAAAAATGCTGTTATTGTTGATTTCTGTGGTTCATGGTTTGAGGATTAAAGTTAGTTCTTTTTCTAACCTGCCTTTCACCTGGCTGTCCGTTTCCTTCTTATGGTCCTCTTAGGATTGCCAACCTCAAAGCGGGGCATGGAGATCTCCCAGAATTCCAACTGGTCTCCAGACAAGGGAGCACTTCCCCTGTAGAAGATGGCTGCTTTGTAGGGGGACCCTGTACGTCTTTATAGCCAACGGAGACCTCTTTCCTCCCCAAACCTGCCCTCCTCAAGGTCCACCCTAAAACCTCTAGGAATTTCTCAACATGAAGTTGGCAACCCTAGGTCCCCTGGATGTTTGTTAATGGCTCTTCTCTTCCTGCCATGCAGGTCCCTTGGTGACTCTGGGCCAGTCAGTCTTTGCCTAGTCTGTCTTACAAAAGTGTTATGAGGATATTTTCATTGCTATATACACAATTATTGTCTTGCTTGTGTTATTTATAACTATGTTTCACTCTTTCATTCTCCTCTCCCCAAAGCCCTGGAATTAGCAGCACAAAATTCAGCAAGCACTTTTTCCGTTTTTTTTACTAATCTTTCCCTAGTAGTTGTAATAAACAAAGAAGAGTCTGTAAGATAAGAGGAAAGATGGCCATGATCTCCTTCAGTGAGACAATTAGGTCATGTCCAGGCTAGGAAGGCTACCATGAAACTGATGCTGGCCAGAAGCCCCATGTAGCCCAGTACAGGGTAGAACATGATGTCCGAGCCTTTGTCGCGTTGACTGATGGTATGACTGATCTGAGAGTGCGTGTCAAACTCTGCGAAAGGGGGTGAAGTTGCCAACCACATACATAGATGGCTGTGGGAGTTGCATGACTAACACAGGGGGAATTGTAATATCATGCAGCAGCAATCCCCAACCCCTTCCCCCAGCATTTTCAGTTGAAGTTATCGTTTACTCTGGCAGGTAGAACTCATCCCAAAATAAAGAGAAGGGCCTCAAAACTGACCACTTACTTCAGAGTGAGGATGGGAGTTGCACTGCCAAAAATAGAAGGAACAGAAATGTTGCAGGCCACTGCCAGAAGTCGGGGGGGGGAGCTCTGGTGGCGGTTGGTCATTGGATCGGGTCTCTTTGGGGGGAATCAGGGCCTCTGCCCTGGTTCCTGTCAAGGGGATTCCCATAAGGAATCTTGGGTGTGTGTCACGGAGGTGCATGTCCAGCTCGGGGGATGCCAGGGTGGACTCACCACCAGGTGGCAGGGGAATCATACAGGGGTGTACACTCAGACGATCTCCCCCTTAATGCAACTCCTTGGTTCCCCCCCTCAGCAGGCCCCTGCCAGAAGTCACACAAAGGTGTTTGCAATGGAAGTAGACTTTGGTAAGAATAACATCTGCAACTATAGCCAGAAGCCTCAAAATTGGCCACTGGCTGGAAGATGGACATGGGAATTCTAGTGCCAGATGAGGAAGGAATTGAAATATCATGGCCCAAATGTTATCCCCAGAACCTGCCCTCCCCTTATGGAAGCAAAAGTTGTTCATGGCAGCCATAACTCTCAGCCATCATGTCCAGAATGTCCTTCTTTCCAAAGACCTCAAGGTTTCACCATGTCCCCATGTACCTTTTTTCTTAAACAAAAAGTGTTAATCATGTTCGTGAGACTGCAACATGGCCAGTACTTTCTTTCAGGCCTCTGATGTGGATCCATAGCTTTCAGTAGCCATTCAATCCCATAAACTCTATTTTGGTGAGGCCGCCTGCATTTTATTCCCCTATTCTTCGGTGTTAACCTGGTCAAGATGATCATAGAATCATAGAATCGTAGAATCATAGAGTTGGAAGGGGCCATACAGACCATCTAATCCAACCCCCTGCCCAGTGTAGGATCAGCCTAAAGCATCTCTGAAAAGTATTCATCCAGCCTCTTCATGAAAACTGCCTGTGAGGGGGAGCTCACCACCTCCCTAGGCAGCTGATTCCACTTTTGAACTACTCTGACCGTGAAAAAGTTTTTCCTAATATCCAGTCGGTACCTTTGTGCATGTAGTTTTAGCCCATTGCTTCGCGTCCTACCCTCTGCTGTCAACTGGAACAGCTCTTTGCCCTCCTCCAAATGACAGCCTTTCAAATATTTAAAGAGAGCAATCATGTCCCCCCTCAATCTCCTCTTCTCCAAACTAAATATTCCCAAGGCCCTCAGCCTTTCCTCGTAGGGCTCAGTCTCCAGACCCCTGATCATTCTTGTCGCTCTATTTTGGTGAGGCCTCCAGAACTGCACACTATACTCCAGGTGTGGCCTGACCAAGGCAGTATAGAGAGGGGCTATGACCTCCTGCAATTTCGACGCTATGGCCCCTTTGATACAACCCAGGATTGAATTAGCCTTTTTTGCTACCACATCACACTGACTGCTCATATTCAGTTTACAGTCCACTCTTACCCCAAGATCCCTTACCCCAAGAAATATTTGGACAGCATGGAACAAGTGGCAATGATTGAAGAACACCCATACTGATATGCCTAAGTTTCCCCAAATAGGGCAAAGAGCAGCCCCATTTGGTCATTTCAGGTGGGGGAATGGTGAGAAGTTAGCTTGAGTCTTCCCTCTGCTTCAGTCACTGCCCTCACCTGAACTGGACTCCTGGGCCAATTCAGCACCTGCTTGAACCATTCTGGCATAATATGGTACAGGATATTTTTTGCTTACGTATAGAAAAAGTTCTCAAAGAAAGGAGGTGCAAGTAGTTGTTCAGCACTTTATCAGAGCAGGAGGCACAAGATGTGTAAGATGGACATTCTGACATTCATGAACTCTGTGGTACAGTCACATCACTTCAGTCCACAAAGTGGTGGCAGGTTAAAAAACTCTCGCACAAATGCCCACAGGTTTGGTATGAAGGGGCAGACAACGGCAAAAAGCCTCCGTTAGTCTCTTTCATTGAAAACCCCACCAAGGTTGCCCTAAATCAGCTATGACTTGATGGCACTTTCCACAACCCAAGGTCTTGTGTGCATACAAATCTACACTTTCCCATAGCCTGTACATACATTCAGATCATATATCCAATTGATATGTGAAGGGGGGGAGGTAAGAGCATGTCAACTCTGCCCCCTCTCCCAGTGGTTGCTAGCTTGTGAGCCTAGTAGCTTGTGAGCCTAGTATACATTCATAGGCACTCTTCCCTCATTTAGAACCATCGGTTTTCAAATGTCCCGAAGGTCTAGGAGGGCATAAACGCTTCTTTTTATGTGCAGATGCTGAGGTCACTAATGGGTGGTCATGTGGAGATGGAGGGTAGAACAAGTGTGCTCATATCCAGTCCCCATCTACACATGTTGATCAAATGCATGATTGTAATGTCTGTGCAGGGCTCATGTGATTGTTTGGAGAGTAATCATTTGTATGTATGAATGCAGGGCCTTTGTGCAGCTTAAACTGAACATGTATATCACAGTTGAGCTTGTCACAGTGGTACCTCCTCCACTCCAGCACTTTCTGTCACCACTCAGCATCATGTGAAAATGACTCATGTGGCTGCCTCATGTGCTCTTTCCCTGGGAGAACTTCTTTCCAACAATGCAGTGCTGGGGGAGTGGGCAAGCAGAATGACAAGTGAAATGAATGATTGAACTACTTGAATAGGGGTCCCTTTCCATCGTCTGCCTAGTTTGTTCTGGTCACAGTGTTCAACTTCCCTTTGAACAGGACGCAGGTGTTTGTAGCACATTGTATACACTACACATATTCGCAGCAGTGGCCTGTTGAGACCTAGAGACAACAAGGAAGTCAGAAGGCCTTGATGAAACTCACTGATCCGCATTGACTCAGCAGCACAAAACTCGGCTCTGGCATAATGAACGGCATTTGCTGTAACCTCTGATGACCTGGCCGCCTGGTGAGCTGCTCAGAAGTGGCAATTCCCTCAGGCACAAGCCCAGGCAGTCCCCTGCAATTACGTCTCATTGGTCCAGCAACAAGCACGTTATCAGAGCAGGCAGCAGGTGTGCCTGGCAGCTAACTTTGAAACGAGCCTTGAGAAGTGTCTAATTATGAAGCAGAAGTGTGCTGCAGTCAGGGAAATCAACTGATCTGTCTTTTGCCCCCTCAGTTGGAAGAATGAGACAGACACAATTTCTTGGAATAAATGGCCGCTTTATTAAACATAACATCAACACTAAACTGCGGCAAGGGCAAACTATGCGGTACAGGTCAGGCCACGGGGTCCCTCAGACCACCGCCCTGACCTGTCTGGGCGAGCCCCGCCGCCCCGGGCGTAATCCATTCATGGAATGGCCTCAGCCCGGCCGGCCAGGCAAAGGGTTCCCCCTCAAGCTCCTAAAGCCTCAGCCATACAGCATGAGGGAAGGACTTGCACCTGGGGTTCCCTGGTGGCAGTCTGCACAGGTGGTGGTAGCCATGAAGCATTACCCTCCGTCCTGAGAGACCCCATTTCCCCACCGTTGAGGAATTGCCAAAGGGGGTGCTCACCAGCCCGCTCCCTATTTCCCCACTTTCTCCTGCCAGGGGAAGCCTACTAGGCACCACCCTTAAAACACCTCCATCCTCTGCTGCAGTACAAGGTAGGCGAAAAACCTACCCCCCCCCACCAAGGCCAATCAGGGGGAGCAGGAAAAAATTCCTACCTGGCTCGAACGCAACCGGCTAATCCTGCACTAAAACAGGGAGAGGAGGGTGGGCCGATCGCTTGGAGCAACTGCGTGCTAGGGAGGGCGGAGATAGCAACGGCTCTATCTCCGCCCGCCCCCTGAAAGCCCCGGATGGGCGGGAAAGTCCCATCCTCCATCCAAGGCTGCAAACCCGGCCCCCCGGCTATAGCCACTTGTGGCTGCCGGGAGTGGCCGAATTGCCCCCTCAGTTGGAAGAATGAGACAGACACAATTTCTTGGAATAAATGGCCGCTTTATTAAACATAACATCAACACTAAACTGCGGCAAGGGCAAACTATGCGGTACAGGTCAGGCCACGGGGTCCCTCAGACCACCGCCCTGACCTGTCTGGGCGAGCCCCGCTGCCCCGGGCGTAATCCATTCATGGAATGGCCTCAGCCCGGCCGGCCAGGCAAAGGGTTCCCCCTCAAGCTCCTAAAGCCTCAGCCATACAGCATGAGGGAAGGACTTGCACCTGGGGTTCCCTGGTGGCAGTCTGCACAGGTGGTGGTAGCCATGAAGCATTACCCTCCGTCCTGAGAGACCCCATTTCCCCACCGTTGGGGAATTGCCAAAGGGGGTGCTCACCAGCCCGCTCCCTATTTCCCCACTTTCTCCTGCCAACGCGAAAGGCCAAGCCTCAGCTTAGGCCCTCGCGCCCCACAGGTGGCCTAGTGCCAACCTGAGCCCGAGCCGCAGGTCGTCTAGAAAGATGTCATTGCCTGATGGGGACAAATGGACCCCATCTGCCCTATAAAGGGTGGCATTAGCGGCCTTAATGCGAGGGTGAGGGAGGTAGATGCCGAGGCCCGTAGCTAAGGCTTTTTGAATTGCCCTATTGGCCCTGCGCCTGGCACGAGCCATACCATGGGGGTCCAACGACTCCCGCCATCTGCAGCGGGGGAGCATCTCAGACCAGAATATATATACATTGGGCCAGCGGTTCTTAATTACCCGAAGGTCAGCAATCACCTGCAAGGACAGGGCTCTGCCTTTCAATAAACCGAGGTCATTACCACCCACGTGTAAGACCAAAATATGGGGAGGAGGACCGTTCCTTCCCCCAAACAAGAGAGGCAGCAACCCAGACCACCGAAGGCCTCGCCTTCCCAGCCATTCAATTGAAGCGTCTTCGCTCAGCCCCAGCTGAGCTCCAATCGGCGTCCGTCTGGCTTGCACCGCAGCCCAGAACACCATACTGTGGCCCGCGATAAGAATCCGCTTCCTCTCAAAGATGCTCCCAGCACCTGGAACAAAATTCAAACTGCATGAGATGAAAACAAAGGAAGGGGGCGAATGTATGACCGAAAAGCAGCCGACCGCCATCTGCCGACTTTCTGAATGGTCTTGTCAGCATAGCCCATGGCTGCCGCGGTAGATGCTGCACCAGTCCGGAAAGAATGAGTGCCAAACTTGACACCCACTAAACCCAGCTGCCGCAGCGCTCTATCAGTGACCGCCCAGAATTGGTAGCGGGTTAAGGGAGAGCGATCCTGGTGCCTAAACAGCACTCCCTCCTCCTCACCCCGAACTGCCAGGTAAGAACGAAGAGCCCGTACCGGGCACAAAGCCTCGTCCTCACAGGGTCCCAAGGTCAACACAGACCCCACCCTCTTCTGATCGGTCTTAGATCGCTTGATACAGATCAAAACATTATCGCCCTCAAACTGGATGTCGCGGGATGATAAAGCCCGCCCAGAGGCATCCTTCTGCGACTGAGCCACCAGCTCGCTCACCCTTAATGCGCCAAAGAAAGCAGTGAGAGAAGCGGCATGAAACAACCGGCATTCAAAACCAGACTTGCAAATCTCCCCCCATAGAGTTCCAAGACCTCTAAGGATAGCAGGGGAAATCGGCTGCCTTGAATCCTTAACGCCCCCAGACTCTCTGGACCAACCCTCGAACATCTTCCTGAGTCTAAAATCCCCCGTATGCTCCAGCAAGCCACGCACCTTGCTAGCAAATGCTAACGCAGCCATCTGGCCACGAATGGTCTTGACTGCCAGACCACGAGCCCGCTGGGCCACACAGAATTGCAGCAAGTGTTCCACAGGAATGGGCCACACCTGACTGAGCCCAACCCGCTTTCTAAAGTCATGAAGCAGTCCTACCGCCCTTTTGTAAGACCACCGAGTGCTGGGAGCAATGGCCATCTGAATAGCTCTGTTCACTTCGACCTGCCAATCCACCACAGCTCCGGTGGCATCCTGGAGGGAAGGCTGTCGGCACCGGGAGCGAGACGCCGGAAACGATCCACCTGTTGGCGAGACAAAGCGTCCGCCACACCATTGTCGATCCCCGGCACATGTCTGGCCCTAAACAGTATGTTAAGCTGAAGGCACTGCAATGTGAATGCCCGCCCCAAAGACATCACCCTGGACGACTTGGACGTCAGTGAATTAACCACTTGCACGACTGCCATGTTGTCGCACCAAAAATGCACAACGTGGTTAGCCAACTCATGCCCCCAAAGAAAGACCGCCACCAGAATGGGGAAGAACTCAAGAAAGGTCAAGTCCCTAACTAACTCGCTCGCTGACCACTCGGCAGGCCACTGCTCGACACACCAATGCCCGCGAAAGAACACCCCAAAACCTGTGGACCCAGAAGCGTCCGAGGCAACCTGAAACTGTGCCCCAACCAGCAACTCCTCTCGCCAAAAGCTAACCCCATTAAAGGCACTCAAAAATTCCTCCCAAACCTCAATGTCAGCGCGCATCCCCTTGTCAATACGAACCTTATGGTGTGGTGCGCGCAGAGATGACATAGCATCGCAGAGCCTACGCAAGAACGGCCTGCCAGGGGCGACCGCCTTGCACGCAAAATTCAAAGAGCCTACCAGCTGCTGCAACTCAAGAAGGAATGCTTTCTGCTTGCCACGAAACGCAGCCAACAGCTCCCTAAGCTTACTAATTTTATCCGCCGGAAGTCGTAAGGACTGGTGCACCGAATCAAGCTCGATACCCAAAAATGTCATGACCTGGGAAGGGCCTTCCGTCTTTTCATGCGCCAGGGGGACGCCCAGTTCCCCCGACAGGGACACAAAGCCAGCCAATAGGTTGGCACATTGTCCAGAGCCAACAGGCCCAACGAACATAAAGTCATGTGTTGCCAACACATGAGGCCTGAAGTACTTTAATCAATTGGATGCTATGAATAAAAAAAGTTAGAAGCATTCATAATCGTAACATAAATGAGGCTTGTGGTAATATAGATCCTGAATTAACATTAGGAAAAAACTCATAACGTGGCTGGCCATTATATTAATGATAGTTTATGAAGTCCACCTGTTGGGACCCCAACACAACCACAACCTCACTAAGAGTGCAATCTGCATTAGAGTTTCTCCAGTCTAATTGAATCGCACTGGATTGCATTGCCAATGGCTTTAGGCAAGCCATTGCTCTCTCGGCCCCCTCCTCCAGTTCAACAGCCAACACTATGCTGGCACCACACTGATCAAAGGCGAGGGTAAAAGTGTGAACACAATTCCTCCTCGCTGCTGTTTGCTTTGCCACCCAGAGTCAATGGCCCAACATCTATCAATATCCCCCCAAAACATGCCAGCCAAAATACTGGGGGTGGGCGGGTATGACAGGTGTAGATACGTTGGTTAATGAAGATAGGTGAAATACATCTTGCTGCTAGTGCTTGGTCCACAATGTTAAGGCTCCATGCCATCCAATGAGTCCGCATCTATTTAGATTTTCCATCATCATAAAGGAGATAGAATAAAGAGAAGGAATTGACTAAACAAATCTTAAACATTAAGTGCTGGTTATTTTTTCCTTCCCAGCTGCTCTCTGGTGTTCAGCTCAGGCCTAACTAAAATAATGTAGCATTTGGGGAAGAAGATACAAGCCAGTAAACCTCCACTAGAGGCCAAGATGGAGAAGATCTCCACGGCCACCATGTCTTTCCCCTTGGTGCTCAGATAGGTGGGGACAAAGGAGATCCAAACACTGCAGAAGACCAGCATGCTGAAGGTGATCAGCTTGGCTTCATTGAAAGAATCAGGCAATGTCCGGGCTTGGAAGGCCACCATGAAACTGATGGTGGCCAGAAGACCCATGTAGCCCAGTACAAGGTAGAACATGATGTCCGAGCCTTCATTGCACTGAATGATGATCTGACTCACTTGGGAATGCATGTCAAACTCTGGGAAGGGAGGGGAAGTTGCCAACCACAGCGCACAGGTGCCAGTTTGAATTAAACAACAGGGAATGATGACTGACATGGCCAGTCTCTTCCCCACCCATTTCCTCATTCTGTTCCCTGGCTTGGTGGCTATGAAGGCAACCACCACAGTGACCGTTTTGGCCAATATGCAAGACACGGCAACAGAGAAGATGATGCCAAACAGTGTTTGCCGGAGAAGGCAGGTCACTGTCCCAGGTTGGCCGATGAATAGGAAGGAACACAGAAAGCCAAGCAGCAGAGAGGAGAGCAGGACACAGGTGATGCTTCGATTGTTGGCCTTGACAATGGGTGTGTTCCAGTGTACGCCAAAGATCCCCATCACTATCACAGTGGCCACAAAACATAAACCAGCGATAGAAGCCAAGCCTGCTCCCATGGGGTCCTCGTAGGTTAAGTAAGTTGTGCCTTTGGGAATGCATCGATCCCTTTTCTGATTTGGATATTCATCTTCTGGGCATTTCTCACATTGGTCTGCATCTGAAATTCATAATTATTACAATCATTTCCAAATGTGCATGTTGTCCATCTTAATAATTCTTTATTGTGCCAGTTGAAAATACTGCTGAGAAGGGCAATTAAGATATATTCTTTTCATTCCTCTTTACTCACTTTATCCCTGCAATCCCCCATTGCTGCCAAGGTAGAACATTTGGCACTCCCAGCAGCCTTCATGGACACCAAGCCAGGGAACAGGATGAGGAAGTGGGT